>NC_139225.1:73744945-74480387 GCF_055691185.1 Crinia signifera
GCACTAGGCATGCGATCCGATACGATGCATGCTAATTAAGACCCAAACGGATCTGTTTAACGGACCGTGTATGGGCCACTTAACAGTGATGTGCGATTTTTTTTTTTTTTTTAAGTGAACATGCAGGTTTTTGTTCCTGAACATATGATGGTTATTGTTCCCCAAATACAGTGGGGGGAAAATAGTGGGTATGTCCTGTATTTAAGAAACCATCACTGGGCTCTTGGACAGGTTTCAGTTCCAAAATTATGGGGGACTAAAAGACTGGGGATCCGCCTAATTTTTTTAATTGAACTTTTTCTTTTAACAGAACAATAGGTCTCACAGATCTGCGCATGGTTCTGTCAAACTCGCTAGGCTGGACCTGGTCTATTTATTTTGCGGGTTTTGTTCATGTTTAGGTCTAGGGTGCGATTTGTAAAATCACCCCCTACTACATTTGCATTTTTTTTTATTTCTATGAGAAAACATCTGCTTTTTTGAATGTGTGATTTTTTTTTTCCGACAAGCTATTACATTGGAAACCATGCAAATTTGCCAGTTTTTTACCTAAAAATCACTCCCTATTGCATCTTGCCACAGGTTTTTAGGGTGAATTTTGTTTTTCCCATGTTCATTGTCTAAAAATCCCTCATTAATCCATTTCTATAAACTGGTGTTTTCACTGCATTTCCAGAGCCTGTAGGTGGCAGCATCCCCTTTGGAAACACTACAGCCCTGGAAATATATTTGACATTTATTAAATTAATGGTTTTAAAGGTCTTCTGAAATCAAGTTGGTAAATGTAACTTTCAGTGTTTACATACAATTTAATTTACATGGTTTACATCAAATGATTATTTCTAGTATGTTCAAGTTACAGTATGCATATCTTATTTTGTTATATTCCATGATGACCGTGGTACAGCCATTTACAACCAATAAAGTATGCATTTGCTTGATGGTGCGCATTTACAATCCGTGCTTATCATGTCATGTCCAGGTCCCGACTTTGTTGTGTGTGATGAAGGACATATTCTTAAAAATGAAGCCTCTGCCATTTCTAAGGCTATGAATTCCATAAGGACTAAAAGAAGAATAATCCTGACAGGGACCCCGCTTCAGAATAATCTGGTGGAATGTAAGTAGTTTCTTCCCTTACATGTAATATATTGTGCTAGGCTTGCTTTGATTTATTATGTACTGACCAAAATCCTCTGCAGCCTTGTGGTGTTTTAGGTGTCTTTCCTATTGCTGTTAATGTTTGCTTATTTTGTTTTAGATCATTGCATGGTTAATTTCATCAAGGAAAACTTGCTTGGGTCTACCAAGGAGTTCCGGAATCGCTTTATAAATCCTATACAAAATGGCCAGTGTGCCGACTCTACTATGGTAGATGTCCGAGTGATGAAGAAGCGTGCGCACATTCTGTATGAGATGCTAGCTGGATGTGTGCAGGTGGGCGTTCTGTAGATAAGTGCTTGATAAATCAGTTGTCCATTTGGAATAACCGAACCTGATGCTTTGATGGACATTAGTGAAACTGGTTTCTTGACATCTGTTAAAAAGGTTTCATGAACCAATCAATTGTGGATACGTCCTTGTTGCACTTTTTATTTACTTTTACCTCCCAAACCCGTGACATAAGGCCATCTAACAGATGCACCTAATCTGTTCTGTACAGAGGGTCTGATTGGTCCCCGGGGTATTCGTACCAGGGACCAATGCTTTCGCTCTGCCCATGTGTGTATTTTCAAATGCGCATGTGCAGAGCTGCTGGGCGGGCGCCTTCGGCAACTTGCACAGTTGCTGAAGGCGGACAGGGGACTGTCACATGGGGACACCCAGCATTTGGTCGGTGGGCAGACGTCACCGGGTGTCAGCCATCTGCCCCATTCTCACACCAACTTTATATTTGTGAACGGGGAAAAATCTTTCGATGGTCGGCGACCATTGAATGCTTTTGCACCTGTATGCTCCTCTGCGAATGGATGGCTAACATCCATTTACAACGCAGTGGGGATGTTTGCACGGTGGCGGGGGGCAGGCATTCACTTGCCTGGAGGGCAGCTTTAGATGCCTCGCTAAGCAGGGTTTTACGCTGCTTAGCAAGCTAATATGAATCAGGCCCAAGTTTTCATGTATCTTTAAGTTATTGAGGTTATACTCCCTGTTCTTTGCATCGCTGTACCGGTGTCTCCTTATGACTTGACCAAGCCTGGTGTATGCTTGCCCACTGGGCAATTTACTTACCCTAAATCTGCTTTCATGGTTTTTAACCAATTTCCTGAATGTCATGCAGCCTAAATAGTTTCAGCCTTAAGTGTATTACTATCCTATTCGGGATACTGTTTTGCCTACTTGTTCTAATCAGTGCTGACTTTAACTACTCCCACTACATGCCCCTAATTCCTACCCATCATATAAATTGTCCATACTTGTCCCTGGCACTGCTAAATCATGGTCCCTGACAAATTTCTCGACCCAGAAACCAATGCACCAAGAGTATAAAATGGGCGTAGGATGTCGGAACCAAAATTACGACTTACGACTTGATAAAACCACAGCATACATATTTACTCTAGCACTAATGTGTACTCAATTGACATTTACAGGGCATGAGGGGCGATAAACAAATACACATGTCAAAGTAGCCAATTGATAGGAGAGTTATTAATTTTGTGCAACATGAGATAAAAAAAACCCTGCTGGTGTAGAATCCTCCCCCAACCCCCACCTATCGTTATCCGAAAGCGTGAGGAGTTTGACCCACATCTACTTATGCCCCCAGTGTAATATAACGTGTGTATCTTCGCACTTTCACCTTCCCAACGCCTTTACGTTACTTATGGTCATCCCAGTACTAGCGACATTGGAAACTATCAGAAATTTGGTGGCCCAGGACAACTATTGCAAACATACTATTCAGAGTTGATAATTGGAGTGGGGTACTCCTTCCACTAGTGGGTAATTCAGAAGGGTCTTAATTCAGTGTCCACAAAGATATCGAACAGCAAGGACCTAAAGATTTGTTCATCTAGACAAAAACCAAGGGTGACCAGAGTCATATTGGGACGTGTGTATCGAGGTACATGGTAAACCTTTCATTATACTGTTTTATTTTGTTTTACTCTTTCAGAGAAGAGACTACACCGCTCTTACAAAGTTCTTGCCACCAAAGCACGAGTATGTTTTAGCCGTTCGGTTAACTGCAATACAGTGCAAACTTTACAGACACTATTTGGAACACTTAACAGGTAGGTAATTGTGTGCTGCCTAGCCCTATTGTTACCTGAATACTACATTTTCTGTTTCATGCTTTGTGTAACTCCTCACTCAAAGCAATGATGAAGTGATGCTTAAAGCCCAGTGTCCGTAATGAGTACCATAGTCTTCTGTCAGTGACAAGATGGAATACATATACAGTACAAGACCAGTGTTCCGGGTGCCAGTGGTCAGACTGACAGTGGCATTCTAATTAGAATCCCTACTTGATCCCTAATCCTAACTCTCCCTGACAGCAGCCCAAATACAGCATAAACCTAACCCTCTCCCCTTAGTGTCTAATCCAAACCCCCATTCCTCTACCCCCCAGCATAGTTATGGCAACATTTACAGACATACATTATCACATCGGCCCTGCAACAGAGCTGATATCGACATGTCTGGTTGTGTGTACAGATGATTTGCGTGACTTAAGGGACTGGTGTCACTGCTGGGTGGGCACATTTAAATGCTCACCCAGTTGTGACGTTTGGCTCAACTTATAGAGGGTATTGTAAGTACGTGCGCTAATCTATTTGCCTGCTCTGTCGTTGGGGTGGAGGGCCAGCAGAAATGTCTCCCATGCATGTTCCCAGCCTTAAAGGTGCCCATACACGTTACAATTATTGTATACAATATTGTATACAATATCGCATCTCGGTTTTGCGATGAGATCTAGTACAAAAAGTATGTGCAGCACATACTTTTTGTACTAGATCTCATCTCATCGCAAAACAGAGATGCGATATTGTATACAATAATTGTAACGTGTATGGGCACCTTAAGCCATGTACACTTGGGTCGATTCAACTAAGCGATTTTGACTACATCAAAATCGCTTAGAATGTGGCCCTGAATCACCCTGTGTGTACATAGCGGGCAATAGCGATGTAAAAATACACTACACTGCAGTTTCTGTTTGGCTGTACTCACGGGCTGCTGCTGGGGGTGGCCATCGGCTCATCTCCTGCAGCGACTGGGAGATTTTGAGTAACCAAAACCTCTTAGTCAAATTCTCCCTGCTAGAGCCCTTGTGTACAACCCTTTAGGCACAGGGGGTAGATTTATTAAGCTCTGTGAAGTGATAGTGTCTGTTTTTTTTATCACCGGCCAATCAGCTCCTAACAGGCTTGGTTTGAAAAATGACAGGTAGGAGCTGATTGGCCAGTGATAAAAACCAGACACTTTATCACTTCACCAAGCTTAATAAATCTGCCCCAGAATTTGTTGATAAAATGAATTATTGTATCTTTCTTTAAGCGTTTTTTTGTATAGGAGTTTTACTGTAGCTATCAGATTCTTTGTGCAAAAGCTATTTTCTTACTCTGTTTCTCTCTGCCTGTCCACCCTAGTGGGAATTATCCTCTGAACATTTTTTAACAACTTTAATTTGAAAACAGAATGATATCATAAGTCTAATTACAAAGTGTACCAGTGCATTATTGGCAGCAGATGTTAAATATGGGTACAAAAAGTCTACCATTGTCTTTAATTGTTTTGATTGTGCTTTTGTGCAGCTAAGAACGCCTTAGATAACTTGCCAACTGGCTTCTTTTTTGTCTTGAATTTTTGGACAGACTATTATCATTAGGCTCATTAGGCTGGATTGGATGGTAATAAGATACTGATTCAGAAATATTAATAAATCATGTGCATTAGTAATGCCGCTGTACCCTGAGGGAACAGCGTAAGTAATCTATTAAATGCGGAATCCTACTTGTAAGGGTTTTAGATATATTTAGGATGGCAAGTCCGTTTATTATCATGTTTTTATTTGCTTGTTCCTTACATAGTTTTAAAGCGGCATAAATGCTGCATGTTCATCCTGTAGTACATACACTACTAAAATGAACATGCGAGCACCGCATGGGGACACGGATTACTTTACATGTATTCCGCGTCCCCTCGCGTGGGCTTTCCACGCTTCGGTCTCGGTGGCTTGCTGCGCTCGCCACACTCGCCACACTATCTAAAATAAACTCCACGCCAATGTGGATAGTGGGGGTATGAAAAGGTCAGAGGACGCGTACCGCCGCCGCTCGCCACGCTTCGGGATGGCGTGGATACTGGGGGTTACATCTCGTTGTAAGCACCCATCACATCTCATGGCATGGGTGCTTGTACAATGAAATATCGCATCGCATGCCATTTGCTGGCATGCGATTCTATGCGATATTTCATTGTACAAGCAGTCCTGTGCATTTAACATGGAAATCGCATCGTATAGCACTAAAAATGGTACGCGATGCCGTGCTAGGAAACGAATACCATTTTTTATTTGCTAAAAGCACTACTGGGGACATGCTATGTAACTGGCACTACTGGGGACATCTGTACCAGCACTACTGAGGATGTGATATGGAACTGGCACTAAATATCTGAAAGAAAATGAGGTACTTGTGGATTATCACGGCTCCCATCACATGCCATCGCATGCCATATATAGTGGCATGCGATTTTTGCCGGTTTTACCGGTTCTTTTTTTTTACAAAATCACATGCGATTTTTAACAGAAAAGCATCCAAATGCATTGAAATTAGTATCAAACATGTTCAATGGCCCCCAAATGTCATTTTTGAGGCTGTACCATCCCCCCTATCAACGCGAACCCGAAGCGTGGCGAGCACAGCGAGCCCGCGAGGGGCGGCGGTGGTACGCGTCCTACGACCTTTTCATACCCCTACTATCCACGTCGGCGTGGAGTTGAGAATAGAAAGTGTGGCGAGCCACCGAGCCCGAAGCGTGGCGAGCGCAGCGGATACCTGTGAAGCCCGCGAGGGGACGCGGATACCTGTGAAGGTATCCGTGTCCCCTCGCGGGGCTCGCCACGCTTCGGGCTCGCTGCGCTCGCCACGCTTT
This sequence comes from Crinia signifera, assembly GCF_055691185.1. NCBI lineage: Eukaryota > Metazoa > Chordata > Amphibia > Anura > Myobatrachidae > Crinia > Crinia signifera. The sequence goes on from NC_139225.1 coordinate 73,751,048, forward strand.
CTATTCTCAACTCCACACCGACGTGGATAGTGGGGGTATGAAAAGGTCGTAGGACGCGTACCGCCGCCCCTCGCGGGCTCACTGCGCTTGCCACGCTTCGGGTTCGCGTTGATAGTGGGGGTGGTACAGCCTCAAAAATGACATTTGGGGGCCATTGAACATGTTTGATACTAATTTCAATGCATTTGGATGCTTTTCTGTTAAAAATCGCATGCGATGCGATTTTTTCATGTGCGATGGCCATTGTGGGGGCCGTGATACTCCCCAAGTACCGAAAATTATTGCTTGGCATTCACATTTAGATTCCTGAGATTGTACACAAACTTTTATTTCATGTTCTGAAACCTTGTTTTATGCACAAATAAAATATATTTGTGTGTATTTCATGTGAATGATGTGTTTATACAATATAAATGCAAGATACCTTAATATACCTCATTGAAATATAAAACATTTCTGAAATACGGATTAATCAGTTATCCTTTATCCAAAATTCTACTGGTCCGGAGCATTCAAGGGATACTCAACCTGTATTTATTTCTAGCTTATTAATAGCAAGTAGGACAAATAAATTAGAGCCAGTCAACTCATTAAGTTGTCTCTTACATAGCAATCCTATTAATCCCATGCCCTGTACTATATATTTTTTGTTAAAAAAAAAAAAAATTATCAATTATAATGGAAAGGGCGAGTTCAGTTTTAGGCAGTGGTGTCAAACTCTTGGCCCTCCAGCTGTTGTGGAACTACATGTCCCAGCATGCCCTACCACAGTTTTAGCAATCCATTATATAAAATCTGTGGCAGGGCATGCTGGGACGTTTAGTTCCACAACAGCTGGAGGGTCATGAGTTTGACACCACTAGTTTAAGGCAATGGATAGTATTTGCTGTCCATAAACGGCAATTCTCGTCCATCTACATAGGTGAGATTACCATAATTGGCTGACACCTGCACAGCCTGGCATTGAGCTGATCCTTAGCAGTGCATCACCATGGATTGAAATCACTTTGTAGTATTGGAATTGTTTTCCCTTTCAATGTATATGAATGACAATTTTTTTTTTTTTATGTTACATTAGTAGACCTTTTATTTGATTTTATGTTTTCATGCACCACCAATGGTCTTTCCAAATCCTTTTACTTGCCTGCACCATTACTGCAGTCATTACTGTCCCCACATATTCCCCTCAGTTGGCCACAAAAAGATGGCGTAAGTTAGGTAATGGATTAGTGTCTTGTGTATGGCTAAATTAGCTCTTATCTCTCCCTCACACACAGAGCTTTATTCGCACCATTTGTATTACACTTTATACACATTAGTAATTTGACAGCAAGCTATTATGTTGCATAGGTGTACTCTATATACAAATGCACATAAAGCCTGTGGTTTCTCTTTTGTGGTTTTAGATAAAGCACTTGCTTTTCAATTTAACTTTTCATGCTCAAATCCAGATTTCTGCATTGCGAGTATAAGTGTGAAATGAAAACATATGCTCGGATCTTGTAAAACCTTGCCGTAGTCCTCTCTATAATCCTTTTACCTTAACAGGTGTTGGTAGTGCTGAGGGAGGAGGTGGAGGAGGTGGACGAGGTAAATCTGGAACCAAGCTTTTCCAGGACTTTCAAGTTTTAAGTAGGATCTGGACTCACCCTTGGTGCTTGCAGCTGGACTATATTAGTAAAGAAAATAAGGTAAGGCAGATATCAGACTACATATTTTTTTGTCTGTAAAATGTTTCCCCAATAAAGTATGCCAAATAGTGGGTAGAGTTTCGGTGAAATAATGGAAATTTGTTTTTTAGACTTTGCAGGGCTATAGATTTGCCTTCTGCTCTTTCATCTGTGATCATGTTCCTTTATATTTTAAGATATATGCCCATTATTAAAGCTTTGTTTGAAATGATGTAAGCCAGACTTTTTCCAAGTGACTAAACAGATGTGTTTCAGTTTAACACGACAATGCCTGCCTGCTGAGAAATCTAGATCTGTGATGTCATTATTGTGTCTTTTTGTAGGGTTACTTTGATGAAGATAGCATGGAAGAATTTATAGCGTCCGACTCAGACGAATCCTCAATGACTCCTAGTTCTGCTGAAGAAGCCACACCGTAAGTACATGTCAAACCAGCACTGAAAGGGTTACAAACTCGTATGGCCTTTCTGCCTATAGCTCATGCAATGGGTACAGCAATATTATGAATGCAATCAAAATTGGCCTCTGTGACAGAGCGTTCTACCTACGAGAATAATTATTTTTGTTTATCATCTTCTGCCAGAAAATCACTTAACAATAACGTAATGTGAAAGATCACCAGGAATTAGTCAAACAATCAAAGAGTAAATGCCAACTGATTTTACTTGCGGTTTTGCCATGTTGTGCCAAAATTGGAATTAAATTATGAATCGAACTGTAATGCACATTTTAAAGAAGGTATATTTGTGCTGCACACAGTAGTTTAATGAGGTTCAGATTTCTTTTTGTTTTGCATTTTTCCTACAATCATTCTAGATACAGAAGAACTTGCGATACATAAGGATGTATACCTAAGGGATACCTACAGATGTACTGTATATATACATACATTATTTACTGTACTATTCACAGCACTTATGGTCAGCCAGTGATTGTGTTTTGGGGAGAAGGATTTTAGCAGCAATGTTGGGAACATGGGAATATGAACTAAAGTAACATAAACTTCAAATTTTAGTAAGAAGAAAAAAGGAAGAAACAAGAAGGACAGCTCTAGTGAGGAAGAAAGTGATAATGATGTAGAAGTAATTAAGGTGTGGAACTCAAGATCCCGTGGAGGGAACGGAAAGGATCCCAAAGCGGAGGATGCTTCAAACAGTCCTGCAGTTGCCAAGGTGGAAGAAAGTGAGTGTTATCTTGAATATAAATGTCTATAATTGGGTGCAATGAGCGCCTTATTCCTGTCCCTGCAGTACTGGCCTTCACACATTTTAGTACACAAGCAAACTTTTCTTGCTTTTGAAAAAGGTAGATTTTGCCTCTATTTGGCCAATTATGAATGTTTTTTTCTGCTAGCTGTGGTGAACTGAATAAAACGTACCTTTTGTGTATTTAAACTACAATAGGGTAAATGGCTAATCCCTTTATAACCCAATTCTTGTATCCCAGTGATGACACTGGTGTAATGGTTGAATGAGGACCTAAGTAAACAAAAACAAAAAATATTATGTGGTCCATTTAATTTTTAGTACATAAAGCACTGTTGCCCATACACCGAAACATTGTGATCTGTTGTAATATTGATATTCTAGAATCTTCCAGATTTTATTTATAGATTTTTCTTGATTTAAATGAGCATTGGGATTTGAATGACTGCGCCATCACAATACAGCCCCCATGGAGGGGCAGGAGATGTGAGCGTATGCGGGCGGGAAACGGCAGCAGAATAAAAAATAAAAAAAAAACACGTCAAAATATAGTACCGGTAAAGAGCGCCACAGTTCAATACACATTACAGCTTAAATATAAGTAGTGAGGACTCAATCAACTTACTACTAGAGGCTTGAGGCCAATGATGGAGTTCAGTATGTGGACAAAGATGGTTACTGAGTGTTTGAGTATGGGAGAGTTGTGAGTGAAATGAGAAGAGGGCTTTGACAACAGGAGGGAAGAGAACCCTGCTCTGAGGAGTTTACAATCTAGTATATAGATTTAATCCTATTTAGATTAATGATTCTAAAGTTCACATCCTACTTGGACTCAGAAGTAGAGTAGATATCAAGATAGCGAAGGGGTGTAAAGCGCTTGATATGAGCCAGTTGTGCCAAAACGCAGTTTTAAAAATATAGTAGTCAATCCCAAAATATAGATACAAGGAAAACGGGAAGAGCTAAAACTATGCATAAATGAATGCAGCAGTTGAAATCTATAACTTTTATTCATACATAAGAAATATTAGCAAGGGAATTTCCAAGCCGTTATAAAAGCCCTTTGGTGTGCACAGAAATGAACAAATAGGTATTCTGAGTCTGCCAGTACTGGGGAGGTCGAAGTTATTTTCTCTCTTAAAGATTGAAGTAGTATGTCCAATAGGGAGGGTATTTGTATGCTAGCTTCTTTTACTCTGCATACATGACCTTTTTAAGGAGGTGGCGGTCCTCCAAGAGATGTTCTTACCTCAGTAGAGTTAAGGGGTCCGATTGCCGATTGTTAGGAGGACAATGCAGAAAGGTTGAAAACAATACTCCCAAAAGTACTGTTGGGGGTTGTAGGCCCAAAGTAGATCAACAGTCCTTAAGTAGGTGGATAATCCTACTTGACAAAATTGCTGTAGCACATCCGCAAACAGTTTATGCGTTTCGCTGCATCAGCAGCTTTTTTAAAGATAACTAACACTGTCAGAGTGGGGTTTATATACTCTCTAAGCAATCATTTTTTTAGGAGGTATTTAAACCCCACCTTGACAGTGCTAGTTCTTTAAGGACTGCATGAACCTTCATGTAAATTCTTCTCAATATTAAATAGCAATTATTGCAACAAAAGAAATCGTATTTATAAAGTTTTGCATTTGGACATGGAAAGTATATACACATAGAATTTACATGATGACTTACCTGCCTCCTTTTTTCTTTTCTCCACCACTGGCAAAGCCGCCTCCTCCACTCCGGCTAGCCCAACTGCTCCTGATTGGTACAAAGATTTTGTTACTGATGCTGATGCAGAAATTATGTCTCATTCTGGGAAAATAATGCTTCTGTTTGAGATCCTTCGCATGGCAGAGGAGCTTGGTGATAAAGTGTAAGTTTATCAATAATTTGTCTTAAAGGAACATAAAGCTATATACCTATCTATTTTTTTTTTTTTTTTTTTTGGAGCTGCAGCATGTACCAGGGATATATTATGACCACTAACCCAGAGACCACTAATAGTAATCCATCTACATCCATAAAATAAAGCTTGATTTTGGCTCTCTGTGTAATAGGCAGACTTTACAAAAATGCCCTTTAAAATAAATTACATTTAACAGGCATTACATTTGGGTTTCCTTTTACAGAAATCTACTGCTTGTGGATTTCAAAGTTTTAGCAGATGCTATGATTGACAGAATGCTGATTATTTTTTAATGCATTTCTTTAAAATTTTTGTGTTCATTTTCTAGTGACTGTCATAGCTGGTTTGTGTTGCCTACTCCGTGGAGCGTTACCATAATATATTTCAGTAAAGCATTTCTATTGTGAAAGGTACAAGATGCGATCAGCAAAAAGAGCTCTACAACAAAACCTATATCATTGTTCAAATAAGCCGAGCTCAAAGAAAATGTCAAATCAAAATTCTTCTGACATAAAACTTTTTAGGTGTTTTTAGCCTGAAAAAAATATATATTCTCATCTGCCTTTTAGTTCATATTGTACAGATTTTTTTTTTTCCCTTTTAGTTTAGTTTTCAGCCAGTCTCTCATCTCTTTGGACCTAATTGAAGACTTTTTGGAATTGGCAAGTGTCGAAAGATCAGAAGAAGAAGAAGAAGGTGCAGAAGCCAAGCCTGTTTTATATAAAGGTATGCAATACCACATATGCTGTGTTCTTTATTCCTGACCGTTCAGTTGCTGTAAGTGGGCAAATACCAAGTACTTGTTCAGTTGCTTTCCTTATTGGGCTCAACATGGTTAACTGTCCAATAGAAATATCCCTTCTCTAGAATCTTCTTTCCAGAGCCTATGGCCAAATAGCACCATCATAATGCGGCAAAGCAGTTTAGTCTGCAAAGTAATTCATGCTTTGGATACTGAATTCTTGGTCCAGTGATTTGGCTATTCATACATCAAACTACACTTAATTATTGTTAGCACTGGTAGGATAAGCTTGCTGGCACAGTGACAGCTGAAGGCAGGGAATGTTTAATAACTGCACGCCGCTGGGATTGGTTTAGGGTTGCTTGCTTGGATCATCGATGTAGACATGTTATGGTTGAAGGCCCTGGGCAATCTGCATTAACCATTTTTCTTTGTCGCATCGTGCTATTTTCCATCCGGTTTTGTGTTTAGACACTGGGTGTTTTTCGCCCATTTTAGCTATTTTCCCTGGGGTGGACAGCTTTCCATAACAGGATGCTGCTCATACAGTACCAGCAGATACCTGGTAATACCAGCAGATGAGTGGCCGGGCCAGTGATTATGCGGGAGCATGCATCAGCGCTCACCGCTGCCCCGTACAGGCTGGGCAGCTTTCGAGCGGAAAGCAGCGCAGACAAGAAAACTAAGCTGCTTTCGGTTGTCACCCATTGTGTATGGGCATTTAAGATCAGCTATGTGGTGAGGGACAGGAGTCACTTTTGTTAGTTCTCGAATTTTCTGATTAGCTGCCTCATGCACTGGTTTTACCTATAAATAATTGGAAATGGTCCTGCAGCACCAATCCAAGGAACCCATGTTAGTGTCCCAAGGCACCCCAGGGTGCTTACACACACAGTTTGGGAACCACTGAGGTGGGGGGGGGGGGGGCTATTAATGTGATTATTTAGATGTTGTATAAAGTACCCTACTATAGATAAAACATTGATAGAAATAGTAATAACAGGTTTCTTCTAACTGTTATTTGATAAACAATGGTAATTGTGTAGTCTCCACAAAACAACATATAATACATTGATTAAATTATTTAATGTCATAATTGTGACCATGGTTAATATTCTAGTTAGTTTTTTTTCCTCACACTATATATTCATATTGGTTTTTTTAGCCAACATCTGGTTAAGAGTCCATAGTTATTAGTCTAATTAAGCACAAGCAGCTGTTCTACATTTGAGTGCAAAAAATAATTAGACCTTGAAGGCAATTGCATTTACTACAGTTTGTAAATTGTGTCGGGGAAATAGTATCTTTCTAATTGGAAGCATATCTTCTACTGGGATACATTCAGTCTGTTTAGCTTAATACCCATATTTATTTCCTAAGCTCATGCATATGTTTTGACAAAGAAGCATATCATGCCCCCTGCTTGTTTTGTGAAGCTTGTGTATGCTCTTTTGATGTCCTCCGTTTAACAGTGCCGTGCTAGCTTTCATTATAATATGGGCAAACTTATGGAAATCATACAAATTGTACATTTTGTTCCTGACAGTTCCCATTATTGTTGAGTTATTTCAGATTACTGTAAAGCTTACAAGTTACAGGCTTTGCTGCTCCACCCACACTCTACTCTGTTGTATTGTGTTTTACGGTTATCTTTATACTATTGGGTAATTACAGTGTGTGTATATATACACGGGCACTCCCGTATCCACTATACTTGTACCCTGGTGCCCTCCGGACAGATTGGTATATGAGAGCGATAAAACAAACAGCGGCACTCTGAGGAACCTTTTCAAATCAAGTGTATTGTGAAGGTCACCATACAGGTAATTCAGTCCCTTTGTCAAGGTGCTAGTGTATCTGATACACTAGCACCTTGACAAAGGGACTCACCTGTCCCGAAACGTTGGAATTACCTGTATGGTGACCTTCACAATACACTTGATTTCAAAAGTTTCTTAGGAGTGCCGCTGTTTGCTTTATCGCTCTCCTATATCTATCTATCTATATGTATATATATCTCTAGAAAGTTAATATACAGTGTAATGGGCATTCCTAATATGAGAAGTACCTGTTGAGCTGCTGGTGTAGCATGTATTATACTGTATGGAAATGGTCTCCGCTCTTTTTAGCTTTAGTTGTGGGTATATATAGATAGATATATGTCTGCACAGTAATACTTTCAGAACTAGAGTCCCCATATCTAAATCTTTGAATCCTGATTTCCCTACAAGGTGAAGGAAAGTGGTTCAGGAATATTGACTACTATCGATTAGATGGTGCCACCACTGCTCAGGCACGAAAGAAATGGGCAGAGGAGTTCAATGATGTGTCCAATGTCAGGTAAGATATTTGGTGTTGAAGAGACACTTTGTTCCGTCTAAGCTGGATGTTTCATGTAAACCTTATGCTGTTATACTCTGTGTCTTTTATCTTGCCAGGGGGCGTCTGTTCCTGATTTCTACAAGAGCGGGATCCCTTGGAATAAATCTCGTGGCTGCTAATCGTGTGATTATCTTTGATGCATCATGGAATCCATCATATGATATACAAAGTATCTTCAGGGTATATCGATTTGGGCAGACTAAGGCTGTCTTTGTGTACAGGTTTTTGGCACAGGTTTGTTTCAAATTTAAATCTTCTTTTTTTTTTTTTTTTTTTTTAAGATTTTCTTTTCTAATCTTTCCACATGTGGTATTTTAATATACCACATGTGCTCCCTGCCAAATGTGCCTCTCTGTGTAACACTGTCATTAAAACCTTTATTAGTAAACATACTTCCAACATTCATGTGTCACCTTCTGTGAACCATTCTAATGTAATACTCTCTGATGATATAATATTCTGAGTTAATCCGCAGTAGTGACCAGTGTTGGATTGGATAATGTAATTGCTGTAATTAAAAATCTTGGGTATTTTGTAGGGAAAAAAAAGAAAATACCATGCTTTTTATTCCCGCCAGAGAATAATTCCATTTTACCAGTAGTTTGACAGTGAGTTATCGGCATTAGAAGTGCCGATAATTTGCCATCAGTGTATTCTATCACGCACTGTCTGCCTCCTCACCTGTTCACTGAAGCAAGGTGGCAGTGGCGAGTGTGGCCATTAAAATGGCGCGGCTCCCCATAAAAGGCGGTGAACCTTATGTAAGGGGATCCAGCCCCATCATTGAATACGGCAAGGGGGTTTCATGGCAAGGATTGCTTATTTTCGGCAAGGAAAATCCATCCTCGCCGTACAAACCCCCTCGCCAGTGGAATTGCATACCGCTATATGACTGAGGTAAAAAAAAAAGTCAATGCCCTGTTGTCAATATTGAGTCAATCACATCAGTGTGTGTATGTATGTAAGTGTGTGTGTGTGTGTGTGTGTGTGTGTGTATGTATGTATGTATGTATATATATGTATATATATATATATATGATATATATATATATATATATATATATATATATATATGAGAGAGAGAAGTGAAACACAGCACTGCTATTTATAAATTACAATTGTCTTAACATGAAAAAAAAATACAATCAAACAACATATTCTAAAAGTATAACTCCTAATTAAGTGGCAGCTAGAAGATTTCTCAATGTGACTTCTATTTCAAGAAAAGTCCATGTAGAAACTCAGTAGTGATTAAACTCCGTGCTTAAATCCTTCACAGTAACAATGTGTGTGCCAGAAATAGTAAATGTACGACAGTTACAAGTTTGTTACAAGTCCCTTTTTTCCACCCCATGTTTTCCTCCTTCAACGTTCCAAGATCCAATGAGCGACATATGACATAAGTAGGGGAAATAAGAGTGTATAAATAATAAATTCCATCTTAAAGTGACTAGATTCCATCTTAAAGTTACATGCAAGGTGATAAGTGTCCGCTAAATATAGACAGAGCTAGAAACACCAATTGTGAGAAGGAACTCCACTCTTGTGGATAGCGCTGATATTCTGGCACAGTGCCGAAACAGAGGATGCCGGAGTATTGGTAGTGCACCTGTATATGCATACATACGTACAGTACATAATAAAATAAATACATTTTGTAGGACTCCATTGTATATAATGAATAAATGACAAGATAATAAGGATCAATGTTATAATTTGAAATTTGTCATGGGGATACTTAACGGATGCAAACAAATGCCACCGTAAAACCCACACCACTATGAATGAGGTGCATATGTGACACGCCCCCCGCCATCAGTAGGACGTCACCGCATAGAGCGTGATGCATGCCATGGCCACAAGTATAAACAACATGGAAACTATAAGACAGTATGCATTAATTAAAATATAAAAGAAACACGGCATACATAGTATAACAAAGAGCAAAATACACATATGGATATCGAAGAAATTTAAGATATAGTTAATACATAGTCTCCATAATATAGGGAAGTCCTAAAAATATTATATAAACCTACTCCGGTGAGTATATTACTATATTCATGCAGAAATACTGCTGAACACTAACCTACGGCTTTTCAAAAATAATTATCGGAATTTGAAACCGAAACTCTATTAAAGAAATAATCCAAATGAAGGTGTGTAAATTATATATAAAAGCAAGAAAGAGGGATCATGTCATTAAGGCCCCAACAATCTGTATCCACATAGATTCACATATAAGCAGGGTCAAGCCTCTATCCCCCAACCCCCCGAAGAAGGGGGAATGTGGTCAATCACACTGATATTTAATACTTGCCACACTATGCCAAGCTTTAAAGAAGTGGAAAGCTACAGGTTGATCGCTATTACCGTTCTGTAAAGTGACCATGATAGCTGACCCATGTGCATTCATGCTTTCTTTAAATGTACAGGTTGAGTATTTTTGTAACATACTTACCTGGTTGGTGCCCCAATGGTCCCCCGGCATCCACTGTGTCCCACGGCGGCCTTCAGGATCCTCTTCTGCAGTCCCAGGGGTGCATTGTGCGAGTTTACAGGTACGCCGGTGACTTCACCAGCGCTCTCGCGCAATGCACCCCTGGGACTGGAGATGCTGCGGAGAGGATACTGAAATAAAATATTCTGAAAAACTGTGGTTTTTGGAATATTTCGGTTTTTGGATATACGGATACGGGATACTCAACCTGTATTTGTTTTTTAATATATGTGAGGGCACACAGGAAGCAGGGATCATTGGCGGTTTAACTTGTTTCTCCACACAAATGTGGAGTGAGTGTTCACTATTTCACATATGATGATGTTTAATCTATTTTTTTTTTTTTTTATATAGAAGTAGGTGAAGTTGAGTGATGAATTGTGGAACCATTATATCCAATAAAAATGTCAGCAAAATAAAATTATAAGGCATTGTTCATATATGCACTTTTCAGACTGCACAAAAAAAAACCGGTATTTTGCCGTTTTTTAACCGTTTTAAAACTGTAATCTGTGCGGTCTGAAAGGTGCAGAGTGATTTTACCACCTGGGCAGCGTAGGGAAGGGAATGATCGTGCTGGGTGCAGGGGGGGTCCCTGCAGTGTATGTTAGATCAGTGGCGGGGTCCCTGCAGCGGATGGGAACTAGTAGTTCCCATCCGCTGCAGGGACTCTGCCACTGATCTAACACAGCACAGCCCTATAGCCTATAAGCTGCAATGTCCAGTACCGGACACTAGTTTATTCCCCCTGTCATGGACCTGCTCGTGTGAGCGCAGGAGAACAGATGCGGGAGGAGGCCTCGGAGGTGAGGTGCTGCAGCGGGACCGGCGGAGGATGACACCATGCCGGGTGGTGAAGGAAACGCTGCACAGGGGGGTAACGGGCTGTGTGGGGTCGCTAGAATGGTTCGGCCCCCTTTGTGCTCCTTGCCACCACTAAAGCAGCGCTGCCCAGGTTAGGGGGGGGGGGGTAGAGTTCTCACCCTTTCCGGTTAAACGGTTTGTAGACTTTCACACCGCAAACCTGGTATTTACATGTGATGTGAAAGGGCTCTGACCCGTTTAAAAAAAAAAAAACGTTTTAAATACCTGGTCTGAGCAGGTTTTGCGGTGTAAATGCAGCAATGGAGGTATACAGCATAACCATACATTACATTTTGTGCTCTTGTATCTCATGTATAAAAAAAAAATATTTAATTGTTAAACTTCTTCTCCAGGGTACTATGGAAGAAAAGATCTACGATCGGCAGATTGCCAAACAGTCTCTCTCATTCCGTGTAATAGACCAGCAGCAGATAGAGCGTCACTTCACCATGAATGAACTCACAGAGCTGTACACTTTTGAGCCAGATCTACTGGATGACCCTAACTCAGAAAAGAAAAAGAAACGGGAGACCCCAAAGCTGCCAAAGGTAACCATAGCAGTGTTGTAAATAAATATAGTTCAAGGCACCCCATCATTTACTATAGGAAACTTTAACTGATTACACTGTAACATTTGATCACTGGATAGAAAAAAAGTGTTTTATTAAGGAATCCATGCTAGAACACAATATTTGAATAGCCGTGAATGTCAGTGTGTTTCCATATGGCCAGAGATGCAAACTCAGCATTATGAGCTTTTTTTCAGGGATCCGTTAAGACGGCCATCAGGGGCTGGCGACTTTTAGCCTGGGAGGCAAAAGCAATCAAGTGGCCCTGCGGGGGACCAAATTAATTAGAGTAACCCCCACTGTGCCAAGTAGAGCCCCCAAGACACACTGCACCAGGATTATGCACACACAATGCCCATTACACATTGTCACACATCGTAATGCCAATTACATATTATGCTGCACACCATAATGCCCATTTCATATTACGCTGCTGCACACCATAATAGCCATTACACCACACTACATTCTATCCATCACATATTATGCCACAACGTAATGCCTATTACATTTGTACAACATAACACCGATTACAAATTATAGCACACTCCCTTATGCATTTTACACATTATGCCACACACAGTAATGCCTACTACACATTATGCCACATAACTGTCTTAGCTACATGCTCCTTGCCATGGACTTCTTGCTTGATGCAAGGGGTTACATGCTCCTTGTCTGGGGTATTCTGCTCATTGCCACGGGTTGGGGGGCAGGGGAATTTTGCCATGGGCTTCTTGCTCAATGCAAGGGGCTACATGCTCGTTGCTCAGGGTTACATGCTCCTTGTCCATGGTATTATGCTTATTGCCACTGGTTGGGGGGGCAGGGAATGCTAGTTGCCAGGTTGCTTTCATGCTCATTGCTAGTGCTTTCATGGACGTTGCCAGGGGCAGTTACATGTTAGTTGCAACGAGGGAGTACATGCTTGTTGCCCGGGAGAATATCATGCTTGTTGCCATGGGACAGTTTCTTGTTCATTGCCAGGGGGAGTTAGTTGCTTGCTCATTGCAATTGAGGAGTTTCTTGCTCATTGTCATGGGGGAATACATGCCTAGGTGGAGTGAGTTGCTTGCTTAATAGCACTGGGCCGCAGGTCTCCTACTGTTCGTCGCCTGCCGCTCACACATCGTTTCTGACAGGGGAGGGGAGCTGCGCACTCCTTGCCAGCGCTCCTGGCATCTGCACTTTCGGGTACCGCTGGCACTCTGCGCTCCACGCCCCTCCCCCTCAGATTATTGTATGTTTTTTGGGGGTTTTTTTTGCCTGTTGTACTATTTTTTTATGTTTTATTACCAAAACGTGCATTTTAATTATTTAAATGTTTGCTGTGTGTGGTTCTCTCCATGAGGTTTACAGTATTGTGGCTGTCACATATAGAGTTCAATTAGAAAAAGGGAAATTATTACTTTTTTAAGGTACATTTATTTAAGCTTCTGCCTGTTTCATAACTGCTTTATGTTTGGTTGGTACTTGCTTGTGATATTTTAATTGAGAAATAATAATTTGGTGGAAGGGAAGATGTGCATGGATGGGTCCCTTTTTAGGCTGTTAGACCTACATCTCTATGTACCCACAATAATCTCCAGTTATCCAGTAAAAAAATGTATTCGTTTGCAGAAGAAACTTCTACAATATTGCGGTAATGCTAAGTAAAATAAGTATTGATATCGTGGGGGTACAGGTGGTTCTGATTGGAGCCAGGCACCCCCTCTATACCGGACCTGATGTCAGTTTAGATTATTTGTCCGCTGATATTTGTTTTTATTTCATTCTTATTTTTACTTTAGTATAAATTGACCATGCACTGTGTGGTGTGAAAGTGACAAAAAGGAAAAACCCAGGTCCAAGATCCCGTCATTTCGTCCTAGGTTAAAAGTGGGGTTATACCCGGGTCGGATCCAGGTTGCTGAGCAGTGTAAACCAGTAACCCGGGTCGAGCGACTGTTGTCACGTTTACACTATATGGAGGAGGCAGCGTTCCCAAGTGCAGCCTTCTCCCCCACCCCCTGATGACATGCCGCCACTCCACCCCCGTGTGAAGTCAGCAACCTGGGTTAATAAGGGGAGTTTCACCTTGCAAATGCCGGGTCACTCCCTAGATGGACGATTTACGCAGCACTGTAGACATCCAGTCTTTTTATTGGATCGTAGCACCGAATTCTATGCCACACAAACAAATTAGTACTTATTAATAAGAATCCAGAATATTGAGAGATACTTTGCCATTTTACAGAAAACCACATGATTACTGAGGGAACATACAAACTTGTCACGCACAGATAGTGCCCTGATTTAACTTTTTTATTGATAGTAGTGTCTCTGCTCCACCAAATATCCATAAATGTTATTTACTGATGGGTAATTAGACTTCCCAAGTCTCTCTCAAACTAGATGAGAGAATGTTTTTTGGTATTTGCTTGCAGTCTTCTATGTAACAATTTAGTGTAATGTAGAATTTTCTTAATCTGTTTGCAAGAAGAAACCACAACTTTATATAGAGTTCAGGAGGAAAGTCAGGGGTCTTTTCAATTTCTTGATGCATGGAAATTGAGATGTATGGTTCACTGTTGGGCGATTCAGAATAAACTCTGGTAGGCAGCTTTTCATTTATGTGCTATGTATCATTTTTAGTGTTTTTCTGTCTAAGGTATTGTCTCATCACATCATTTGTTTGCTCTGTTATTTAATTCTCTTGATCTGTTCTCTGTGTACTAATATATTCAGGCTGAAAGGGAAGATTTAACCATTAATACTAATCTAGTTTTGCTTTTCCATGACAAGTGAGAAAGCTGATAACAAGTGCTTATATAATGTGTTCAAGTTCATGTTGTATCGGGCATTGTGCTGTATAAATTGGCATCACTGTGCTGTCCACAAAAAAGAAAGCCTGATGTATTGGACTAGTTGGCACATCACTAAAGTACAGGGATGGGCATTTTTATTGTGACCCTTGCAGCACTTTCACCTCTGATTCACTGCAGATAATATTGAATATTAAGGTTTTCTGGCATGCATTTGGGAACTTTTATTGGAAAAGCATGAACAAGGTCTCCTTCAAACGTGACTTTTAGGGACTCCTGCACTAAAATAAATACCTAAGGCTTTCATGTATGTCCAATGAAAAGGAGGAGTACGAAAACCTGCAGAAAACAGCCTACTGCAGGAGTGGTGCAGGCTACTAGACGTCTGCTGAGCATATTCCAAGAGTAATTCTTTCCTTTTCACTTCAGAGGTTCTTTGAAAGGTAACCCGCAACCCTGTGCTATTACCCCTCCTCCTCTTCCTTTAAGCACACACTTATCCAGCATAGATCTTTCCCACAGACAAAGAATGCCAGAGAACCTAGTGTGAACTGAAGCTTGACTAGAATATTAGATGACTTGCACAGCAGAATAATGGCCTTTGCCTTAGAATGGAAAAACGTCCCTTTTCAAGGGGAGATTGATGGAATGTCTTACCTTGGAGATCATATTTAGGCTAGTAGGATAAGGTTTAGCGAAGTAAACAATAGGGTTTTTTTAACCTCTTAGCTGGTAATGTTGCTGAGCTATTCTTCCTGCTTCTGATATATTAATAAAATGATTTGGCTACAGACCACCAACAATGACCATGCAGCTGTCGGGAGAGGTTTAGGGGCAGCTTGATGTTGTACAGTAACCTTGCATTGGGAGGAACGCTGCTTTAGCAGACCCTCTGCATTCCTAGGACCTGGCTTTCAACACCAGCCATTTATTTTTTGATGGTCTGCCCAAAATCACATAATGCATTAACTTCATTGTAATACATGATTTGCTTTTGATGGTAAACTGCTATTTGTGTGGCCGCACTATTCTCTTGGATTTTTTTCATATCTGGGGAAGTGAGCATTGAAAAAAAAACCCCACACAATACAAGATAATGTAAAGCTCCAAACACAAATAAGATAAATAAGATTTAACTAGTAAGTGAGGCAGAATTTGAACATTTAGGGCAGTATTCAATGTGAAAGTTCTCCGTGCATGGAGAGCGTTTTATTTCGCTCTCCATGCACTCTCCATGTTCCGGAGCCTCCTGCTCCCACTATTCAATGTTTTGAAGACTCGCCGCCACTCGCGGCGAGTCTTAACCCCTGCAGCGGACGAGCTGACAGGGAGCCGTGGGACGGTGGCATCCAGGGAGATTAAAGTCTCCCTGGATGCCCCAGAACATATGTGGAGGGGAGGGGGCTCCCCTGAACCCAGGCAGCACAGGCTGCCCCCCCCTATAGCCAGCGGGGGACCCAGTATTCGCTGCACCCGATCGTGCATATTAACGATCGGGTGCAGTGAATATATGAATATCTAATTAGCGGCTCGAGCGCTCCGGCCCCCTGCTGGCTGCACTGTGTAAAAAAAAAAAAAATTTTTTTTTTTTATTAAATATATATTCATGTGCTATAAGCACATGAATAAAAATAACATGCCCCTTCACAGAAAAATAAACCTGATTTTTTTTACACCAAAATTAAAAAAAAAAACCTTTTAGTTTAAAAGTTCACATTCCAGCTCTCCATCAAAAGATGGAGAATTTCTACACGGAGAGAGACGGCGAAAATCACTTAGAAAGACGGCGAATATTTCACATTGAATAGGGTGGTTCACTTTTGGAGAGCAAAATGCTCCGTCCAAGGCGAAAAAAGCAAAAATTCTCCATAAAACACGGAGAATTTTTCTCATTGAATACTGCCCTTAGTGTACAGAGGTTAAAGCTCGATTTATTTTTTAGAAAGGGCGGTAAACAGCTACATTTTGAAAATACTAACTTAGGACATATTTGCATGTTTCAGGGATGGCGTCCAGCTGCAGCTAGATCAGTACTGCTGCCATACAGGTGTCTGGAGTTGGGAACTTGGCTGTAGATGTTTTGTACTATATGACTATAGTATGGCAGCATTTTCTGTTTTCTTTTTCATTTTTTTTTTTTTTTTTACAGGTTTGTTAGTTTTTTTGCCACTTCATTGAGTCAATTTAGGATCCAATCTTTATCACGCTGGTTATGTGAGAAGTAATAAAACTGTTTTATTTGTTTTTTAGCTTCATTTCAGGTTTTTAGGTAAATGTTAATTTGTGGGCATGACCCGTCTTACTGCATCGTATACAGCAGGGTTCGCCAACCCGTCGCTCGCGAGCGACGGGTAGCTCGCCGGGACCTTTCCAGTAGCTCGGGGCTGTTTAAGTGACCTCCTGCCGCGTAGCGGTACCTTGCTTGACGGCAGGAGGTCAGAAAGTGTTTTAATGCTGCGTCCTCCTGACGTCCCCAGCGCACTTTCTTCATCCTCACTTGGCGGCAAGAGGTCTCTGAATGTGACTTCATGCCGCGTCCTCCTGACGTCCCCAGCGCACGTTCTCATCGACGCCACGGCCACAGCCTCTGCTCAGCGTGATTGATGTCTGCTCCGGTCCTGCGCCACAGCCTCTGCTCAGACTTACATGAGGTAAAAAAAAAATGAAAACTGTGTGCGCACAGTGTGTGGGGCATATGTATAATGGAGCATCACAGTGGGGCACATGTATAATGGAGCATCACAGTGGGGCATATGTATACTGGAGCATCACAGTGGGGCACATGTATAATGGAGCATCACAGTGGGGCATATGTATACTGGAGCATCACAGTGGGGCACATGTATAATGGAGCATCACAGTGGGGCACATGTATAATGGAGCATCACAGTGGGGAATATGTATAATGGAGCATCACAGTGGGGCACATGTATAATGGAGCATCACAGTGGGGCATATGTATAATGGAGCATCACAGTGGGGCACATGTATAATGGAGCATCACAGTGGGGCATATGTATAATGGAGCATCACAGTGGGGCACATGTATAATGGAGCATCACAGTGGGGCATATGTATTATGGAGCATCACAGTGGGGCATATGTATTATGGAGCATCACAGTGGGGCATATGTATTATGGAGCATCACAGTGGGGCATATGTATTATGGAGCATCACAGTGGGGCACATGTATAATGGAGCATCACAGTGGGGCATATGTATTATGGAGCATCACAGTGGGGCATATGTATTATGGAGCATCACAGTGGGGCATATGTATTATGGAGCATCACAGTGGGGCATATGTATTATGGAGCATCACAGTGGGGCACATGTATAATGGAGCATCACAGCGGGGCATATGTATTATGGAGCATCACAGTGGGGCACATGTATAATGGAGCATCACAGTGGGGCACATGTATAATGGAGCATCACAGTGGGGCATATGTATTATGGAGCATCACAGTGGGGCATATGTATAACGGAGCATCACAGTGGGAAATATGTGTAATGGAGCATCACAGTGGGGAATATGTATAATGGAGCATCACAGTGGAGCATTACAGTGGGGCATATGTATTATGGAGCATCACAGTGGGGCATATGTATAATGGAGCATCACGATGTGGGGCATATGTATAATGGGCATCACGGTGTGCGGCATATGTATAATGGGCATCACGATGTGGGGCATATGTATAATGGACATCATGTGTGTGGCATATGTTAAATTCAGCGTCACGCTGTGGGATGTTTGCATAATGGAGCGTCACGTTGTGGGGCATATGTACTGTATAATGGGCATATGTATAATGGGCATCATGTGTGTGGCATATGTATAATGGAGCATCACAGTGCGGGGCATATGTATAATGGGCATCACAGTATGCGGCATAGGTATAATGGGCATCAAAGACTGCACTATTGGGGTCATATGTGTATCACATCTCCATTTTCCATGGCCGCACCACATGTGGCTACAGCTCTTAGAGAGCTGACCATGCCCTCAAAAAATGGGGGATGTAGCCTCGCAGGAGTTCCACGGTAGTAGGTGAACCCTCTAATTTTGGGCGCGTGCCTTCGGCACGCGCAGATGTCTCCTCTGCCTCGTGTTGGGAGGTATGTTTGTGACATATTGGACATTGCAGTGTGTGGCATAAGGTGTCAGGGGCATTACGGTGTGTGGCATAATGTGTAAAGGGCATTTTTTGGGATATTATGCAGGTTTTAAATTTTTTTTAAATTTAGTAGCTCTTCGGGCGGTTTATTTTGTCGCGAGTAGCTCCCACCCCGAAAAAGGTTGGAGACCACTGGTATACAGTCTTGTTACTTGTGGAATTTTGCCCCAATTCTATAGTGCTATGGACTAAGCTAGCACTTTAGCATACACTAAAAATACATGGGAATAATAATAATCTATAAACAATTAGATACAGAAAAGTGATATTGTGCAGATGTACATACATGAAAACTATTTTTATTTAATATGTCCATAATCTGGATCAGAGGTTGATTGCAGATAATTGCTTTTACCTCGTTAAATTAAACCTTCTCTCTCTCTCCTATTAAAATGGAGTAATTACCTTTTAACCATCCCCACATATCCCCTTACCCCCTGAATTTAGAAATGGATCTTATTCTGCATGCTGATAATACCATCAGTTATTATGATACTTCTCCTATTTTTAAAGTCAATTTTCAAAAGTTTGTAGCCAGCAATTTCACATACACCTTATGGGTAGAGCGTTGGTCATCGGCAGAATACTGCGTCTTACCGTAACAATGAGTAGCAACTTAGAGGAAAGGCAGAATTTTACAATCCCAATTTGCATATTTATTGATTATTGGCTTTTAGACTTAATAGTTAAAATGTTTTGTGGCAATTAGAACCCAAATGTATTTGATAAAACTCAGGCAGGGAGAGGGGCTCTTATCGGGACCCCGGCACACGACCGCACATGTGCTATGTATCCCTCTGCTAGTAAATGTTGCAATGTGCAGGCCAACAGCAGCTGACGCTATCTGAAGGTGGCATTAGCTACTGGGCCAAGCTTTGGAATGCTATGGGGCTGCTCTTCTATTCGAAAGTGGGGGATCACAGCATATCTCCAATATTATTTTTATTTTTGACGCCACAAGGGATCAGCAGAGCCTAACGAAGTACATAAATGAGCAAAACTAGAAAGTCAATATAGGACAATTACATGGTATATAAACATTGCTAAAACAAGGGTTAGGTGTCCTTGTATGGCGTTGGAAGAGAAGGAAAGGCACGTGAGGGGAGAGGCCCTGCTTTACGAGCTTATATTTTAAAGGATGTCTGCTGTGGTCACCTGTAGATACATTCAAGTGATACTTTAATACTTGCAGTTACTTCTCTGCTCCTGAAAGATGGGTCTTTTCAGGGGATGTCACAAAAAATATGCTTTGCTAAGCAGCCATACAGATGCATACTTATTCAGCAGCTTATACCACACGCTGCCGTAGTATGTGCCAAGTACAGAATTAGTCTCTGCCATCAGTTGTTTGCACCGACCTGCGCCTCAATCACACACCCTTTATTTAAGCAGCTTTCCCCGTCAGCTTGTAGAACTGCAACGCACTGCCAAGTGTTGGCCTCCCAGCTGTCATTTAGGAGCCAGTAGTTGCCGCATTCATATCAGCCTGATCTGTGGGAACTCAGTCTATCACTGAGGGTTTAGGTTTTGTATTTTCTCACTAGTAATGGAAGTAGCTAATAATTTATTCACGGATAAGATGGTGCTCAAATCTTAAAGATGGAAGTTCAGATGCATGTACAAATACAGAAAGGGTTTGTTTCGGTTGCTACAATGATTTTTTGTTTTATTGATTTTCAATATCCTAGTTATATTAAAATCCAAATTAATCTTTTAATACTGTCAGCAGTGATTTTAAAGCCTACATTTCTCATCTCTTGCTTTTACTATTTAATCAAATGGTGTGTCCATTTTTGTTTTATATTATAGCCAGCAAACATACTGATTTATATAATGTATAGGTTGTAGCTTTAGTGTCATGTAATGTATAATTCCAGAGTAGGCTATGTCATATACGGTATGGGTCATCAACCACTATAGGTCAACAGTCACTAGGTAGACACATGAAATAGGTTGACATGGGTGTTAGGTTGAACCTTTGTCAACATGGACATCATATAAATGTACTGCTCTCGCCAGGCTTTGGGCACCATGCCTCACTACGCTTGCACACAATTATATTCTCACTCTATGCCCACGGATAATAAAATATGAAAAACCACCTTGCCGACCTCTTTCATTGCCGCCTTAGTGACTGTCAACTTACAGTAGTCTACCTAATGTCCTAATGCTTGTAGACCTAGTGACCCCTATCCCGTCATATACATAGTTGTGTTACTAGGTTTTCATAGATACCCTCGATACTCAATGCTGAATATGTCCTTTTCCATATTAGGCACATTTCAGTAGTAGTAGTAGTAGTAGTAGTAGTAGTTAAAAGATGCAGGTCAGCAGGTATCCTATCCCCTGTGCTTCCATCCTGTCCTGGTATACATCTACTTGTATCATCTGTTTTGCAGCTATTTTTGTGGGGTAGTTGCCTGGAAATATTGCATGGCCTGAATGAGCAGCATCAGCTTGCATGGCACTGTCCTCCTGTCCGCCCACCCGCCGCGCTCACCTGTCCCGCCGCTGGGCCGGGTGAGTGCAGCTCACCCGTCCCAGCTCCTGCGGCCATGCTCTCCCTGTACCTGCGCAGTCCAGGTGAGCATCAATTAGCGACCAAATCCAACATCTGGATTTGGCTGTTGCGTTGAATAATGGATGACGGATCCATTCCGTCAAAAGAATTTCGGAATGGATCCGACATCCATTGAATATACCCCATAGTCCAGTGGTTCCCAAACTTTTTGAATCACGGCACCCTGTAGTATCGGAATATTTTTCACGGCACCCCTAGACCAAAAGTTGGTTACTAATTTCAGGAAAAATATTTAAAAAGTTGTGATTTAAATGTTTTCCTTAGGTGCACTTATGTGGTGAGAAACATGATTCACTTCTGTTTACCCACAAATGCTCAATTGGTAAGAAAAGCCACTGCACTTCCAATGAGTAAAATGGTACATACATCTATCACATTTTTTCACGTCGAAGGCAAGCATGCTTCAGAAATGTATTGCACGATGAAGCAAAATCCTGGCAGGGTTGATAACAATGTGCGTCTGCCTGGGCAGTGGGAAGTACTTGATGGTTTTGCGTCCCGGAATATGGCGCACCGTGCGAGACACTACGTACACCACCTTCATCATGCTTTCCTTCTGTGCAAAGAAATTGGATAACAGCTCTTTGGGCTGATCTGGAGGAATCCATCATGCATCCAACCTTGCAAAACCTCTTTCCAGGAATGAAGATATTAAGGCGAAGGTGTTCACTACACATGCGCAACTGGGACAAATGCATTAAACACACTAACCCACTGCGATTATATACAGCACCGCTACAGCAAAAGTCTCCTTTTCATTTGGACACACCTTAAACTTTACAGTAAAAAGATTATATGGTGGTCTCCCTTGTTGATCAGGATAACCACCACACAGTGTGTAAGTATGGCATAGAAATAGTGACACACCCAAATTACCCCCCCCCCCCCCCCCCCTATTTTATTTTTCCATTTACCCTCTGTCCCCCAAATACGTCTCTGTACATTTTCCACCCCCCAAACTGCATTTTTTTTCGTATTGTTTTACGAATGACGATGATGATCTATTGAAAGAGACTGGTGTCTTTAACTAATATACTATTCAGAAGTAACAATATAGGATAAGCCACGCTGTTTAACAAGCAAGGGTTAATAGATGAGTGCTAAACCTGGCTCCCCGCCCTAGTGTTGGCAGATTATATATGACAGGTTTTATAATTGTAAATTGGCAGCTTATCACCAATCCCAGAAATGTAATAAAAATGCAGCTTTGAAATATTAGCTTTAGATTTTTTCTTCTAAAGGTTATTCCGCCAAGGCAGTGTTGTGTAATGCAGATCAGAGAAGCTGATAGCAATACCCCAGTTTTTAATTTGGGTTTATACTTACTAAGCTGCATGATATTATTTTCCTGTGCTTTCTGGACAGGAAGCTGGAGCAGCTGCAGCCTCCTTATTCTCTTTATATACCAACTTCACCGACACAACTTACACGGTTATAGCCCCATTAGCTGGAAACAAAGCAAACTTAAGGAGCTAAGTGTTTATATATATATATATATATATATATATATATATATATATATATATATATATATATATATATATATATATATATATATATATATATATATATATATAGAGTTTTTTGAAAGGAGGGCACTCACCAATTCGCAGAAAAATTCTTTTATTCAGTTCATTAAAATATTGAACTCAAACAGTTGTCATCAACGTTTCGGTCCGCATTTCAGACCTTCGTCAGGACAGACATCAGGGCAACAAGAGATCTTACTCCAAAAGAGGTCTCTGTTGGAGTAAGATCTCTTGTTGCCCTGATGTCTGTCCTGACGAAGGTCTGAAATGCGGACCGAAACGTTGATGACAACTGTTTGAGTTCAATATTTTAATGAACTGAATAAAAGAATTTTTCTGCGAATTGGTGAGTGCCCTCCTTTCAAAAAACTCTATTTGATGGTCTTGTGCCTTGGAGTGAGCACAACTGTGATGATCCTATGAATTGTGTGCGGATTCCAAAAATATATATATATATATATATATATATATATATATATATGCAATAAGATCGCACTCCATACAAAAAATATTCAACCGCTGGGGTGACGTCCAGAACTTTCCTTACAAGAAACAAAGTCCATGTATATAAAGACCAAAAAGACACACTCTCCAGACTGTTTGATGCAAAATAAAAAGCTGTGTATTTGTATTCACATAAACATCAAATGTAAAAAGAAGGGTACTCAACGTTAGCGTTTCAGTCCATAAACGACCTTCCTCAGGAGTTAGACAACAAGGGCATCCATTTGGGGTGAAGCACAGCGTGGACCACACAGCAGGTTCCTACAGCTGTAGGAAGGTCCTTTATGGACTGAAACGCTAACGTTGAGTACCCTTCTTTTTACATTTGATGTTTATGTGAATACAAATACACAGCTTTTTATTTTGCATCAAACAGTCTGGAGAGTGTGTCTTTTTGGTCTTTATATACATGGACTTTGTTTCTTGTAAGGAAAGTTCTGGACGTCACCCCAGCGGTTGAATATTTTTTGTATGGAGTGCGATCTTATTGCATATATATATATATATATATATATATATATATATATATATATATATATATATATATAATGTCCGAAAAACCCAACCGCGCCTCACAGAGAGAAGGCAGCAACTCTGAGGGGCCCCCTGTTAGACAGGACCCAAAGGTTTAGAGATAGAGAAAATGGGGTATCAGAGTGCGCCAGTTCATTTGCATATACAACAGTATTATTGAACAGACAGTATAATAGTCAGAAGCAGAATCATAAAATTTTTTATTCAGGAATCTTCCAAGAGATGATACAGGCCCAACGCGTTTCGTCAACAGCTTGACTTCATCGGGCATTGGAAGCAGAGCAGTACAAAGCAATTTCACACTATAGAGTTGTCATTGTTTAATTAAAAAACAACGGAAGTTTTCATGCGAAAGACAAAACTGGAAATGGTTTACACAATAGGGATCAGCAACAGTGATATAGCATGGTATAATCGCAATCCAATGGTATCCAAAGTTAAATCGCAATTTCAGGGGGAAGGTAAATAACCCCAATAAACAGTTATAGCAGAGCAGACCGGAAGTGAACTCCTGAGATCCAAATGCTGAATATATATATACAAGCTTCTGAGACTGCTACTTTTTTTGCTTATGCAATACACAGAAAGTCCTTTTACCTGACCTGAACTGATCGTGTCCTTTTATGCATTCATCTTTAAAAGTGTGTGCTTTTAACAATGTGAACTGCAGCAGAAAGCAGAAAATGTATGAGCTGGTCTGTGGCATTTAAAAGAGGGGCCTTGAGGTGATCAATACGATGTTTGGACCCTCTCCAGTAGAATGTTACAGCAGCCACAGATGTACTGACAGCTAGTTGGCAACATGCTCTTCTATTGTAATAAGCTTGTTCTGTGTGATGCATGTATTGTTCTGGCCTGGGACAGTGGCTGTGCTATGACTCCAGGAGTTATTACAAAGTGTTTGGCTCTTTGTGGTGCCAAGTGTGTCTCGGGTGCTTTTATGGGTGGTCCAGAAACCACTGAAACATCATGAGCTTTTCATCCTGGTCACCAAAGAAAACTTGTCAAGGTGTAGTTTCACAGTTTAATTGCCACCGTCAGCGTAGCGTCCCTTTCAGAATCCGCGTAGTTCCCGCAGCCCGCGTCAGTCAGAAGTAGCGTAGTCAGTCAGAAGTAGTGTGCGCTCGCCACACTATATAATGTCAACTCCACACCGATGTGGATAGTGGGGGTATGAAAAGGTCAGGAGGGCGCATAAGGTGTCTCCCTCGCAGGGCTCGCCACGCTTCGGGCTGCCGTGGATAGTGGGGGTTTCAAATGGAGGCATTTGCCAGTATGTAACATGGAGCACTGACAAATGCCTCCTTCATTGTGCATGAGACGCACTTGCGTCCACACCCCCTCTTTGGACAGGATGCATGCGTGCTACAGAACCCATAACCCTGTCAATATAGCTACTCGGACGCAGGAGAGTCTCATTACTGGAGCATCTGAGATGCTCCTGCGTCTCAAACAGATGGTGCGCCTTTCCGCCGGCACCACCATGATCCCCTCTCCGCCAAAGAGAGGGGATCATGCTAGCGCCGGCGGTGAGAGGTGCTGACTAGGCTTGCCGGGGACAGAGATGCAGTTCCCGTCAACAGTAGGGTAGTTACTTGTGTAATTTCACGGCGGCAGCCTACGCTGAGAACGTAGCTTAGGCTCCCGCCGTGAAACTACACAAGTAAGGCAGCTGTTGGGCTACGCTGATAATGTAGCTTAGGCTGCCGCCGTGAAACTACACAAGTAAGGCAGCCGTTGGGCTACGCCATTAGCATAGCTTCAAATGTAGTGTAAGCTGCCGCCGTGAAACTACACAAGTACCGAATGTTCAAATTTTCTCTGTAAAGATTTGTGGGATATGTGTACACTATATAAATGACTTAATAAATAAAATAAATCTCAACAATTTTAGGACAAAATCCCAGGATCCCGCTGATCACTGGATTGGCCTCCCTAGTCACATGGCTTATTTTTACATGTCTTAGCATATCACAGTGCCATGCTATGTAGGCTTTCATAAGACTGCTAAGGATTGTAGCTGGAAATCCACCTTATATTAGGGACATTGATTGCAGTCTTAATGCCCTTGTGTGTGGAACCTTAGCAAGGTGTGTGCCAGGATGTTCTTTATTGTGCACGTAGAAGAAGCAAATCTAGTTCAAGTCTCACAACACAAATAAATCCATACTAGACAGTATGCTGTAGCTCACAGACTATGCCTAGGTTGACATGCACAAGGTCAACACAACCAAATGGTTCCCCATTGGATTCCGTGTGGTGTGCATGGTGAAGTATGAAAAGTAAGAAATAATTGAATAAAATCATGTTGACCTTTTTCGACCTACTGTATTCTGCCTATCTGCCAATGTGACGATATGTATTATTTATGTTTATTTTAAACCACACACACACACACGTCTGCAGTTTCCCATTGACCAAGTTTATACCGCCTTTACTCTGTGTTTTGACAGTGTACTATTCTCCTGTTAGAGGTCAGTAATTACAAGTGGGAGGGGGCCCCTCTGTCTACATTGACCCCGGGCCCCCCGGCCCTGGTCCTAGACATGGTCTTTTAGTCCTCTGGATACCAGTGGCACAGCACTGTTTTCCTCAAAGTAACGTGTGTCTCTCAATAATCTATACTGGGTAATGTTACAGATGAAGAGTGCCCTGAATTCAGTTCGGTTGTCACCTGTCACAGTATTCGGTCCTTCTGGTTGGCTCGATCTGTTGCACTATTACATATAGTAGTTCAGGTGCTTTAGAGTTAGGAATGTGGGAGAATTTGTTTGTACCGTGATCACAACCTGTTAAGGAAGGTTATTGTACTTTAGATCTACAATGTCTAGGCGTACAGTCATATGGTTGATCTCTAATGGTCGACAGTAAAAAGGTCAACAGGATCCAAAGGTTGGCATGCAAAAGGTCGAAATGAGTTTTTCATGTTTTTTTTTTTGTGCAAGTCGTAATTTACACCGTCTAAGTGTACCGCGTCTCCTCGCATGGCTCGCCAGGCCACTGTTGGACCACTTTTATATAATCCCTCCACGCCATAGTGACCTGTCGGCTAAAAATTTCATTAAAAAAAACCCTGCACATTGACCTTTTTCACCCTGTCGACCAATAGTGGTCAACCTTATGACTGTCGACCTAGAGTCAATCTATGACTCAGGATAACGCTCGGCAAATCTCCAGATTTTTGTTTGTCATATGTACATGGTTACCTGGGCATTACAGATAGACAGGAAATTAGGAAAGTGCTCCATTCTTTGTGGGAAATGCTGTTCCTTGGCCTGACAGTCCTTTCAAAATAGTTTGGTAGAGGGAATGAAAGTTCTCTGTGCTGTAAGGAACCCTAAGGGTCCAAGACATTGAACTCTCCATTGTCTGTACATGCATTTACAACCCCTGATAAGAGCCAGGTGAAAATGCTATAGGCCCCCACACACTAGAACGATTTTTTATATCGGCCGATTTTTACCGATAATCTGCAATAACCGGACGATTATTGCAGATTCTCGATAAAATCGGTCGGAAATCGGACAATGGGCCAAAAAATCGTTCTAGTGTGTGGGGGCCTTTATGATGTACTTTTCTGGTTTCTTCTCTGCCTTTATGTGAGCAGATAAAATGGATTATTTGCCCTGTCCTGGGCTAAAGCAACTGAGCTGGACCTTATTCATTGCTTACAATTTTATATGGGCAGTGGTAATGCAGCATTTTCCTCAATGGAATTCTGGTCCAGGGTTCAAAAATAGCCGGTAATTTCAAAGAAAAAAGGATTGAGGTAATATAAGCAATTTCTGATGAAACATGGATGTCACTAAAACATTGATTGCTTAGGCCGCATGGGGGTGAGCTCAGATACCATTCATGGCTTTTTCACAACATTCTAACTGCAGCTCTCCTACTTTGACCCCACTGATATAAGCGAGACCTCCCTAGTATACAAGAAGGTGGATACATATACAGCAGTTTAATTCACTTTTTCTGTTGTAACATAGAACACCCTCACAGTCTGTTTTTAGAAAGTATTTTTAAACTTGAAGATCCCACAAATTATTAGTTGTATCGGTACTTGTTTCCTAGCACGGCCACAACGATCATAATCGCGGTCATCGGGGGTAAAATCGGGGCCATCGCGGGCATCGCATGCGCAAAAAAATCGGGTGCGATGGGCCAGACGCGATGCCCGCGATTTCCCCATAGAGAACAATGTTAAATGCCTCAATTTACCCGCGATGACCACGATTTCCCATAGGAAACAATGTGAAATGGCTCAATTTACCCAAATTATCATAGGAACAATGGTAAATGGGCCAAAAACACCCCTGAACATTGAAATGTCCCCCCAAAAGTAGTTTACGCCACCACGTGATCCACGTGAACCCGAAGCGTGGCGAGCGCAGCGAGCCCGCGAGGGGCGGCAGTACGCGTCCTCCGACCTTTTCATACCCCTACTATCCACTAGGGCGTGGAGTGAGAATAGAATAGTGTGGCGAGCCACCGAGCCCGAAGCGTGGCGAGCCCCGCGAGGGGACGCGGATACCTGTGAAGCCCGCGAAGGGACGCGTTTACCTGTGAAGGTATCCGCGTCCCCTCGCGGGGCTCGCTGCGCTCGCCACACTATTCTATTCTCACTCCACGCCCTAGTGGATAGTGGGGGTATGAAAAGGTCGGAGAACGCGTACCGCCGCCCCTCGCGGACTCGCGCTCGCAACGCTTCGGGTTCGCGTTCATCGCGGGGTGGCGTGAACTACTTTTGGGGGGACATTTCACTGGTCAGGGGGGTTTTTTGGGCTTTCTGGCCCATTTACCATTCTTCCCTATGATGATTTGGGTAAATTGACCCATTTAACATTGTTTCCTATGGGAAATCGGGGTCATCGCGGGTAAATTGAGGCATTTAACATTGTTCCCTATGGGGAAATCGCGGCCATCGCGGGTGGACCATTTCAGCATTTTTAGGCGCGCACGACGCGACCGACCCGATTTTTCACTGTTTTCAATGCATTTCAATGGAAAAATCGGGGGCATCGCGTCGGTCGCGTCGCAGGCCACTAAAATTACCCCCGATGGCCAAGATTTGTGGCCGTGCTAGGAAACAAGTACCGTTGTATCTATATATTTTAATAAAAGGTAATTATTTTGAAGAAAACTCAAAGTTTCAGAAGAAATAAAGTTTTTGGCTTCTTTTGCTTTTGGAATTTGTGTTTGAAAAAGGTGTATGGCGTACTATAATCACACCCTCAGTGATAACTAAAGTATTGATTACTGAACGCATCATTATCTGGGTACATATCCAAGATGCCAGTATTGCAGCTTTTAGTAATGTGTCTCTGTGTGTGGTACGGTTATCAATTGTGAGACGTATACACTGCTTAACCAGTGATTGCTAACCTTGACACTCCAGCTGTTGTTGAACTACACATCTCAGAATGCCCTGTATCAGTTTTAGCATGGCCAAATAGTAAAACTGATGCTGGGATGTGTAGTTCAACAACAGCTGGGGGAGTGTCAAGTTTAGCCATCACTGGTTTAGATCAGGGGTGTCAAACTCAAATTCATCGGGGGCCGCATCAGCAGTTAGGTCACCCTCAAAGGGCCGGTTGTATCTGTAGGTCCCCCTGTATAATTATATTGCCATGACACCACAGGCTGCTCCCCCTGTATAATATAAAATGAATGCCATGACACCACAGGCTGCTCCCCCTGTATAATAATAATGCCATGACACCACAGACTGCTCCCCCTGTATAATATAATAAAAGTAATGCCATAACACATAAATGATTATACAGGAGGAGCAGCCTGTGGTGTCATGGCATTATTATTATTATACACGGGGACACCTCAGGAAACAGCAAATATATATATTTTTGTTATTGTGAGTGTGATCCTCATCCTCACTTACTGTTTCTCCGTCTGTCCTGCAGCTGCTGCGGCTTCCAGCTTTTCTTCACTGCTTGCTGCGGCC
Source organism: Crinia signifera (assembly GCF_055691185.1). Classification (NCBI taxonomy): domain Eukaryota; kingdom Metazoa; phylum Chordata; class Amphibia; order Anura; family Myobatrachidae; genus Crinia; species Crinia signifera. The sequence continues at coordinate 73,780,997 of NC_139225.1, forward strand.
ACACTGTCCCTGACTCCCGGTCCAGCTTCCCTGCCTGCTCCTACTTCTCTACAGACGCATGGGCGGGCAGCGTCATCGTCATGATGTCCCCACCCAGTGTCTGTCACTGCCGGGCATCAGAGGGAACAGGCGGCCGGGCCCTCCTCCACGTAGCCGTGGAGGCCGGCGGCCATGTTTCTGTAGCCGCATACATATGTGCCTACAGGAACATGGCCGCCGACAGTGGAGGAACAGGTAAGGCGGCCGTGGACGCGGCCCGCAGCACTCCTGTTTTAGACACACTGCCCCTGCGTGCTATCTCCTCGCGCGGGCCACATGATGAGGTCTGGCGGGCCGGATTTGGCCCGCGGGCCTTGTGTTTGACACCCGTGGTTTAAATGGTGGTGGTTGGTTTTATGAAAGTTAACCTTCTCTGATTTAAATGTTCTAGTTTCTAATCCCCTTTCCATTAACCATTTTCTTCTGCAACAATTTAAGATCAAATAAATGAGGATAGTGATTAATTTATTTTATGTTCCTTTTGGTTAGGTAATTAACAGAGGAATATACTTTTAGTATGGTCATTCCAATACTGATGTATGTATGCAGCATACTTGTCTATTCAAAAGTTTGAGGTCCAGTTTGTTTGGTTTGAGTGCGCTTGGTGTTACAGCCTGTGTGTTCTGTGTCCTCCCCTACTCAGGACACTGTGCTTGCAGAGCTGCTGCAGATCAGAAAGGAGCAAATAGTGACCTATCACGAGCATGACTCTCTACTGGACCACAAGGAGGAAGAGGCTCTAACTGAGGAGGATAGGAAGGCTGCGTGGGATGAATATGAAGCCGAAAAGAAGGTTAGCCCACCTCCTGTGAAATGCAGATAGTTTTTCGATCCTATATAGAAATGTCTTTCTGCCTTTTCCTTTATGGCTCTATGTTCAAATCAACTTTGAATTGCAGATCGCTGTTTTGTAGCCATGTCCTAGATAACTCCAGGGACCAGATTCCTTATCCATGTTTCCTGTACAATTGTTCTTCACTTTTTATCTTTTAATACCGTTTACATGGATTTACATAATCAGTTGAAACGGGGATAATTTATTAATTCATAAAGTAAAAACTTGTGTGGCATACTAGTTGTACATAATTCAAAAATATCCCCTCGCCTCTTCTGAACATTGGTCCAGGTATATGTATATCCATGGATGACCACAGGTGACTTAATTAGTACCTTAGTCAGTATGTCTAAACCATTTGTGCTGAGCCCATTGATATGCTTGAAACCTGGCTATTAGGGTGCCAGCCCCTATGCACTGCAGTCGGCACTAACTGCGCATGCGCAGCTCCCCTATCGGCCATCTCCGAATGACTAGTCGGTGGGCAACTCTCCATACCGCCAACTCCTGTGCCCTGCAGTCAACACTAACTGCACATGCACAGCTCCCCTATCGGCCATCTCAGAATGACAGCAGTCCGTGGGCTACTCTCTGTACTGCCAGCCCCTGTGCCCTGCAGTCAACACTAACTGCACATGCGCAGCCCCCCCCCCCCCCCCCCCCCCCCCGCCCCGCCCGCATCGGCCATCTCAGAATAATAGTAGTCGGTGGGGTACTCAATACCGCCAGCCCCTGTGTCCTGCAGTCAGCACTAACTGCGCATGCGCAGCCCCCCCAATCGGCCATCTCAGAATGGCAGTAGTCTGTTGGCTACTCTCCATACCACCAGCTCCTGTGCCCTGCAGTCAGCACTAACTGCGCATGTGCGGCTCCCCCATCGGCCATCTCAGAATGACAGTAGTCCGTGGGCTACTCTCAGTACAACCAGCACCTGTGCCCTGCAGTCAGCACTATTTGCGCATGCGCAGCCCCCCTATCGGCCATCTCAGAATGGCAGTAGTCCGTGGGCTACTCTCCATACCACCAGCTCCTGTGCCCTGCAGTCAGCACTAACTGCGCATGTGCGGCTCCCCCATCGGCCATCTCAGAATGACAGTAGTCCGTGGGCTACTCTCTGTACCGCCAGCCCCTGTGCCCTGCAGTCAGCACTAACTGCACACAGATACACCATTAGGATCCCACCCAGATCACATTGAATATGCATTCCATAATAAATGGGCCCCTATATCCACAAGGAAATTTGTAAAAACATTCTGCAGTCAATGTAAATATACATATGATAACCTAAAATAAATCACTATTTAAACGTGGAACTTTATCCCAGTTCACTTTTTTTTTTTTTTTTTACTGGTTGGACTTTTGTTTTTTATTTTCCTTCAAACCTGCTTTTCTTTAACGGTCAGAATTTATATTTAAAACTGTCTTTTTACTTTAAGGGTTTGACCAATCGTTTGAACATGGCAGCTGCAGCTGGGATCAATTACAACCAAATCAATTTCAACAATGCTCAATCATCTTATATGCCCTTAAACTTAGGAGCATTGTCTTCCCTGACTAACAGGCAACTGGAGGTAAGTAATAGAATCCAAAAGGTCCCATGTGTACAGAGTGTTAGGCTTAACATGAACAATTCCTCTGAATTGCAAGATTACGTTCAGTGTGATCCTTAGAGAGTGGCCCAGAAGCCACATAATGTCTCTTCTGACAACTCTGTATGCTTCGCTTTGTAATCCTATTACACATACTGCTTGTAGCAGGGAACAGGTTTCATACGCATAGCCTTCCAGTGTTTTACTGGAGCACTTAATCAAGTGGCAACAGTGATATACCGTATAGCTGTGCTAGTGTGCTACTAGTAGCAGGCTCAACCTCCTACCAAAAACTGGCCATATGTATGTGTATATATGAATGTGGTTTTTTTTTTTTGGTTTTTTTTTGCTTACCTTTGTAGAACTTAAGTATGTATTATATTTTGCCATGTTCCATTTTTCATTTATTCCTGTCCTCCCTCAAGGATCTGATTAACCAGGGCAGAGAGAAAGTGGTGGAAGCTACGAATAGCATAGCGTCTGCGAGGATCCATCCTCTGGAGGACATCATTTCATCAGTGGTATGTGAATTTGGTGTCATGTCTGTCTTTTGACTTAACATACTACGCCCCTCTGATCATCCTGTAATTTGTGTTCCCCCAGTGGAAGGAAAATCCAACCTTGACAGAATCCCAAGTTCAGGCTCTGTCTCTAAGCAGACAATCAAGCCAAGAGTTGGAAATCAAGAGACGGGAGGCCGTTTATAATGACGTTCTGGCCAAGCAGCAGATGGTAACTATTTTACCTTTACCTCATGGATAAATGACTGTGACTTGCAGCATCTTTTTATGTGTAGAGATGAGTCGCCTGTACTATGTATGTCAGGTTTGCAGGGTAATGAGATTTTTTTGCCTTCCTTTTTTAAACCATTCCACAAATATAAAAGTTAGAATCCGCAACTCAGTGGTAGTTAAAGTGCTGGCGCGTCCGACCTTTTCAGCCACTGTCTATTACACAACTTGCATCATTGACTGTCCGTGTGTTATTTTGGGATGGGTGTCAGAAGCACAAAGCTGCATTTGTATTATTCTAGATGTGCCTGTGGGAAAGGTGAAGGGTTATACATGCAGTATTACATGTAGCAATAGCATTCTTACATTAATCTGGTTGTTTAGGTTGTCATTTTTACACGACCGTTTGCCACCTTTGAAAGGGTTACATTTCAGAGACACTTGTTTTGTGAGCTCTTGGTTCCTTACCAAAAAAATACATTATCCTTCCTGCGGAATCCCTTTGAATTTTTTCATGCAACTGTTTCCTGCACAGTTATTTCCAGCAACAGGCTTCACACAATTAAAAATCATTCCAGTCACCAGGTTCCAAGTTATTTGGGGCACACATTGCTGAGGACTACTTTGGCTTCCACAAGGTTCTGGCCAGATCAACTGCATTCCTGTTTAAAATGATTCCCAACCATTCATTTTTTTTCCTCTTTGCGATTTGTCAGCAATTCCAACTTCTGCATATGTTACCCCTGTCCTGGCCACATTGAAAAACTCTCCTTACAAGACGCCTGCGTGTGTCTTGTTTTACCATAGTTAAATTGAGAACAAGACAGAACTGCATGGTCCTGCCGACAGGGGATTGGGCGCTTACAGTAATTGTCCACTGGATACCAGCCTATTAGTGATGGTGATAAGTTTAATGGCTTTCCCATCTGGTGGGGTGTCCCTTACTAATTGATTTCAGAGCAGAAAGTAGTTTTTCCCTCCCACTGGACATTTGAGATGAAAACACCATGTTCTTCTGTTCAGTATAGTCCTGGGCGACTCCTTTTGTTATGCTTTTCTTTTTCTGGTTTTTGGGCAGGCTGCTTTAAACAAAGGTTGTAGTTGAAATACAGAGAACTTAAGTTTAAATATGTCGAACATGGTTTTTTAGATTTCAAATTAGATGATATAAAGTAATGCAACTTTGAACATTTCTGTGGAGCTTTCTTGGTCATCTGATTAAATCACATGCTTGGAGACCTAAAACCCCAATACACTAGAGAGATTTGGCCTGTTTTTACCAAATTCCAACGGATCGTGACACGAAATTGGGTAAAATCGGGCCAAATTGCACATGTTCAAAATCTTAATCGACCAGATGCGCAATCCCATGCACATCATGTCAGACATGCTGCACATAAGAAAAATCATATGGGCAGCCGTTAGCTGCAAACCATGGGTGCTTTTTAGCAGCCGCGATTTATCACATGCAATTTCCCTTGAACTCTTCCAGGTCCCATTTACATGTCCCCAGTCGTGCCAGTTGCAGATCCTGTCCCCAGTCGTGCCAGTTGCAGATCCTGTCCCCAGTCGTGCCAGTTGCAGATCCTGTCCCCAGTCGTGCCAGTTGCAGATCCTGTCCCCAGTTGTGCCAGTTGCAGATCCTGTCCCCAGTTGTGCCAGTTGCAGATCCTGTCCCCAGTCGTGCCAGTTGCAGATCCTGTCCCCAGTCGTGCCAGTTGCAGATCCTGTCCCCAGTCGTGCCAGTTGCAGATCCTGTCCCCAGTCGTGCCAGTTGCAGATCCTGTCCCCAGTCGTGCCAGTTGCAGATCCTGTCCCCAGTCGTGCCAGTTTCAGATCCTGTCCCCAGTCGTGCCAGTTGCTGATCCTGTCCCCAGACGTGCCAGTTGCTGATCCTGTCCCCAGACGTGCCAGTTGCAGATCCTGTCCCCAGACGTGCCAGTTGCAGATCCTGTCCCCAGACGTGCCAGTTTCAGATCCTGTCCCCAGACGTGCCAGTTTCAGATCCTGTCCCCAGTCGTGCCAGTTTCAGATCCTGTCCCCAGTCGTGCCAGTTGCAGATCCTGTCCCCAGTCGTGCCAGTTGCAGATCCTGTCCCCAGACGTGCCAGTTGCAGATCCTGTCCCCAGACGTGCCAGTTGCAGATCCTGTCCCCAGTCGTGCCAGTTGCAGATCCTGTCCCCAGACATAGAAATCTGTGGACACTTTTACTCCTCTGATACAGGAATTGGAGCTCACTTTAATAAGATCCCTTTTTCAGTTAATGGAATTGTGATTGCAGTTAGCTTACCCTCCTTTGCGTTCTGCATTGTAGTAAGATGTGTTAGTACATCAGTGATATAAATGTCACAGTGAAATGTGTGCACAGCTCCTATGAGCTTTATATCCATCTCTCTCCCCTCTTCCTGCAGTTGATCAGCTGTGTACAGCGAATCCTGATGGGCCGGAGATTACAGCAGCAATACAATGAGCAGCAGAAACAGCAACAACTTGCCTTTCAGCAGCAAGCTGCACTGAACCGCCTCATAATGCAGAAAAACCCAAACATTCTTGTGACCCAATCTAACTATCCACAGATTGATCTACAAGGAATGTATCAAGCAAGTTTGCAGAACCTTCCCATGCAAAGAGCGCCACAACTGTCAGTCAGAGGAAAGAATCCTGGACCTTCCCAAGCGAAGAAAATGTGATATTGCACTAAGACCTTTACATGGATTGTTTTAAGCAAAGATAGATCCTTTTATTTTGCCCTTTTTGTCTAGTTATTAAAGGCTTGACATACTGTATAAGAAACAAACAAACAAACAGGAAAGCGTTTTTTCTAATGCCAAACTGTACCCTCTAAAAGCTTTGCAGTATGATCAGTTTTCGATTTGTTTTGAAGTGGGGGCCACACGGAAACGTCTTGCTTCCCAATCCCAGAAGATACCTGTTTTCAGTGAAAGCACACCTTCTGTAACTACACCAGCTATTCATCCTGGCATCTGCCACACCACAAAAACAGGTCTCGAGTGCAAGACAGGATGTTCTTCAGTAGCAAATGCACTGTATATCAGCTGTACCCTTCCTGTTTAAGTTTCAAGTGGCAGTGTAGCAATTTGGGTTATACTTTAATCAATATACTGCTTTCTAAATCCAGAAGATAGCAAATTACAGCACTGGTGTCATTGCTGAACTACATTTCTAGCAATTCCTGACTAGCTATTTGCTACTTAACAAATCTCCTTTAGTTCATCAACAAGTTAGAGGGAAGGTACTGTAGTTGTCCGATCCTGATGAAGAACCACTGAACTGGATGTCTGTGGAACACCAGTTTGTCATTGTAGCATTACTTAAACACACAAGCTTTGTGAGCACATTTCTTCTGTGGCAATGCTGGGTTAGCCCCAGCTATTCAGTTTCAGATATTTCTGTTCCTAAGATGACGTGACATAATGGCTGACAATAGCCAGTAGCTACTTTTTTCGTTGATTTCGAGGTCCATTTAGCCATTTTCTGTCTCATTGTTATACATTTTTGATATTGTACCCACATCCCTGTGCCTTTGTAAATATAGTTTTTTTTTTTCTTTTTAGGCGTTTACATAATTTTTTTCTCTGGCCTAATTACTACTCAATAGGCTTTAAATTGTCTCCACTTTCCACATCATATCAGCACATTTATGGTTTTTTTTTTTTAGGTGGTCATCCCTTAAAAACGATTAACTTAAATATGATATTAAACACCTAAATACCCAAATTATCCTACTAATCTTTAAATACAATTGTTTAAAAATAAGTATTCTAGTGGTGCCATAAATTATATAACACCACGGCATAGAATATTTGCAGGATGTCTTTCCTTTTCGTTTTATTACAAACAGTTGGGAACACTGGGAAAAGTGCTCAATGCAGATAGTGTTTCTCTTCAAATCTTCATTTTGTTTTTCTTTGCATGTTTATCACCGTGGCCAGGTAAATAATATTCATTCAAAATGCCAGCTTATGGCAAAGTTTTCTTTCTGTAGGAAACCAGCGTGGTTTCCTCCCCTCCCCGAGACTTCTAAATATTGGAATCTAGCCCTCCATTCTATTTGTTATTATTGACGTTCTTAATGATGTGAGCCCCCGCAAAAAAATAATTTCTACACATTTCCACAAAAATTTATACTTGTCGTATGACCACTAACACCTGTGAAATCAGCTTGTGGCTGTATCTACTAATAAATCAACAATGGTCTGTTAGAAAGCTTGCACATTTTCTGCATCTTTTCAGTGACATGGACTGCAGATGGCCTTTTTTACGAATATTGTGGCTATTCTAATTTTCCAACATCAAGATGCCGAAAAAGATTTGGAATTTCAGTGCGTACTTCAAGGAAGCTTAAAAAAACCTGCAGATTTGCAAAGATGGCTGCAGCCAGTATGGTCTCAACTTGATACAGTTCAGAAAAACGTTATATATATATTTTGTTTAAATGTTCCATTAGTTCAAGTATTAGTAGTGAAAGTCATAACTTTAATTGCATTTGATTTGACGAATTAAAACATTTTTGAAAATGTATGCTTTATAATGGCTTTAAATGTCTCGTAATACTTTTTTGCTATGTTTTATTTTTACCTAAATGTTAAGAAGAAAAATGCAGTTGCTCCTTAACGAAGCATAAAGTGCATTTGCCTTTTGAAGCTACCACTTTGGTAAATCGGCAAAATCATCAGACTTCTTACTAACAGGACTCTCAGATATGAGAACTGCAGCAACTTTTTTTTTTTTGAAGATGGTGATGATGATGATGGACAACATTGACCAGGCGCACTACTTTGTCAGTAGACATATTAGCTGCATATACTGTCTGTGCGTTTCTTAGAGCATCGAGCTATAACCAATAAGAAGACTTCTCTTAGAAAGGTGTGGAAGGCACTTTTGTTATTTTCTAGACATTGGAACTAGCTGCACCAGCTTTAAGCACAGTTAAAATGAAGTTGCTTGTATTACAGTTTTGCCTGCTAAATTCTCCACATTTTAATGCTGTTACTTTGGATGTAAAGCGTTCTTGGCTTGATATTTGTGATATTGTACATGTATGTCTCAGTTGTATAGTAGTTTCAGTCCATTTAACCAGCTTTGGCTTCTGAAATCATACAGCTGTGGAAATTTGCCTTTTTCTCTTCCCTGCTCTTTGATTTCCATATGACCTGAAGTACTATAGAAAAGTCACTGACAGTTTTTTCTGTTTTGTTTTTGTATTATACCGAAGGACTGAGATTGTGCTTTTAATGATCGAGCATTTAAATCTGGAAATATCCTATGTGTTTTCACCATTGAAAGTGCTGTTTAGTAGTTGAAACTTTAAAAAATTATATTTAATATCTCATTTAATAAAGTGACCAAAACCGTTTCCATGCTTTGAGTGTCTATATGGATTGCACGCTACTAATCACCCTACTAATCACCCTACATGGTCTTGGTAGTTCTGTATATGCTTCACTCTTTTGATTGGGTAAATCAACTTCTTTGCTGAATGTCCACTTATACCCCTTTCACACCAGAAAATACAGGGACCAACCTGGGAATATGGCCCAGGGATCATGCCGGGGCATTCCCGGATTGGCCCCTTTTCACACCAGAAAAGTCCCTGCATTTTCTGGTGTGGGGGGGGAGGAGGAGGCAGGCGGGATGGTGGCGGAGGTGGAGAGTACTCGCCCTGGATTGCTGATCCTCAGTGCAGGCTGGGTAAAAGGTGTCGGGCACAGGTGACGCAGCTCACGGCTGCAGTGAGGGCACCGGGGAGCTGCGTCCTCTACATACACCGCCTGTCCTGTCATCTGCGCCCGCTGCCTGTGTGGATCCCCATCTGACAGCACGCACCGAGGACTGGCAACCCTGGTGAGTACCCCTTTCACAACGTTCAGGACCCCGGGTTGAACTCTGGAACAACCCTGCTCCATAGTAGGGTTGAAATCCCGGGAACCTTACACACCAGTGCTAGTCATGGGTTGTTCACGGGCCAACCCAGGAATTTAGGCTGGTGTGAAAGGGGTATAACATAACTCTCCAATTATCACACTTTTGGCAAAAGCTTTTCCAGAGCCCTCAAAAGGAAAGCGCCTTTTTTATTTTTATTTCTTCACCTTTTATACCTTAAGCATGTCACTATATAAGAGTTGTCGACTCGTGTATATGGATATGGTAGCAAGTGATGTTTGTGCTTGAGACTATCTTGTAATTAGGGCATTACTGTACTTTATTTTGTGATTGCTACAATCAGCATTTTATTGTAAACTGTAAAAATCAGTATAATATAGTATGGGTATAGATGAATCGGTTGCTACATTTTAATGAACACTGAAGGTACGGTGGTGATCAGGCTGCAGTACTATAATCCTGTAATCATATCAGTATCTCTAATTTGTTCTAGGTAATAGCTGTAGTAGTTAGAGGGCTAACACGTTAAGAAGTCATGACAGCAGAGCTGTGTATGAGACGCTTTTGTGTTTTTAGTTTATATTTTCTACTGCAATCATTATCTTTTAAATATGCGTAATTTTGGTACTTGTGAGTTATCTGGACGCCCGATTTTTTGATTGTATGCCTTAAGTTAAGGCATACAATCAGATGCGATGCGATGCGATATCGCATCGCATGCGACCATCGGATGCGATGACCCGATTTTTCCATAGGAATCAATGTTAAAATGATTCCTATGGAAAAAGGGGTCCTTTTCATACCCCTACTATCCAAGTGGGCATGGAGCTGGATATAAACCTGTGGCGAGCGTAGCGAGCCAGCGAGCCCGAAGCGTGGCGAGCGAAGCGAGCCCCGCGAGGGGACGGTATTCCGTGTCCCCTCGCGGGGCTCGCTACGCTCGCCACGCTTCGGGCTCGGTGGCTCGCTACGCTCGCCACAGGTTTATATCCAACTCCATGCCCACTTGGATAGTAGGGGTATGAAAAGGACCCCTTTTTCCCATTGAATTCCATGTTAAAATGGACTCAGTCCATTTTAACATTGATTCCTATGGAAAAATCGGGTCATCGCATCGCATCGCATCCGATGGTCGCATGCGATGCGATGCGATGTGCCCGATCCGACCCGATTTAGAAATCGGGCGTCCGGATAACTCACAAGTACCGTAATTTTTTACAATTTATATGTTTACTATGTCAGGTTTGATTTTTTTTTTTTTTACATGGAAATTGCATCTATTAACATGAATCTGTGTCAATTAAACTGGGCTGGAGAACAAATTGAGGGAGAGAGGGGACTCTCTTGATAACAGAATCCAACAGCTGCTGAAGTTTAGACTAGAGTCCTAGACAAAATAAACTGCATTGTTACTGCACAGAAGAGATTTACTATACCAGTCTAATGTAACCATGATTTTTTTTTTTTTTTGTCCTGTAAACCAATCTGGCTGAGATGGAGTAAGGTCCCCAACAAAGCTCACTAAATAGCAGCTACTAGTTACTTAATTATTTTCAAATAAATATAAGTTTTAATAACTACACATGACAAAAAACATTTATATAAAAAGTACTGTGGTGTGCATAAAATATTGCAATTTAGAAGCTGACTGGTGACTTTGTCAGGCATAAAGCAAGTACATTCAAGTTCCCACTGGATATATTATATATTACCAATCCACACTGTATTGAGGTAGATGCTGGGTGTGTAGAGCCTTGGAGGATTTGAAGGAGAAAGATGTGCAATCTTGCGTTTTTTAGAAACAGCGACTCCTTAATGTCCTCATAAATGTCTTTCTTTCTTAGCATATACTAGGCAGTGACTACCCCTGTGCCAGCTGCTGCTTATTGCGCAACACACAAAACCATATATACTTTTCTCTCTAGAATTTATCTTTTCCCCATTATCAGAAAAAGTGGCAGATGTTGGTGAATAAAATACATGCCTTTGCATTAGCGGCATGACTATATTGTTATTTTATTTAACTGAACTATGTTCTGCAGTTGACTATTTTAGAAAATGTTCTCATTTTATTGGACATAAAGTAAGTACACCTACAGTCTGAAGTGATAAACCGATATGGTCGGTCTTATAGGACTCTCATGGTAATTGTTGCACTATCGCCCACACAAGACGCCATACTCTGACCGAGAATCTGCACCTAGCATGGGAATGGATCAAGTTTTGTTGGTACGACGGATAGCTGCAATTAAAGACAGTGTGTCAGTCATCGCACAATTGGATGTATGCTTGTACAACAGGGACGTCACTGCAAGAGACTCAGTGTGACAGCCCCATAATGTAGACCGGTTACTGTATTCTGGTGGTTTCAGTAAGCTTCTGGGGGTATTAAATGTCTGCCAATATACTGTATCTGACAGTGGAAATCTTGTCAGTTAAGGTATTCAATTCCCAGCTGGGACTCTCCTCCCTGGGAGGCGAGTCTGTATTGTTGGAAATGGCCGTGGATTGTCGAAAAACGACTGCATTTATCACAAGCCTTGGACTTTCCAACACTCGACAGCCAGAACATTGCATTTTGGATGTTGCGTTAGAGTCGAGACAACTGAAAATGGCCCAGGATTCAGACTGGGCATTCCGACAGTCGGAATACCCCCATATGTCTGGCTTTTCGCATGCTCAGATTTGTTTGCTAGAAACTGGTTCTATAGGGTATTCGTACAAAGACTAAGAAAATACATAATCCGTAATCACATACCCTTTTTATAATTACATTGAAAGGATTTGTAAATTGTAATTTTTTTATGGACTGTAAGATGACTTACTTTCATCACCACTCTCGTGCATTTACCATTGTACCCTAAGAGTTCGACTCAAGACCTTGTTCCAACGTCTGCCTCTTTGACACAAATCTAGTGTTCAGTGAGCTGCAAACGTCCTGTAGGTAAAGGTGTACTCCATTTTCTGAGACAAGCAAGACCTGCAGTTCCTTAGATTTTTTTCTGATTTCTGTTGTGACCTGGGTGAGTTGTTAATGCACTTTGGAGGAGTTTTGGTAGGCCAGTAGTTCCTGATAAGATTTACCACGGTTTCCAAGTTTTCTTTATTTGGAAATAATAGCTCATACTATTTAGTGGAGTCCAAGGGCCAGATGTACTAAGCTTTCTCCTTCATCCTCTGGGGACACTGAAGTACTACGCTGGGGATAGTGTGGTGTTATGGAGGAGTTGGCACTTTAAGAACTTGAAGTGTGGTGTGGCTCCTCCCCCTCTATCCCCCCCTCAGACTCCAGTCTTAGTTTAGTGCCCGGAGGAGTAGGATCCCTGGGCAAGAGGCTCCCGCAGGGGTCTCTGGTTGTCCGTTTTTTGTTTTATATAGAAGTGTGCAGGCAGCCTGAGTGTTAGACTGGCTGCCTGCAGTGTGTATAAAGCTCTCTGGGAGGTCAGAGCGGCACTGCGTGCGGTGCACGCTGCTGACCTCAGCCGCCTGCACTCTAGGTGTGGGGAAGCAGCCACAGCCGCTCGCGGCTTGTGTTACTGCTCCGTTGGCTAGTCACCCGCCGGAGAGATCAGGACTGGGGCGCTGGGCGCCGGGTGACTGCTGGATCAGAGTCACGCGCTGGTCCAGCTGAGGGGCAGACTGTGTCTCAGCGCCGCTGTCCTCAGCGCGCGCTGGGACGGAGGAAGGAGGAGGCGTGTCATGGGCGTCTCCTCCAGGTTAAAAATCCTCAGTGCGGCAAACGCTGCCTTCCTAAAGCCCACGCTGCCTTCCTCTGTTTGTTGTGCCTCTTCAGAGCCCTTCTGCTTCAGGACAGCAAAGCGTTTTTCATCCCAGACTGGACAGACTGTGTCACTGCGCTGGGTGAGTGAAGGGGTTCTCCTTTTTAGGAGTCCCCGCTTGGAGTATTCAGGTGGGCTAATTCGGGGAAGGTGAGCTCCTCTCCCCCTATTGTATTTCCTTCTTTTACACTGCTGGGTTTACACTGCTATCTGTGTGGCTGTGTTAGAGTGTGCTGAGTGAAGGAAGTGTTTGTATTGGATTGCATTATGGCTACAAAAGCTTCTGGCTCTAAGGCTTCTCAGAAGCTGTTCACCTGCACAGTGTAATCAGCAATTTACACAACATGTGAAAGGTGTGTCACTGTGTAAGGATTGCTATAAAGGAGGGGCTGTTCAACAGCAAGCTGCTCTCCTTAATGCTGAAGGGGTTACAAGTGTGTTAGCTACCTTAGCTTCTGAGCTGGCAGCGTCTCGTAGGGACAGGGAGATTTTACATTCTCATCTGTCTACTATGTCTTCTGCTGAGCCTTCATGGGCCAGAGAGTTGATTAGGTCAGTGGATTCGCTGGTACAATCCACCGTTATGCCTACACAGTCCAGCGCCCCCCCTCCACCTAAAAAAAGGGGTGCTCCTTTGGTTTTGAGGATTGATACCTCTGATGAGGAGGAAGTTAACCCTCTAGAGGAGGGGGAGTGTCAGGTGTTGGATGATACCTTTGCACCTGTGGATGAAGAGCAGGGTGTTCAGGATGAGGCTCAAGGTTTAGAGGCCTTGATTCAGGCTATTAAGGTGACTCTTAATGTTGCTGAGCAAAAACCTCCTGCTCCGGTTTCTATTTTTGGCCGTCCTGTTAAAGCTGCGGTAACTTTTCCTGAGTCCATAGAGTTGGAGAAGCCTCTGTTGGACATTTGGAAAGTGCCTGAGAAAAAATTTCAGTTATCCAGGCGCTTTAAGGCGTCTTACCCTTTTGCCCCGGAAGCCAGGGCGAAATGGGAGAACCCGCCGTTAGCGGACGCTTCCGTCTCTAAGCTTTCAAAGAAGGCAGCGCTTCCCATTCCGGGAGCGGTGGCCCTGAAGGAGGCGCCAGATAGGCGTTTGGAGGCGGGGCTTAAGCACATCTTTTCTACGGCTGGGGTCTCTTTGCGTCCTATTTTTGTTATCTCCTGGGTCAGCAGGGCCATGGAGAAATGGGCAGAGGATTTGTCCAGGGGCTTGGAGGAGCAGAGGCCTCCTGAGGAGTTAGCTCAGTTGGCTGATCAAATGCGGGAATCCGCGGCATATATTGGAGAGGCGGCCAAGGATTCGGCTTCACTGGTGGCAAGGATCTCGGCTCTGTCTATTACAGCCAGACGGTCTTTGTGGCTTAAGTCTTGGCAGGCGGAGGCGGATATAAAAAAAGCAGTGGAAGCTCTTCCCTTTACGGGGGATGTTCTTTTTGGCCCAGAGCTGGATAGATTAATTGCTCAGGCGACAGGGGGTAAATCTACCTTCCTCCCTTCCTCAGCGCCTCCTCCGAAAAAACCTTACCAGGGTCCGGCTTTTCGCTCCTTTCGAGGGGCCCCGAAATTTAGAGGTAAGTCCAGAGGTTCCTTTACCTCGGGCCGTGGTAGAGGTAGAGGCTTTGGCGCCGCCACCTCCGCCGCTAACCCTGGCTCCCGGCGTGCAGACGCCAAGCAGCCAGAAAAGCCCGCGGCATGACGCCCTTCCCTCCTACCTGGGGGATCCCAGAGTAGGAGCGCGGCTTCTGGATTTCCGGCAGGCCTGGGAAGAATCCTGCAAGGACAAGTGGGTTCTCTCAGTCGTGTCTCGGGGATACAAACTAGAGTTTGCCGGTCCTCCTCCTCAACAGTTTTTTACGATGGGTCTTCCGCATGCGGAAAAAGACTCTCAGTTACTACTCCAAGCAGTTCAGCGGTTGTTATCAGCAGGCGTGGTAATGCATGTCCCAACCGATCAACGCAAAGAGGGGTTTTATTCTCCTCTTTTCCTGGTTCCAAAACCAGACGGGTCGGTAAGGCCGATCTTAAATTTAAAGAAGCTGAACGAGTACATTATGTACCACAGATTCAAAATGGAGTCGCTTCGCTCGGTGGTGGCAGGTCTGGAACCGGGGGAATATTTGGCATCCTTGGACGTCAAGGATGCCTATCTACATATTCCCATTTACGACTTACACCAGAGGTTCCTTCGGTTCGCAATCAAGGACCAACATTTTCAATTTCGGGCTCTGCCCTTTGGCCTGTCATCGGCGCCTCGCCTTTTCACCAAGGTAATGGCAGTCATGGTTGCCTTTCTCCACACACTAGGAGTCAAGATTGTTCCGTATCTGGACGATTTGTTGATAAAAGCCGGATCCAGGAGTCAGCTGGAACAGGCTCTTCACGTGACTTGTCAGACCTTGATTCGGCATGGCTGGATTCTAAACTATGGCAAATCCCAGATGGTACCTTCCCAAAGGATTTTGTTTCTTGGACTGATTCTGGACACAGAAGTACAGCGGGTCTTCCTTCCCTTGGAGAAAATTGCCTCGATTCAGGACTTGGTGAAGCAGGTGCTTCGTCCTCGGAGGGTGTCGGTGCACCTTTGCATTCGGTTGCTTGGCAAGATGGTCGCCTCCTTCGAGGCTCTGCCTTTCGGCCGTTTCCACTCCAGGACTTTTCAACTCGATCTGTTGAGACAGTGGTCGGGTTCGCATGTCCACATGCACAGGACGGTAATTCTTTCACCCTGCAGTCGGCTGTCCCTTCACTGGTGGCTTCACACGGCCAATCTGTTGGAGGGGCATCGGTTCGGAGTCTGGGAGTGGACTATCATCACGACGGATGCCAGCCTGAGGGGCTGGGGGGCGGTTGTGATGGGACGTCACTTTCAGGGCCGTTGGTCTCCGCAGGAATCAAGGCTGCCGATAAATATTCTGGAGATTCTGGCTATCCGTCTGGCTCTTCTCAAGGCGGACCTGTTCATCAGAGGGAAGCCGATCCGAATTCAGTCGGACAATGCCACGGCTGTGGCATATATCAACAGACAGGGTGGAACGCGCAGTCGGGCAGCTATGCAGGAGGTACGCCCGATCCTTCAATGGGCGGAGAGGAATTCTCTGGCCTTCTCGGCGGTGTTCATTCCAGGGGTGGACAATTGGGAAGCGGACTACTTAAGTCGCCAGGATGTGCACCCAGGGGAGTGGGCACTGCATCCGGAGGTGTTTGGCCAGATTGTCAATCGTTGGGGGTTACCTCAGATAGACATGATGGCATCCAAACGGAATTGCAAGGTGGCTCAGTATTGTTCCAGGTCACGAGATCCGGAGGCAGTGGCGACGGATGCTCTGACCGCAGAGTGGAATTACCATCTAATCTATGTGTTCCCTCCGTTACCCTTGATTCAGTTAGTACTCAAACGGATCAAGCGAGAGAAGGCAACGGTGATTTTCATAGCTCCAAATTGGCCTCGTCGGCCTTGGTTTGCCGATCTTCAGGGGCTCCTGATAGATCAACCCTGGCTACTGCCTCAAAGAGAGGATCTATTGCAACAGGGACCATTCGTCTACCAAGAATTAAGGCAGCTGCGTTTGACGGCGTGGCTGTTGAGGCCGAGCTGCTGAGTAGGCGTGGGGTACCTAAAGAGGTCATTCCCACAATGATGAGAGCCAGGAAGGAGGTTACTTCCCGGCATTATTACAGGATTTGGAAGGCTTATGTGTCGTGGTGTGAACGACACAAGTGCCCTACAGCTGTTTTTTCTTTGTCCCGATTGTTGAGGTTTCTGCAATCAGGGTTTGAGGCGGGCCTTCGTTTAGGGTCCCTTAAGGTCCAGGTGTCCGCCTTGTCGGTTTTCTTTCATAGGCGATTAGCCTTGATGCCGGAAATACAAACATTTTTGAATGGGGTTCTAAGGCTGCTGCCTCCTGTAAGACCTCCGGAAGAACCTTGGGATCTTCCTTTGGTGCTGGACTATCTCAAGTCGGAGGTGTTTGAGCCTTTAGAATCTATTGATTTACGTTTACTTACCTGGAAGACGGTGATCTTACTGGCTTTGGCATCGGCTAGACGAGTGTCTGACCTCAGTGCTCTCTCATGTCGTTCTCCGTATTTGGTGTTCCACTCAGATAGGGCGGAACTCCGGACTAGATTGGATTACTTGCCAAAGGTGGTGACGGCTTATCATCTTAATCAGCCAATCGTGGTTCCGGCCTTGACAGGAGAGTTCGCTTCACTGGATGTGGTCAGAACTTTGCAGGTTTATGTGGACAGAACCAAGGATCTCAGGAAGTCGGATTCTCTGTTTGTCCTATACTGTTCCGCAAAACGTGGTTGGCCGGCTACCAAGCAAACTTTGGCCAGGTGGATTTGTCTAACCATTAAACAAGCTTATGTTCAGGCCTCCCGGCCTCCGCCTACTAGAGTTTCGGCTCATTCCACCCGTTCGGTGGGACCTTCTTGGGCGGCGGCCAGGGGGGTGTCTCTTTCTCAGGTATGTAGGGCAGCCGCTTGGTCTGGGCCCAATACCTTTATTAAGTTTTATAGGTTTGACACCTTCGCGGCATCCTCTACTAGGTTTGGCCGCGCGGTGCTTCAGGATGCCCAGCGCCTTCCCGCCCGTGGGGATGGCTTTGGGACGTCCCCAGCGTAGTACTTCAGTGTCCCCAGAGGATGAAGGAGAAAATAGGAATTTGGTACTCACCGATAATTCCCTTTCTCCGAATCCGAAGGGGACACTGAGCGCCCTCCCGGCACTGGTCTTCTGGTAAGGGAGGGGTTTTTACAGGTCGCATGTGGCCAGGTTGTGTTGCATGCGATGGTCTGTATGTAAGTTCTTTTGACTTATTTTTGTTTCGGTGTCTTGTTTTCATTCTCTCTCTCTCTGTCAGAGGTTTCCTGGTCTCTTTTCTCCTCTCGGGCACAGTAACTAAGACTGGAGTCTGAGGGGGGGATAGAGGGGGAGGAGCCACACCACACTTCAAGTTCTTAAAGTGCCAACTCCTCCATAACACCACACTATCCCCAGCGTAGTACTTCAGTGTCCCCTTCGGATTCGGAGAAAGGGAATTATCGGTGAGTACCAAATTCCTATTTTTGACATTTTTTGAACACAGCCTGTAACATGTTAGGAGCTGTTTGGTTGGTATTCTATGCTTTACGTGTGGTATAGCACACCAACAGTTGGGATTCCGACAGTCATTAGCCAGAATCCCAACTGCCGGGACTCAGACAGCAGGGCAAGTGCAACGAAGCCCCTTGCAGGCTTGTGCTCGCCATGCTGCGGGCTCAGTGGCTTGCTACACTCGCAACCTATTCTATTCTTCCTCAATGGGGGTTGTGGAACCCCACGAGGGAGAATAGCCGCTGACCGTCTGTCGGGGTTTAACCATTTGGGATTCCAGCATCTGTGTAATGACTGTCGGAATCCTGACAGTCATCCGGCACCCCTATGCTTTATCTCTATTAAAGACTTGGTACACGTTGCCCCCAGACACTTAGAAATGGCTTTGTAACTTTTCCCAGTCCAATATCTTTCAATAATTACTCATCTTTTCTGGAATTTCAATTGGTCGAGGCATTCTCATATTGTGCTGCTTGTTGAGCAATCTTCATTGCAGGAAATGGTTCTATTTAAATTATGTTTAGATTCAACATTGCTGGCAGTAACAGCCTGATTTGTGTCTGATTGAACCCAATTGCAAAATCCATTTTTGTGCATTGGTTGAGTAACAAAAGAGGGAATTTTCTATTTCACGGAGGGACATTTTTTTCTTTAATTGAAATGATAATATACTTTCTTCTATTAAAATTTGTTTGAAGATCTGAAACTATTTACAATTATGCAATAATAAAATTCAGAAAGAAGAAAGTCACACCACTCGATTAATAGGCCACCTTTGATGAAGCATGGATAACCCTAATGTAGTGTACACATGGTCTGATTCTGACTAACTTTCTATTCGATTTTGACTAAATAGTCCAAATCGAAGTCCAACAGTTCTCAGACACATTCGATGCCACTTCGATTCTGATTTGCGCTCCCATTTTATAGAAATCGAACAGAAAACTAGACTGTGCATGTAAGGCTTGTATAGTACAGACCTGGTCTATATCGTCAAAATCGAATGCGTCTTGCTTGCTGTGCGATTCGATCCTGATCAAATTGCAAGGAAATTGCACAGTGGGGCTTGTGCTGGTTGCCTCGCAAGGGTGTGAAATTTGCAGCCTTGCGAGTCCCCCAGATGCCGCCCACATGCCCACTGCACCCCCCTTGCGCACTCTGATCCCCTGCATGGCTGCGAATGAATGATTTGCATAATCATCCATTCGCAGTTTTGGGTGCAGGGGAGAAATCGTTAAATGGTCAGCAAACTTCAAATGATTTCTCCAGTGCTTACAGATCTGAGACAGCTCTATGGTGTCTCTGATCAGCGAGCACCCTGGGTGGGAAGCAGGCGGGCAGCTGACGTCCGCTGCTTGTCCACCATGTCACAGGGTGATTTCATTGGTAACTTTCAGTGGTTTCATGGGAACGGCCATTAAATTTTGGGCGTTCCCCTGGGGTGTGAGTGGGAAGCAAACATGGTTTGTCATGCCCACTCGCACCCTGTGTCTGCACAGGCACAGACTGAAAACATCGGTCCTCTGTGCGAGTGCATGGGGGACCAAAGGAACCAGATTAACCCCCAGTGTGTACACGCATTTAAACTGGTACTGTTAAAAGGGGTTTTTATATGACTGAGTTTTGGGAAACACTTCCTTTCAACATCCCATCATGTATCTCGTGCAACTAATAGTGATGACTTACCATTAAGCCTCTCACTCCAGGGTCCAAAAGTAATAGCCTGTGAGTTCCTGAGGTGTGTGACTTTTGTGCAAGTCTGCCTGTTTGTGTAAAGCAGCAATCATTCACAAGGGATAACTATATTGGTTTTGATTTGTAAACCATTGCTGCTTTAAAAAAAAAAAAAATACAGGCAGATTTGCATACCTCCAGACCTTAGAGCAGGCATTCCCAACCACGGTCCTCAAGGCACACCAACAGTGCAGGTTTTAGTGATATCCAGGCTTCAGCACAGATGGTTTAATCAGAATCCTTCAGGTACTAATTAAGTCACCTGTGCTCAGGGCCTGGATATAACTAAAACCTGCACTGTTGGTGTGCCTTGAGGACCGTGGTTGGGAATGCCTGCCTTAGAGGCTATTACATTTAGCCCCACAAGTGTACGTTTGAATTCTTTAAGTGGGAATGGATTGATCATAACATGTATGTTGGTACACATACTCCATTTACAATGAGTCTCCTCTTAAGGTATGGAATTTTTATATACAAAAATTGTAACTGCAAGGACAATTTGTGTTAAGCGGTGTACACACTGGCCGATATATCGTCGGTTTAAGCAAATGGCACTAGCCTAATGGCAGGTGTGCACACTCCGTATGTCTGAATGACATTTACATTTGTAGCGTTGATTGTGCAGCACAGCCGATGGTGGCTATATCTGCACATCTATCATGTTACCTGGCTGTATGTATGGAAGGTCCCATGACAACTGCCCGTATATTTACTGCAAGCGTCTGACATAACAGCTGGATGTGCAATTTCAAATTCCCACCCAGCTCGGGAACCTGACTCACACGTCAGGTGGCCAATCGGTAAGTGTGCACCCTTACCTTGATTGGGTGCTCGGTTGGCTCAATGGTGGGTCCACTGATGTGCCAGTTAGGTGTGTACCCATCCTTAAATAAATTTCATTCTACCCGAAATTTATAGTCCTCATATGTACTATTACATTTTAGGTCATCATGGATTTGTACATATTTAAATTCACTCTTGAAGCTTCCTTAAGGTCTGAAGTAAAATAGCCATACTGTAAATGTTTTCATATTATTTGAGGTATGTAATTCCTGTTTGTGTTTAAAAAGTCTAAAAGATATAATTGGCTTCCTTCTTGCCTTTTTCTTTGAAATGATGTCCATCCCAATTATGCGGCAATTGTTCCTAACATAAATTCTGTGACCGCAGTACTCAAGTCCAGCTAAAATTATAATAAGCAACATTTCTCTTTTTTTTTTTTTGTAACAAGTTACTTTTTATTTTGTCACTCAACCATAGATTCTGTTAGAACTATTTTCATTTCCAAAGTTCTATGTACCTATTTCGCTGTCTTTGTACAATTATTGAGCTATGAAACATTAAGAAATACGTTATTAGCTGTGTACATGATGTTTTTGTATGCAGACCTCTTCCATATGCCCCTTTCAGACCGCACTTTTAAAACGGTAAATTGCCGTTTTTTTACCGTTTTAAAACGGTAATGTGTGCGGTCTGAAAGGTCCAGTCCCACTTAACCGGTTAGAAAATGCCGTTTTTTCTAACCGGTTAAAATGCAGGGTCCTACCCGTTTCTGAACCGGTATTTTAGCGCAAAAATCGGCTCAGAAACGGTATTTAGGACCCAGCCAATGAGCTGGGTCCTAAATTCAGCACAGTGAATACTTAATGAGCGCTCATTAAGTATTCACAGCACTGGAGCCCCCCCCGCGCGTGTCGACACCCCCCGCGCGCGTGTCGACGCCCCCCCCGCGCGTGTCGACGGCCCCACCGCGTGTCGACCCCCCGCGCGTGTCGGCGCCCCCCCCCCCCGTGTCGACTTACCCCGTGCCGGTATCTCCGTTGTGGTTCCCGGCACTGCAGCTCAGTATGCTCGGAAAGCACTTATGAAAAAAGTGTCTTTCAGAAAATGGCTGCCCCCCATACGGAAGACAGTTTTTTTAAACAGGGTTTCCTATGGGGCAGCCATTTTCTGGAAGACACTTTTTTCATAAGTGCTTTCCGAGCATACTGAGCTGCAGTCCACAACGGAGGTACCGGCACGGGGTAAGTCGACACGGGGGGGGGGGGCGCCGACACGCGGGGTGGGGTGGGGGGGGCGTCGACACGCGCGGGGGGCGTCGACACGCGCGGGGGGCGTCGACATGCTCTCGGTCGACACGCGAGGGGGGGGGGGGAGCTGCACGGAGGGGAGGGCTGAAGGCTGCACTGGCTTTGACCCTGTATTTGGAAAGTTTCCAAAAACGGGTCTGCCAGTGTCAAAAAATCGGCACTTAAACGGTAATATACCGTTTAAGTGCTGCGGTGTGAAAGGGGTTTTATCTGGCAGACCCGTTTTTGGAAACGTTTCCAAATACAGGGTCAAAGCCAGTTATGCGGTCTGAAAGCAGCATTAGTTTGTTCTGCACCACAACAGAATGATACCATGTAGTTTGTAGGCATCCAGTTTATTTTGAGAGTTTTTGGCAGAAACAACAACAAAAAGCAAATGCAAAAAAAAATTGGTATTTTTATGTTCTCTGATTGTTTCTGAAGTTATTACATAGCTCTTTATTTTGATTATATCATAGGCATTTTTACTTATTTAGCATGCTTGCATTTTACTTTAAATATGAATACATGTTTACATAGAACACAATGGTGCAAGTTCTTAGATATTCTAAAATTATTTGAATCCTCATCAAGCCCACGTAGACTTCATTTTGATGCACAGATCATTCTGAAAGTTCTTTGATTGCTAAAAATTATTTGGTTTAAAATTCAATCATTTCTTACTTGTAGACCACTATAGCTGTCTACCAGTGTTTGCCTAGATGTTACATGCATTCCCTACAGATAAAAAAAATAATCACAGGAATGGGAGATTACGTGTTTCTATCTTTGCTAGTATTGTGGATTTTTTCTGAAGTTAATGAAATGCATCACAAGTGTGATTTAGGATGGAATAATTACCAACAAGCAGGATTTAATGTATAGCCCTTTAAAGTCTAAAGTTATTTCCTGAAGAGTAACTCACAAGAAATGTTGCCACAAATCCCAGCAAAATGTCATTAAAGCCACATTTGGGGTTTAAGATCAAACCTCCCTCTCACACTCGCCACTCTATATCCCTCCCCCATCACTGCCTGGAAATGAACATACGGATTTGGTTATGATGAGCTTATACCATTCCAGCAATATCCAATATGGTTGGTTCTTAAAAGCTTCAGTGGAAATCAGAAGTAAAGCAACTACTCCCATCCACTACATTTTGCCCAGGAAATTCATTATATTTTTTTGTTCATCTCTTATCAATTTCAAGGTTATTCTGAACAATTGACATTCTGCACATACACATATAAAGATGGGATGCAGTTAGTATCCCGGCGGTCAGAATCTCGAACGCTGAAATCCCGGCACTTTGTCCCTCTATGGGTGTCCACGACACCCATAGAGGGAGAATAAATTAGTGTGCCGAGCATAGCGTGGCAAGCTTGCAAGGGGAGCGATCCACGTCCTCCCCCTTGTCTGGATTTCGACTGCCGGGATTTCATACCGATCCCTAGTACTTTATCACCGGCCGATCAGCGTCTAAGTCATGGGTCTTCAACCTGTGGCCCTCCAGATGTTGTGAAACTACATGTTCCAACATGCATTGCCCCATTTTTTCCTATGAGAGCATGCCAAAACTGTCAGGGCATGCTGGGACATGTAGTTCTACAACATCTGGAGGGCCACAGGTTGAAGACATGTGGTCGAACTGTTGGGTTTTTAACATAACAGTCAGGAGCTGATTGTGGTGCTAAAGTACCATGCACTTTATCACTTTTCCCTTAGCACTGCTTCATAATCTACCTCCCAGTGTTGTGTCCTCAGTCCCTACAGTTATCACCCTTTAAAATGTATTAAAAGCTTTTTATAATTGCACATAAAAGGCAAAAGTTAAAAAGTTGTTAATTTTTCACTTATGACAATTGGAAAATATGAATGATTAATCCCAAAATAGTATAATTCCTCAAATTATTAGCAGAATTTCCCAAGTGGCCCCTTTTTCTTCAGCAGTAGGTGATTGCAGTGTTCAATGTTGTAGGGTTTTATGGAGTTTACTAGGGCACAGCGACGGCTAGAATATACCTGTAGTTTTGTCTGTATTTATATGTTAGTTGGGCGCCCACTAAGCTATTTGTTTAGTTTTACGCGTCCACTCGCGGGGCTCGCTACGTTCATTCTTCAGGCTCGCTGCACTCGCCACACTATATATAGTCAACTCCATGCTGACATGGATAGTGGGGGTATGAGCGTACTTACTATAGTGGGCGCCCAACTAACATATAAGTACCGCTTTGTCTTGTCAAAGGCTAGAGGAGCTCCTTGTCACCCCTCCTTATATCATGGTGTGCCCCAGAGATGAAAACAATAAGATATATAGAGAACCCATATGGGTGAAGATTAAAAAAATGTAAATGGACTAAATACATTTAAAAAAAAAAAAAGATCTAATTTGTAATAATTAAAAAGAAAATATCAAGATTATTCTAACCCAAGCTATTGTTGAAATGAAGGTAGTATGAACCCGGTGTTTCCTTCCAAAAGATTGTTAGAAAGACACATCCCCTATTTAAATTGGCTTGGGTTGACACATCTGAATTATCACGTAGAAAAATAAGAGCATAAAGTGTTGAAATATTAAATCTCAATTTGCATCAGTCCCAGAGTAAGAAGGAGAAATGGAAAAGCTGGTGGGGTTTTAGAGTTAAAAAATACCCTTGGCTTTAATGACTTTGTATTCATATACACTTACTTTAACATGGTGTTGGCCCCCCTTTTGCAGCTATAATAATTTCTGTGGGAATTTGTGAGTATTCATTCTGTAGAGCATTTATGAGGTCCGGCCCTGACATTGGGCTTAACTGCAATGGAGATTGCGAGCCAGGCCTTCTGGTCCAAAGGTGCTTAATGGGATTGAAGCCAGGGCCAGTCAAGTTCTTCCACACCAATTCCCTGAAACCATGTCTTTATAGTCCTTGCTTTGTGCACTGGTACAGAGTGCTGTTGGCATAGAAAAGAGCCCTTCCGAAACTGCTGCCACAAGGCTTTGTTCAAAATGTCTTCTTTGTATGCTGAAGCATTAAGATTGCCCAAATCACAGAAGAGAAAAAAGAAAAAAACAGGCCCATACCATTATCCCTCCACCAAACTTCACAGTCTGCATGATGCAGCCAGGCAGGTAATGGTCTCCCAGCATCTGCCAAACACAGAACCCTCCAATGACTGGCAAACAGAGAAGCGTGATTCGACGCTCCACAGAACACATTTCCAATACTCTGCAGTCCAGTGTCATGTGCTTCACACCATTCCATCGTATGCTTGGCATTGGACTTGGTGATGCGAGGCTCATATTCAGCTGCTTAGCATTGGAAACTCATTCCATTAAGTTCCTGCCACAGTTTGTGTACTTACTTTACCTTAGCAGTCTTAGACCCTTCCCTGATTTTATGTGGTCTTCCGCTTTGTAGCTCTGTTGTTCCCACATGCTTCCACTTAAAATACAACTATATAATTTACAGTTGACCTTGGAATATCTACCAGGGATGAAATTTCACTGTCTTATTGCATAGGTGGCATTCTAAAACAGTACCATGCTTGATTTTACTGAGCTAGTTACCAGAGCATCAATTGCCATAAACAAGAAAAATAGCAATGTGGTAACTGTACTAAATAATCAGTGCACGACAATCAAAATGTTAAACCATGCGTTTAATGATACGTATATGTTAAATATAGATAAGAAAAATTACTAGGCGTTAGGATATAAAAATTTGAAATGAAAAAGATAATAGACTAGAAGTGGGAGAGCAGAACTCACTTGACGATACAAAAGAAAACTAATAATATTAAAAGAGATAAGACTAAAATACTTTTTGAAGGAAAAATTAACAAAGAGGCCCAGTAAAAGCATATTTTTATTGTTGGGTAAAACAGAAATATAAAGTTGAAATAAAAAAAAAAAAAAAAAACCTTCCATGTACTATACTGTACATGATCTGTTTTGTAATTTTTATGGTTAGAAATAATTAAAAAAATGTGCTGTAATTGTGTGCTTATAATTAAATTTGAACATTGCCAAATACTTCTCACCCAAAAATAAAGGTCTAATTATGTCTGACTTTATAGAGCTGTTTTGTCTCCAACTAGTATGTTCAACATAGAAAAAAAAATATCTGGGTCCGACTATATACCGGCAGCTCGTATTCTGACCTGGGACCTTCCGACTTTTAGTAATGTTATACTCATTGCCGACTTTTTAAAATGTCTGATCTTTGCATAACTGGATACTTCATGAAATACAGTATTAATATTTAACAGTATATATGGTCTATAGGGGTGTGGATCAGTTGGTCACCAACAAGTTGTTAGACAGTGATTAGGTCAACACCATTAGTTCGACAGGGTCATAAGGTCGACATGCAAAAGGTTGACATGGGGTTTTTCTGGAATGTCGACACAGTCAACATGGACACAGGTTACAGTGCACTGCGTCCCCTCGCATGGCTCGCTATGCTTCGGGCACGGTGCCTCGCTATGCTCGGCACACTATTTTATTCTCCCACCATGCCCCTAGTGGATGGTAGGGCATCAAATACCGCCTGTCGGCACATGTTGGCTAAAAAAAAAAAAAAAAAACCTGAAAAATCCCATGTTGACCTAATAACCTTGTCAACCTAATGACCCTGTCGTCCTAACCCATATCGACCTAGACACATGTCGACCTAATGACTTATACCCCTTTTACACCGCCGAAAAATCCGGGTCAGCGGCGGGTCAGACCCGGATCCGCGGCGGTGTAAATGGGGGGTATCCGTTTCCATTTACACGGGTCCTCTACCCAGGTCCTGACCTGGGTAGAACACGGATAGGACCCGTGTAAATGTCGGTGTAAATGGTCCCGCTGCGGGTGCAGGCACCCGCAGCGGGTCCACAGCGTGCAGCGCTGGGGAAGATGTTCCCAGCTGCTGCGGGAGGAGGGGGGTCCCTGCGGCTGCTGAGGAGAGGGGGGTACCTGTCAGCCTGCTGTGCTGGGGGTACGGGGGTGCTGGGGGTACCTGTCCTGTCTGCGGTCGGATCTCAGCGGAGAAGATGATGTGCGCCGCTGCTGTATCACCCCCCCCCCCCCCCGCATCCGGCAGCCGGTCCCTGCGGCGTATGGAGTGTCAGTATCGGCGGTCCCTCCAGCGCATAGGAACTAGTACTAGTTCCCATGCGCCAGAGGGACCCCCGCCACTGACACTCCATACGCCGCACGCCGCAGGGACCGTCTGCCGGGGAGGGGGGGGGGGGTGGTACAGCAACGGCGCACATCATCTTCTCCGCTGAGATCCGACCGCAGACAGGACAGGTACCTTCAGCACCCCTTGCACCCCCCAGCACCCCGGTACCCCCAGGTACACCAAGCACAGCAGGCAGGACAGGTACCCTCCGGCACCCCCAGCACCTTAAAAAAAAAAAAACACTTAACCTGGGTCAGCCCTGATATATATATATATATAGAAATATATATATATATATATATATATATATTATATTTCTATATATTATATATTTCTATATATATATATATATATATTTCTATACATATATATATAAAATATTATTTAAGGCAGGGCTGACCCAGGTTCAGTGTAAATGGTGCAGACCCAGGTCCGACCCAGGTCAAAGTGCTGTGTAAATGGGGTATAAAGCAGGGTCAGACCCTGGATACTCCAGCATTCAAAGACCAGGGTCCGACCAGGGTTTTTGGTGTAAAAGGGGTATAACAAATTGCTGGTGACCCAATGACCGTATCCCGTCTATAGTACAGGCTGTTTAAAACATTTAAATAAGATAAGTGGTCAGGAAAAGGTTAAACATAATAAATAAATAAGTACATAAACATAATAGAACCATTACTGCACTTTCTAAGCTCACAATCTCCCACTTCATGGTAAGGCTCCTGTCTCTTCTTCCTGGCAGCTACTGTACACTCTGGTCTATTGCAATGTTTTAGGGCTCAGAACCACACATACAGTAAATGTGATAGAAGAAGCTTGTTACACTGGGCATATGCAGCAGCTCTGCTCTGTCCCTTACACTGTATAATGTGGTGGCAGCTCTATTGATCATATTATATACCGGTACTATTGTCATAAGTTAAGGCACTTGCCAATAGGAGGGGGTTTCCGGTGCAACCAGAAAACCCCCCTGCATTTGCCTATGCACTAAAATAGTGGTTCTCAACCTCGGTCCTCAAGGACCCCCAACAGTGCATGTTTTCCAGGTCTCCACACAGAATAGCAATGAAGTAATTAGATCCACTTGTGGATCTTTTAAACTGTGTCAGAGAATGAGCGCACCTGTGCACCTGCCGGGTGACCTGGAAAACATGAACTGTTGGGGGTACTTGAGGACCAAGGTTGAGAACTACTGCACTAAAGGACTGTTTCAGTTACCCACAAGTTATGAACTGGAATGCCACAGTGACGATTAGGTCAACTATTACTGTACATTGTTGACAGTATTGACAGGCTATGCAGTCATACTGGGATGCGGTTGATAAGTCAACAGTAAAAAGGTCAGCACAAGCAATAGGTCTACATGGTGAAAAGGTTGACATGAGTTTTTCATGTTTTATTTTTCAATAAAAGGGTGGTTTTTCATACTTAACAATCAACATGGACATAGAGGGAGAATATAATATACCGTTCAAAGCATGGTGAGCGAACGCTGTACACTTATACGGTGTCCATGTCGATGCGTGTCAACATAAACACAAAAAACCCATGAAAATCATGTTGGCCTTTTCCAAGTCAAACCTATTGCTTGTGTCAACTTTTTGACCATGTTGGCCTAATGCATGTTGACCTTTTTCATGTGTCAACCTTTTGTCCATTGACCAATTGAATGCCGACCTAATAACTGTCGACCCTATGACCCATACCCTTCATATTTTCAGAATAGTGAATAATATTTCGCTGTAGTTTGTGCAATTAACAGGAAGAGAGCAGCTCCGTACGACACCAAACTAGTTCTCCCTTATTTACTTGTAAGCAGGTTGAGAATGAAGAGATAAGTGGTGGGTTCTCCGAGCATGAATTTCTAAGGAGTTCCGAGGCAATAATATTCTTTAGATCAGGCATGGCCGAACTATGGCCCTCCAGCTGTTGTGAAACTACACATCCCAGCATGCCTTGCCATAGTTTTAGCATTCCCTAATAGCAAATCTTTGGCAAGACATGATGGGACTTGTAGTTTCACAAGAGCTGGAGGGTCATTCCTGCTTTAGAGGTTTAAATATTTATTGTTGTTTGTTTTGTTGTTTGGGCTTTTATTGCACATGCGTGTATACACAGAAAACCATAAAAACATGTAGAATTGTATAATGACACCGTTCTATAAACACAATATAAAGTGCTTATCATTAGAAGTGCATATAGTGGAAATGGCTCCTATTGCACACCCTTAAAGGCTGGAGGTGTGCGCTTCTCACCACTTATCTCCTTATTTTGAACCATTATTTTAGAATCTCAACGTTAGGGTTAGATTGCGTGGTGGAGGAGGTTAATGATAGACACTTGAAAGAGGAGTCGGACTAAAGTTAGGGATTAGAGTTAGGCACTAGAAGGAGGGTTAGAAATTAGGGTTAGGGGGAATTTTTTTTACAGAAACTAAATAGTGTCAGAGGGGGTTACGGTCATTAGGTTGACACCATTAGGTCGACATGCAGAAAGGTCAACATGGGTATAGTTCGACCAGTCATTAGGTCGACCCGGGCATTAGGTCGACATGGGCAAGGTCGACAGTCAAAGGTCGACATGGGTTTTTTCACTGTTTTTTGAGCCAACGTCATACCCTACTATCCACTAGAGCATGGTGGGAGAATAAGATAGTGTGCCCGAAGCATTGTGAGCGCAGCGAGGGGATACGGTGCTATGTTTCAGTGTCCATGTCGACATTCGGGTCCAAAAACAGTGAAGAACCCGATGTTGACCTTTTGACTGTCGACATTGCCCATGTCGACCTAATCATTGTGTTGACCTAATGATCTTTCGACCTAGACCCATGTCAACCTTTCTGCATGTTGACCTAATGGTGTCTACCCAATGCTTGGGTCGACCTAATGATCCATACCCATCAGAGGTCTGGATTGGAAAGAGACATTCCAACTCTTACGGTATTTTAGATCTACAATGTCTAAGTCTACAGTCAGGGGTTGACCACTATAGGTTGACAGTGAAAAGGTTCAACATGAGTTTTTCATGTTTTTTTGGTGTCTATGTCGACATAGCTCATTATGGACACTGTCTAAGTGTACCTCTACATTTCCCATGCTTCAAGCACAGTGCATGAAAACTGCTCCAAAATCTTTTTAGTACATTCAGGTGAAACTACAATAACGTGTTTGAAAAATGACAGTTATGCTGTGTATACAAGGTGATATTTACATTGTCGATTTTGACTATATAGTCAAAGTTGTATAACTCATAGTGCAAATCGCACCCTCCAATGCAGCATCCAATACCGATTTGATCATGATGTGCGTCCCCGTGGCAATGGAATCAAGAGTAGAAATAAACTGCAGCACATTCTATTTCTATTAGCTCGGAATGAGGGCCATGCTGTTCAATGCAGCATAGCCCCAAAATGAGTAGTTACCCACTGTCCCAGGATAAACCTTAACCTGTGGATCGAGTGACTGTAGCTGACAGCTCCCTTGTTTGCCAACAAGGATCCATGTAACTGCAGTTTCAGTCTGAATCTTCCTTAGCACTACTGTCTGCTACTTAGATCTTTAGTATTTCACCATTGTATTTCAGCTTAGATGTATATTTATTACTACGTGGGTTTTTTAGAAGTGGAGCTGTTGCCCACACTAACCAATCTGATTTTACATATCAGTTATCTAGCACCTTATAGACAATACTAGCTATAATTGGATTGGTTGCTATAGGCAGCATCCAATGACATCGCTAGGGGGTGCAGGCCACAGCCCTGTGTCACCTGACCTCATAGGATGACACCACAGTGCCGATTCCTGCTCAGTGAGGAGAACCGGGTGCTGCACTGTAAAATTACATGCGGCAACCTGTTTCTGTTACAGTGTAGGAGTCAGCACTCACCCCTTTTACACCAAAATCCCTGGTCGGACCCTGGTCTTTGAATACGGGAGTTTGTTGACCCACTGTGACCCAGGTCTGCGCCGTTTACACTGAACCTGTGTCAGCCCTGCTTTTCCCTATGGATGACATTAAAAATGTACATTTTAGGACTAATAAACTGCCAGCCAACTTTTCCTCAATGATTTTAAATAAAAATTAAAAGACCTGACAAGTTGGCATTGAAAAATGTTGGTTTTTTATTTTGTAAAATATTTTTTCAAAAACGTATATTCAGTACTCAAGGACACATAGTGGTATAAAAGTGCAGCATCACCCATGTGCTCTCCCCAGCCCCCTTCCCCAGTGTTACTGGACCTTGGTTGGTCCCTTTTACACCAACGTTGACCTTGGTCCAACCTGGGTTTTTGCCTTGGTGTAAAAGGGGTCCCAGGTTGCAGCCCAGCAGCTCCGGACCCCTGCACTGACAAAAACAGGGGTTTGGGACACAAGGAGGAGATGCTCCCTGTCATACAAGGCCAAGACCCTTTTCTCTGATTGGCGACAAAGCTGCACAAACTATCTGCTGACACCAGGTACATTTAAAGGTAGGGAACCACACTAAATATACCCCTTATCGTTCCTGAATACAGTTTCTCATTGCCCATTCACAGAGAGACACTTGTGCATGAACCCAAGAGATGAGAATGACAGCATACAAGTAAAGGGAGCTGCAAAGAAACACTATTGAACCCAAGTGCTTGCATGTGAAGGCTGTGAAATGCTGCATAGGTGGCCAGCAGCAGCTGCTACTACATACATTTGGCAGGGGGACTGCTGCTATCCCTCTGCCCAAAGGAGAAGCAGCCATCAGCCCTAGGTCCCGCACCTGCGCAATGGATCCAGCAGGTGCCTGGACCCAGTGGCGTAACAATAGACCCGCAGACCCCGCGGTAGCTGGGAGGCACTGTGTAAGTGCAGGCACCAGGGGGCTGCGGGGCTATTGTAACGCCTCCACTGCCACAGACCCACAGATTTATTTGTATTCGCTGCAGCCCCGGCTCCTCTCCTGGCTTCGTTCTGATGCTATGGAGATGAACCATAAGAAAATGTCCACCCCCATATAGCAGACTGTTGCCCATAGAAGCCAGATTGGGCTGGCAGTCCCAAAGGCAGGGAACACCTGCCATTGAGACTGCCTTGCGTGACTGTGATTGGCTGGTGAGATTTCCAATAGAAGGGGGGTGGGGTGGGGTACTGTAGACAAAAAAAAACCTGTTTTGTGCTTTAATGATGTGAAAAAGTATATGATTCCTGTACAAAAAAAGGCTTCAAGGAGGGAGGAAAGACCAGAGGTGTTTCTCCTATACCTGTCATACATATATATCACAGTGTGGAGATGGTTAATCTTAAAGTGGGGGGGAACCCTTGAAAAAATGTCAAGCTCATTTAGTAACCAAGCATGAGTAATCTCATCCTCTCAACATCCTACAGACCAGATAATAAAGGGTTTGTTCCCCCCCATGGAAATAACAGGGCATCTAATAACAGTTCAGCTTATCTTGCTTTAGCGTTGACAAATCCTCTAATTTCAAAGATCATAGGACCAGGACAATGTCTGTTCTCATTACCCCTCGGGTTATATTACAGAATAAAAGGTTCTCATTGGGAGAGGAAGGAATCCTGTCTCAAAGTTGTATCAAACATTTAACTCTGCTTCTGCAAGAACAGGCTGGAGTCCCTTAAATAATGTTTAAAATGATTTCAATTATCAGGTTTTATAATTGTCCATAACCCCTTTGGGCCCCCTTGGGCATTTAGAAGTGGATGGATTATTACTTTGTTTTCTATCATTACAAAAATCTATGCACAATATTACAATGCACTTCAACAGCTGCATCTGGCTTCAGTCCTGTAGCACCTGTCAGTCATTAAGCGCACCTACAATATACATGTGATGTGCAACATAGTTATAATAGAAAAGAGATCATCTGTATATATGATTAGAACTGATCTTTACATAGTCTTACACAAACATACGGCCTCATTCAGACTTTATCGCAGGGCAAATTTGTTCTCAAAATGGGCAAAACATTGTGCACTGCAGGTGGGGCAGATGCAACAGGTGCATAGAGAGTTAGATTTTGGTGGGTAGTGTTCAAAATTAAATCTAAATTGCAGTCTAAGAATAAAGCAGCCAGTATTTACCCTGCACAGAAACACAGGGTGAGATTTAATAGGATGAGAGTTTCAGAAAGTGAGAGATTTGGTGAGAAATCTCCAGTTTTTTTAAAGCTACAATCATTTACACTTCAAAATCAAACCACATCGGAAATAGCGGTGGCACGTTACCCCCCAAATGCGGGAACATTTTTTATTGAAGATATCGCTACAAACAATTCAAATTCTTGAAAATAAGACCCTTGTGCGTAGACACACTTCTGCCAATGATTTGTCCACGCTTGGAAGGCACCCAGGAATCCTTTTCAGGACCGTCCTTCAATCTATAGATTGTAAGCTTGCGAGCAGGGCCCTCATACCATTGAATGTCTGTAAATACCCAGTTTGTTGTATCACTGGCTCCTATTGAAAAGCGCAATGGAATATGCTGCACTAGAAACTGTTAATAAATAAATAAGCAGCGCATCAAAGCCACTTTGACCTCTGCTATGGTCCCATGGCCGTGTCCTTTGAGGGCTGTCTTCACTCAGGGGAACAGGAAAAAGTCTGCCGGGGCCAAATCGGGACTGTAGGGGAACTGGGGAAGTGTTGCAATGCTGTTCTGGGCCAGGTAGTCGTTGACTATGAAGCAGGTGTGGCTAGGTGCATTGTCATGATGCAGCTTCCAAATGGCGGCAGTGCACTTTCTGGATCATGGCCAACATCTCCGTAGCTGATTTCCGAGTCACACAGAGAATTTAATGGCGTAGCGCTGTTCGATAGAACGTTTCATTTTTACGCTTAAACCGAGACTAGGGACGGGTCCACTAAAACCACGATATGAACCACGCAGAAGGTCGTAGACGAGTGATGCTCAGTGCATGTTAAAGCTGACTTCCCCCTCCATCGAACCTGCCTGGAGCATGCACGCTGTGATGTACAGTCGTGTCAGCAAAAATAGGTTTCATTACTTTTTATACAAACCCTGTATAAAGATGTGTCTATGTCTGGATTAGATCGGCACTTCCTCCTCAATAATGCACCATCCTTCAGTACCCTCTGAACTTCATAGACAGTCCCCTTGCAAAAATCTGCGGCATTCAGAGTTTTTCGATAAATTACTACAAAACTCTACATTGTGAACTACTGTAACAGACATCAACATTTCGGGGCCTATCGTCCCTTTGTCAAGGTGTACTCTTGAAGGCCCGGAAACACTGGAAATGTCTGTTAGTTCAACAGGGGCAAATGCAGGATTTTCAGAAGGGGGTTTCCAGAGGGGCGGAGCAAAGCACGGAGATGGACACTTAGGTGACCAAGTATATGCCGGGTCAGTTAAAGTATTATAGATAGACCAAATTTATATAAATAATAATAATAATAAAAAAAAATATATATATATATGTATACATAGTCCAGGGATCCGCACTCACATCCAGGAATATTGCAAACAAATCGGGGTGCTCCCCTAAGGAAGGATGATGTTCCAATAATAGCAAATAGTCCGGCTTCTGTGGTGACACACTGATCTTTGTAGCTGTTTTGAAAACGGCCCTCCGGGGTTTAAACGTTGACCATGCCTGTCTACTACCTGTGAATAAATAATCATTGTACCTACTGTGGTGGTGAGTGCCCTCTCTGGCCTAAAAACCGGACTATTTGCTATAAATGTATACATATATACACACACACACATATATATATATACATATATATATACATACAGGGGCGTCAACAGCAGTCTAGACCCCTGGGCATAGCAATGTATTGAAGCCCTTACCGATCATCTAGGGGTGGGGGGTGCTATGAGCAGAAGCTTTGATGCCACGCGGGTGGTAAGGGGGTATTATATCAACCGCTCAGCATGTAGGGCCTGCATCAGTAATTTCCACTAATTACCCCTTTACTGCACAGATGGTGGGAGAAGGGGGCATTGGGCTGAATTAAGGGGCCCTGATACATAACTTCCGGGGTGGTAGAGGATGTTTAATATGCAGAGGAGGGGTGTATAATGGAGTGGGCTTATTATTCATAATTTTCTGGTGGGAGGACAACTTGCTTGACTGCAGATATCTCCAGTTCCCGGACATAGATTTCTTAGATTTTAATGGAATTTAAAACTAGAGAATCCCACCTACCAAATTGTATTGGGGACTAGGGGATCAGAGTTCAGGATGCAGAGCAATCTGCCAACGAGTATATAAAACTACATACCAGGTGTTTGGAGCTGGAGCAGTAACCAGCTGCTGGAAGGCTGATATCTCTGGTTCTGGGAACATTAGAGACAAGCTACTAGTGTTCATCAAAGGGGGAGAGTCCCAGCTTTTGGAATATACCCTCAGAAAAACTCTAAGTCAGACAGAACCTGAAATATCTGACTGGGAAGAGCAATTAACAGGCTTGGATGGGGACCACTGCTTTAAAGTCAGATATCTCCGGTTCCCAAGGTCCGATTTTAAAAATTCTTGTACTCATGGAAAGAGGGGACCCTCAGCTTTCAGCCTAGGGCCCTTAGACTCCTGGGTGGGTTTCTGGGTACTCGGAAACCCCCCCTGCGTGCGCTACTGTTCAAGTTTACCAATATAGAGTGATTTATTGAGAAACTCTGAGTGCTGCTGATTTTTGCAAGGGGACTGTATATATTTGTGTAAATATAAAAAAAAATAACAAAATTACAAACAAAAAATAAATCATTAAAACATCACTTTAAAAACCTACTACTTTGCAATAATAATAATAATGCCTTCATTCAGGTTAGATTGTATAAGATATAAGTGAAGTTACTCGCAGCAGCTTAGAATATGCGATCCTTAGCGATGCAAATGCAGGAGGAGATGCATAACCTGCCTGCCTGCATTTGTCATTGCTAAAATGAACATCACGACCATCGATTAGACATGTTCATGAAACCAATAATCCCACTCAGCATAATATGTCTTTGGCCACACTGGACTAACTTTGTCTGCCTGGGGCCTCCTCAAAGGGCTTCATTCCAACTCTCTGGGGTAATTGTAACAGCCTGTGTGATCATGCATTAGTAAGTTTCCAGTCAGCCTGGTCAATGTTTTATAAGGGCAGTCATTTAAGCTGGTATTGCCATACTTGGCCATACTCACCGGAAACTCGCTGGCTATTACCTTTACCCCTATACATAGAGCTATTAACATGTGGGAAGTAAAGACTCCCATGAATTAAAATGGGACAGTTACAGATGGCAATGAATGGCGAGGAGTTATTTAGTTTGGAATGGTAATGGAATTCTGAAACATTGGAAACATTCCTAACTTGCTTCCGATGACAGGTTTTTGCCATTGATGGTGAGTTGGCAATGCTTACTCGCTACCAATCGTTTTGTTCAGATGCTTTGTCAGGGACTTCTGTCAGACATACTCAGCAGCTATGTGTGTGTGTGTCTGACACCAGCTACCAGTGTTTCCTCTCCAGGTGCAGATGAGACAATGGTCTGTCTCGTGGACCTGGCCTGCACTTTGTGGTAGCAATTCATTGTCTCCTTTCCTAGGTTCAGGTTAGTTCTAGATCAACCTTACCAGCCACTGGAAATGACTGGTCTTCTTTTCCCTCTCCATAGTCACTTCAGACATTTTATTGAGTTCTAATAAACACATTATTCTAATAAGAGTGATTTTCGCACAATAGCTATAACAAGAATTGTTCCAAAAAAGTTGAGCAATGTTAACATTGGGAGTCTGCCAGCAAATGGACTTATAGGTCAGTACTATGTATGAGCCAGGAGGTATGTACATTGGACAATGGGTATGACAGTAGACAGAAGGCCCCCATGTATGCAGATCATTCACTTTCACACAATGTTTAATGGTATCAGTGGATTAAAGCCAGAAGGTAGATTTCAGTAAGAGTGGAATGTATCTGCAGAAGTATATAGTAGTACGTTTATTTATAAGGCGCCGCAGAGTGTCCGCAGCGCCGTACATAGCAAACAAAAAAATAAATGACAAGGTAACGTACAGGGTGTGCTGAAAAATACAGTATAAATAGGGGTATAGCTGGTAGAACTAAAATCAGCATCAGTTCAAAAGTAGGTGTCAAAATTGTCGAGGAGACTGAAGATGAAGTAGAGGAAGGGAAGAACAGGACAGGAGCACAGGTGAGGTAATGAGGTAGGGTGAGTACGTGAGGAAGGAGGACCCTACTCATAAGAGTTAACATACTAAAAATAGGTGGGTGGACGAACGAAATACAATAGGATAAGTAGGAACGGAGGGGAACGGAGGAAGGATAGGAGGATAAAAAGAGGTTAGGAGGAGGGATAGGCTAGTCGAAAAAAGTGGGTTTTGAGGGAGCGCTTGAAGGAGGTAAGGGAATCAGATAGCCTGATGGGTGGCGGGAGGTTGTTCCAGTGCATGGGGGGCAGCGCGAGAGAAGTCTTGGACACGGGAGTGGGAGGAGGTGATTAGGTGAGAGGTCAGTCGGCGGTCAGCGATGGAGCGAAGAGGACGGGAGGGAGTGTAGATAGAGATCAGTGAAGAGAGGTAGGGAGCTGTGGAGGAGAGAGGCTTGTAGGTGGTGGTGAGGAGTTTAAAGAGAACTCGGAAAGGAATGGGGAGTCAGTGAAGAGATAGACAGAGGGGGGAGGCGGAGGTAGAGCGGCGGGAGAGGAAGATGAGCCTAGCAGCAGCGTTAAGAATGGATTGGAGAGGTGCGAGGCGGGTGAGAGGTAGCCCAGAGAGAAGGATGTTGCAGTAGTCAAGGCGGGAGATGACAAGAGAGTGAATGAGAATTTTGGTCGCGTCAGTGGAGAGGAATGGTCTGATGCGTGAGATGTTGCGTAGGTGAAAGCGGCAAGACTGTGAGAGAGCACGAATGTGGGGGGTGAAAGAGAGGGAGGAGTCAATGATGACACCGAGGCAGCGCGTTTGGTCGGTGGACGTGATCTCGGTTTCACCAATGCTGATGGAGATAGTGGGAGAAGAGGGGATGTTCGGGGGATGGAAGATTAGAAGTTCAGTTTTAGCCATGTTTAGTTTCAGGAAGCAAATATATATATATATATAGCAAGAGATAGACAGATATAGTATATAGCAAGAGATAGACAGATTGTCAATGCCTAAATGTACCAGGCACCCTCAGTCTAGCACATGAGGCTGCTACAGACAGGTCAGCTGGGTTTAGTGGGGGAGAAAGCTACACATTGGCCCTTATTCAGATCAGATCGCAGTACAAATTTGTTCTCAATATGGCCAAAACCATGTGCACTGCAGGTGGGGCAGATGTAACATTATAGAGAGAGTTAGATTTGTGTGAGTTATTTTGTTTCTGTGCAGGGTAAATACTGGCTGCATTATTTTTACACTGCAATTTAGATTTCAGTTTCAAAACACCCCACCCAAATCTCTCTATACTGTACATGTTACATCTGCCCCACCTGCAGTGCTCATGTTTTGCCCATTTTGAGAACAAATTTGTACTGCGATCAGATCTGAGTAAGGGCCATATTCCTGGTATCCTGACATCACCACCTTCTTTTTACAAAAATGAGATTTGTAGAAGCGTGAGATTGTATATCTGTGCCAGCTTATTCCCTGCTGCTGCCTGTAATTATGAGGCCAAATGTAACAGGGTGTGAGAATCAGAAAGTGAGAGATTTTGGGAGAGTTTTCCCATATTTTTAAAGCGGCAATTGAATACATGGCAGAATCAACCAGGTTTTCAGTGTAAATGATTGCCGCTTTTAAAAGAAAACAAGGGAAAACTCTCCCAAAATGTCTCACTTTCTGATTCTCACACCGTATTACATGTGGCCCATAATCTATTCTCATTTCCCGAGCTGTGCCAGGTTCTCTGTAATTAGTTATCTGCTACTGTTCTTCTAAATTCTTTGGAATGAAAGAAATCCCTAACACAGCAACATCCATTCTCAGGCCAGGGGGGAACGCCCACATCTTTGGATGGTCACTGACGATGAAAGATGTGGTGCGTGCATGCATATGTAAGGTGGCTCTGAGCCACCTTACATATGCATGCATGCTCGGGGGGGGGGGGTGTGATGTCAGCTGGCCGCCCCCTGCATTTGCATCACAGCCTCATTACCATGAGAATGTCCAGCATTCTCATGGGAATGCCCATGAAGCGCTGGGCGTTCCCATATGGTAATAGGGCTCCCTGGCACCCCACGCCCCTCTCTGCCCCCCGCCCGCTATGTTAGGTACCCTGCATATGTATATGCACACTAACAAAACATCGGTCCCCATGTGAACGCAGGCTAGCTGCGAACGAACCTGAATAAGGCCCACTGTATGTACTGTATGCACTGTATGTACTGTATGCACTGTATGCACTACCTCAATATTTTGCGGCCTCTTTTGGTTACTAGATTAGTGTCTCTCTCGTAGCTTGCATTCCTGAGGTAACACGCACAAAACAAAAGTTTGGTTAGGTGCATAAAACACACTGTAGTATTTAGTTGCTATGGTTACCCTAATAGACTATAAAAATAAATATTTTAAAATGATTCTTCTAGTCTGATTTTCGTAGAGATGGCAAACATAAACATGTCATTACCTTTCAAAACTCTGGACCAGACCCATTTCATTACAGACACTAAACATTATTATTGAGTCATACTTTAAAGCAGGTTTTGATGGTGGATGTTATGCCCCAGGCCACCAGAGTGCAGATGGAGTCTGATCTGGCAGTCTAGGGGTTAAGGGTGGCACAGCTGGTGGGAGACACGGATTCTGGCTCTATGCCAGGCACAGCTCTCTGAAGACAGGACTAGCTCCTGCTAATAGCTGGGAAGGGTGATTAAATGCAGCTGCCTCCATGCAGAGCCTTTCAGGGGATCCCCTTTCAGATGCCTCTCATCATTCACCCTTTCAGTACTCCTCACACAACAGCCCAGAAATGCCTGTACACATAGCTGTCATATTTAGACTTTGGTCTGTTTAGGGCATGGTGAATGTATGCGACTGTACACCCACAAGCCTTGTCTGGTATTTCCCAGTTATTTTGGGCTAAAATAACCTAGGTTCCTTGAATTAATTGGTTTAAAAAAAAAAAAAAACAACAGGTCATCCAGCATGACCCATTTCCACTTGGTAGACAATGCTCTGCTCCCGAATTTCCCACTTCATTTATTATGCTGTTACCGCTGCTGAATTAAGAAATTGATGTTTAGAAGCTGCTCGCTTATCAGTCAGTGAAGTAAGCCTAGGTAATTGGAAAAGTAAATACAGTGAGCAAGCAGTTTGCACCAGCTGGAAAAGCTCATATCAGAGAGCCTGAAATAAGTCCGAAATTACATGAATTCCCTTAGTACAGGACATTTTTAAATAGAAAACGGAAAAATACAGAAGTACAGAAAAGTGTTCTGATGCACATCGGTTCCCATTAGAATGTCTGAAATAAACACCAATAATTTAAAATATGGATGTATAAGGCGCTACAATTCCCCACAGTGCTGGGAAACAGGGAAACTGATAGAACATGCACATACACATACACGGCTTTTACCCGGCATTAAAATGCCGGGACTGCAGCGACGGATCCCCGTTCTCACTGCAAGGCAAATTCCTGGGTGAAGAAGTTCTACCCAGTAATTTGCCTTTTAACACGGGTTTTTATGCAGTGAGAACGGGTCAACCTGTGTCTGCATACCCGGATCATAAACATGGGTAAGAAGGGGTTTACCTGTGTATGAGATCCGGGAATGCGACCCATTCACACTGCAAAAAGCCCGTGTTAAAAGGCAAATTTCCGGGTCTACATGCTAGACCCGGGAATTTGCCTGCAATGAGAACGGGGTATAATTTGCCTTTTAACACAGTTTTTTATTCAGTGTGAACTGTTCAACCCATGTCGAAATTCCTGGGTCTCCAACTCTGCTTTTTTTACCTGATACCCCGTTCTCACTGCAGGCAAATTCCCGGGTCTA
This sequence comes from Crinia signifera, assembly GCF_055691185.1. Taxonomy (NCBI): domain Eukaryota; kingdom Metazoa; phylum Chordata; class Amphibia; order Anura; family Myobatrachidae; genus Crinia; species Crinia signifera. The sequence continues at coordinate 73,821,867 of NC_139225.1, forward strand.
GCACGTTGACCCGGAAATTTGCCTTTTAATACAGGATTTTTGGCAGTGTGAACGGGTCGCAATCCCACATCTCATACACAGGTAAAACCCTTCTTTTTACCCGTGTTTGAGATCCGGATATGCAGACACGGGTAGACCCATTCTCACTGCATAAAAACCTGTGAAGGCAAATTACCGGGTAGAACTTCTTCACCCGGGAATTTGCCTTGCAGTGAGAACGGGGGTCCGTTCCTGCAGTCCCTGGCATGTTAATGCTGGGTAAAAGTCGTGTATTTCTCACTCGCAGTGAGAACACGGTATGAGTTGGAGACCTGGGTATGTGTGCAGACACGTTTGACCCATTCACACTGCAAAAAAACCTGTGTTAAGAGGCAAATTACCAGGTAGAACTGCTTCACCCGGCATTTTGCTTAGTAGTGAGAACTGGGTCCGGCCCTGCAGTCCCCAGCCATGCTGTTCACACTGGCAGTATGAACACATCATCACGTTTCGGATTTTACTCCTTCCTCTAGACCAGTGGTTCCCAACCTTTTTTCTCTCCCGTACCCCTTGATTAGGCTTTTCATTGATAAGTACCCCCTCCTCTCATATTGAAATATGGACAGTACTTATGCGGATCCTTATGCATGTCCTTATATTAAGGAAGAGCAGAGGAGTAGTATACAGCAAGGTATCATGCCCTTCTGTGTCTAGAGACTCATTGTGTACTATCTCCAGGATTCCCGCTAACACCAGTAGGATTAATGCTGCTGCTTCCTCCACCTTTGTCAGTGCTGGGCAGATGAAGGCTGTTGTCTGAGGGCAGTGCGGGATGCTCCTAGTGGATTGCTGGTCAGGCATATGACACAACATGGTTTGTCTCCATGGCAATGAGTCCTCCTCTGCCATCAAAAGACCTTTTCATTGTCCACCATTACCAATATTATTTTCAAGTACCCCCAACTGGTCTGCAGAGTACCCCCAGGGGTACTAGTACCCCAGGTTGGGAACCACTGCTCTAGACCACAAACCGACAAAGTGAATAGCAATAAACATACCTACAGTTGTGCTCATAAGTGTACATACCCTAGCAGAATTTGTGATTTTCTGGCCATTTGTCAGAGAAATTGGGTGACATTTAATAGAATGCGATTTTTAGACACTTTCAAATTCGCCCATTATCGCACTTTTTAAAATCGCATTGGTTGCCGTGAATTCACATATTTAATGAGGTGCGTGTTCCGGGGAAAAAAATGCGATAATGGGTGAATTTTAGGCATGAAAATTGCAAATTTGAGGTAATGTGCAGACCTGGTTCCAAAAATACGGGGGACAAAAAGCATATTTCTGAAACCAGCCCCAGACTCTTGGACCGGTCCTGGTTCCAAAAATACGGGGTTCCAAAAAACAGAAAAAACATGGGTGTGTAACACAGGACCTGAGCACACAAGGGAGGAGATGCGACAGGGTATGGGGACATGAAGGGAAGAGTGGTGGGACACAGGACCTGGGAACATGGGAGGGTGAAACAAATTATGGGGACATGGGGGGTGATACAGGACCTTGGTAATGACACAAGAACTGGACACATGAGAAGGAGGGGGTAACACAGGACATAGCGGGGAGCTGGAGAAGGAGGGACAGAACCTGAGGACATACAGGGTTCAGTGTTGTATATTACGGGAGGGGAATCTCTCTTGTCAGATTAGTTTTTACTCCACCCATCAACTCTTATCCTGCACTGTGGTCAGGCACGGTTTGTCCATGTGTTTCTGGCAGTAACTGGGCGCTCACTCCAGGTGCTGACAGCGCTGGCCGGGTACAGCTTCTACCCATGCACATTGTCATCAAGAGGCCTGCAAGGAACCTGGATGTCCGGGTGACGCTTTGTCCTCCTCGCTTTGTTCTCCAGCTCTGCATTCTCCTCTCTACCTGAGTTGGATCTCTGAGACCAGGATTTACCTGTGCCCGTTCCATGGACAGCTGACTGATCCACACACAGCTTTGCTCTTATGCCCACTAATAGTTTGCCAAACCCTGATCTAGAAGAAGAATTTATTTTCAGGAGATGTCCTTCATTTCTCTCCCAGGCAGCCTCAGTGGGCAGCCCACTCAGGTCCTTGTGCCATTAGGCAATTGCCATATGGAAGTGGCTGCCCTGTACTGGTGGTTAGGGTCATTGCCTGGTTATTGGCTGCACAAGGAAGGGAGAACCTGAACTGAATCTTTTGTCAAAGACCAGTCTTTTGTAGACCAGCTGCCCAAATATAGAAAGGGGTGAAGCACTAATGTAATGGTCTACACATTGTGCTACACTGTTTTGATATTTTATTATTTTCAGGTATGTTGACAGTAAAGCATTATATCATTTTTTTTTCACCAGAAAAGCTGTATTCAGTATGTGGCCCTCATTTAAGACTGATTGCTTAAGTTTCACAGTTTACCAACATTTATAAAATATACGCATGAGCATAAAACACTGCAGCGCATTTGGCGGGGGGTGGGATTATGGTATTGCTCTTTTTAGAGAGCCTGGTAGTCAATATGTGCCATCTCTATGCATCTACAGCACCTGGTACAAAATAAAAAACGAATGGTCAGGAAAGAAGGGTAGTGTGATTTCTATGTTGGTGATAAAACTAAATAGAACCCTGGAGTAGGATATCTGCATGCTGCATTTTAACATATTGCCATTACGGCATCTTCTGATGTTCATAGGGGTCAATCCTATTAGTCCCAAAGGGTGCGATTTGCCGTTCGAAGGCCATTTAATTAGTGAAAACAGCACCCGGATTAAGCCTATCTCGCACCCTATGGAGGTATGAGCACTTTTTAGCGAATTCAATCCACCATAAAGTGCGCCTGGTGCCGTGATGATTTGCCATACCAATCCATGGATAGAGTGCGTGTTCTGCTGAGGGATTAGTTGTTGGTATGAATGTTAGAGGAGATAGGAGATGTGAAATCTTACGCAAGATTTCACATCTATCTCATCTAACACACTTGTGGCAATTCATATATATATATATATATAGCCAACAATAGTGTATTCAGCACCGTATGTATAATATGTAATGTCCATTCTTAAAAATATATAATAAAAGGAAGAAAGAAAATGCGGTACTTGTGAGTTATCTGGGCGTCCGATTTTTTGATTGTATGCCTTAAGTTAAGGCATACAATCAGATGCGATGCGATACGATATCGCATCGCATCGCATGCGACCATCGGATTCGATGACCCGATTTTTCCATAGGAATCAATGTTAAAATGGACTGAGTCCATTTTAACATGGAATTCAATGGGAAAAAGGGGTCCTTTTCATACCCCTACTATCCAAGTGGGCATGGAGTTGGATATAAACCTGTGGCGAGCGTAGCGAGCCACCGAGCCCGAAGCGTGGCGAGCGAAGCGAGCCCCGCGAGGGGACGGTATTCCGTGTCCCCTCGCGGGGCTCGCTACGCTCGCCACGCTTCGGGCTCGGTGGCTCGCTACGCTCGCCACAGGTTTATATCCAACTCCATGCCCACTTGGATAGTAGGGGTATGAAAAGGACCCCTTTTTCCCATTGAATTCCATGTTAAAATGGACTCAGTCCATTTTAACATTGATTCCTATGGAAAAATCGGGTCATCGCATCGCATCGCATCCGATGGTCGCATGCGATGCGATGCGATGTCCCGATCCGACCCGATTTAAAAATCGGACGCCCGGATAACTCACAAGTACCGAAAATGCTAAATAGCTTCTGATTTTCTGTAATGATTCTCCTTTTATTTTGATCAATACCCGACTATACTACGCAGGACCTAAGGCTACATCCTGCCCAGTGGCGGAGATACCGTAAGGCAGCCCCCGCCACTGCTTGGGGGAGCGGGGGCTGCGTGGGCGCCGTGTTTCTAATTTCAATCCACGGCTCCCCACTGATGACAGCCGATTAGTTAGCTGTATTAACCAATCGGATCCTTGTTGCGCCTGGTCAGTCAGCTTCACTTCAACAAGATGGCTGAGCTTGCAGGCCAGGCTCAGTGCCGTGTATACATCTCATCCTGTCACCCCTGCACCCCTTCCAGCAGCAGCCGCACCGCTCCGGAGTTTTATTCAAGGAAGATGGCAATTTTAGTGCTGTCCATCTCCCTTCAGTGTTCTGCTACCCATCGGCAGCCAGCAAGGTGAGAGGCTGTGTTTTACGGTCCTGGGGTCCGGGGAGTTTGTGCATTGATGATGTGGGGCAGACACTATCTGTGTCACAGCTGTCTGACACTGGCATTTGACCTGTCCCTGCCACCAATCAAGAGGCTGTCACACTCACACACAGTGTGGGTGTTTTGTATATATATATATATATATATATATATATATATATATATATATGTGTGTATTATACATATATATATATGTGTGTGTGTGTCTGTGTGTTTATATGTATATATATATATATATATATATATATATATATACACACATATACTGTATATGTGTGTATGTGTATATATATATAAATCTATATATATATATATATATATACACACAAAAACACACACACACACATATATATACATATACATACATACACACACACTGTATGTATGTATATATATATATATATACCAGTTCGCCACACCTATGAAGAGGTGATTTATAGTGTTGTATCAATATAAGTGTTTGTGTAGGTAGGGACTGCACTGCTTTGCCCGGGGGACCATAATGTTGTTAAGATGGCGTTGGGCCGGTGCACTAAGTGTCGCAGACAATTACGGTGTGTGTGGCATATTGTGTATTGAGCAATACAGTGTCTTGCATATTGTGTAATATGGTATAGCATAATGTGTTATGGGTATTACGGTGTTTAGCATACTGTGTAATGGGCATGACAGTGTTTAGCATTATTTGTAATGACCATTACGGTGTGTGGCATAATGTGTAATGGGCATTACACATTAAACCGAGGCCACACACCCTTTGTTGTAATGTGGGGGGGCACCAGAATTTTTTTTGGCTTGGGGGAGCAAAATTTATAGCTACGCCACTGATCCTGCCGCACTAACACGCAGCGCAACAGGGCATTCTGGGCCGGCTTATGGATTTAATACTTATTGTATGTGCATTTAAAAACTTCAACTACACCCTAGCTCATTGGTTCTCAAACTGAGTGCCTAGGCACCCTGGGGTGCCTCAGAACACTTGCAGGGGTGCCTTGGGTTGGTGGACCAGGAAAAATTCATATTATTTATAGTCAATGTAACAGGCAAAACCAGTGCTGGTGGCTGCCAATCATAACATATGTGGACAAACATAAGCAAATCCTGCCCCTTGCCCCATAACTGTGATATGTAAACACAATGTACTTAATTTAATATTTTTTTTCTGAATTTCTCGATGAGAAACATTTGGCCTAGCCTTGAATATTTTTTAATGCTCTAGGTTTGGGAACCACTGCCCTAGCTGACGTTTCTGTTAAGTTTAAGGTTTTCTTCTTCAGTTTTTCACATACCTTAATCCGCTACCGCTGTGCTCAGTACATTTTACTGTTCCCAATTAGAATCCAAGTGGATAGTAATGTATGCCAAAGTCCCAAAAAAAAATCTGAAAAACTCATGTTATCCTTTTCATCTGTTGACCATTTCCATGTCAACCTTTTGTCTAAGTCCACCATACATGGCAACCCTATGGTGTTGACCCATCATCCGGATACCGCCAGAATGTCAGGATAGTCACAAACATTGGGGGGTCTCTTTCACACTAAGCCACAGTGGTTAGATCATGGTACCACATTCTCAACACCTTGTATATGGCTACAGAGCCCAGCGAATGTACAGGGACTGTAACATTTAGTATATAGGAATTAATTGTACTCCTCAATTGGTCAATTGCAAAAAAATAGTGACATTTCAGGAGCATATATTTAAAATATGTGACTACCAGGGGAATATGAACAAATTACAAGTATGATGGTACTTTCCCAGTACTTTGGTGTCATGTTTCCATCACCTGTGACATATAAGATCTCACTCGCAGGATTGCATCACTCAAGTAGTTCCAGGATGTAAATGCATACAGAAATGCTACAGTGTGTCAGTGGATGTTTCCATAACCACAAACTGCAACTTCTTGTAGTGTACATTCCTGCTGTCCACTATGGGCCGGGTACACACTACTGTTTTATAGGCATGAGTTTCTCCCCTAGTATGTATGCCCGATTGCGGGCTCACTCATTTTTCATGAGAAATCATTCTGTGGTTCATTACATTGTGTAATAATAAAGAAAAATCTCTTTGATACTGTCATAATTGCTGGTCATGCTGGTCTTATCCAGCCTTAAAATAGCTGCAACAGTGGAAGATATTGTGAGGACCAAAAAATGTCTACAGCATTTGTGGCTTCTCATTAGCCCTTACTTCCAAAACATCACTCACCCCTTGTTTTCAGGTGTGTACCTAACCCATCTGTACAGAAAGATTGGCTACATGGAGCAGCACCAAAGGCGCATTGTATAAGAGGAGCTGTGATTCTCTGCTCTACCTGGGTGCTAGTACTGTAGCTTGCTTTAACACAATTTGATATGTTTATATTTGTATTTGCGTGCGCAGTGCAGGTGGACAAAAGCTGCTGTTCTCTATTATGACCACAAGGGCAGAAGTACTAAGCATTGGAGAGTGATCAAGTAAAGAGAGATAAACTACCAACCAATCAGTTCCTGTTTTTTTTGTTTACGCATAACTTGCAACATGATAGTCAGGAGCTGATTGGTTGGTACTATGGGTGGGATGTACTAAAGGAGAAATGTGGTAAAAACTCTGTTTTCTGGATTTGTTCCGTGTTTCCAAATGCACTAAACCCTGCACGTCAGGGTTCCATTGCGGAGGGTAATGCAAGCTGGCCTATGGGCTTTTTCCTTCAGCGCTGGTTTAGGGATCTGCGGCAGGTCCCTCACACCATGCCCTGTGGCCGCTGGCGTCACTCTTTGCATGCACAGATGGATCCCATGGTCAAAAATAGCAAATAATGTGGATGTGACGACCATGCAAGTGCATATATCACTTTACCTCTCTCTCCTTTCTCACTCTCCAAAGGCTTAGCACAGAGCCACTAAAAAGTATGTTTATTTAATATGTGACTGGGTTAACATGTTTGATCTTGTAACTATATATGATGGATAGATAAAATCTACAAAAAGCATTAATATGTATTACCATATATTTTCTAGCTTACCTAGTGGATACTGTATAAATTACCCACCAACAGAGAAATGTGGCCCCGAGGACAATTATATTTGTCCTACATGTAATGTGCCAATTTGTAACTAGATAAATGTATCTAATATAACACATTTGTTTGTTACCATATCAGCTTTGCAAAAAACAGTCATTCAATTAATGTGCGACTCGATTTTCTGTTCTAGGGAATCTGACAAGGGTTTCCAAGAGGTATGGGCAGTGCGGGATGCAGTTAAAATCCCGGCGGTCGGGATCCCGGCGTTCAGAATCCTGACGCTGGAATCCCGACCGCCGAAATCCCGACACATTCTCCCTCCTGGGGTGTCCACGACACCCCTGGAGGGAGAATAAATTAGTGTGCCGAGCGTAGCGAGGCACGGGGCCCGCTGCGTGGCGAGCGCAGCGAGCCCGCAAGGGGGGGTGATCCACGTCCCCCCCTTTTCGGGATTTTGGCTGTCGGGATTCCGGCTTCGGGATTCTGAACGCCGGGATCCCGACCGCCGGGATTCAGTACTGAATCCGGGCAGTGCAACTCCAGCTCCATACACAATAATAAAAGCGCAATACAACAACAACGACAACCATTAATCACATACCAGCTTACAATATAACGACAATTTTATTGCCAATAAGCTCTGAAAGACTCAAAATGATTCTTAATTTCTTTAATGTGTCAGTAGGACCGTTTTCTCCTCCTGATGAAAAATCTGGTCATAGGCATCTCTCATTAAAAATAAAATTATTTGAAATAAATAAATATATAAAATAAATATCATATACATTTTATAAATAGTTTTCATCCTTATGCACAGTATCTATGCTTGCATCTATATAAAGTTCCTTGAAAACAGGAGCATCGTGAGTTCAGGGGGTTAGGTTCCACAGCCGTATCTTCAGGAGAACATTACCCAGGTCACCATTGGATACAAAAGGGTAGTCAGTTCCTTGGTTTTGTTGTCATTTCTCTTCATGGGATGTTCGATCATCCATCCTAGTCATTTAGAGGTGCTAAGTTGACATATATACATCCAATGTTGCAATCAATTTTTTTAACATTCAAAATAATATTTTTGGCCTTATCTTAAGTGCCTACATTAAATACACATACATATGTGAACGATTAGTGGGTATGTGAAATTTAATTTACTGCAATATAGAATATGCACAGCCACAAACAAATGGAGCACTTGTCACTTAGGCAAATGGTGTGATGAGTGTCTGTTTTATAGATTGTTGATTGCACTGTTTACACCTAAGTCTCCCCTGCAACCTTACAGATACAATAGAGGGTGCGGGGCCTTGTGGGTTACATGGCAGTAGCCAGGCCGAGCCATCTGTCTAAGAGGAATGTGTCACATCAAGGTGTACATACCGACACTGTATATGTATGCGTGTGTGTTTGTGTGTGTGTGTATATATGCACACACACATATGTATGTGGTTATAGAAGAGTTATGTCAAGCTGAGGAAAGCTACTAGTGAGAATAACACTGTAATATTGCGGTATAGTGACAAAACTCATAAACCACAATGTAGCCGCTCCCCACAGCTTCTAGTCACGTTGTGCTTGTGGACGGTTTCAGTGATAGTTCACAGTCGTTAGGAATGGTACATGTGTATTTCTAACATGAGCTGATGGTCCATTTAATGATCGGTTTATTTGTAAAACCACTGCACGGGTGTGTCATTAATGGCGCACGCCTCTTATTTCACCCTGTCAGAGATTCCAGAAAGAATCCCGCTTCAGGTTTGTGTTTTTTATTTTAGTTTCTTTAAAAGAAAAGAAGGAACAAACAAGTGATCCCCTTACTATGATAATGCTCTCTTACATTCAAGCACAGTACCATTACTCTCAGTTCAAAGCCTTTAGTAAATAAAGGTGCATAACGGGCCATTATTCTCTGCCTCTTGTCTACTAAAGGCTTTAACTCAACCAATATCAGGAATGGATATTTATATTGGGTTCCAGAGACTGGTAACCAGTGGTATAGGTTTGTTTGTAGAGAATGGTACAAAGTACCCATTGTCTTATTATTTACAAAAGTAAGCATCTCTTTAATATAAAAAGGAAAAGTGGTCTATATTCTGAAGGCCATCTCTCTCCCTTCTAGGTCACAAAACTTTTAAAAATGTCCTCTCACAACGGTTTAAAGGAATTGTGCGTTCAGGTAAGTAATAGCTTTAAACAGCGCTCCAGCCAAGGTAAGTCTCTGTTATGTACATTAGCATCAGTAGCCAGTGGAACATCACCTATAGTGAAAGAGGTCTCTGTACATGACTGGTATTTTAGAAGCCTCCACAGGCCTTGGAAGGAAATGTGTGAACTTCTGTTGTTTTCTAGTCTTGAATCCATCTCTTGGAGAACCATCTTTATTCAGGGCAACATAGAACTGTTTATATAAGGTGGATGCGTAAGTGTTGTACCAATTTTCTTCAAATTGCTCCCGAAAAACACACTCCCTGTTCAGCTTCTTCTGTCAAAGAGAAGAGAACAGACTGGTGAGGTACAGCACACAAAGTGATTACCATATAACTATCAAATACAGAAAGAAAAGGTCACATGGCAAACACATTTACTATCAGTTCTACACACTTTGTAAAAAAGGAAACACATTAATATTGTTTTATCCCTTAATTAAAAAAAAATATATATATTTTTTATTTTATTAAAGTAATGTTCAGGTTCTATTCATTATTGTTACTTTTATTTTAAATCACTGAGCAACATCATAGGGTAAATTTACTAAGATGGGTGTTCTTTTGAAGATGGTATGTTGTTCATAGCAACCAATCAGATACTATCTATTATAGTCTAGAAGGTGTTAAACAAATAAGAAGTTGATTCTGATTGGTTGCCCATTTCATCATCCCATTTTAGTAATTTTACCCCTATATATCTACAACATGCCACATTCATCATTTTTCAGGAGAATCTGGCCACTATGTGGCACTATTCTACTGCTGTATAGTTACTGTCTCCAACATATGTTTCTCAGTATATTAAAGGCGTTAACAGAGACACTGGGCTTTTTCCCTAAAGCATCTTATGTGTGGTACTGTCTGTATGGCCCCTTAAGGTACTATAGACCCCATCAACACATTACTGAACTTTTATTCGAAAATGTGTTTCCTTTTTGCATTTTCAGTTCTCATTTTGAGAATAAATGTAAAAGTATAGATAATTATTAGTCTGCAGAATAGAATTGACGGTAATGTACAACTAACACGGTTTCTATTCAATTATCATAAAATGTATATAAAAAGATCTACCACTCTTCAATTATTCTTTCAAATATATTATATGGGGTTTATTTACAAAGATGGGAGTTCTATTGAAAATGGGATGTTGCTATGGGCAACCAATCAGATTATATCTATTGTCTTCTAGAAGGTGCTAAATAAATAATAAGTAGATTCTGATTGGTTGCTATGGGCAACATCCCATCTTCAATAGAACTCCCATCATAGTAAATAAACCGCAATTGGTTTTGTCTCTAAAAAAATAATATATAAATCAAATGTGGCACTACTCCACACACCACTACTACAGAATGGAAAGGAGATCTGGAATGTAGACAAAGGGATATGGTGAATTATGGAAAGCTTTAAAGAGCAATCTAATGCTGCCCATACACTTATGCAATTGGATTCGATGCAACATCTAAGTGCAATGTCCATCTCATCCAATCGCATCTTATGGCTGCCCAGTGTTTTAAACAATTCTGCCAACACTGCTGACCCCCGCTACCCACTAGTGCTACTGCATAGCCGGCAGTGGTCCCTCCGGCCCCCTCCTCAAAGCCCACATCACCGAAAGCGCTCCCTCCACCCCCACCTGCGGATTGTATTCAAGCAATCGAATGTGGTTAAGAACCATGTGCCATCGCTTCTGCAATTCGAGAAATATTATGCGCAGCACATACTATGCATCGACGTGACATTCGACGGCGGTCCCACGCATTACATGGTCCCTATAATTTGGATGCAATCATTCAATTTATCTAACAGATGTGGTCGTTGTTGAACAGTTTATAGAGAAAAGAACCAGGAAATCTACGCATAATCCGCTACCTTCCCTATGTTGGTGCCCATAACCCTGAAGTACCAGATACCAATCTGGCAAGGTATGAGTTAAACAACTATGATTTTTGCTTGTGTTCTTCCAGCTGGAGCTCTGGGAAGAAAAAAAAATCCTTGACTTTTTCCTTTGGACCAAGAATGTTTTTCTTTTAGCGTTGCTAATTGTGTCTTTGATCATTTTAATAGGAAAATCTCCACCTGTACATAGATTTTTTGAAGATTGTTCCCTTATGCCTTGGCACAGACAGTATATGTTTTCAACATGAATTTTACAGCTTTGACATAAAAGAAGCTGGCTTGCAAGTGACACATCGCAGGGCCAGCTCAAATCCGCAGAGGGAAGAGAGCAGGCTATTGTAGAAACACATTTTTAATCATGAAATGACTACCATATGTATATATGTTTCTGAAAAGCGAGACTTCGCAGGAGAAGAAAAAATGGACCCTTTTTCTTTTTACAGAATATTCTTTCTGCATAGTGCAATGCTGAGTGAGTAGACACAAAAAGCAATATACAAGGTAACAAGACCTCTAATATGGGCAATGTTCTCTATTTCATTCTATTGTCCAGTCAGGCCAGAGCAGGGAGAGCACGGCTTCCCCTTACAGCCATTAGATGCACCTCACATCAGCCATACTATCCCAGCATCAGGTGTAAGATGGCGGGATTGGATGAAACATGGCCAAACATTCAGATATGTAATGTTATCAGATTTCTGTATCTAAAGGGCACAGCAACAACTGTTTTTTTTTTATAATAACAGGACAAACTTCCTAGATGAGTACTGATCAGTGGCCAAGCATGTCCAACACAGGTAGTGCACCAAACCCAACATCTCGCAGAAAATATAACTGCAATGAACTGACCCCTTGGGTTCGGACTGAACCATGATGGGTAATTCTACTACTGACTTTGTTGTTGCAAATGTAAAATAAAGGATTTTACTTGTACTGCTTACAAACTCACTGAACTATATATGGTTACTGATACAGACATACACCTAAGATATATTGCACTACATGTCTTAAAGAGAGACTGCATAGATATCTGTAACAAAGGTCAATGGGTGTATACATGGGCAGGCTGCTGGCTTAGGCCAAATACACATAGACGTGCAGCTAATCAATATTGCCTTGCCTGCACTGTAAATATCACTGGGTGATAGCTACACTCCGGGTCCGAGCAGCGCTATCGCCCGCAGTGTACACATGATGCAATTTTGGCTAATCTAGGCGATTTTGACTAGTCAAAATCGGCTAGCTAAATCGCAACATGTGTACACAGCTTAACCATTCACATTTGGTACAAGGTCGGATTTTGGGAGGTGCCACTGGTTCACTGCATTTAACCCAGCACTTAAGGAACCTGGTGGCTCCACTAACTATGGGGCACAGTTTTGTATTCTATGTCAACCCATTCTTCCAGCTCATGAAGATTCTGAATCAATTATCTCTATGGGTACATCTAGTACAGGATGTATGAGAAATCAGAAAAACTGTTTTAAAATGATAGGCTTTAGGTTTTCCTACACTATATAACCACTCTAGACACATCATAGCAATTAGGATGTAGTGTGTGCACAATTAGATATTTGATTGTATTAGTCTTTAACCCTTTGAGTGCCAAGTGACGTTTTCAAAATAAATGTGAAAATTGCCAAGCAAACATGTATTCATCATAATGAACTGTAATGTTTACCTTATATAGGAAATTTTATATATTTTTTTACACATTTTTAATTTGAATTTATATAACAAATGTGAGCGACGCTGACTCAGTCAGCAATGACAGTATATTATAATCATACTTGCCTACCTGACCCTCGCCATCAGGGAGAAAATACTCTGTTCCTGCACTTCCTGGTAATGTAGGATTTCCATCACCTGTGGTGAAACACCTTTCTTATCACTGACCTAGCTCCCCACAGGTGATGACAATCATACATTACCAGGGAAGTCCAGGAACAGAGAATTTTCTCCCTCATGGAGAGGGTCAGGTAGGCAAGTATGATTATAAATGTATACCAAGTATGTATATCAAGTAAACCACATTGTGTATAAATGTTTACCAAATTGATTGATTCTTAAAAGTATTTAAATATAATGTGTAGTGTAATGTTATGTGGCATCACTTTTGAATTGGTCTGGTACCTCAAGTAGAGAAAGCGCTAACCCTCCAATATTCAAGCACTCTACTACTTAAATTCCTGCCAGTGTGGGCACCGTTCCAATGTATTGTATGAATATTACATAATACAATCATTTTTACCCTTTAGTTTAGTGTTTACTAACGTCAATTATCAAGGCATAGTAATGGGGCCTACACACATGCTGATATTAAGGCATTGCTTAGTTTGGCAAAGTCGCTTAGAAAATGCCCCTACATTGGTGTGTGTGTGTGTGTAGGAGCTATAGCAACAGCAATGCGCATCCCCGCATGTCACTGGCAGAGATTGATGGGCAGCATTCTCCACAGGATGACATCTGGCACTGACAGCTCGTGCTGTGTGTGGGCTGTCAGCGCTGTGTGCTGAGCGACAGTACTGCAGCAGAGACCAACCTAGCATAGCTAGGAAGCCCTATACACATCGCTATGTGTGTAGGCCCCATAACTGTCCAGGTTTTAGTGATATCCATGCTTGACAAGAGACGACTAAATCAAAATAACTGTGGCACTAATGAAATCACCTGTGCTTAAGTATGGCTATCTTTACAATCTGGAATGTTAGGGCGGTTTCACACATTCTGGCTCCTGCCGGGTGACGAAAACCTGCACGGCCAGGAATCCGTGCAGCACACAGTAGTTTATCATGGAGGGGATGGCCACAGCCCGGTAGCCGTCCCTCCCAGTGGCGGGGTCTGGCTGCAACAGGACGGCCGGGCCGTGGCCGTCCCGTGTGAATGGACACAATAGTGGGATTTCGCTGTCTGGCAGGAGCCGGACAGTGTGAAATAGCCGTAAGTGTGCCTTAAGGACCTTGATTTTAAATCCTGTCTGCAGGTTGACGAAAGTTTTTATTAATGAATGAAAATCTAAATAAAAAAAAACGTCATGACTTATGCACTATTTCCAAATGTTTATAAATGCAAACGTGAAAAATAACCCCAAATACAAATAATCAGTATTTTCTCTTTAAAGAGGAGGCTTGTGACCATGGGCCAGATGGACCAAGCTTGAAACAGTGATAAAGAGGAGAGAAATATTGCACCAGCCAACCAGCTCCTAACTGTCATGTTACAGGCTGGGTTGACAGTTGGGAGATGATTGGCTGGTTGTTTATCACTCCAGCTTTTTGAAGTTTGGTCCATTTGACCCTATGTATTTAACTGAAGAATGACTTGTTTTTCATTTCACTGCATGGGTTAAATAAATGGGTAACCAGCTGCAAAGCAAGGAACATGTCATCCAATTTCCAGCTGACTACAAACACACTTATTTAGTTGGGCCCTTGGGCACACAAGAGGTGGGGTTACTGTTTGTAACCTAATTACTAATGTTTTATCAGCTTCACTGATCAAGATGTTTTTCAAATTAAAGAATGTGATTATCACAAGTGAGCACAGCTTGACGAAGTAAAAACTGGGTGAGGTTCTGTTGAAAGTATGGCACAATAGGCATAGTGTTTTTTTTTTTTTTTGCTGTTCTTTGAGTTAATTGAATTACGTTACTGATTTATCTATTTCTAGTAAGGATCTTAACATTTGTACCGGTGCCTAGGATACCATGATGACATCTGCGGTCAATGTGACCACTTGGTTGTAAAACAACTTCTGCTTTATCAGGGAGAAGTTGTATTGCAAATGGAACCCAATGAGTGAAGAGTCCTTTTCATGTACACTAGAACCCAATGAGTGTACTGGAATCCAATGAGTGAAGAGACCTTTTCATGTACACTAGAACCCAATGAGTGAACTGGAATCCAATGAGTGAAGAGACCTTTTCATGTACACTAGAACCCAATGAGTAAACTGGAATCCAATGAGTGATCCAATGTAGATTGCAACCCCCGACTAGAAGCACCTCCCAGGATTTTACGGTTGCATTTATTGCTGCCTTTGCATTCCCTGGTGAATAAGATAAGCTGTGTTGCACTGTGTGTTCTGACAGTTTTATATCACAGCCAACATTATACTATTTGTGTTACACCATGGGATAGGACCACAGAGACTAGCCTTCCCTTCCCACATGCACAATGAGTCTTGGGCATCCATGACCCTATCATCAGTTCACTTATATTCTTATGCTTGCACATATTCCCTCTTCCAACACATCAGCTCACTGGCTACCTAATAAACCCCACCCCTTCCCAGATGCCATTGTAAAGACATAATCAATGTTATTTACTTCACCTATCAGTAGTATTAATGTTATAGCTGTACTAACCTGTAGACCAGTGGTTCTCAACCTCGGTCCTCAAGTACCCCCAACAGTGCACCCTACAGGTGCACTCATTATTTACTAACACATTTTAAAAGATCAGAAGTGGAGCTACTTATTTCACCTGCAATTCTGTGAGGACACCTGAAAAACATGAACTGTTGGGAGTCCTTGAGGACCGATGTTGAGAACCACTGCTGTATACTATCTAACTAAACTGAGCTCTCTGGAGTCTTGTTGATGAATGCAGATGATGAAAACACACACACACTCTCTGTGTGTTTTCATCATCACCACTGATATTGGCCATGACTGTAGTGTTCAATCATAAAAAAGTAGTTAAGCAGGCTATGGTGTTATTGTAGAAATGTTTACACTATTCCAGTGCTCCTTTTTATGTATAAAAAAAGTATTGAATAAGTACAAATCTGATCTGGTCAGTCAGGATAGGTAACAGTCTGCTAATTACACACATAATTGCAAGTCACCAAAAGTAGTGTAATGGTGTGTACACACGGTACAATCTAGCATACATTTTTGACTATATAGTCAAAATCGCATCGGGTTTGCATGCACATTGCACAGGTTTTTTTACCTTGCGATCCCGATGTGATCCCGATGCGCGCTCCCGCACAGCACAAATTGAAACCCAGATAGACTGGGCAGCAATGACTATATAGTTCAAATCTGTACTATATAGTCAAAATCGCATGCACGTTGGGTGGCTTGCCGTGCGATTCGATCCCCATGCGATCTGATCGCAACAGGATCAGATAGCAAGCTTAATCAACCGTGTGTACACACCATAAGGAATAGTCCCATAGTCTGCTCATTTGGCAATCTCCCGAAATAATCGATCTAGAAACTATGTTGTAAGCATACTGTGACCAAACCAGAGAGCATCATCCGTGTAGTTTAAAGACTCCTTATGCCATTTATGGTCCACACTATCAATCAGTGCAGTGCTGGTTTTTGCTGTGATTGTGGTTACAACTTGTAAACTAGGAAAGTCATGAAAGATTCAAACTTACCGACCCATACAGTTCTCCTCTTTCATTCATTCCCAGGTAAAGTCCAGAGTCCACACCACGGATACTGACAAGACCAAAAGCCAAGCTAATGAACTCCAAAATACCTAAGAGATAAACACATGTACAATATGAACCTTACATGTCACAAATCCAAAAATCAGCTGGTAATCTTACAGACAAACTTGTAACACAACTCTGAAATCTTGTCATATTATTATTAAGGATATATTTCATTAAAACATTTTATGAATACCATAATGTCACAAACTAAAAGGGTGCCTTGGAGCACTTGGAGGGGTGCCTCAAGTTGGTGGTCCAGAACCAATTCAAATTATTTATGGTCAATGAAATAGGCAAAATCAGTGCTTGTGGCTGCCAATCATAAAATATGTGGGTAAACAGAAGTGAATCATCACATAACTGGACCTAAGGATAAAATTAAATCACAACTTATTTATTTAATATTTTTGACTGAAATTCTCAGCATAAAATTTTGGCCTAGGGGTGCCGTGATAAATATTTATAAAGTTTGGGAACCACTGGTCTAGCTTATTCCTCCATATTTACTGACTTTTAAGACTGCCATTTCCTCTACGTTGCTCATATCTCATTATTATTATTAGAAAGGATACATTAAAAAAAAAAGGGCTCATGTCAACTAAACTGAAATTTCCGGCTTGGGGTTGTACACATCAAGGAGCGGTGACCACCAGAAAATATCCCATTCAGCATTTTCTTGTGGCCAATGCCCCTTTCAGTATTACAGATGTCCACAGAGAAAACAATGAAATATATTTTCTTTGACACAAGGTATGCAGTCTAATTCCTAGTTATATAGAAATGTCTCTTTCTAATCAGGGATTATACATCAACTGGACAACCCCTACCTGTAGTAAGATTTACCCGGTATAGCTTGAAATAGCTTCCCCATATAGATGCATAAGCAAACGCAGGTGGTGGTGGTGGCGGGGGGGGGGTTCTGGTTGCCCAGAACCCCCCCTCCTCTTGGCAAGTGTCTTAAATAATTATGACAACAATAGCACTGGTATATAATATGATCAATAGAGCTGCCACCACATCAGTGTAAGGGACAAGGCAGAGCTGCTGCACATGCCCTATGGGAGCAGACTCTTCTACCACATTTACTGTATGTGTGGCTCTGAGCCCTCAAACATCACAATGGACCAAAGAGTAGCTACCAGGAGGAAGTGACAGGAGCCTTAACATGAGGTGGGAGAATGTGAGCTTAGAAAGTGCAGCATTGGTTCTATTATGTATGTGTATTTATTTATTTATTTATTTATTTTAAGTTTAACCTTTTCCTGGCCACTTATCTTATTTAAATGTTTGAAAAAGCCGAAACTATAGACAATCTGTACTGTTAAATATTAATACTGTATTCCGCACAGTATCCAGTGTATAAAAAGACTAATTACTAAAACCACTCCCCCAGACTCAGGTACTTACTCCAATATGCTGCAGAGTGGCAGACTTTGGATCACATCTTGAAACCCCCCTCTAAAAATCCTGCGTTTGCCACTGAGATGTTTAGAACATATTATCATATGTTGTGTTTATAACAGTGTCCTATATTATTGTGCTGTTACGTAAACGCAAAAAAGAGCTGTGGTTTTCTTTACATCGATAACTACTCAGAAGTTGCACACTGCATGCCGTCATATTTTTCTGATAGTCCATCCTATAATTCTCTCTGTACATATAACACAGTAGCATCCTTTTTAAATGAGATAATTTCAGCAAATTCCACTGAGCAAAATCTGAGGTCGTAAGTCCCCCCCAAAAAGAACCTGCTCTCTCTGTGTGCATAGATTAGAGGAGTTTCTTTTTTTCCCTAATATGTGTCTATGTCAGGGTTGCCGACCCTCCCGGAATTTCCGGGAGTCTCCCGAAAATCGGGTCCCCCTCCCAGCCCCCCGGAAGGGTGGGCAACCCTCCCGGATTCAGGGGGGACCCTCGCTGTCCTCCGGATCGCGGCATTAAAATGCTGCAATCCTCGGGTCTCAGAGGAGGGGGCAGAGCTAAAATGACACAATCGCGTCATTTTACCCCCGCCCCCTCCACGGAGATCCGTGAATTCGCTGGTTTAACATCATGGGGGCGAGGCCTAGTGAAGTCACACTTAAGCCCCGCCCCCTGAGCGGCTGCTGAAACTCTCGGTACTTATGTAGTATCTGGGCTGCCGATTTTTTGATTGTATGCCTTAAGTTAAGGCATACAATCAGATGCGATGCGATGCGATATCGCATTGCATCGCATCGCATCGCATCCGATATCGGATGCGATGACCCGATTTTTCCATAGGAATCAATGTTAAAATGATTCCTATGGAAAAATGGGTCCTTTTCATACCCCTACTATCCAAGTGGGCATGAAGTTGGATATAAACCTGTGGCGAGCGTAGCGAGCCACCGAGCCCGAAGCGTGGCGAGCGAAGCGAGCCCCGCGAGGGGACGGTATTCGTCCCCTCGCGGGGCTCGCTTCGCTCGCCACGCTTCGGGCTCGGTGGCTCGCTACGCTCGCCACAGGTTTATATCCAACTCCATGCCCACTTGGATAGTAGGGGTATGAAAAGGACCCATTTTTCCCATTGAATTCCATGTTAAAATGGACTCAGTCCATTTTAACATTGATTCCTATGGAAAAATCGGGTCATCGCATCGCATCGAATCGCATGGTCGCATGCGATGCGATGCGATCTCCCGATCCGACCCGATTTAGAAATCGGCAGCCCAGATACTACATAAGTACCAAACTCTCCTCTCCGGGCTTCTCCCAGAGAGGAGAATAATAAAGTCGGCAACCCTGGTCTATGTTAACATGTGATGATTCTACAGGTAAATACATTTTAACCACACCTAACTTATATAACCTACTGAATAATTATACAAAGGAAAGAATTGGAAGTATTAGATGGGCAGCTATTGTGATCTGCCAGTTGTATCTTGTTAGCTCATATACAGTCAATACATTAGCGCAAGAGCTGCGTAACATAAACTTTTAAACTTTGCACAGAATAAAGCCTGCAGTACATTGTGTCCTATACGGAGAGATCTGTAATAGCACATCTGGATTTGGTAACTAATAAACAGAAGATATGTATCTTGCTTGCCTCTGGTAAAGATTTCAAAATGATATTAAATGGAAAATTACTGCTACACTGTTATGTAAATAGTATATGTTATGTATGTATTAATATTATATTGCTTTATAGAGAGAGATAAAAACAAATATAAGTACATGCTTTACAGGCTGGCGAATGTGATTTCCATTTTGGGCAAGTCTTAAAAAGTGATCTTACTGTATATAAGAAAAAACATCTGCCACATGATTGTTTAATGAGAGTTTTAAGTTAAATGATAAATCCTTAATTTGTTATTCATTTTTATAAAATAAAATTTGACTAAGTATTCGGCAATCAAGATGATTGCGTTTCCTCGCTCAGTTAACCTTAGACTGTAGTATTTTGGTGCCCTTCATATTGGTAGATGGTTTGCTAGGTACAGTAATGGTATTTGGACTCAAGTTGTGCTTCTGTTGTATGAAGGTGTCAAATATGAAATGTCCATTAGGTGTTTCATACACATTACCAATGCGACTGCTGCTGTGTCTCCAGTCAGCAGCAAGTACAGTGAAAATTGCTTAATGCGACTAGAAACCTGTGGTCGGATTTGTTCTGACGGTTGTGGCCGTGACTTTCACTAGACAATTTGATAATGCAGGTCTCACCGTGAGTTGATGTGGATATTAATTTGCATCTCCAGACTATGGGAAAAAGGAGAGGACAATCCTTATTTCAATGAAAAATATGACAGGACAATGTGCAGTACCCCTGGGACACCTCTCACTATGAATACTAATGTGTTTATAGGTTTATCATTAAAAAAATATGGGCACATTTTTAGCAGGTGCTAAATAAATAAGTAGATTCTAATTGGCTGCCGATAGCAACATTTCATCTTCAGTATAACTCCCATTGGGGCAGATGTATCATAGCAGCGCTTATCGCGCCGCTATGATACTTCCTGCTTCGCCTCAATAGCGAGGCGAAGCAGGAAGGGACATCGACAAGATGTATTAACATCTTGTCTGCCGAAGCGGGGGAGCGTTAACTCCCCCCTTCGGCGATGTCCCTTTCTGAAGATAGCGCATCAGTTAATACTGATGCGCTATCTCCTGTCCCCCGGCCGGCAGCACTGGGCATGCGCGGGATCTCGCTGTTCACGCGAGATCCCCAGCGCAGCCCAGACCTAACAGCAGGGACAGCGCTGTCCCTGCTGTTTAGATAGGGCTTCGCCAGCCTGATGCTGGCGAAGCCAAACACGGCTTCGTGCGGAACGGTCAGCGATGCTGACCGTTCATACATTCGGCCTGCTATCATTTTGATAGCAGCGCCGATATGGACAGGGGCGCATAGCGCCCCTGTCCATTACCGCATCCCGGCCGCGTCATACATGGGGGAGAAGCGGTATCAGTGCACATAACGTGCGCTAATACCCCTTCTCCCTCATAACGACCGTTCATACATCTGCCCCATTATCTCTTACATATTTCTTGTCTGTAATTTGATAGTCATGCATTTAAACACTGTTGAACCGATTTGGATGAAACCAACGCGAGGTGACTTGATTGGGTCCAGATTAAATTTTTATGGCCACTAAAACCAGCAATCTCCCCCATGGGGGACTCGGGGGCCAAAAAAATGGGTCAGCCCACTACACAAAGCGGGTCTGGGAAGCAAGATATGGCAAAGTTGCATAACATACTTGGTGTTTAATTAAAAAATTTGGCCAGATTCAGGAGCCGACCACAGAGAGGTGTATGCTGGGCACACCATGGGCATGGGGAGCATGTTCAATGCCTTCAACTGGACAGATTTGAATGAGAACTTCATCGAGGAATGGCAAATAGTCATTGCAGTGGCCAGGACCTCTGTTCCGTGTTAAGTTGGTGTACACTAGGCAAACCTTAAACCCGGGGAGGGTATTCTGGGCCTTCCACTAGATGGATTTCGATGACAAATGGTCTGGGATGCTTAACAAGTGTTCTTGGGTTCCTGGTGCGATTTCCTGTTGGTGGGAGCCATGGAGAAATTGACCAGGAGAGCCTGTTCTCGGCCTTTTAAGTGACCAGTTTTAGATGAAAACTTCACAGATGAGTGGCAATTGGTTAGGGAAAATTGGGAGGGCTGGGAGTTCAGGTGAGCTACAATGCCTTCTAAACTAAATAAATCTCTGACCAGAGCATTCTGTGATGCTAAAAAAGGAAGCAACAAGAGCAGCTGAGACTCGCAAATAATACCTCCAAAAAATACAAAACTCCTAAGAAAATAAAAAAAATGTACAAAATGCTACAGATACAAAAAAAAGGCAAAGGCATTGCCCGCACCCCTGACCCGCACCAAAACAACAACAAAAAAACAAACAAAGATAAAGAAGATTGCTGCTCAGAGAATATCTGGGGATTATGGCTACAGGCGAAACCCCATCACCAAGAATGACACTAGGCAGCCACCTCCGGGGGCTGTTGGAAGAGCTGTCCAGCTTAAAACAAGATAAGGATAAAGTTCAAGTATTACTAAGTGCACAACCAAATCTGTGCAGCGCCAGGTACCCCCGCTAGTAGTAAATAAATAGCATTGGGGGAAATTTACTAAGATGGGAGTTCTATTTCAGATAGGATGTTGCTATAGGCAACCAATCAGATACTATCTATTATCTTCTAGAAGGTGCTAAATAAAGTAGATTTATATTGATTGCACATAGCAATATCCCAGGTGAAATAGAACTCCCATCTTAGTAAATTTCCCCTCATAGTGTCTAGTTTTATGCTATTTGTATAAAATTGTCAATGATTACCATTCCACATGTATCTCTAACCTTTTATGAACACACCCAAAACAAAAATATCAATGTTCCCTTGTTTATTTCCTGCCAGAGTCACACTGTTGAAGATGTCACAAAGCAAATGAGGGCATGTGCTACCTCTAGGTGAAGAACAGGGCCACAGTCAAAGAAAAGTGTCCAACTCAAATTATGTAAAATTGAACTGGCAAACACCTTTGTTGTAGGCAGGGTAAACCTACCATAATATGGGCGAGTTGTCGAATTAATGACTATATACTGACCATCAAATAAATGACTATATACTGATCCTATTCCCATTTGAAAACAACCTATCTATATTTTAGTGAAAGGCTCAAAGCATTTTTTTTTACTGATTAACGTAAAGTTCCCGAAAGCCTGGATTTAACTATTTACAGACAAGAAATTGATTTGGTAACTGGAACATTCATGAAAACATCAATTTGAAAGCAAGTGAAAATACATATTACACCATTTGGTCATTCTAGTAGGGAGTTACAGGATGTGAATATTATTAAACAGAGTACAGCTTGATCCCAACTACACAACACATGACTCAAACCTCCAATACAGTTACAGGAATAGAGAACTGTGCACATGTGCTCCAAAGTGGCCACAATATAATCATTAAAGTGTATTACTAGTTGCAGCAGCAGGGAACTCACATTTGTATTTTAATAGATGAAGAACGGTTTGTGCTGTGATGATGCAATTCGTCAAATAAAAGCTGGCATTGTAGCTAACAGACTCATTTCTTTTATGTACCTTTAAATATCAAAGACTTCTTTAATGAGTCCTGTGTACTTGGCAGGGGAATTGTTGTCTAATGGACAGAAGCAGAACATACTTTATCCCAACTTACCTCTTTAGTTTTCCAAGTGTACCCAATGCTGTATACATTTGATAAACCAAATGGATGGAAACAGGGCTACCATCAGGAATTTTAGGGCCCGGGACTCATTTCCAGTCCGAGCCACCTCCCCCCTTGACTTACGTAACCCGGCTCCTGCTCCCCATCTCCTTTTCCACTGAGCTGCAGCCCGGAGCCCAGGCTTCTTCAACTCTGGATGCCGGCGGGCAATTAAAATGCAGCACGGCTAGTGAGCCAATCAGAGCCGCTCACGAACTTTGATTGGCTCAAAAGCTGGTGCAGAATTTGAATTGGCCACTGGCATCCTTGGTTGAATAAGCCTGCGCTCCGGGACCTGCTTTGTTCAGTGCACTGAGTGCAGCGCAGCGGAGGCAGTCGGGGGGTTGCAATGGGCAAAATGAACTGCCCGGGTCCATCCGGAGGCCGGGGCCAGGGACATCTGTACCCACAGTACCCCCCTATTGGCAGCCCTGGATTGAATTGGATGATCCCTTTCACAAACCTTCAGAAGACATAACATCTTACAGTATGTCAAACAGCAAAAAAAAAAAAAGCCATGTTGGCAAGGATCTATTGAAACCTATTTAATCACAATGAAGACATCCACCATGGTAATACGATTTCCTAAGCACCAGACTTGCTGAAAGCAAAAGGATTCATTACTAAGACAGACTTCAAGTTACCCTAAGGAGAACTATGCTCTTTGCTGTACAGTAAAGCACGGGGAGTCACTGGCTCCATATGGAAGCTGTTTATTGGTAGCAATTTCAGTCAAAACACAGTATGTGATGTCCTGGGCATGCCCCTTTGTACTCATATTCACCAGATGCAGCAATTAGGCAGGAGTTTGGATGATAATGTGCCTCCAGCCCTTAACTCAAGCAGAAGCCCCGAACTAGGCGCAGGGATTCCAGCTGTCTGAAGCCAGCTTTCTGGAGTCTTCCTATTCAATGCAGACACAAGGAGTTATTGGTGACAGCGTGACTGATCAGAACCACTAGGAACTAAGGATACCTCCCCATAAATGTGTTACCAAATGTGTTACCAATTTTCTTCTTATCACACACACACATCACATGCCATATATATGATAGAAGATTACATATTGATTCTGTGATTTGGCTAAATAAAAGTACAATTTACAATAGATGATAAAGCAAGATAAGATGGGGATGACTATATGTACAAGGTAGACCTATTTACTATGAATTGATCCCTTTAAAGCAAATCCAACTTCTAATCCACACAAAGGTGCTAAAACATGAAATGGTACATTACCAATAAATAACATACAAATAGTACATTTGTTCGGTTATATCCATGGTTAGTGTAGGGTAGAAATTACACAACAGGTCAGTTATACCCCTTTCACACTGGAAAGCACTTGCAAGCCAGGTCCAAAATCCCATCTGCGACCCGGCTTGCAAGCACTTTCACACTAGCCGGCCGATCCAGTATAAGGCCACGCGGGTGACGTAAATTGGGAGGCGGGGCCGGGCGGTGCGGGGAGATGTTACCATCTCCCAGCGGTGCCTTTACAGTGCAGTGGACAGGACCTGGGTCAATACCCGTTCACAATGCCTCTGGACCTGTGACTGTCCCGGGTCCAACCATAGTCAAGACCCGGGATGAAATACCGGAACATTGGACCCAGGACAATCTTCCAGGACCCTTTCACACTGACCAGTTTCCCAGGTTGTTGCACGTTCATTTGCAATAAACTGGGGGATATTTGGCAGTATGAAAGGGGTATTACTAGATCACAGCTGCTCACACAGAATCCAATTCAGTTAGATAGTGTGAGGAAGTCCATACATACAATGAAATGGAGATGTAGTGTATGTAACATCGTGTCTGCAGCAGCTTTGTGCAATTTCTATACTAGGGAAGAACATTAGACAAGGACGGTGTAACTACAGTACAGATCTTCTGTATGGTCCATATTCCCTCAGAACTCAAATGAGTAGCTTTCCATTTCCATAGGATTTGTTTGAGTGCCTCAGACACAAAGGGGACATTTACTAAAGGAAATTTGTAAAAAATAGGTGTATTTGTATCCAGAAATACACTTATTTTTGACATTTACTATTCTGAAAATACGGCAATTCGTATTTGTATTGATAGCACATCAATTCGAATACGAATTGCCGTATTTTCGGGATAGTAAATTTCAAAAATAAGTGTATTTCTGGATACAAATACACCTATTTTTTTTACAAATTTCCTTTAGTAAATTTCCCCCAAAGTGTGTACAAAAAAAAATGTATCTCAGTTTAGTGCGCAGAAGCTGCTAGTATGGTTTAGTGCAGAAAGGTTCTCCTTCACCCTTCAAAGATATAAAATGACACAAAAGTTGCACTCATCTTCACCAGCGCTACAAAGTATCAGGTGGTATCCTTTCTCCTTCTCTCTGTTTTAATATGGTTCAACCGTTCAATGGATCATGTGGAGAGAAATTCAGGAATATATGTATAGTATAATTTAGTGGGTACATAAAAACATCCAAAATACATAAATGTTCTCATTCAAATCACATATGACAATAATGACAAAAAAGTGCAAATAGAAAGAAGGGATCCTAAAGTAGCTGGACCGCAAACCAATTACCGGCTGTGCTGGAACGGTCAGGCAGTTCTTTATGAGCATAGTAGTGCCAGGCAGTACACCTATGCAGGTCTTCCAGACAGTTGCCGGTGAATGGATTTCATTACTGTCATCAGGATGTGCCCCCCCCCCCCGACCAACGCAATTCCAACTGGAATCTTTATCAAGGTCCAAATAGCATTTGCACTCTTATAGGGTAATATTTGGTGAAATATTTGAAATTGAGAATAGCGTGTTGCTGATGCTATCTTGGCATTACAGTATAATATTACACCAAATATGATCATTACAATATTTACACTGCTCTAAGTTACTGGTTCAAACATGTATTTAACTTTTCATCATGGAATTATATTAGACTTTCCTCTCTGTGTATGTTGACTGTTTGTGCTGGAATTTTGTTACACTGTACGGTACTTATATGTTAGTTGGTCGCCTACTAAGCTATTTGCTTAGTTTTCCGCTACGCTCGCCACGCTTCGGGCTCGGTGGCTCACTGAGCTCGCACTATATAAAATCGACTCCATGCCGACATGGATAGTGTGGGTATGAGCGTACTAACTATAGTGGACACCCAACTAACATATAAGTACCCACTGTACAACAGCAGAACATGCCGGAGCCATGTAACTATTGCATTATAATAATGAGACAGCTTTGTCTAAATGGACAGGAGACATCAGCATCAGTCTCCTATTTGTTGGGAAGAGCAAGAACAAGAGAAAGCAATAAGGTTGTTACGTATATACAATGTGATGAGTCTCTGTATTTAGGTCTCTATTGTCCACTGTGGAATTGTATCAACGTGATATTGTAAATGTTGGAATATCTGTGACAGATCAATAGTGATGGGAACAACAATCCGAAGATAACATGGGCATCATATTCCTATTTTCTCATACTCATAAGTATAATGGACTTTTTACATTGTGAACCTCAACCAAGATCTACAGAAACATCCATGACATCTTCATGCGTATTCAGCTGGAGATGGTCATCAGCGGATGCCAAGAAACTTCTATGAGGGAAGATAATAATAAAAATACATGACATGAACTGTTACCTGCTATAAACTGTTCCTCTAAAAGAAGGGAATGTAATAAACTATTATTCCTATAGTATAGTATCTTCTATCCATATAATAAGCTACCGCTGTCCATTTAGGCACATGTATTCGACTCACCACTGCTTCTAAAAAGAACTTATGACCAACAAATAGTATCAAATGAACAGTATCAGAGAATGTGGCATTCTACACTTGAATATATCAGGCATGGCCAAACTATGGCCCTCCAGCTGTTGTGAAACCACAATCCCAGCATGCCTTGCCATAGTTTTAGCACTTCCTAATAGCAAAACTGTGGCAAGGCATGATGGGACTTGTAGTTTTGCAACAGCTGGAGAGCCATAGTTTGGACATGCCTGATCTACAGTATATAGCATTACTTTGAAGAATGTATAAGAGTTAAAACAATAATTATCCATTTGGAGTTAAAGTTTAAACCTATAAATCAAGTTAGATGTTTGCTGGCCACCCTGTGTTCTTCAGATTATATTCTGGTAACTTTAACATTTTGAGGTTGCAGTGATGGGAATTAATGACATGTCTGCACAGGCCAAGTCCTCTAGAGAAAGTCAGAATATTTCGAACCGTTTTTGAAATGCTGTATAAGGCGGCTCCTTATGTGTGCACTGACTACTGTTATATACAGTCATAGTAAATCATATATATATTTTTAAAAAGGAGCTTTTTAGAGTAATAAAACTATTGATCCTAAAACTATTGATCCTAAAACTATTGATCCTAAATGTGTATCTTATTGGTGACAAGGTTTAGTTTCTCTGATGATGTGGCCACTAGTGATGAACGAATGTTTTGGAACCACATGTGAAGCCCTCTCTAATACCATGGAATAGGAAAGAATCTTTCTACATTGCCAATTGCCCTAATTTATGCAGTCTTATAAATACTATACATCCAAGTTATTACAAATATAATGTCAGTGTTAGACATATGCAATTAACACATAAATACGTCAGAGCTAACATTACAATCATGGGTGTAAGGTATGCTATGCCTCACTAACAACTCTTTGACAAGTAATGTTATGTTAGTGATGCTGCCTGTGTAATTTAATATTAGAGTTAACTGGGACCATCACAACCCTTTTACAAACCGAGACAGCAATGAGCAATAATGCCAATCTTTTAGTATGCACCATATGGGGACATCACACTTAATTTACTAGAAGTGTGTAAGAGTAAGTAGAGCCTGTCATTTTCTGCCATCATACAAATTGTTTTCTCTTCTAGTTCCTGAAATTGGGAGTAAACCTAAATTCAGAGCAGTACCAGTAAGTGATTAGCATAATAGCAGCAAGCCAAACAGGTCATGTAGAGGCCGGGATTATTGCACGATGAGTATTGAACCAATGCAACAAAATCTGCCTGATCAGCTTTATTTACTGTTTAACTTTCTGGGTCAGAGGTTCTTAGATATGTTGAACAGCAACCACAGGCGTTACCAGAAAAAAATTAAATATAGAAGTGATTTTGTATCTTAACTTTGTGGGCAATCTAATTAGCCGCAAGTGGGACAAAGTACAGCGGCTTAGATATATTGGCAACAGTCCCTCATACCGCCCCGGAAATGCAGACATTTATACACAATCCTATTGCAATGTGTCCACAAAAGTCGTCAAGTTCAGGGCTACTATAAGTGAGGCATATGCATGCATGCACGTATTTGCAGGACTAGCCGACTCTAGAACTTTGCATAGCATACATACTCTCAAGCCTATGTGCTCACAGTACAGAGATTTTGGGCATGCAAGATTTTCATGATGGGGATTTCTTCAGTGGTGTAGCAACAGCCCACACTGCCTGGACCTGCAGTCTGTGAGCCAGTCGCCCCATTGAGAATGCCACCCCAAAATGGCCACTGCCTCAGAAAGACAGTTATCATGGATTCTAGAGAAGGCAGCGTCCATTTTGGGAGGGACATTTGGGGGGGGGGGGGGACTCCTCATTCAGGTCAAAATCTCTATAATCAGGTTTTTTCATTACAAAGAATTTAAATGTATCACTCTGGTCAAGGACAATTTATATTGTGTTTTTCCTTATTTTTTTCTGGTAAGATGTTAAAATTCATATTGAAATTAACAAGTCTCCCATCTGCTTCCCCACCAACGCTGGACACGGATGCCGGTTGGTCTGTTTAACATAGTAGCTTACTTAGAACACTGGCTCCGGAAAACCGTTTCCTTGGTAAATGTAGAAACTATTTTAAACTACACTATGTATGGTCAAGTATGGAGAACCTCACTGTATTTATGGCAACTGGTCTTCCACAAAGGATAAAGTAGCCTGAGGAGTAAGCCATGTATTTCTTTATAATGAGCAGCACATTCCTCTGTCAGCTGAAGAGTTAATAGCAAATGAATGTAGCATGTACTGTACATAATATTATAGGCTTGTGGTGCATGATTCAGCTCCGCTTTATGCACAGACACAGGTTTCCAATAAATACTATTGGGCTTCTCTTTCAAATCCAGCACACAAATATTCATTTAACACTGCCTTGGGGAGCTCTGTAACGTTCAAACCCAGAATGTCTTATATTGGATGTCTAGACACGTTCACTCACACGGATAATGGGGAATGAAACATTTATTTTACAGAGACTACAAAGCGAGGGAGACTGGGACAAGGATTAGGTGGAACTACCAGCAACAGCTGGGACCTGGAAGGTAATGCTAAGCTATCAGGCTAGGACAGTATCTTATCGCTACAGTAGCCCAACCCTTACTAGTGGCACAGTGATTGTATGATCGCTGATGTGATGTTTGAGTTCTTTGAGGTAAACTGTGTTAGTATATATTTCCTTAACACCTGTTACCTGTTAGCTTGATCATTCTCCAAAAAAACTACTGTTGCTGAAATCAGATGCTATTGCAAGCTCTTTTGTTGTATTTTTTGTATTTGGAGATAACCCACATAGTAATAATTAGGCTTAAAATATAGCACAACCAGATCACTGAGTAATCATTATGAAAACCAGTAGTTGTCTTTTAAAGCTGGCCATGCACTTGGAGAAGTCAAATGTGATTTCATTTTTTGCATGCAATATATTGAATGCGATCCTAGCAAGTACCACCGGAGTCTGTCTGAGCTAACAGACCCTATGTGCAGGATGATCTAGGGGCTCAGATTCGATGTGCATGGGCCTGCGCATCGGAGTGGATTTAAGACACGTGATTTGCCTGCTTTTTCCGGAAATTCTTAGTCCGATGCATCGGAATAGAGTGAAATCAGGCAACATTGCATAAGTGTATGGCCAGCTTAAGATCACACATGCGCAGAACGAATTTAACATTCAACTACATACAATATATCTAACAGTGACTTTTTTTTTGTATATTTACAAATCAGTGCACCCTATTTAAGAACATAAGGCAATGTTGGTGATAAAAAACAAACAAAAAACAGTAATCACTCACCAGAATGTATCAGTGAGACCTGTACTAGCCAGAGCAACAAGGGACAACGAAGGGCCCGATTTAGCCCCTGATCGCAAATTTACAGCCCTGGCGACTATTGGAGGACTGTGCGTGCGCATGGCCTCCAGTCCGCATGCACGAGCCCCCCGTGTGGCCACAGCAGGTACGCTGGCTGAGTGACTGCTGACAGGCATTTGTGGGCAGAACCCAGCGCTTTCTGGGAGTGCCGCACAAAAAACAGACAGGCCCGGCCGTTGGGAGGGAGGGCCGCTGTCTATGAAGACAATCTATAGGTCAACACCAAAAGGTCGACATGCAAAAGGTCAGCGCTCAAAATATTGACATGAAAAAGGTCAAACACATGCAAATGTCAACAAGAGTTTTTCACTTTTTATCAATTCTTTTGTAGACTTTTCATATTTTAACATCCATGTGGACTCAACCATGCAAGGGTATGTGCTACACTAACTGGGGCGCATGTCAACAGGTGTTGACAAAATACCAAAATAATTAATAAAAACCATATCATGTGTCAACCTTTTTTATGTCTGTTTTGTCAATGCCAAATTTTGCATGTCGACCTTTTGCATGTAGACATTAGGTCAATGTGACCTTTTGCATGTCAACCTTTTGGAGTCGACCTATTGATTATCTACCTAGACACTGTAGACCGGGCATCCCCCAACCACGGTCCTCAAGGCACACCAACAGTGCAGGTTTTAGTGATATCTGGTGTAATCAGAATCACTCAGGTACTAATTAAGTCACCTGTGCTCAAGCCTGGATATCTACAAAACCTGCACGGTTGGTGTGCCTTGAGACCGTGGTTGGGAATGCCTGCTGTAGACCTTTCCATCCACACCCACAAATAGCTGGCAGAATTGGTATATCTGTGATTGGGAAATTCCTCATTGGCAGAACACGCACTGCCTTGATGCTTGTTACATCGGCTTCTGCATGCTTTTCACCCATTTTCGCAGGCGGTTTCGCCCCATGATAAATATGACCCTTAGTCAAGTGCAGCAGCTATTGTTGTACCTATAATAATCATACACTGCTTCATTCTCACTATGGTGATTACTATGATTAGGGAGATATTGGACAATTCACACAAGCCAGTACCCGAGGCAGCCACATACTATTATATAAAACAAAGTCTGATGATAATTCATATTGTCTTTATGAACTGATATTCTCTAGTCCCTTGGGTAATAGAAACGTCTATATTCCATTTCATTATGTGCAAGCTGTTCACAGACATGAAGAATTGTAAGGGGACATTTTGGCTGACAAAAAGTCTGACTTGCTCTGTAGGCTAAAGCTAATGGAAAACCTAAATTGAAACTGCCAGGATATCAAGTTTAACAAACTCCATTTGAATTTTAGTAAATAGCATTTACATTTAAATGAATAAAATCAGTGGGTTCAATTCAAAGCAATATGAATATCACACGGTAAGAGGTCCCAGGGGTATTCAACTGACTCCTTTGAAAAGATCACACTGTGTTTTTATGGGTGCCGGATGACTCACAGACAGTTGGAATTTCCAACTTGCAGGGGCTATTTTCCCTCGTAGGGATCCACAGTTCACATTGAGGGAGAATAGAATAGGTGGCAAGAACAGCCGAGCCCGGAAAGGGCTTGAATGCTCTTGCCCCCGTCGGGCTCCTGACAGTCGGGATACCGATGTGAAGAAATGACTGTCAGAGAGTTATACCCAGGGATATTTTTCAGCAGGCTCCAGCAGGAACTGAGGCCCTTATTCTAGTTCACTCTTTCTGACAAAATATTTCTTAGATGGACAAAACCATGTGCACTGCAGGTGAGGCAGGTGTTACTTGTGCAGAGATAATTAGATTTGGGTGGGGTTTTACACCTGCCTCACCTGCAGTGCACATGGTTTTGTCCATCTAAGCAATATTTTGTCAGAAAGAGTAAACTAGAATAAGGGCCTCAGTTCCAGCTGGAGCCTGCTGAAAAATAGCTCTGGTTATACCATACCCATTTTTTTATTTCACACATTCGTAGCTGCATTTCTGAGCCAGTTACTTTGGTGACTCGTTTACAAAGTAATGGCTTGACAATGTTTAAATCAAGCTTAACTGTAATCTGATTGAGATGTTTGTGGAATATTAAATCAGAGTACAGTAATCTAATATCTAATGATAATCAACTACTTCAGTCAATCAAGCCATGGACAAGCCACGTGGTAGATGTTTCAGTGAAAGAAGAATGCTAATTCATTGCAGGCATTTTCCATTATACCCATTAGGGTTTACCAGTTAGGATTTGAGGGGTATTTGAGGAGAGCTATATATGAGGTAATGTGTCAAATATGTTGATACCTACCTCTAACATCGGCATGTATCAAAGCTAATACTATAGAGATAAACATTTTCTCTTTTGTATCTGCAAAGAGGGCTGCAATATCACTGGAACAATGGCAACCACGACCATGCGCAATAAGGATGTCCCTGCGAATGCAGCACTGACGCCATGCTCCTGGTCTACTGCACAGGTGTAGTAGACTCTGGCAGACTCACAAGGCAAAATCAATAACTTTTTGTCTTGTGAATGATTGCCTCTTTATAAAAAAACGCCTGTGATCGCACCTCCGACAGACTCGGACTCTATTACATATGCCCCCTGGTATACAAAAGTAATAAGACAATAACTAGATATACTGTACATGAACAATAAGATAAAGGGGGATGTACAGTGGTGTAACTATAGTTCCGCAGCCCCCGCGGTGGTGGGGAGGCGCTGAGAAAGTGTGGGCGCCGGGGGTCTGCAAGGCTATTGTTACCTGCTGCCGTCTGCCAGTACCTAACCTGCCGTATCTGTCAGCGGCCACGGCTCTCCAAGCTCTTGCTGCTAATAAAAAAGTAAAAGTTACACGCACAAAATGGCTGCTCCCACTCTGCAGACAGTTTTTGCGGATGCTAGAGACGGCGTCCTTAAAAACGGTCTGCTGTATGGGAGCAGCCATTTTTTGTGTGTCACTTTTCATTATAGCAGCAGGAGCCTGTAAAGACGGGACCGCGACCGCAGACAGCTGCTAATTATGTAATATAATATCGGTGCAAAAAAGGGCGGGCCCCACAAGACTAGCCCAAATTTAAAAGTAGTGTAAATTCTGAACCACTCACTAGATTTACTAGATTACCATATACATACAATCTTATATAAATTGGTGGCAAAAACAAACTGTAACAATCTGTGCTCTGTGAAAGGTCATTTTATTGAAAAATAATACTTGTAATAAATGGACAACTGTTATAAGAGATAGACTGTATAATAATAATGAGTGAATTGGGCAGATATGAACAGAACATCTAATCTGTATTTGTCATCAAAATTTAAAGGAGTTATTTTATTTGGCATAAGTGTCTTTATTTAATTGTATTTTACATGGTAAATTCAACTTAGTATTCATTAAAGACACACAGAAAAAAATAAGCATAATAACACTTCATTAAAGTACTACAGTATATTGCTAAGAAATGTGGTATTTAAAACGTATCATTTATTTATATAATGACAGTTTTTTTTTTATAAAGTACAGGAAATACTTATCAATCATATCAGTACCTGCCCATTGAAGCTTCACCCAAACATAGGAAAAATATATAAACTCAATAAATAATTATTGTAAAACATGTGCATATGCTACTATTTTCTCCTGTCAGTCGGCATGACATGCCTCCAACCCTTCTGGCCCGATCAGGGATGGAGCCCTTTAAGTTAACCCGCTGCACAAAATGTTTTTTTCTCTTTGATACAGCCTCTTACTTTTAGAAACAAAGTATACATAAAATACTTGCACAATTTATTACACTTTTTCCCTAAATATTCTCGCTGGCGCCCGTTTTCAAAAGACCATGTGAGTTTGCAAAATGTTTCAAGCTGGATACACACTAAAGGTCCATACACACAGGGGGTGAAATGTATGAGGATGAGAGATTCAGAAAGTGAGAGATTTGGTAAGAAAGCTCCAGTTTTTTTAAAGCGGCAATCATTTACACTGCAAAACCAGTTTGACTTTGCAGTGTAAATGATTGCTGCTTTAAATAAACTGGAGATTTCTTACCAAATCTGTCTTTTTCTGAATCTCTCATCCTATTAATTTTTACCCTGTGTGTTTTTGCCCAACGTGTATAAAGAGATGATGGGGAAAATTGCTGGGATGAAAAACGCTTAGTGCATACACACTACGTGCTTTTCAATGGTTTTAGCGATTTCCCCGTCTACTCCTCCACTCATCTGCTGGCAATACTGGGCGACTTTCGAGCTAAAAATCACCCAGTGTGTATGAGGCTTAAAGGTTTATCTGCCCGATCGCAGAACCCCCCACAATTGGAACGGGGCCATATTCGGCCCCTTCTGATTGGGTCTGAACTAGGCCCAGAATGTAGCAATGTGCTATCTTAGAGGCATCCAGCCAGACCAATTGGAGATAAAGAGGGTTTGGGCTCTATCTCAGGCGCTTTTAGGGGATGGCAGCTGGGGTATATCAATAGGTCAAACCTTTATGGACCTAAAAAGATTGAATATGTAGCGCTATTGGGTCTAACACATATCACATATGTCATATCCAGCCAGACCAATCCAGAGGCATTGCACCCTGGACTGTGTGGGTGCGGTGCCCTATATTGGTCTGACTGGATGGCTCTGAGATGGCACATAGTCGATATTGTGAATATCATTTGTTTTATCATGTAATGTGTGTGCATCTTTATGTGTGTATCCAGCATAGTTGTGAGCGTTAACAACCCAGGTTGTCTTAAAAGAGCATCACTATCACTGATATGTGTCCCAGTCCCTCTCCTGCAGCCTCTGGCCAGCTCAGACTGACATTCACATACAGTGACATTCACATAGTGTCACTGGAGGGTTTTCACAAATAAGCCAGAGATTTGACTTGCAGGGACAGTGGTTATTGCTACATAGTGAGTGTATGTTAAAATTCAAATATTTATTGCAATACCGATCGCTATTAATGCACATAAGGGGTATACAATTGCCCCCTGTAATACTTTGGGAGCGGAAAATGGACTGTTTTTGCTGTTTTTCCCGATGATTGGCTAAAGTTTTCTATTGGGCTAACCTATTGGATTGCCGATAGAAGACCCATTTTGAAGTAAAAACACACAGGTTCAGGTTCAGTGTAACCTTCGTGTTTTCACTCAGCCGCTAAAAATGGGTTGTAGGATGATGGCCATAGGACTCTTAGTTTTTAATATTTAGAGAAAATGAGGACACTTTGCTGGTGTTTATACTGTATTTACATTGAACACTATAGGGTATATTAACTAAAGTGCAGGTTTCTAAAGTGGAGAAATTGTCCATTTCAGAACCTAGCTATTGTCCTCTAGAAGGCACCAAGTAGATTCTACTTATCAATCACCACTTCTAATAACCCTGCATGTTAGAAAATATACCCCATACATCTACACAAATCACATCACCGCTGGCCGTCATTGACATGAAACAGTCCCAGCACACTTTACACTCACTATGGGGGAGATGTGATCATGGATTTTAAAACTTTGTTTTTTTGTTTTTATTAAAAACTAGATGAACCATGTGGTTCTTATTTTGCAACAAATTCTATGTTTCTATTACTCATACACACTAGACATTATCATCTACGAACGACATTGTCAACGATTTCCCTTAAACTCCAGGGTTAACAATATAGTGCATACACACTGAACAATATCATTAACAATGTCATTCGGTGATGTCATCGGGTCCCCGCTCCGTTGACAATATAGTGAAAATTCAGCTGCATGTACAGACGACATCTTTAACAGCCCACACATTGTTGATGATATTGAGCGTACACACTGGACAATTTTACAAATGATGCCGCTCAGAAGGGCCAATACAACCAATATCGTTTGTGGTATGGATTAAAGAGCATTAGCAGACACTGAGATAAGAAGACCGCTGTGACCCACACATGTTCTCTACCGCAGAGAGACTAAGAGGGGGTTCCTGAAAGCCAGCATTAGGGTCTGCTGTGTCCAGATAGCAGACACAGTGACTGCAACAAATCACTGCCCTTGGAAATACCTTGGTGGTACTCTGGCTGCAGTTAACAATCCAGGAGATTTTATATATGATGCAAGGAAGCAGGAACATCACACGAGACTCTCATGCATTAACCCGGGATAATAGGCAATTATGGGGCAGATGTATAATGCCTGGAGAAGTGATAAAATGGAAGGATATAACACACCAGCCAGTCAGCTCCTGGCATTTTTTTTTAAAACCCAGTACATAATATGACAGTTAGGAGCTTTTTGGATGGTACTTTATCTCTCTTTCTCTACTTTATAACTCTCTCCATGGCTTAGTACATCTTCCATATACCTTCAAAATCTATCTTAACTAATGGATTTGATTGAATCTAAATCTTTATACACTCAATACAGTTATAGGTATCCACAACAAGGCATCATGACATGTTCATAAAACTTAAATGCTTATGCTCAATACATATAAGTCTATAAGGCATAGAGCATGAGTATAGCTAGCAGAATGTTTCCTCACAATGGGCCAGATACACTAAGCTTCAAAAAGTGATAAAGTGGAGAGTGATAAACTACCAGCCAATCAACTCCGAACTGCTATTTTACAGTCTGGGTTTGAAAGATGACAAGTAGGAGCTGATTGGCTGGTTCTTTATCACTCTCCACTTTATCACTTTATGAAGCTAAGTGCATCTGGCTAAATAACAGACATTGTACTGTGCACATTCTCAATAGTCATTGAACAGGTATATTAGGGCTGAAAGATGTCCAGTGATAAATATAGAAAAGCTCAGATTGTCACTGGAATGAATGATAGTTTACAGCAATGTACTCATTTACTGTTTTATTCATCAGGCTAAACAGTAAACCTGCTGAGCAAAGAAATTGGGTTATAAAGTTGTCGCACAGCACTCCAGCAGAACGAATTGTTCAGTTACATTTCCCATCAATCAAAGCCACAGAGCAGATGAGACTATCTGCTAGCATGTGTCAAACATTTCACATATCAATCAATCAATCAATCAATGTATGTGCATAACATATATAACTGCATAGACAATGGATAGATAGTTGAATCCTGCACTGTGATTCTGGAAAAAGAATCCAGGCAGGGCAGGACTCAGGATGAGCTGACTGATCCCAGACATTCCTCCAAAATACTTTTTGTGCACCTGCACAAAAAGGGAAGTCTGAAAAAAAAAAGTAGCTGACATTTCTTAAAAATGAGCACATTTGTTTAGCATTTCAATTCTACCCAAGCGGAAACTGGAAAGGAGAGATGATTTATATTAATCGTGTAATTAGTTTTGTATGTGGCACTGGCGGATGGTGTTTCTGTGTCGGTATGCAGGTTGGCAAGGAAGGGGTTAACCCTTCCAATGCCAGACCAGGCCCGCAAGGCATCGCAGGACGGTGATGAGGGGAGAACAGACATCTAGAGGAAGGACACCTGTTTCCTCTAGGGTGGGTCTCAGACCGAGGGAGCATGGGAGAGGGTCACTGCAAATTCACTGAAATGGGGGCACACCTTACATTTAGGATTAACTCTTTGGTGTCTGGAAAGCAATGGCTTCATTACAAACCACAGCTCTTTTATGGAATAGCTGTGATGAAAATGTACATACAACTTCTCAGGCTGGGCAATCTGCACCAGAAGCCCTACTTATTGCCAGAGATAGACGATATTTCAATAACTAATGAGATAAGTTGCTTGTTGTGCAATATGTCAGTTTTCCGGTTTAGATACACGTTTATATTCCCAGTCCACCAGTAACATACAGTGCACAGTTTTTACAGTTCATGTTCTTGGTCTTCACACATTTTAAAAACGGCAAAACTGAACACATTTTAGGGGGGTATTTATTAAAGTAGGGAGAGAAATAAAATTGTGAGGGATAAAATACCAGCCAATCAGATTCTGCTTTACAATATTGCAGGAGCTCATTTGCACATCCTTTTTATGGGGATGCTTTCAGCATACTGGCGTTCGGGATGCTGGCAGTCAGAATCCAGATGCCGGAATCCCAACACTGGTCAAAAGACTGGCACCGGAATTCCGACTTCACTCACAATGCTGACTCCAGAATCCAGATTGTCCACATCCAGGACGTAAATATACTGGGGCTGGTTAGGGTGGTGGTGGTAGGTTTAGACAGTATAGAGGAGGTTAGGTTTAGGCTGCCGGTGGGGGGAAGTTAGGCACTAAGGGCCAGATGTATCAAGCTTGAAAAAGTGATAAAGTGGAGAGTGATAAACAACTAGCCAATCAGCTCCTTCCTGACATTTTTTGAACACTGCTTGTAACATGGCAGTTAGGGGCTAATTGGCTGGCTGATTATCACTCTCTATTTTATCACGTTTTCAAGCTTGATACATCTGGTCCTAAGGCATTAATGATAGGCTGTTGGGGTGGGGAAT
This sequence comes from Crinia signifera, assembly GCF_055691185.1. Classification (NCBI taxonomy): domain Eukaryota; kingdom Metazoa; phylum Chordata; class Amphibia; order Anura; family Myobatrachidae; genus Crinia; species Crinia signifera. The sequence goes on from NC_139225.1 coordinate 73,860,864, forward strand.
TAGAGTTAGGTGTGAAGGGGGTTGGTTAGGGTTAGGCTGTGGGAGTTTGGATAGGGTTAGGCTGTAGGGGGGAGGGGTTTTGTTTTAGGTAATAAAAATCTAGGGTTATCCTGCATGCGGAGGGGGGTTAGGCTGCAGGGGGGTAGAGTTAGGCTGCAGATAGGGAGGGTTAGGGTTAGCAGAAGAGGGTGCTTACCTACCAGGTGTCGGAATTCTGTGCATTGCGATGCCGCTGTCACCCTTTTGACTGCCGGCATCCCAAACACTGGAATCCCGTAGAATACCCATTTTATGACAGCTAATTAAGTACAACAAAAGAAACCGAAACATGAATCAACAGCTTCCTGGATACACCAGGTGTCCCTAACAGTAAGTGTAGATACTTCTGTCTTACAACCTTTTTATTTCATAATGGGAATGTATAAGAATACCATGCCCTGTGTGTGAACCAAGACAAAACTCAATTATCACTAGTTGCTAAGTAATTGCTTCTAACACCTTATAAACAGTCAGGAGGTGGTAGCTTGTGTATTGTATGTAAAGTAAGTGCAGAAGATGAGAACTTCTAGAACGTAACACACTTTCAATGTAGACCCCAGGATCTTATTACCTTGCAGTATAGGATGCTGGTGTTTCGTTTGCACCTGCATTTCACTTTATGTTACTGCTGTAATTACAAAATGTACACACTCCTGTACTCCATGCTGAACATTCTCCACTGCCAGACTCATGTATTTTAGTAAAATATACAGATTCAAATGCAAAAAGAGTAATTATATAACTGTGTGAACAGGAGGCATAATCCCAAGAGCTGACAATCTAACAAAGTAAACAAAGGTAATTGCTACAAGACACAATTACTACGACACATCAATGATTTTTTGAGCTGTGACAATTTGCCTTGTTTATTGTTGTCCCCGTTAATATATAAACACCTTTTCAGAGGTTTATAATATAAGAATTTGTGAACATCCTCTGACTAACAGGATTGACCCAGTCCTAGTGTATACAATTAATATTACTCATTACTATTAGCTAGTAACGTGACAAACACAACTGTAATTGCAATCTGCAGGGTGTCCTTAGACACTAGCTACAGGTAATGTATAATGTAGGGACTTCCTGCACACTTCATCAGTACACAGCTACAGGTAATGTATACTGTAGGGACTTCCTGCACACTACATCAGTACACATCTACAGGTACTGTATACTGTAGGGACTTCCTGCACACTACATCAGTACACAGCTACAGGTAATGTATACTGTAGGGACTTCCTGCACACTACATCAGTACATATCTACAGGTAATATATACTGTAGGGACTTCCTGCACACTACATCAGTACATATCTACAGGTACTGTATACTGTAGGGACTTCCTGCACACTACATCAGTATACAGCTACAGGTAATGTATACTGTAGGGATTTCCTGCACACTACATCAGTATACAGCTACAGGTAATGTATACTGTAGGGACTTCCTGCACACTACATCAGTACATATCTAAAGGTACTGTATACTGTAGGGACTTCCTGCACACTACATCAGTACATATCTACAGGTACTGTATACTGTAGAGACTTCCTGCACACTACATCATTACACAGCTACAGGTAATGTATACTGTAGAGACTTCCTGCACACTACATCATTACACAGCTACAGGTACTGTATACTGTAGGGACTTCCTGCACACTACATCATTACACAGCTACAGGTAATGTATACTGTAGAGACTTCCTGCACACTACATCAGGACACAACTACAGGTAATGTATACTGTATTGACTTGCTGCACACTACATCATTACACAGCTACAGGTAATGTATACTGTAGGGACTTCCTGCACACTACATCAGTACACAGCTACAGGTAATGTATACTGTAGGGACTTCCTGCACACTACATCAGTACACAGCTACAGGTAATGTATACTGTAGGGACTTCCTGCACACTACATCAGGACACAACTACAGGTAATGTATACTGTAGGGACTTCCGGCACACTACATCAGTACATATCTACAGGTAATGTATACTGTAGGGACTTCCTGCACACTACATCAGTACACAGCTACAGGTAATGTATACTGTAGGGACTTCCTGCACACTACATCAGTACACAGCTACAGGTAATGTATACTGTAGGGACTTCCTGCACACTACATCATTGCACAGCTACAGGTAATGTATACTGTAGGTACTTCCGGCACACTACATCATTACACAGCTACAGGTAATGTATACTGTAGGTACTTCCGGCACACTACATCATTGCACAGTGATGACACTGGTTGTGTATAGAATTTCAAGATAAACCAAAAATCTGCTCTGAAAGCAACAATTCTCATGAAAACAATAAACTATAACAAAATGAATCATCTTATAAACACTATCATCAAAAATGCACTTTTGAGGAAGAAATAACTTTCTGAGTAAAATCAGTTGCATTATAGCACACAGGCAAATGTATAAATAAACACAAAATACAATTCCCCAGGATTATATGTGGGCAGCATTACTTTCTATAAATAGCACACATTGGGGGAAATGTACTAAGATAGGAGCTCTATTTCACATGGGATGTTGGCTATGGGCAACCAATCAGATACCATCCATTATCTTCTAGTAGGTGCTAAATAAATAAGTTGATTCTGATTGATTGCCCATAGCAACATCCCATGTGAAATAGAACTCCAATCTTAGTACATTTTCCCCTCCTTAGCATATCAATATAATACTGTAATCAATGTTAGAAAACATGAGGGATCATTACCAAATCTGCTGTGGTCCTGTCTTGTGCCATGCACAGTGCCATTGGGTAAGATTTCCAGATGAAATCCTGTCCTGCAGTAGAGTTGCCTCCTCCTTAGGATGCCCTTCAGGTGGGCAAAGTCAGTGGGAGAGCCTCGCTGTAGTCTTCCTTCTATCTGACCCAGTCTCTCATTCAGAAAGCCAGGAGAGTCTGCTAAAGGCACATTCCCAAGAGATGAAGAAAATCCATGCAAATCTATATCCAAAGAGGCTAGAAACCCACCAACTTCAGCCATGGCAAGAGACTGGCAGGGATGAGCACAGGGTGGCAATGTCAGGAACCTCGGGTCTTACAGGAAAAAAGAAAAACTGGAGTTTGTCAACTGTGTGAAGCAATTAGATAATAGTTTGCTGTTGATAGCTATCAACTTGTCAGTGCCTCTTGGTTCCAGCAGTCCCTCTGTGTCGTCTGTGTCCACGAGTGACCTTGTTCCAGTAGGGAATTGCAACCTTGTCCCTCTTCATTAATCTCCTCTTGCTTTTCATAGCTGGGTCTGTCTAGCTAAGAGATGAAAACTCCACTTTATATACATAACACACTCCCCTTAACATTGAGTTACTGGATATTTAAATACAAGCCACACCTCATTATTATTCCCTCTGGCTAAAACTTTTTTTTCCCTCTGATCCATTTAGTTCTTTTTTTGGAGAAAAAAAAATGTTGCACTCCCTCCTTTATTATAAAAAAGGAAAAATGTGCACATGGCAGTGAGGCAGAACAGATTTTGGCAAAGTCCCTGTAACAAGCACTGATGAAATCATGTGTGTGACCTTACTGGTGTACACACAGATCACGCAGCACTCACACACTCCTCATCTCTGGCCGTCTGAGGTGTCTGACCAAACAACGCTCCCAGTTACTGCGCTCGGAGACGGAGCTGCGTAGCAATTGCGCACTGCTGCTGAGCAACTGGAGATTGCAAACTACTACGGGAGAAAAAAAAAAAGTTGGGCAGGGAGCAGCTCACTCCGCGTCAGGGAAAGTGATCTTTGGAAAAATGATACCGCATAGTTTATGGCGTGATTTTACAAGCCACTGGAGACGGAGGGGGTTATTATATGTCCACCTTTTTCATGTTGGGAACAGGTGTTTCCCCCAGATCATGTGTGCCCTGTGATTCCGCGGCTGGAACCGCAGCTGTCAGGGGGAACCGAGACAGACAATGTGAGCGACGGATCCCAGTATCACCAGTAACAGATTGATAAGTCTGGGCTGGTGGGGAAAACATTCCAGTTAAATTATAATAAATTTAAAAAAAAGTCGTTTATAGTTTAACCTGTGTGTGTCCCTTATACCAACTCTTCTGTATCTCTGTGAGGCTGGGGCGATCGGTAACGGTCACGTTATTATTTATGCACATACTTCTACATCGCCGGAATACTGCAAGATCGCCTTATATTTAAATGTAGCCGTCAGTCTGTCTGTGTACTGTCAGTCTGGCTGTGTGTTGTCGGAGAATTCAGCATTGAAATACTGTAGATCATCCTTACCAGTGATAGCTTCTAATGGCGAGATCCAGATATGTCCACTAGAAGGCCCTGTTGGACCATTTGTTGTCCCAGCCTTGTCTGCTCTCCCCACCTGCACTTGTCCTGTATGATGTGCCGTTCGCAGAGTGCTGCCGAGCTCCTGCATAGCAGGATAGTTCTCCCTCATTACAGCTTTTGGGAACTCATGGGGTCTTGTTCCAACCGGGTATCAGCCCATATGCAAAAGCGTGTAGGGCTGGCACTGTGATCTCTGGGGAGGAGTTATAGAACACTTCATAGACTAGGAAAGCTTCTATTCAGCTTTTACATAGTGCTTTCTAGAGACAATAAACTTCCACAGTTCCTGAATAGCCATCATAGTGTGTATCAGGTCTGCCTGGGACCTACACATAGCAATCTCACGCCTGCTCATGTTGTACTAGAGATATATTAAATAAAGAATTTGCAATATTTATGAAACGAGTTGTTACTGATGAAACTACACATTTCATTCAATGCAATGTTGAAAAGGATGTAATAATTTACTGTTGATATACACTATACTATAGTAATGGACCACTACAAGGGGTAATATGTATTAGTAATTGTGGCATTGCTGCGATTATCAAAAGTCTGTGGGGCCTGTATACTAAGCCTTGGGGGCATTTATTAGTTTATCTGGGCCGGATATTACCACCCAGGATCACATTGCAATATACAATTCTGACAGTGGGATGTATCTCTATGCAGGAGCTCCGAAAGGAGTCTGTCCCTGCGATCTGCCCGGTGCTGGGGTCGGCATCTCATTCCCATAAATGTATGGGGGATGCGGCTATGTGCAGGACTGTTGGCGGGATCGCAGCAGGTTTCGGGTCCCTTCTACTTACATTCGGGAGATACTTAATATTTGAAGCTAACACCTGAAATGGGTTTTGGAGGAATGAGCTGCAAATATTGAATAATAAATGGGTACATTGGAGATATATAGTGGAGCCAAGCAGCTCCTAATTGCCATGTTACAGGCTGCATTTGAAAAATGACAGTAACTGGTTGGTTGGTACTTATCATAATCCCCTTGATCTCCAAGGCTTAATAAAAAGACTCCTTAATCACGATGATGGATATCTTCACTCTGAATGCAAATATCCATGACATGTATAAAAGGTTAAATTGCAGGGACACCTGTAGCGATAACTGCTGTATCTGCGAGTTACTTCCCGGCATATTCTAGGGGTTTTGCACATTTGTAAAAACCTCCTCCGGCGAATCTGACACTACACATGCACTGTATCAGAGGTGTAAGCTGGCCGGAGGCTGCGGGAGAGGGATGGTACCCCCATAGTGACTCCACTGATCCCCAGCATACTTACAGTCTGGATGTGGACTGTATGGATTCTGGTGTCAGCATTTGTAGTGATGTCAGGATTCCGGCACCATGCTGTGTCCTCCGGTATTTTGGTGACAGTGATTTCGACTTCCGGCATCCCAATTGCCAGCAAGTTGACCGTGACTATATCATTTTTGTAATGAAATGTGCAGTATGTTGCACAATATGTAATATTGTATATAGAAGTGTGTGCAGGGTTAGGGGGCAAGAGTACAGTGTTGTGTGCAGGGTTAGGGGGTAAGAGTACAGTAGTGTGTGCTGGGTTAGGGGGTAAGAGTACAGTAGTGTGTGCTGGGTTAGGACCTAAGAGTACACTGGTGTGTGCAGGGTTAGGGGGTAAGAGTACAGTAGTGTGGGCTAAGTAAGTGGCTAAGAGTACAGTGGTGTGTGCAGGGTGTGTGCAGGGTTAGGGGGTAAGAGTACAGTAGTGTGGGCTGGGTAAGGGGCTAAGAGTACAGTGGTGTGTGCAGGGTTAGCAGGTAAGAGTACAGTAGTGTGGGCTGGGTAAGGGGCTAAGAGTACAGTGGTGTGTGCAAGTTTAGGGAGTAAGAGTACAGTAGTGTGTGTAGGGTTAGGGAGTAAGAGTACAGTGGTTTTTGCAGGGTTAAGGGGTAATAGTACAGTAGTGTGTGCAGGGTTAGGGAGTAAGAGTTTAGTTAGCAGTGTGTGCAGGGTTAGGGAGTAAGGGTACAGGTGTGTGCAGGGTTGGGGTAAGGGTACAGTGGTGTGCAGGGTTAGGGGGTAAGTGTACAGTAGTGTGTGCAGGGTTAAGGGGTTATAGTACAGTAATGTGTGCAGGGTTAGGGATTAAGAGTTTAGTTAGCAGTGTGTGCAGGGTTAGGGAGTAAGGGTACAGGTGTGTGCAGGGTTGGGGTAAGGGTACAGTGGTGTGCAGGGTTAGGTAGTAAGTGTACAGTAGTGTGTGCAGGGTTAAGGGGTAAGTGTACAGAAGTGTGTGCAGGGTTAGGGGGTAAGTGTACAATACTGTGTGCAGGGTTAGGGGGTAATTGTACAGTAGTGTGTGCAGGGTTGGGGGTCAGTGTACTGTAGTGTGTGCAGGGTTAAGGGGTAAGTGTACAGTAGTGTGTGCAGGGTTAGGGAATAAGTGTACAATACTGTGTGCAAGGTTAGGAGGTAATTGTACATTGGTGTGTGCAGGGTTAGGGGGTAAGTGTACAGTAGTGTGTGTAGGGTAAAGGAATAAGTGTACAATACTGTGTGCAGGGTTAGGGGGTAATTGTACAGTAGTGTGCAGGGTTAGGGGGTAATCGTACAGTAGTGTGTGCAGGGTTAGGGGGTAATTGTACAATACTGTGTGCAGGGTTAGGGAATAAGTGTACAATACTGTGTGCAGGGTTAGGGGGTAATTGTACAGTAGTATGTGCAGGGTTGGGGGTAATTGTACAGTAGTGTGTGCAGGGTTAGGGGGTAATTGTCCAGTAGTGTGTGCAGGGTTAGGGGGTAATTGTACAGTAGTATGTGCAGTGTTAGGGGGTAATTGTACAGTAGTGTGTGCAGGGTTAGGGGGTAATTGTACAGTAGTGTGTGCAGGGTTAGGGGGTAATTGTACAGTAGTGTGTGCAGGGTTAGGGGGTAATTGTACAGTAGTGTGTGCAGGGTTGGGGGTAATTGTACAGTAGTGTGTGCAGGGTTAGGGGGTAATTGTACAGTAGTGTGTGCAGGGTTAGGGGTTAATTGTACAGTAGTGTGTGCAGAGTTGGGGGTAATTGTACAGTAGTGTGTGCAGGGTTAGGGGGTAATTGTCCAGTAGTGTGTGCAGGGTTAGGGGGTAATTGTACAGTAGTATGTGCAGTGTTAGGGGGTAATTGTACAGTAGTGTGTGCAGGGTTAGGGGGTAATTGTACAGTAGTGTGTGCAGGGTTAGGGGGTAATTGTACAGTAGTGTGTGCAGGGTTAGGGGGTAATTGTACAGTAGTGTGTGCAGGGTTGGGGGTAATTGTACAGTAGTGTGTGCAGGGTTAGGGGGTAATTGTACAGTAGTGTGTGCAGGGTTAGGGGTTAATTGTACAGTAGTGTGTGCAGAGTTGGGGGTAATTGTACAGTAGTGTGTGCAGGGTTGAGTGAAAAAAAATCATCATCATTTTCATAGAAGGTTCACCCCCTCCACTACAGCAGCTTTGGGTACAATAGGCAAATTTGCAGATGACTGCGAGTAGTTAGCAGCCACCTAGACAGAAAGAAAACCCACCCTGTGCAAATATGCAAGTGAATTGCAAAATTACCGGTATCCGGTATCCTGTCACACATTCTGTACATGCACAATTCCTGAACCATCAAATGATTTTCCCAGTTGTTGATGCCACTTTAAAATGCCTGGGCTTACTACCCCAAACACTGACTCCCTGTCACTGTTTGTGTCACTATTTTGGCTCATTCAAGCAGGCTACAATACATAAACATGTGCAGTCATTCAATTATCGAACGTATTACAAATTCAGACATCAGAGATCAACTCTGAATCAAGCACACAGTAGGGAGCGAAGGGTTGGAGGGTGGTGGGAGAATAAAATAGTGTCTGAAGCATTGCGAGCAAAGCAAGTGTTGCGAGGGGCCGTGGTTGACTTCCAACTGTGTCCATGTTGACTGTGTCGACATTCGGGTCAAAAAATAGTGAAAACCCCATGTCGACCTCGCAACCTGTCGACCGAAAGTCATGTTGACTTTTTCACCTTTCTACATTCTATATGTCGGTATTTTGACCTTGTCTTGATTTTAAATGTCGGGATTTTGACCTTGTCAGGATTTTGACCTTGTCGGGATTTTGATCGTCAGTATTTCATACTGAATCCATCTGAGGAGTTCACAGGACAGGGCAGAATACTGCAAGGGGGAATTTAGGGTTCAGGGTTAGCCCTAGGTACATTTTTGGTCTCCCTTCCCCCCCCCGAATCTTTTTCATGTACCCTTCATTTTGGAGCCGGTTTTTATGCCTTCAGCAGTTTCCTGTGAATTAGAGCTCTGTGCTGCTGCTTCTGCTCCTCTTGGAGGATGCTCTCCCCAGGTGTTCTCTCTCCACCACCCCCAGAGCCTGCTATTATTTATTTATTTACAGTTTCTTATATAGCGCAGCAGATTCCGTTGCGCTTTACAATAGAAGACAGTGATAAAACAAACTGGGTAACAACAGACAGACGTGGAGGTAGGAGGGCCCTGCTGCAAGCTTACAATCTATAGGGATAAAACGAGGAGCACGAGGAAGAGAATGTTCCAGACTGACACCTGCTTGAAGCTCCACTGTATGGGCTGAATCATGGGTCACTCTTCCTGTGCATCACATTCACAGACACACACAAATTATAAACATACAGTACAGTCACACACATGTAGTCACACACATAGACATATGAGCTGCTTCCATAGGACACAATAAGCCAGACATTTGTTCAAGTTATTTAATATACTGGTGTCCATGGGAACTACCTGTTAGTAGTGTTCAACATCAATACAGTCATTAAAATTGTGTGAAGTTAGTGAGCCACCGTTTTTTAAAACACACCTCATCTTTCCCTAACAAATTATGTTGGTTTGTGTGTTTTTATATCTCGCTATTTTTTAACTATGTTAATAAAAGTTAACTTTTACTGGTGTGAGTCCATATAGGTGCACCACGCCGAGACACTCTTTTCTCTTCATTTGTCTATGTTCATTCAAACTGTGTCTAGTGGTAGCACCCCTCCCATTAGTAACGATTGCAGGACTATACCTGGCCTACAATACTATTTAGGGGGGTCCACCTATTTTCCTCCAACGTAATGAGGGTCCTGTGCGAGTAACAATCCCCCAGTTTCATACGGTCGACAGTAAGCTGGTCGACAGTCAATAGGTTGACCACTATCGGTCGACAGGCCATATGTCGACACATGCAAAAGTACGCCATGCCATAGGTCGACCGGGTCGAAAATTCGACAAAGCAATAGGTCAACATGGAAAAGGTAGACACGAAAAAGGTCAACATGGGAATTTTGGTGTCTATGTTGACATACGTCAACACTGTATAAGTGTACCATGTCTCCTTGCATGGCTTTTTTCACTTGGGGGAAAAAAATTAGAAAAACACACATCAACCTTTTTAACGTCGACGTTTCCCATGTTGACCTATTGCAGGTTGACCTTTTGACTATGTCAATCTTTTGATGTGTCAACTTATGGCCTATTGACTGTCAAGCTTTTTTATTGTCAACATGCCGACCACATACTCTGCAATAGACTTGTGCCCCCATGATATTATATATAAATACATACGGCCACTTAGTATGTTAGTGCAGTGGAAAACTTGCCTTGTGTTATCTGCATGGTTGCTTAGCAGACATTGTTCAGATTGTTGTTTTTTGTAATAAAGACCCATCAAAGTCTCAATTTGTTTAAATTCAATATAACACAGTACTTCATACTTCTAGAGAATATGCTTTGAAAGTCAAGGAGAAAATAAAATGTATACAGTTTTAGCCTGGATCCATCAGCAGTACTGTAACAGCTGTAAGCGCATCTCAGATTTGGGAAAGCAACTGTCTGGGCCCCCATCCCCCTACAACTAGAAACAAATATAATAATCTGCCAGTCTAGAACGCAGGGTCTGGGAGAATGTGTCTGCAGAAAGAAGACCCTCATTAAGCAGATATGTTTGCAAAGCAGCAAATAGGAAATAGCACGTGTTATGTACATCAAAATGTCTTCCCTGTGTTCAGATCTGTTCGAGAACCAATCAGTTTCCTGAATTATAGCAATTGACCAGTGTCGGCTCCTACCTCTTTCGGGGAGGGGGGCTGCCTCTGGCCGCAGGCACCCCCCTCTCCTTGTCACCGCCGCCGTCTCCTCTTACCGTCCCCGGCGCCTGTACTATAATGACAGATGCCGGGACTGGAGCGTGCGCAGTACAAACATATGTACTGCGCATATGGCCAGCTTCTATGGGCTGCTTCCAGTGGCGTAACTATAAATTGTGCCCCCCCGGGCTGCTCTCCAGCATGTTTCCCCAGGGTGTGACGCAATGACATCACACGCATAACAACGGAGAAGCTGAAGCAGGAGAGAGGAAGAGAGACCAGCAGACACTGCAGAGTCCCTTGGCTCCCACGCATCCCAGGCCGCCCGCCCATCCTGTACACAGTAGCCAATAGCTGGCTCTGTGTACAGTCAATTGAATCAGTGGGGTGGGGGATTTTTTGTCTCTGCCATGGCTGCACCCACGCTGCGGCTGACTCGCCTTCAATGCCCAGCCAGTGGGCAGTGGCAGGCAGCAACATGTCAGTGCATCCAGCGGATGCTGGCACCCACATAGACCCCACTGTGGCTTGCTCCCCCAAGCGGCAGCTGGGGCTGCCTTACAGTAGTTATGCCACTGGCTGCTTCGGCAGCAGCCCATAGAAGTACTCATGGTCCTGGCGCCTGTACAATATAATTTACAGGCACGCTCGTGCAATGTGAGCGTAATGTGGGCATATGGAAGGGGCTGTTACAAATTTGGTTAAAACTGGGCATTAACCAGGGCATATACATGGGTGTTGACAACAAGTGCTGAGCGGTGGCCTTGCTCGACTGAGTGATAGCTCGGGACGCTAGAGCTGAAAAACCTTCGGTCTGAAAAAGCAGGTTTCACGCCTCGCAGGTCAGCCAACTTAGCGGCTCCACATGCGCTCGCTCAATAAACACGCAAAATAGATAAAATAGTTGCACCTGTACACAATATTAAACCATGCACTAGTCAATTTTCTCTTATTAACCAATGACCTAACTACAAACCACACAGTTCAAACATTTTCAATTTCTGCATTCATACTGTAGGTCTTATTTATTTAATTGTTTCCCCCCAAATACATCGGGAATCATAACCACTATTATGTGCCATTTCAAAATCTACAACCTTAATACACAAGTGTGCCTGTCATGTTTGGACAATATTACACACAACTACAAGAAGTCGACATGTGTCAACTCTCATACTTGCATGCAAACACAACCATGATGTAATTACATTACACACATCTATCTAATCATGTATTCAAATACCACTGATGTGTTTGCAAACATGTGACTGCCAATACATTTCCTTGAAAATTATTTTATGTAGGGAGTCCTGGAAATTTTTACATTATGACACTCACTGTCACCATCCATCAATGGGGTTTGGATAAATTGTTTACTCCTGCAAACCATAAACTACAGCAAACCATAACTTCATCACCCTACCAACCTTATACAATATGGTACTAACCTACACATTATTATTAGATGTATGGGCAAAACTGCATAGAAAACATTGGACATGACACACATTGTTTATTTTGTGAAAATTTGTTGTCTGGGGTTACACCTCAGTCTGTTCGCTCGTCATCACACTCGTCAGCATGCTCGTCCGCCCCCTGGCTGTCCGTGCGGACAGGGCGAGATACGTGTAAACACGTCAGCGAACGTGCGGGAGAAAGCCACTCCCCTTTGGGTTTAGTGGCGGACAAATGAATTCTCCGGTCTTATAGGTGTGCATTCGCTCTACATGCACGTGTGCAAACCGTTCGCTTGCCTATGCGCGAATGTGTGAGCAAACAAATCAATCTGAATAAGGGCCATAGTACAGAGGTTTTGTTATACAGAAAACGCAAAATGTTATACAGCACAGAAACTTGGCTTTTTGTCACCCAGTAAAAGGCAGTAATTTGGCAACCCCACCCTCAAGCTGTCAAATAATAAACGAATGGGCCAAAAAATTGGTGGCTACCACACTGCCTGCTGAATGTTTTGTGTCATTGACTGCAGTGCAGAACCTTCCTTGCTGTCAGGTATCCGCATTCACCTAGCCAGTCAATCACATAAAAGCTCCGCCCCCTCCAGACTAGAGCGTGAATCTGCTGTCCTCTTATTGGTGGGAACTGATGTGTGTAGGAAACCACTGCCCTAGCCTGTTGCATGTGAGTTTGCTCTACTACAGATGGAACCCAATCCAGTAACTTGTCTAGTGCCCCACGGGGTCGTAACCAGGTTCCAGATAGTATATACAGTATGCTTGTTTCCTCAAAAATATATCTCATTTGGGGGCCTATTTAGCAAATAATATGAATTCATATGCAATCCATGCATTATTTAACATGTTCCACTTTTAGTTTACCTTCATTAATGTTCATGAAAACTAAAGAGAACTAAATAAAAAGTATAATGAATAATAACAATATTGTAACTGGCTGAAGATGGTTCTTCATTACTTACAGCACATCTGAGAAGTGGCAAAGGGATAGAAAATAGGGTTGCCTTTAAGAATTCATAACTGGGTGGTAGGGTTCCATGGACTTTATTAAAGGCTCCAAGCTCTGTATAACTGTGGCTTTGTTGGTTCCCCCTTAGTTTGAAATGTTTGTTTATTAGTTTTCCCATTAGAACCGGAATAAAAATATTATGAACTCACTAATTTTAACAGTTCTGTATATTGAATGTGTATCTGTGCTGCTTGTTCACAACTGACCTGGTCCATACATATTCACCCAGTGTAATGTAACATTGCGACATTTGTACATGCTATTTTATAGCCACACTGTAGCAATGTAGTTTGTGCTGTGGCCAAGTGTCTAAATACGACCATAAAAGACCCATGTAACTAACAGAATAAAAGCATAGAAGAGTATGGGTCAATATAAAGACACCTGTCATATGACCATTAAACAATGTACCTTGCGAGGCGCTATAATAGTGACTGCCACAGCTGGGTCCTAGTCATACTTGCCTACTTTTGAAAACTAGTTTCAGGGAGATTATAGTTGGTAGTAGACTTTTGCACAGCGTCCCATTGAGGAGGCGTGTCATGCTCCTCCCAAAGGACGTGTCTAGTTCTATATATATTGAGAGATTGTGAAAAACACTGTGAACGTGGCACCTAAACACGTGGGTCTGCACTGCTACATCTGAGACAAATCTTTTAAAATTACATATCCAAAGACAGATGAGCCACAAAGCTGTTAGTAAGAGCTACTATACATGGTAAAGTGCTGAGAAATGGTGCTGATGATACAATGTAACTGTATCTGTCTCTCATTCCTTTTCCCCCCCAAAAATGTAACAGTGTAATGTGGGCTAGGTGACATGAGGGAGATTGCTAGACTAATGAGGGAGAGAGGGAGATTGCTGCTATTTCAGAGAGTTTCCTGCAGAATGCAGGAGGGTAGGCAGCTATGATCCTAGTGAATGGATAGGATGGTGGATCACACAGCTTGGCTACTTACACTAAATATAGGGAACAGATATGTGCTGAATACCTTGTATAAAGTAGTTGGGAGGCTGTCTGTACTTGTAGTCCAGATCTATTTCCAGGCACAGAGAGATATTTCCTTTCCAGTCCAGACTCTTGTCACATATGCTTCTTTGCATGTGCTTGAATAGCTCAAATATCCTTATAAAGAAAGGAAAAGCATAGTATATGTTCTGTACATTCATAGCACAGTGAACCCAGAATTTAAGGAAACAATCCTGTCCCTAAATATATATTTTTGTCAAGTATTTTTAAATTATAATCATTGTCTATTAATTTTTTTACTTAGTCTTGTAGTAAGATTTGTCAAATGTACGTAGAACACATGAGGTAACAAATTATGTAGAAGCATCAGCATAGTCCGCAGAGGCATACACTACGTGACAATGTATAGGCTCAGCAGGCATGTGTCGGGAAGGAGTTAAGGTGCTGCAGGTATTTAAATATTTGCACTTGGCACATAGAATACTGGTACTCTATAAGAAGTGAGTACACCATGTCCTATTGTGGGAACACTGTTAATGTAATAAAATGCATATTGTGTACACCACACCTACACTGTATGTCCTAACACTGCAACCTTAAACCATTCTATCAAAACTGTATTTATGAATGTAATTATGGCTTTAAAAATAAAATGATCCTATTTTGCTAATGATGTTTAAATCTCATATACTTTATCTTATTATTATATACCTTTCAGTTATCATTTTAAATTGAGGGAAGGATTATATATATTGTACAAGAACAGATTCTGCCATGTCTACAGGAGGTTGTCCTTACACCTGCAGGTAGTGTATATATACAGCAAGCTACCTGATTTATAAAACAATGGACAACGGGAACAATGAGAGGCCCCCCAGTCTGTATCAGACATGGGGTCAGTATCCTCATTCCTGCAGGGACATGCTGGCAACGAGAGAAAGGACAGTCTGTTGTGATCACAGCAGAACACAGGTAACCTGCTGGATCACCAAAACACAGGTGAAACATCTTTTGTATTTATGTTTCATTTTTTTTACCACCCCCCCTCCCCTTCATATCTTGATCCTCCAGTGAGCCCTAAACCTGTAACAATGCAAGAAATGTATTTACTATATTCTGGTATCACAAGTCAGTGGATACATGACCTCTTGCTGTAGAACTTATGCGCCCAATACACGGTCTGTTTTTGCGGTCCGCTCTGTACTTTTAAAGTACACATCGTATCGGATCGCATCCCTTGTGCATGCATTGTGCATGCACTGCGATCCGATACGATGTGTACCTAGTACAAAAAGTATGTGCAGCACATACTTTTTGTACCGTACTATGGGCCTTATTTTGGTTCATTCTTTCTGACAAAATCCTTCTTAGATGGACAAAACCATGTGCACTGCAGGGGGGGCAGATGTAACATGTGCAGAGAGAATTAGATTTGGGTGAGTAATTTTGTTTCTGTGCAGGGAAAATACTGACTGCTTTATTTTTACACTGCAATATAGATCTCACTTTGAAGTAAAACCCCACCCAAATCTAATTCTCTCTGCACATGTTACATCTGCTCCACCTGCAGTGCACATGGTTTTGCCCATCTAAGAAGGATTTTGTCAGAAAGAATGAACCAAAATAAGGCCCTATGTGATGCACGGGAGCGCGCATCGCATAGTACAGAACGGAGCCGGCAAAAACGAAGCGTACGGTCTATGGGCTCCTTAAGTGTAATTATGGTGAAAAATGTTTACTACTCCTACACGAATTGGGCCCTTGTAGCCAGATTTAGTAACACGTAGACCCTACAGATCACATCTAAACACTAAGGGGTTCATTTAAGAAGGAAAGAGAAATGCTGAATTAAGAAATCAACGTTTTTTGCTTTTAAAAAGACCAATTACCAGCATTTACATCTTTTGAAGAACGAACGTTGTCTTCAAGCACTGCACATGCACTGGTCAGAGGGGGTTATTCAGACCTGCTAAATTGCAAAGCCCTGTGATCAGGTATATGTTGCCCCACCAGATTGAAATCCCGCCCTGGGCAAGCTTACACATTGCTTTGCTTAGTAGGGTTTGTGAAAATATTCTGGATTGGTGAAATCCATTTACAAGCCACTGCATGGAATGTTTTTTTTCATGTGTGGTCTGTACATAACCCAGGACTTATTCTGCAACTGCGATACAAGCAGTCAGTCACTCCCAGAAAACGGCCGGTTACCACCCACAGACGCCAGCTTCATGTCAATCAACTTGTGTTCAGCCAGCCATAAAAAGAAAAATAGAAGGAATTTATTGCAGGATGACTTCGCGCATGCACGCTATGATCCGTACACATGCAAAGTCTATCAGTAATGGCTCAGCTTGCAAATTCGCAAGCCTTGAGATCAGGTCTGATTAATCTCCAGGGTCAGTAATGTCAGATAGCTGGCCAGGGGAGCGGGTGGGAGAGCAGCCAGGGGAGAGGGGAGCGGGTGGGAGAGCAGCCAGGCGAACGGGTGGGAGAGCAGCCAGGGGAGCGGGTGGGAGAGCAGCCAGGGGAGAGGGGAGCGGGTGGGAGAACAGCCAGGGGAGAGGGGGGGGGGGGAGTGGTTGGGGGGAGCAGGGAACCGGCCAGGACAATGAATAAATGTGAGAGGCAGCAGGGGAGGCAGCCAGGCTAGTAGAGAAGAGCAAGAAGAGAAGGCCTACAGGTATAATACAAGTAACGATCGACAACTATGTGTGGCTTAAAGCAATTCCGGGTATTATGGTAAGTAAAACATTGCTTCCTGCAGTAGGTTGGCTTTCACTTCTATGCCAAATATAACCAATGTTTTGTATTGTTATATTTACATACCGAGGAATGTCCTTGCACCTGCCTCGCTTATCATATCAGCACCATAGTTGCCAAAATTTGTTGATTGAAATTAAGCAACGAAGATGCACAAATATGGGGCTTAATCGTAAAGCAAATAACACAATTACTAGCACACAGTTACTTCTGTTGATTACGTCCGTTGATTGTGAAATAGATGAATGAACTGAATACATTACCTGAGATTTAATTGTGGTAACTGTCAAGCAGTGACTTGCAGAAACTCAGACAAACTATTATAAACCATGTTAAAGCGGTTGCCATTGCTTTTCTACTTAAGCTCAATATTTATTATATTCCCATTTGAGAGAGGAGCTATTGTACATAGGGGATATTTAGTGCCTGCAAAGTTTTGGAAATAAAATTAAATGAGCAAAGAAGCAGTTTGCAAGGTTTTGGTTCCTGTGGGGAGGGAATATGCTAAGTGCCATAGTAACAGACTTACTTTTAATTAATGTGGTTACACATTCTTGTGTTGCCCATTGAGTGAAAAGATGTGAAGACAGAATGGAGCACATTATGCTTTAAAGGGGAAATTCCAAGCCATCTCAACATACATTTCATGCTAGTACCAGATCTATTTTTAACCTTTTTTTTTGTTTACTCAAGGATACACGTTTTATTTTATATCCTAAAATGCATATTCTAACTAAATGTAACATAAATACATTTAATTCTATTCTGCCAGCCCCATAAATAGATGTAGAAAGAAATTACAAAATGTATACAGTAACTGTGTTTTACCACCCCATCTACTATATAAATAGAACAAGAATGTTTAGTTGGGCGCAACCTTCTTAAATGATGTTCAAGGCAAAAATAAAAATTACATGAATTTATTTGAAACTTTCAAAGATATAAATAAATGTAAAACAAATTTCATGTGGACTACACTTCCTATCCTGGGTACTTACAATGACAATTGCTTCAATTGAATATCTCACCATATATTGGTCCTGTGGTGGACTATACTTCAATGCAAGTATGCGGCACCACCGCAGATGGCTTTATATGATGAAGTCCCAGGATAAAGTGCAAATAAAGATAAAGAGTGAAAATGCCTTAAGGTGCTCAGTTTTCAAAGTGCATGGACATGGAAAGTTCTGTGTCCAAAGGATGCAAAGCTTTTCAGAGCACTAATAGTCTCCTTTCTCAAGCTGGATCCAGCTTGAGAAAGGAGACTATTAGTTCTCCTTATGGCATTTGGACACTTGGGGGGTTATTCTAGTTCATTCTTTCTGACAAAATCCTTCTTAGATGGACAAAACCATGTGCACTGCAGGTGGGGCAGATGTAACTTGTGCAGGGAGAGTTAGATTTGGGTGGGGTTTTTCTTCAAAGTGAGATCTATATTACAATGTAAAAATAAAGCAGTCAGTATTTTCCCTGCACAGAAACAAAATAACTCACCCAAATCTAATTCTCTCTGCACATTTTACATCTGCCCCCCTGCAGTGCACATGGTTTTGTCCATCTAAGAAGGATTTTGTCAGAAAGAATGAACTAGAATAAACCCCTTTATCGGATGCACTTGCACTTTATCCTGGGACTTCACCAAATAAAGCCATCTTGTACCCAGGATACAAAGTGTGGTCCATATGAAATTGTTTTGCGTTTATGTCTTTGAAAGTTTCAAATAAAATCATGTCATTTTTATTTTTGCCTTGAACATTATTTAAGAAGATTGTTGTGCCCAACTAAACATTCTTGTTGAATATGTTTGCTCTATAGGAGGAGGTGTACTCTCTTTTATGTTTTAGTAGGCAGCAACTTCTTAATTCACTGCGCTTCCATTTTCACAACAAACCCTGCTTTTGTACTATATCAATAGAACATAACATAAAAGTGTATGAGTTCTATTTGTTTTTACAAGACCTACAATATAAGTATAACATAAAAGCACATACAAAAACCTTATACACAGTGGCGTAACAATAGCCCCGCAGCCCCCGCAGTAGGGGGTAGGCGCTGTGTAAGTGCGGGAACCGGGGGGCTGTGGGGCTATTGTAATGCCACCACCACAGACCCACCCGCCTATAATAAAGCAGCACCCCCCCCCCTGGCTGCCCATGCATCCCCCCCATCCCCCGCAGATTTACCTGTATTCGCTGCTTTGGTCCCGGCTCCCCTCCTGGCTTTTTTTCTGATGCTATGGAGACGGACCATCATAAAATGTCTGCCCGCATATAGCAGACTGTTCTCTGAAACTGTCTGCTGAATGGGGGCGGACATTTTGTGATGGTCCATTTTCCATAGCATCAGAATGAAGCCAGGAGGGGAACCGGGACCACTGCAGCGAATTCAGGTAAATCTGCGAGGGGGGGCGCTGCTTTATTATCGGGGGGGGGGGGGGGATTTAAATTACGCGCCCCCCATAGAGGGAGAATAGAATAGGTGGCGAGCGCAGCGAGCACGCAAGGGGCATTGTCGTGCTCGCCATGCTGTCTGAGTCCGGCCAGTCGGGATCCCGACGTTGGGCTAATGACTGTTGGGATCCCAACTGTCGGAACACTATACCACACCCAAAGCTATTATGTATGCACAGCAGCCTTTTGAGGAGGGGGCCCATATGCAGACTCCAGCTGACTCTGACATTGTGCTAGAGTCCACTGTGCATGCGCAAGTCTCCGAAACATGGCGTTCACCACGTTCCAAAGACTAAAATCGGTTCTGTGCATGCATGGAGACCCATTTTTTAGGCGTGAATGCAGCGGCCAGCACGTGACTCTGGAGAGGTAATTATTAAAACATGGATGCATTGTGTGTGTGGTGTGGGCTCCCTATATGTATGTATCCAAAAGACAGACAACATACCTGTACTTAGGGTCTAATTCAAAACTTGATTGCAAAGAATGTACAAAACCATGTGCACTGCAGGTATAAAATGTGCAGAGAGAGGTAGTATTGGGTGGGGTGTTTTCAAACTGAAATCTAAATTGCAGTTTAAAAATTGTAATCTTTTTTTACCAATCTTTACAAATGATTATTGACTTTTAAAAAATACATATGTATTGCGTGCTTTGTCCTGTTTTCACATGTTTTCACATGTGCAGAATGGGTCCTGCATATGTGCATAGTGCCAGTACCAACAATCTGTACGCAGCATATCCAACCATGGGGGGGTTCAATTCCATGCTGGATTTTTCGACAGTCCAAAAAAAAAAAAATTAGGTCAAATTGACATCATCAAAAAACATATCGATCGGCTAATTGTTTTTGTTGAAATTGCAGACGTTTTCGACTATCTTTTAGTCATGGTTCGCCGATGATGGGGACTGCGAACTCCAACGTTAATTCGCATTCTGTAGGATATTTCTGTGAAATCTCATGTAATCGGCTAAAAGTACATAGCAACAATTCATAAATATGCAGAAACTGATGTTTTTACGCAATTTTATGAAGAAAAAAAAAGTTTGATAAATAAGCTACTATTTCCTTGCAATACACTGGGGTATATTCAATGCTGATCAGACACGCTATGATGGTGAGAAGTGCCTATTTCTCGCCATCATAGCCTGCCCTCAGTATTCAACTGACCCTCTGCACTCACCATTTCCACCTCGCTATTTCTAAAAAGCGAGATGGAAACTGCAAGTGCGGCTGTCAAAACGGCGAGTCACATGGCTATATGCAGCAGGCTCGCTGCATTAGGGGCGAACCTCGCCTTTCGGCAAGGATTCCCCAGAACATAGAAAAGGGCGAGCGGTGGCGAGGGGGTTAAATGGTGAGGATAGCTTGTTTTTGGTGATCCTTACCAAAAACAAGCCATCCTCACCATAAAAACCCTGTCGCCAGCCGCATTGAATACACCCCACTGAGTGAAAAGCCGATTGATCCATGAGATTGTTCTTCCAATGCTTGTAGATTTCTTCTTATTCCCCAACGCCAGGTGCACACTACGCAGTGTATTGCCAGCATCGGCATGTGCATACAAATTTACAGATGCTGGTGGGGAGGAGCAGTGGAGGGGGGAGTGCGGGCCATGATGCATTCTGCACTCTGAGCCTCATTGACAATGTTCTCCTTCATCTGTACAGGCAGTATGACGGAGGGCATTGTTAACGACCCCCGGGAACAAGCATGCACGCTGATATTTAGCATATACAGTAAGCAATGTTTTGAACAATATCGCTCAGAATGGGGGAAATGAGCGGCATTGTTTAGTGTGTACTGTGTACAGGGCCGGCGCTACCCACTCAGCACAGCCTGCAAAGCAGGTAGGCGCCGGCCCTTAGAGGCGCTTCCTCCCCTCCTGCCGCACTGTAGCTGCCGATGCCTGCGCCTGTCAAAATATATGACAGGCAGCGGCACGTTTCACAAGCAGCCGGGCGTTGTGAGCAGTGAGCACTCTTGGCTCCCCGCCCAGACCCGCACTCACCGCCCGATGATTTTTCCCCCGCCGGGTGCCGGCAAATCAGCTGAGCTGTGCTCCCCTCTGCCCCTCTGACTCTCTCCTCCCTGCTGCTGCTGCCGTGAGCTGAAGATACAGCTGCTGGCAGGCAGGGGGAGCACCTCTCAGACAGATGACGTCAGCCTGAGAGGGGAGAGAGACACCGAGGAGCAGCAGCGCTGTGGCCAAGAAGAAGCTTTCTAAAAGTGAGTGGGCTACTGTGGCTCTGGGGTGACCAGCACTAGTCTGTCACTACTGTGGGGATGATGCAGTATGGGGGGGGGGGGGGGGGGGGTGTTAGGGGTTTCTCTGGCTGCATTAGGGCAGAGTCTGTAGACTCTGAGATACGGTAGGGAATACATTAAACTGCATGTGCCAGTAGGCTGTGCTGGAGGGGATTCTGTAAATATGTGAAATGCCTGTGACAACTCAGATCCCCCTCCAGCTCAAACCCCCATAGGCAGATTCTGTATATGTCTGACATGTCTGCCTATCGGAGGGGGGGGAGGCTGTGCTGGAGGGGGGGGTGAATATGTGACATGTCTGCCTATGGGGTGGGGTAATTATTCAGGGCCAGAACGGTGGGCCACTATAATGTTCACTGTGGCCTCCCCCCTACATGAGGAGAGAGGCACCATCCGTATTAACACAGACTTGGCAGTGGCACTCACAGAAATATTTAGAATTAGGTGAGATAGAGAATTGTCTCTGAGTGTTTATTCATATGCTTAATTCTGTGAGTGCCACTGCCACCTCGGTGTTAATACAGTACAGTGCGCATGTGCAGGGTTTCTGTGCAGGTGCCTTCGCCACCTGCACAGTCAGCGTGATTCTCGCACAGGGGCGGTGGGCCATGGGAATGCCCAGCGTTTTATGGGCATCCCCATGCAAACGCTGGGCGTTGCCATGTAAATGCAGCCATGACGGAGTGTGACGCAAATATGTCGGTCTCCATTGATTTCTCCTGCTGCGGGACATGTGAAGGGATGTGTTTTCATAACACATCCCCTCGCATGGTTGCGAGGGGTTATGGCAGTGGGCGGGGGCATATATTTGTCGGGGCGGTATGGGGCACTACTCTGGTCATTATGTCTAAGCGTCATTATATGTAAGCGGTATTATTGTGGGCATTATTTGCATTCCTCTAGTCTGGGCATTATGTGTAAGCAGTATTATTGTGGGCATTATGTGTAAGCGGTATTATTGTGGGCATTATGTGTAAGCAGTATTATTCTGGGCATTATGTGTAAGCAGTATTATTCTGGGCATTATGTGTAAGCAGTATTATTGTGGGCATTATGTGTAAGCAGTATTATTGTGGGCATTATGTGTAAGCAGTATTATTGTGGGCATTATGTGTAAGCAGTATTATTCTGGGCATTATGTGTAAGCAGTATTATTGTGGGCATTATGTGTAAGCGGTATTATTGTGGGCATTATGTGTAAGCAGTATTATTGTGGGCATTATGTGTAAGCAGTATTATTGTGGGCATTATGTGTAAGCGGTATTATTGTGGGCATTATGTGTAAGCGGTATTATTGTGGGCATTATGTGTAAGCAGTATTATTGTGGGCATTATGTGTAAGCGGTATTATTGTGGGCATTATGTGTACTTTATTACTCTGGGCATTATGTGTAAGCGGTATTATTGTGGGCATTATGTGTAAGCGGTATTATTGTGGGCATTATGTGTAAGCAGTATTATTGTGGGCATTATGTGTAAGCAGTATTATTGTGGGCATTATGTGTAAGCAGTATTATTGTGGGCATTATGTGTAAGCGGTATTATTGTGGGCATTATGTGTAAGCGGTATTATTGTGGGCATTATGTGTAAGCAGTATTATTGTGGGCATTATGTGTAAGCGGTATTATTGTGGGCATTATGTGTACTTTATTACTCTGGGCATTATGTGTAAGCGGTATTATTGTGGGCATTATGTGTAAGCGGTATTATTGTGGGCATTATGTGTAAGCAGTATTATTGTGGGCATTATGTGTAAGCAGTATTATTGTGGGCATTATGTGTAAGCAGTATTATTGTGGGCATTATGTGTAAGCGGTATTATTGTGGGCATTATGTGTAAGCAGTATTATTGTGGGCATTATGTGTAAGCAGTATTATTGTGGGCATTATGTGTAAGCGGTATTATTGTGGGCATTATGTGTAAGCGGTATTATTGTGGGCATTATGTGTAAGCGGTATTATTGTGGGCATTATGTGTAAGCAGTATTATTGTGGGCATTATGTGTAAGCAGTATTATTGTGGGCATTATGTGTAAGCGGTATTATTGTGGGCATTATGTGTAAGCAGTATTATTGTGGGCATTATGTGTAAGCAGTATTATTGTGGGCATTATGTGTAAGCAGTATTATTGTGGGCATTATGTGTAAGCGGTATTATTGTGGGCATTATGTGTAAGCGGTATTATTGTGGGCATTATGTGTAAGCGGTATTATTGTGGGCATTATGTGTAAGCAGTATTATTGTGGGCATTATGTGTAAGCAGTATTATTGTGGGCATTATGTGTAAGCGGTATTATTGTGGGCATTATGTGTAAGCGGTATTATTGTGGGCATTATGTGTAAGCGGTATTATTGTGGGCATTATATGTAAGCAGTATTATTGTGGGCATTATGTGTAAGCAGTTTTATTGTGGGCATTATGTGTAAGCGGTATTATTGTGGGCATTATGTGTAAGCGGTATTATTGTGGGCATTATGTGTAAGCAGTATTATTGTGGGCATTATGTGTAAGCGGTATTATTGTGGGCATTATGTGTACTTTATTACTCTGGGCATTATGTGTAAGCGGTATTATTGTGGGCATTATGTGTAAGCGGTATTATTGTGGGCATTATGTGTAAGCTGTATTATTGTGGGCATTATGTGTAAGCGGTATTATTGTGGGCATTATGTGTAAGCAGTATTATTGTGGGCATTATGTGTAAGCGGTATTATTGTGGGCATTATGTGTACTTTATTACTCTGGGCATTATGTGTAAGCGGTATTATTGTGGGCATTATGTGTAAGCGGTATTATTGTGGGCATTATATGTAAGCAGTATTATTGTGGGCATTATGTGTAAGCAGTTTTATTGTGGGCATTATGTGTAAGCGGTATTA
The DNA here is from genome assembly GCF_055691185.1 of Crinia signifera. Lineage (NCBI taxonomy): Eukaryota > Metazoa > Chordata > Amphibia > Anura > Myobatrachidae > Crinia > Crinia signifera. Next base: position 73,885,139 of record NC_139225.1, read on the forward strand.
TTGTGGGCATTATGTGTAAGCGGTATTATTGTGGGCATTATGTGTAAGCAGTATTATTGTGGGCATTATGTGTAAGCGGTATTATTGTGGGCATTATGTGTACTTTATTACTCTGGGCATTATGTGTAAGTGGTATTATTGTGGGCATTATGTGTAAGCGGTATTATTGTGGGCATTATGTGTAAGCGGTATTATTGTGGGCATTATGTGTAAGCGGTATTATTGTGGGCATTATGTGTAAGCAGTATTATTGTGGGCATTATGTGTAAGCAGTATTATTGTGGGCATTATGTGTACTTTATTACTCTGGGCATTATGTGTAAGCGGTATTATTGTGGGCATTATGTGTAAGCAGTATTATTGTGGGCATTATGTGTAAGCGGTATTATTGTGGGCATTATGTGTAAGCGGTATTATTGTGGGCATTATATGTAAGCAGTATTATTGTGGGCATTATGTGTACTTTATTACTCTGGGCATTATGTGTAAGCGGTATTATTGTGGGCATTATGTGTAAGCGGTATTATTGTGGGCATTATATGTAAGCAGTATTATTGTGGGCATTATGTGTACTTTATTACTCTGGGCATTATATGTAAGCAGTATTATTGTGGGCATTATGTGTACTTTATTACTCTGGGCATTATGTGTAAGCGGTATTATTGTGGGCATTATGTGTAAGCAGTATTATTGTGGGCATTATGTGTACTTTATTACTCTGGGCATTATGTGTAAGCAGTATTATTGTGGGCATTATGTGTAAGCAGTATTATTGTGGGCATTATGTGTACTTTATTACTCTGGGCATTATGTGTAAGCGGTATTATTGTGGGCATTATGTGTAAGCGGTATTATTGTGGGCATTATGTGTAAGCGGTATTATTGTGGGCATTATGTGTACTTTATTACTCTGGGCATTATGTGTACGCAGTATTATTGTGGGCATTATGTGTAAACAGTATTACTGAACTGACTTTTATTTCCACCGGTGTCTGCCTAAAAGGGCGGATGGGTGCTGAAGTCATGTGTTCCTATGGTCCAGAGCCGTTTCCACCCCTTCCCTCCCCACAATGAACGGCCTAGACAGTGTGTAACGCGCTGCCAGGATCTGCACATGCACAAATATGCCCATACGCAGACCCCCCACCATTGGAATGGGGATGAATTCAGACCCCTCCAATCGTTAGAGAATCACCCCCTTTGTGTAGGCAGCACTACTATGAGCATTAGGTGTAACTTGTATTACTCCGGAAATTAAGTATAGGCATTATGTGTAAAAGGCACTACTACTATTAAAATTTTATATAAAGGACACTACTGTGTGGCATAATGTGTATAAACGGTACAAATGCCTGAAGTAACATGAATAATGGACTCTGCGGTATTTTGAAATGGGAATAAGGGAATCAGATGTGTGGTAGAATGTGAATCAGTGGCACTACATGTGAATAACATTGTGCTACTGTGTGGTGTAATTTTAGAACACATTCCTTGTGAGAACACAACTCCTTTTTTTGTGGCATGTACCTCTAGCATGTACTCATTTATTAGGTATGGGAAGGCGCAAATTTAGAGTTTGCAGGGAGGCGCCGAACACCCTAGAACCGGCCCTGACTGTGTATACAGTGGGGCTGCAGAATCTCTGTCTGATACATTAGCAAGTGACTCCTCCAAAAGCAGCAGGTTTTGAATATTTGATTTTGGTAGCCCAGATTAGTCTTCCATTGAATTACGAGAAGTGTTTCCTTTCCATATTTTAAATAAATGAATTATTCAACTGGGAATAAATAATCTGAAAATAATAATTGGGATAAAATATCATTTTATTTAGTTATATTTTTGATAGATGAAACCGAAGGCCTAGTCTGACTACCAGTTGCACTGTGCATGAATAAACCAATTATTTCACCACAGCTCCTCTATAGTTGGTGCTATATAAAACATAATAAAGTAATAATACTCACATAAAAGTAATAATGCTCATATCTTTGATCCTGTACACCCCTGCTACTTAAACCTGTCACTGAATGTCTCACTTTGTTTTGAGGACAGTGTCTCCTTAATAGCAGATAAAGGAAAATAACTTGGATGCAGATTTGTTGTGTACTCTTGTAAATGTGCATAATTTCATTCTCTGGGAAAACGACCTCCGTGCAAAACTCTTTGTAAAAGAGGTGACAATTAATTACACAAGGCGCTCAGTAAATGACAGTGTTAGCAGACGTGACACTTTTCACACTGTGATGATGAAATTCCATACAAGCAGTGAGACTAGATTATCACAAAGGTGCAAAAGACAAGCGCCCCAAAGCATATCTCCCAGTGTCTTTCACATGGCCAGATATTTGTGGACCTGATAAATGGGATATGGAGGAAGGTAGAGTGTAGTGCGGGAGGGGAGGGGAGGGATAGGCCATAGACTGGGTTGGGTAAGGGTTAGGGAAGGGTTACAATACATACCATTGGTATTTTGACTATTGGGATGTCACCGACGGCATCCTGATTATGGATACTGACTGCTAGGATTTCTCACCCAACCCTTTTAATGAACTATTTGTTTATCTACAAAGCGTTCACATATCCGACAATACTGTACAGAGAATTCACATTAGTCCAGGGTTTAGAGTAGCTTTAATTCTATAATCCGCTATATATACACACACACATTAGGGTTGATTTTTGGGTACTTATGTATTATCTGGGCTCCCATGTTAAATGCACCCCATTTTTTCATACCCCTACTATCCAATTACGCATGGAGTTGATTTTATATAGTGTGGCGAGCGAAGCGAGCCACCGTGCCCGAAGCGTGGCGAGCGCAGCGAGCCCCGCGAGGGTATGCGGTGTCATAAGAAAAACGGGAGCCCAGATATTACATAAGTACCGATTTTTGTTACAAGTCGATAACCTTACCATTATGTTTTTTGGATTGTGGGGGAAACTGGATCACTTGGGAAATTGGTTTGAATTGTACATGTGCCTCTAGTGCTGTAAGGCAACAAAGCTAACCACTGTGGCACCATGCTCCTCATTGTCAGAACAACCCCTGAAACAATATGGTGAGGCTCCTCTGTCAAATGTAATTTTATGACTAATATATCAGAGGGTCAAAATTGGAAAAGAGATTAACTTAACTATTTCCATTGACTCCTTTTGATTTAATAAGACACAACATATAGCAGTCGAATGCTTAGCAACATCAAATGCTTCACCAAAACTTGAAACAACTAGAGAACAAAATAATAGTGTTGTAGATACTGGCACTCACAGAATATCAGAATGCAGAAGTAAAACCAGACCACACTACTTAAACATATGCCCACAAGGTCAATTCAGCCTCAAATGAAAAATTGTCCCAATAGTGTAATAAAGTCATTATAATATTTTGTATTAATGCAATGTAAGAACGTGAATCTATGCAAACCATTAACTTACCAATATAAATGTTGGGGTCACACAGTCTAATAACTGTACTTACTGCAAACACGTTGTATGAAGCGTTTCAGAACACATCCATTGGTCTAATACAGGCATGTCCAAACTATGGTCCTCCAGCTGTTGTGAAACTACAAGTCCCATCATGCCTTGCCAGAGTTTTGCAATTAGGGAATGGCAAGGCCTGCTGGGATGTGTAGATTCACAAAAGCTGGAAGGCCATCGTTTGGACATGCCTGGTCTAATAGATCAATGGAGACTTCTCACTGAGGGATGGTGCCCACATCAAAATGGTTAATAATCGGTATTTAGTTACACCCAGTACAGGAGGGAAAGCCTTATAGGTGTGACAGGCTGCACCCATGGGAACGCCCATTGTTTCATGGGCGTTCCCATAAACAAATGGGCGTTCCCACTGTAATTCGGCGATGACACTGGTGCCAGGGGCTTCAAGGTAGCTGCAAATCTAAGACACAAATACCAAATACCAAACCACCATGTTTCAATCTCAGAGGCATCTTTCTCCCCTAACATGGAGGACTGTTCCTGTAACCCATTATTTATTTATCTAACCAATTACAAAGGCTACAAGTACATTATTCCTATCCATAAAACAAGCTTAATTTTAAATATTAAGTCAGTGATATCAAGGTCCCTGAATAAAATGTGCAATCTGGTTCCAAATATTGCTTTGTAATATGTGAACATATTGAACTATATGGATATATTATTAGGTTCCATGCCCCCAGTGAAATAAGTCTCCTCCCTAATATCAAGCAGAGAGTAATAAAGATTTATTTGTGTATATCTATGGTTCCATAAGAGCAGGCATGTCCAAACTATGACCCTCCAGCTGTTGTGAAACTACAAGTCCCATCATGTCTTGCCACAGTTTTGCAAGGCATGCTGGGATGTGTAATTTCACAACATCTGGAGGGCCACAGTTTGGACATGCCTGCATTAGAGGATCATTTTTATGTGAATTGCGTCTAACGGAAGCCATGTATTATTTCCCAGGCTGGGGGAAAATCCATGTTAAATTGGAGGTATATTGTAACAGATAAAGGACAATTAATGTTTGAAATTTAATCTTGACATAATTTACAGGCCTGCCAAGAAGATAGACAAGAAGCAGACGTAGTGCCACATGTGACCAGGGGTGTACCAAGGCGGAGCACGGGCTCCAGGCGCCGAAAGTTCACAAGGCACCGGAGTTGTGCTCCGTAAACTCTGCCGCCTGCCCAGCTCACCTGCCCACTACCCCACCCTGTCTCCTGCGCCGCCTGGCCATATCAGCTGTGGGAGCCATGGCCCTCGCACTGCTGTACAGGAAGTCGGATGCAGTGCAACTACAGCTAGTCGTTACTTCCTGGTACTGTTGGCCTGGAACAGCAGGGCAGCATCCACGTAGTCGGTATAGCCGGCGCCACATTCCTGTAGCTGCACCAGTGTGACCTTGTTATTAGGTACTGGGTGCCCAGTAATTCTCTATCACAGTGGGTGTGGAATTCACATGCAGTGCTTCTTATTTTAAAATCCCCTCAGAGATGTTTCATTAGACTATACCTGTAATTCTACAGCCATGAACCAGTGGTGCCCATGGATTTTGGTGGGTCGCTTACTGCTACACCATAGGCAAGAAGTAGGGTACCAATGGGTTTTCAAAAATGCAGCTGCTGTAAAGGCACAGAGACGTAATTCAAAGAAATTGTTCAATTTTATCTTATATGTTCCCTTCATCTGAAAATGCTCCTTGTGTTAGTTGTGAATAAAGTCAATGAGTCTGCCAGCAACAGTGCAAATGTTTATCACACCTCTGTATCTCTACAGAATATCCTGCAAACTGCTCGTTTGTAGCTGCATTTACTGTCCTGTTTGTCTGAACAAGGTGAATAAATTGCTAATTACATTCAACATGTTTTTACAGACCCTGACAATAATCAAACATAGTTAACATGTTACGTATTGCGCTATTAAACCAAACATCAGATGATTGAATTGTAAACTAGGCATTAATTAATATATTATTGTGACAATAAGGCCCAGGGCTAAAACTAACCTAAGGTGACAAGAGACAACACAGTTTGTTCTGGAAGCAGAGAAGACACTGACTTACATTATGGTTCAATGCAGTACAAATTCCTCATTTCCAGAAAATTAAGTTAAAGTATACTGGAAGGCAGAAAGATAGCAAAATCTTATTTCCCCCAAATACCCAAAACAAATCTCTAGTAAAAGCCTCAATTGGGAGAGAATAAGACCTCCCACTGACTTACAGCTAAACGCCTGGAAGGTACCAATGATTCAATTTACATTAGAGAGGAATATTCAAGACGAGGCAAAAGCATCTAATTATGTTAGCCAAAGTTTGAGCTTGTGATACTACACAAAGTGGATATTACTAAATAAAAGACACACCATTTCTCATTTATCTAGAGTGGCTGAAGACATAGGATTACGTACAATGTTAATTCAGAGCAAAACATCATAAACGATTTAAACGATTCTCGTGTAAAAACATTTTCAATATTCAGGCTTATTTGAAATAAATATATAAGTATGTATGAGACACAAACACCCTGAAGAATAGACCCATTTTGGTCTGTTGTATGTGTTGGTATTGGAGTGTGCTACTGTGAATACTCCATGTTAGTTCCTCCAGGGAAACCTCATTCCCTAAGCAAGATGGGCAGCAAGGATAGGACTGCGCAGGTGTGGTGCCACGTTGTAACTGTGTAGTGGTGACATGGTGGGAGACAGATGTCTCTTACTTTGCTCCAATGAACCCGGTGATTACCTGTAATTACTGCTGTTCCAGCATCCCAGCTTTGCTACCGTTTTATATACAGGTTGGTGAGCCTGATCAACCACCCTCCACGTATCACAGTGAGTATTTACTATTGACAATAAACCATCCTACTAGTTAAGCAGTTGGACTGTCACAGTGTCAGGACATTGCTATGGTGTGTCTAAACCCTCTGACATACCGCACACACCTCTACACACATTGGAGGTTATTCTGGTTCACATGCAGAGTTGCGAATTTCACAGCAATGCGTGTGGTTTTAACACCGCCCGCCGCTCTCAATGCCGCCTGCCCCCTCACTGCTCACTCGGCCAGGTCCCTGCACTGCCACGAATGGATGTTTTGCAAGGCATCCATTCGCAGCCTTGCGTGTGGGGACCATTCATACGATAGCTGCCAACCATCAAATGATTTTGAGCGTAGATTCTCAGGTGCCTTAGCTTTGCGTGCACCCTGTACGGGAACAGGGCAGGCAGCTGACATCTGGTGATGTCATTTGCCCGCCCCCCGGTAGCCGCTTGACGTTCTCATGGGCGTGTCCACCCGCTGCCGCCCCCCGCTCACAGTGCGGATGGGATGAATTTCTCGGCTCCTGATTGGCCGCTAGGCGGCCAATAGAATCATTCGGAGGAGAGGCGCGGAAGATAAACATTCTGCGCTTCTCCTGTTCACTGGCCCTGGGGGTCGTTTTGTTATTTTGCCAAGTTCCGGAGGACTACTGCGGAGAGAAGAGGACAGATCTACGCCGGAGGATACCCGTGAGTAGAATTTCCTTCCACAGGTCCCCTATGGATTTCGCCGGACCCCGGAGCCAGACCCCTGGACCATGGAGCTCCGGACCCCTGGACCATGGAGCCCCGGACCCAGGGACCTACCTAAGGGTTCAAGATAGGTAAGTATCAGTATGTATGGGCTTTGGATGTAATAATGCTTTATTTTTCGTGTGTCAGTGTGTGTTTATTTCACTATTTTTCATACTGCGGAACTACAAGTGTCAGCGGGCCATTTTATGCCCCGCATGCTGGGACTCGTGGTTCTCCAAGTCCCAGTTTGCGGGGGGAGGCTTGCTGGGACTCTATAGTATTAAACAATAATTTAGTATTCTTTTTATTACACAAAGATCAGCCCGGTGACCACCGCTCAAGGTCACCGGGGACAGCACCAGGCTTCAGCCTGGTCAGGTAAGTCCTGTAGGGGGGACCCCTTTATTGGGGGGGTCCCCACTCCCCAGGGCCCATGGCCAGGCTGACTGGTCAGTAGGGATGAATGCTTTGGCCGGGGGGACTTGTATAAAAAGTCTCCCCCCGGCTGTGGCATTACCCTGCTGTCTGGTTTGGCCTGGGGCTGGTTCTTAAAATACGGGGGACCCCTAATAATTTTGTCCCCTGTAATTTGTTGGGAACCAGCCCTGGACCTGGAGCCTGGGGCTGGTTTTAAAAAATCGGGGAACCCCTATTTGGTTGGTTTCCATATTTTTTAATACCAGCCCTGGCCTTTCAGCCTAGTGCTGGTTACGGCTGTGCAGGGGGGGGGGGGGGGGTTAAATGGCGACGTGCGATTCTTGAAGAGTTCTGGTCACTTCCTGGCCCCTCCTATTCCACCTATCCTTTTTTATCAAACGGTGCATTACGTAAATTGCATGATCAAATGCAAAATGAAATACACTAAAATGCTTTTTTCATGAGATTTATCGAATGCTGAGCTTCAAGGGAAATCGATCCCGAGATCGCATTGAATGTAATCGCACATAAGACCGGTCTTTCTGATGTATGGCCAGCTTTAAGAGACCAACTGAATAGAGGATGAAATGTACATTTTCTGCAGCATTGAGGCTTTCATTTTTGTTCTATATTACTAGCCTCATCTTCAGTCCTCATGGCAATCACACATTGACGGTTAGAGATGGCTTTTTAACGCTTAGGGGGAAATGTACTAAATTTACGTAATCTAATTTTTTATCACTGCAATGGTTTCAAACCATGGATGAATGACAGTTACAGTAGCAGTCATGGAAAGGGAGCATTTGATCGAAGCTCAGCATAATCTATTTACAAATTAAAAAGTTGTGTTTTGATTCAATGAAATGTATACAAAAATACAGCAGGGTATCATGAAGTAAAAATACCAAAAACTACAAACAATTTTTACAATTTTCATTTAAACCATAAACATGTCGGACATAAACAAAGACTTGAATGGCCATGCTGCAGCTGCCCCTGAAGCCGCTGGTTCCGTCGTTTGCGGCATCGCAAGTGTGGATGCACTTGCCGATGCTGGTCCCCGCTTGCTGGGTCCCATGCCGATATTGGCGGTGGGATCATCCCAATGTGTATGGGGCTTAAGTCTTAAAAACAAAGAATAAAAAGTAATATACCCTGGAGGATCTCTAGCAGAAAAACATAAATATCTATTCTCCCTGTTTTCAACTTGACAAAGGGGCTAGTCCCCGAAACGTTGGAGATTCTTTTTCTGCACATTAAAAAAACCCTTGGAGTGCCACCGCTTGCTTGCTGTTCTTCTATTAAACCGATCCGGAGTGCACCCAGGTACTTACCCAAGATTGCTGGAGTGCCGATCCGCCACCGCAACCCTATTCTCCCAGATATATATATAAAAAATTCTAGTATATAGCTAGTACTGTATATAGTAAAAAGATATGAAGACAGGAAAAAAAAAACATATTTGAAAAAGAAAACACAATGTGATAACAAGATCATAAATGAAAAAAACAAAACAAAAACCACCAAATGCCTACCCGAACACCAAAGTTGTCGATCCATCCATAAACAGATCTATCCAATCAGTAAAGATTAAGCAGGGGAGAATGAGAAGATTAGAAATAATCATAGACTAGAAAAAGGGGATCAGAGGATAATGGAGTATCTATTTCCTAAAAGGTGGATTTAACCCCCTCAGTGGTGTTTTTCTTTAAAGTTTTTTATGGGGAGCACTCCCTAAAAAAAATCCCACCACACTCTCCCTGGGTCTGGGCAGTGCCACTGAACTGTGAATCAGCCGATGCCCGACCCTGCTCCACTCCGCACCGTCCCTGCTCCCGGCAGCCGGCTTGTCATAAGCCGGTGCTGGACAGGACAATACAAAACCCAGAGTGGAGGGGGGGGAGGGAGGAGGAGGCGCCGCAGAGGGGAGGGAGCCGGGCAGCGCCAAAGCTGCCTGAGTTCAGGGATTGAACTCAGCAGGCTCTAAACAGTGGCAATCCCGAGAATTTTCCGGGCTTGCCAGAATGGGCACTGAGGCACAGCCCGAAAAATTCTAGGGATTGCCACTGAAGGGGTTAAAACACGTCCTTATCTCTAATTTAGAGGGGGGGGGGAGGGTTTATATATTTTTCCCCAACATTGAAACAAAGTGGCGGTCAGAGATTACTTATGCAATGTTGTTTCTAGCCAATCCATAGTGAATAAGTAAAATAATCTAGACAGTGGCATAACTATTATATTTGCGCCACCTCCCCCCTGCCAAAAATGGCAGTTCCCAAGTAGATTTAACCCCCCTAACCCTGCCTTACCCCTCTGCATCATGCCAGATCCACCGCAGGTCTTGCCTGCGGTCTTGGGGCTCCTCGAACTCGGCTTCTGCTGCTACTGAAAACTAACAGCAGGCTGTTTTTAAGGATGTTAGAAGAGGCCGCTGCCTCCTCTAGCATCCTCAAAAACTGATGAGTTTCTTATCTTGTTTAAGGATATTAGGCTGGTCAGTCAAAAATTCAAGGCATAGTGCATTGATAGGATACACCCAGGACTATCTTGGCATAACAGTTTAATTCACGTCATTTTTGGATATGACAGCAGTCCTAGAAACAATGCAGAAGGTAAGCTTCTGTATTTAAACACTTATGCAGGGTATACACCAGGACGATTTGGGCTCCAATTCCCCGATTTTGACGTGTCGAACGACTGATTGTATGTAAAAAAAGCAGACTCATACATGTTTTCAGTACGGTTCCGATCCCATCAGTCGTCTGTTGGATTGGAGCTTTTACCTACAGTACAGCAAAGATTCGTCATCTACATTGGGTACCGATTGTGTGCAGCTTGTGTACTCCAAACCATTGTGAGCCCATTGTGCGATTTCAAAGGAAATCATTTCATGATCATTGCGCGATCATGGTCGTCCTGGTGTGTACCCTACATTATAGCAGCCCGCTCCTTCAGATATACCCATCAAGTAGTGTTGTTTTGGTGATAGGTATGCTCTCTGTAGAATCCTATATGCCATTTCCCGGTATCACCCAGCAGGAATAAGCTTCAAATTGATTAGAAAAATGTCTAGAATAATATTAAAAGGGAGAGATGGAATTTGAGAATTCCATTTGGCTAGTTCCAGTAAAAGTGGTGTTTTGTTAATGTTTTGATATCTGCTATACCTGCTGGATATGCATTATGCTCCTGCACACCTGGGGATGCCATGCAGTTGGCAGAGCATGTTTTTATTTAGTACATATCAATTTCAGCAGCCATGAAAATTAGCCACTAGATTTAAAAGGTTAAAAATGAGGATAAATCTCCAACATCAGGCAGGCTGCCCAAGGACTGGCAGGGTCCTCAATCCGGCTCCTTGCTGCTAAAGGCAGACAAACTTTGCTAAACTGTCAATTTATATAAAAAAAAAATCTGTTATACCAAAAAACATTAACATTGTTAATACATATATATATATATTTAATTAATTAATAATAATAATATGGATTAGTAAATTTGGTCAATTTATCATGGGGCATTCACTGTCACACAGGCTCTAATAAAAGCCATTGATGATGATTAGTAAAATATTAAGTAATGTTTCCAAGTTAAGTCACATCATTGCTGCAGTGGGTATCAGAAAGAGGGCCGGTCCGCAAGCATCTGAAGATTCAGTTCTGGCTGGGTTTCTCCCATAAGGAAAAGTGAGCTAAGGCTACCTTTCGATGGTGGTAGCTAACTTAGTCTCTGATCCCCTTTGTAAGCATATGTACGCAGCCGAATGATTATAGGAAGTGGTCAAACTGTACATGCACCAATTTATCTTTGTGACGCCTCTGACAGTAATTATGTATTCTCAAAGTGACTGACAGTGACAGTTTGGAAGCGATAACGGGTAGTGGTGGCCATAACACAAGATGTCTCACAACCATTTTCGGGGTGTGTCTCCACCTACATCTGCGATCATGCATGCAGAAAACATGGAAACTCTCAAGGCCATTCAGCAAGACCATAGACTCACACAGGGGGATGATGGTCCTCACATTTGTGGCTGCGCAGAGAATGTGTACGTAGTTGCTGAGACTGTGTAATGGCTTTGGTGGGTGATTCGATTCATGTCTGGGCTTATTGTTTCTCAAGTCTGTAGGATGAAAAATGGCAGCTAAACCACAGAAACCTTGGGGCAAATCCATGGAATGTACACTTCCAAAGCAGGAGGTATCTCCAATAGTTTCTTATTAATTCATTTGTTTAAATAGGGGTAAAGCTTAATTCTGCTTTATACATTTGCAATCAGGCGTTTCCACATGTTTTAAGGACAGAATAGCTTTGATAATAAATAGGCCCGAAACACAAACTGGCACAGCTGTTCACATCCAATAATATATCAGTCAGTCTCTCTAGTTCTATCACACACTGTATAAGCAGGTGGTATAAACAAGCGATCTCTCATGAGTAGGTTCTTGACAACACAGTATGCAGACACACACACACATACATATATATAGGAAATGTGTAGTGGTCTAATCCATACTTATGAAAACTACTTTTGAAAACTAGTTTCAGGGAGATTATATTCGGTAGTAGAATTTTGCAGAGCGCTCCATCGATGGGGCGTACCATGCTCCTCCCAAAGGGCGTGTCTAGTTCCATATATGTAGAGATTGGGAAAAGAGACTGTGAACATGGCAACTACAAGCATGGGTGTGTACTGCTACTACATCTGAGAGGAATCTTTCTAATGACTTATATCCAAATGTAGATGAGCCCCAAAGCAGTTAGTAAGAGCTACTATACTTGGTAAAGTGCTGGGAAATGGCACTGATGATTCAATGTAAATGTATCTGTCTTACATTCCTTTTTTCCCCAAAAATGTAACATTGTAATGTGGGCTAGGTGAAATGAGGGAGATTGCTAGACTAATGAGGGAGAGAGGGAGATTGCTGCTATTTCAGGGAGTATCCTGCATAATGCAGGAGGGTAGGTAACTATGATTTATATTTTTACAATGAATGCATTTATGACGCTTTGTAGCCAATGTTATGATATATTTAAGAGCACTCTAACACTTCAGTAGTTATAGCAAAAAGGCAGGACAGGCCCAGCAAGTCAACAACATGATGCCCGTTTTCCCTGGCAGAATACAATAGGGACTCAGGAAACACTGTAGGTGATAAACACAGAGTCATTGTTGGGTAATAAAAACCAGCAGCTGTGAAAAAGCACAAAATACTTCAAAAGCCGTAGACAGAATTGCACAAAAAAACACCCCCCAAAAAACCCCAAAGAGGTGGCGGAGAGGTGTATTAACATAATGTACAATGTATGTGTGAGCTGAGAGCTGCTATGCACAGTGACATAAAGTAAACCTTATGTACTACAGTCTTACTAAAGGGCTTGCTGCTATAAATAGTTGCAGACCACTGAATGACTTCAGATAGGGGCTTTCACTGAATTGTCTTTCACTTCAAGCAAATAATTGCATGGCTATTAGCTTGTCAAAGGATGTTATTGGCGCCATCAACGGAAATAATAGAAAAGGGGGAATGAGATGTTTGCACTAAGATGCCTGACCCCACCAGAGGGCATTCTGGGTACTGTCCAGTGACTCAGTATAACACAGGTGATGCACGGGAAAAAAAACAATTAACTCCAGGTCCCCTGTGAGGTCATTTATTAGTGGACAAAAGAAGATAACCTGAATGAAAATCAAGGCATTAAAAAAATATTTTTATATATATATTGTAGCATGAATGATGTGGAAGGGCCAAAATGAGCAATATCTTTAGAAAAATTGTCTAGTGTATGAGAACGAATCAAATGACCCATGATTTTACCTACTGTGATCTCACTACCTACTACTAGTGAATGGCGGTCATTAGCCTATATGATAATATTTCCAACCATATTTTCACACAGGGACCAATTGAAGGAACTGGGATTTCTTTTTAATGCATATCAAATAAAATAACTACAGTATTTTAGCAAATAAATAACTGTCTACTCCCAAATTTTCTTTACTTTTTATCCTATACATACCTTTTTGTATTTACTCTATTGAGCACAACAATATTGCACCAAAAATGTATAAATTATATGTGCAGGATGATTTATGAACACATTATCAGCCATAACTGAGATTACTAACTAATATTATTTTGTAATTGTCAGATACCTGTGTCCTATACACACTAGGCGATTTTCAGCTGAAAGCCGCCCAGTGTGTACAGGGCAGCAAACAGCAGTGAGCGCTGATGCGTGCACCCGCATCATCGCTGGCCTGGCCACTCATCTGTTGGTATTACCAGCAGAAGGAAAAGGGAGTGGATGGCTTTCCATAACGGGACCTGTCGACCGCAGGGAAAATTGCTACATGGGTGAAGAATGCTCAATGTGTATACACTGAGCATTTTTAAGCCCAGTGATTTGACCCATCATAGTTATCCATACATGCTAGGCAAAAATGCCTATCCATCTATTTTTTGGATCTCCCATATGAAATCTGTTGTAATGCAATGGTTGAACAAAACAATAAATATGAGGAATGTTCATATATACATAAAGTTGTATTTTTGTCATTTAGTACAGGCTGCACGTTCGTGAGACAAATGTAAGAGCAAAAAAATGGCTGCAAAATTGTGGCTTAATGTGTTTGCGTTGAACTGATGTCATCCTGAATATAAAGTATGGCCATTATCATAAAGGCAGTCATTATTAATGATGCATGCACACCGCTGGCACATACCAATGTTCCACATGCTGAGCACCGCAGTGGAGATGTAGGGTAAACATGGCTTCCAACACTTAGGTAAGCAGGTTTTTATAATATAGGGTCATTGCACAGACAACATGTGGAATTAATAACAACAAATGTATGTCTCGTGAATTAAGTGTAAAGGTGCCCACACACTAGAAAGATCTGCGATCTTAAGATGTGCGCATAAATTAGCCTTCAAATCTTTTGTTCGATCTGGACAAAAGATTTCAGGCAAGCGCACATCTTTACCAAAGATTTTTCTTAAGATCCCCTGTGCGTTCCTATGGATCTTTTGTTAAATCTTCTGATCTTTTGTGCAGCACGTAAGATCAGAAGATTTAGCAAAAGATCCACGGGAGCGAGCATCGGCCGATTTTCGACCGATTTTTGACCGATTATCGGTAAATATCGGCCGATATATCGGACGATTTATCGAAAATCGGCCAATCGTCCCAAAAATCGTTGTAGTGTGTGGGCACCTTAAGATGTTGGATGTAGCTGTCACACCCTATTCAAAATATATTAGATTCATCATGAGTAAATAATGATTTAGTTGGCGACACATGTGATAGTCTTATATGAGGTAGATGTTGGAGATGGGACACCATACCCTTGACAAAGTACAGAGGCCCTTATTCTGATCTGTGCGGCCAGATCAGAATATGCGGCCAGGACCGTGCAGGCGAATCCCCGCCTTCCATACGGATCGCCACCTCCGTCCGTACGCGGATATGTGGCGGTCCGCATGAAAGTGGACGGGGATACGCCTCCTCCATCTTGGGAGCAGCCCCTGCATTCGATGTTCGCCGACCATCGAATGCAGGGCCGCACGCTCCACCAGCTCCCGCCACCCTAGACCACACGGACACTTGTCCGTATGAAATCATGTATGGGGGCGGGCAGCTGACATCCGGCGATGTCAGATGCCCGCCCCCTACACATGCGTCACGGCTTTATTACCATGCATACACCAGCGTTTGCATGGGAACGCCCATGAAACGCGGGGCGTATGCATAGGGTAATGAGGCTAAGTAGCCCCTCACGCCCCTCTCCGCCCCCTGTGCGGCGTCTAAAAAAAACGTACGGCGAAACCGCTTGCACATGCGCAGAGTGACCTCTGCACATGCGCAGACGAAAAACATCGGCGGTACGACCGCAAGCGGCAAACACCGCACCAACCAGAATAAGGCCCAGAGTGACAAAACAACTTTATTAATAGACTTATCATAGAGTGGTGCAACTTTATGCCAGCTTGTTGGCTCTGCGTTGCATACTGTATATCTCAGGTTATGAAAGACAAAAATTTTTTTTTTGCCACCTCTGATTGGATGGAGAAGTAGAATAACCAGGGCAAAATGTGCTAAGCATTGCATATAAGATATAGTACATTCCACCACATACAAATGCTATCAAAATCGCGAAGGATAGCTCTCCCAATAAGAGTTGTCCACTATGATTGAAAGACTTTCCATGTTCTGGAGTTTTGTGAATGCACAGAGTACAGCGGCTGCCAAAGGGTTAAGGGGTAGATTTATTAAGCTTGGAGAAGAGATAAACTGGAGATAAAGCGGAGAAAAGGTAAAAGGAGATAAAGCGCAGCCAATCAGCTGTGTTTGAAAAAGACAGTTGGGAGTTGATTGGCTGGTGCTTTATCTCCTTTTACCTTTTCTCCGCTTTATCTCCAGTTTATCTCTTCTCCAAGCTTAATAAATCTGCCCCTAAAGGCCCCCATACACTAGGGCGACTTGTCCTTAGGACAAGTCGCCCCCGACTTCCCCCTGAGCTTCCCCGGCTGCTCCCCGGGGGAGCTTGATTAGATTGGCACTTGATGTGCCATTTTTTACATGTGATAAATCGTCTCGATTTATCACATGTAAAAAACCCGGGGAGCAGGGGGGGGGGCGCTAAGAGGTGGGAGCTGGTGGGAGCAGGGGGGCTGGGGACGCTGCGGGGAACATCGTCTGAGCGGCGAGAAGGTAGAGGGAGCAGGGGGGGCTGGAGACGCTGCGGGGGACACGTCTGTGTCCCCCGCTGCTGGGGACGCTGCGGGGGACATCGTCTGAGCGGCGAGAAGGTAGAGGGAGCAGGGGGGGCTGGAGACGCTGCGGGGGACACAGGCTGCATAGAGCCGGGCAGGGGAAGCCGGCCGGGAGCTGTCAGTAATAAATAAAAAAAAAAAAGCCCATACAATGAATGGGCAGCCTGTGATTGGCTGCTGAGCGCTCTCTCAGCCAATTGCTGACTGGCTGAGAGAGCGCTCAGCCAATCACAGGCCGCCCATTCATTGTATGGGCTTTTTTTTTTATTCATTACTGACAGCTCCCGGCCGGCTTCCCCTGCCCGGCTCTATGCAGCCTGTGTCCCCCGCAGCGTCTCCAGCCCCCCCTGCTCCCTCTACCTTCTCGCCGCTCAGACGATGTCCCCCGCAGCGTCCCCAGCAGCGGGGGACACAGACGTGTCCCCCGCAGCGTCCCCAGCCCCCCCTGCTCCCTCCACCGCCGCGCCGCCCCACTAGGTCCCAAGTCGGGTGGTCGGACGTGCAGCAGGTCCGACCACCCGACGCAGATCCGATGCGCACGGGACCGCGCATCGGATCTGAGGGGACATCAAAACTAGCCGATTTTGGTCCGATTTTGGCCAGATCCGACTGATCTGGCTGAAATCTGACCAAAATCGGCTAGTGTATGGGGGCCTTAAGAGTGGGAGTAAGAGGGGGGGGGGGGGGGAATGCGGAAAGAAGCCTAAAGGTTTCTGCAGCGCTTGATTCATATGGAAATGCCACCAAAACTCAGAAAACATGGTTAAAGTTGCCTATTTTTAGAAATCAGTTCAAAATTTGTGTGTACGATTCCACCTTTTTTGTTTGTTTTTAATATACTATGGTTTACAAGTACAAATCTATAAGTAACGGCGGCATTCAGACAGAATAAAGAGATGGGACCCGCCAATTAAACAGCCAACTTTCATATATATTTGTATGTATATATATATATATATATATATATATATATATATATAAAAAATAAATAAATTACTATATTTCCTTTAAATCCAGTACTTCTTGGATATGGAAATTTTGAGAAGTATTGCTGGGAAAAACGGGTTAAAGGCAAAGGAATCAGCCAACATAACAGAGCTCAACAAACGTTACCTAAGCAATACTAAAAACTAATAACATAAAAGTACTAATACAAGGCCCTGCGGAGCTTTGAACAACTGCCCAGTGTGCAGTTAATGGAGTCTTAAGCCTAATTTAAAACATAAAAAATAAACCATGCACATGATGTTTGATCATTTTGTATCCAATGGTTAACAACTGCTTAATGTGGCACAAACAGAGACTTATAATGTAGGGTGTGTGCCGTCTATTACTGCAACCCTCTGCATCTGTGCAAAATAACTGCCTGAGATAAAGAACAGCCTATCCACAGGGAGTATACATTATATTGCTGCCAGGTGTGCTTACAAATCTCATGTCATTACTTTTGCTATCATAATTTATTTATGAAGCGTCAACATATTTTTGCAAAATAACTTTCCCAGAACAAAGGAATATTGCAGATTTATGTACAGTTCAGGGGATTTCCCTTTTCGTTTGGTGATAACTGGACATTTTGATGAAAAAAAAAAACATATTTAGATGATCTACATATGCTGTTAACCCAATGGGCAGTATTCAATGCTGGGGCGAGCTGTGACAGTGAGCAGGGGTGCCTGCTCGCTGTCACAGCACGCACGGTCAGTATTCAACTAACCCCCTGCACATGCAGTTTCCCCCTCGCTCCATTTTTGGAGTGAGGAGAAAACTGTGTATGCGGCCGTTAAAACAGCGAGACTCCCGGCTAAATGCAGCGAGTTCCCTGCATTAGCCGTGAGCCTCTCTGTTTGAGGGATTCCTCGCTGTTCTCTGACAGGGAGGATTCCCCCGGAACATTGAATAGGGTGAGCGGCTGGCGCGGGGGTTAAACGACGAGGATCGCTTGTTTTTGGCAATCCCTGACGTTAACCCCCTTGCCGGCCGCATTGAATACATATAGAAACATAGAAACATAGAATTTGATGGCAGATAAAAACCACTTGGCCCATCCAGTCTGTCCCTTTTTTAAACATGTTACCTCAAACCATATTTGAAGGATATCAATATGTCTATCTCAAGCATGTTTAAATTATTCTACTGTATTTGCGTCTACCACCTCTGATGGGAGGCTATTCCACTTATCCACTACACTTTCTGTGAAGTAATTCTTCCTCAAATTTCCCCTGAATCTTCCTCCCTCTAGTTTCAGTGCATGTCCATGTGTTCTGTTGCTCCTCTTCCTGTGAAGAATGTCTCTCTCCAAAAACCCTTGATATATGTGAAAGTTTCTATCATGTCCCCCCTTTCTCTTCTCTGCACTAAAGTATACATAGATCTTTTAGTTTTTCCTGATACGATTTGTGATGTAGGCCATGCACCATTTTAGTTGCCCTTCTTTGTACAGTCTATAATGTATTTATATCCTTCTGGATATATGGCCTCCAGAACACAGTACTCTAGATGAGGTCATACCACAGACCTATACAGTGGCATTATTACTTATTTCTTTCTACTGCTGAAACCTCTCCCTATGTAATCAAGCATCTGACTTTCCAAAAAAATATATACAATCGGGCGCAACAAAATCCAAATGACCACTTAATAAGCTAAATTAAATAAGGCAGCTCCCACTAAGGATCCGACAGATCCTTCTTAAATAAAAACATAAATATAATTATTCAGAATAATTCTGAGAGCGCACTGAATAGTTCACACAATGGTCAATTTTATTTTAAAAAAACAACAATTAATTGCAAATAAAAATATATATATAAAAACAATATAGGTATTAAAGCTCAATTTGATCACACATGATTTTATCAAATACTTTATCAAATCATTTATGTTCATTAATAACTGATTCTCCGATGGTGTTCTTACCCACTTTCATTGGTTAATGGTAGGTCCATGAAACGAGCGGGGAGCTGTTTTATTGTATAATGAAGCAATATAGGCTTAAATTGATATTGTATGATGAGTGAGTCCAGATGGTATAGGAATCCAATATCAATTTAAGCCTATATTACTTCATTATCAGTTATTTATGAAGATAAATGATTTGATAAAGTATTCAATCATGTGTGATCAAATTCAGCTTCAATACCTATATTGGTTTTATATATATTTTTATGTGCAATTAATTGTTGTTTTTTTAAACAAAATTGACCATTGTGTGAACTATTCAGTGCGCTCTTAGAATTATTCTGAATAATTATATTTAAGCATCTGACTTGCCTTCTTCATTGCTTTGTTACATTGCCTTTTAGTATATATTGTTTATTAGATTAATTTTTTTAATTAGTCTGTGGTCACATTCTCTCATGCACCCTGTTTAATGGTGTGTACACACTTGTACAATCTGCATGAGATCCAGAAGAGATTTTGACTACATAGACAAAATCTCATCTGGATCTCATGCAGAAAGTCTTGGCTGCATAGACTATATAGTGCAGATTTGCACTATATAGTCTAAATTGTATGCAGATAGTCTAAATTGTATACATAGTCTAAATTGTATACATAGTCTAAATTGTACAAGTGTGTACACACCTTTAACCTATATTTCATAGCTTATGTTAACCATTTCCCTAGATCAGGGGTGTCAAACACAAGGCCCGCGGGCCAAATCCGGCCCGCCAGACCTCTTCATGTGGCCCGCGCAGCCGCCGCCAGCCTTCACCTTTTATTCTCGATTTTTTTTTTAAACAAGAAAGCCGCCTCTTCAGCGCATGAGTGGCAGCTTACAAGCCAGAGAACGTCTGCCCTCTAGCGCAGTGCCGCCGGTCGTCAACCCCTCCTCTGCTCCCACCTGCTGTATAGGAGCCAGAGAGAGGAAAGAGCAGGTCCGTTGTGGTGAATGGTGCTGCTGCTGTTGTGCGCTCCAGGTCACTTACTGATGAGTGTGCACTGCACAGTGACCGGGAGCACGCTGCCCCCCACTCCTGGATAGATAGTGCGAGGAGCGCTACTGACAGGAGGGAGGGGGAAATGCGCAAGCGCAGCTGTGTCCTTGGTGGTGGAGCAGCTCAGACTGGAGTGGACGCGTCAGAGCGGGTAAGTGACAAACTCTCTGTCTATGTGTGTGTGTGCACTGGCACATTGCAGTCCATCATTAATTGCTGTGTACCATGATAATAAGCAGGACATATGCCCTAAGACTGAGTGCTGCCCCCCTGGGCACGCAGCGTGTGCCCTAATGCACTGCAGTTCACAGCAATAGCAGGAGGGAAATGCTACTGCTGAGTTACAGTGGTATTATTTGGGACATACTTGTATGAAGGACACTATTATGATAATAAAGAGTGGACACATAGTCCTACAGATACAACCGGCCCTTTGAGGGTGACCAAACTGCTGATGCGGCCCCTGATGAATTTGAGTTTGACACCCCTGCCCTAGATGATTAGTGACAGGTGTGTTGGTAACTGCTCACCTATAAAAGCATAGTGTGCTTTGAGCTTTAGACCATATAGCATGCCTGGAATCAAGCATTAATGTGATAGCTATGTGTATTGTAGCCATCTTGAGCGATAGTGTTAGGACCTGCAGAAAAGTGGGGTCCCAGGAAGGGGGCTGCAGGCTTAAATGCATTGATCAATTCATGAACTAAAGCTCCACTATTTATTAATATCAGTTAATTTAGTGTGTGCAGAGCCCCTACAATGTCTCTCTCTCTCTCTCTCTAAGGTAAACATTACAAGTCATTATGATGAATAATTTAAATTAGTAATTTAAATTGGTAATTTCTACAGCTATTTCACTTGGCACTCAAAGAGTTAATATTTTTGCTACAGAACATACTTGGACCAGTGCTTTTTAATATAATTTTTGGTCATATTGCAAATGGAAGTGAAGGTAAAATGTGCCTTTTTTACAGATGACACAAAGGTATGCAACAGGGTAGACACACCAGGAGGGGTAAAACAAATGATTGATGATCTAGGTAGATTAGAGGAATGGTCAAGAGCATGGCAACTACAGTTTAATGCCAAAAAATTCAAAGCCTAAATATAGTATAAATGGCACTATAATGGAAACTATTGAGGATGAGAGGGATATAGGAGTCACTATTTCAGGTGACTTAAAAGCAGATAAGCAATGAAGAAGGCCAGTCAGATACTTGGTTGCATAGGGAGAGGAATCAGCAGTAGAAAGAAAGAAGTAATAATGCCACTGTATAGGTCATTGGTATGACCTCATCTAGAGTACTGTGTTCAGTTCTGGAGGCCATATCTCCAGAAGGATATAAATACATTAGAGACTGTACAAAGAAGGGCAACTAAAATGGTGCATGGCCTACATCACAAAACGTACCAGGAAAGACTAAAATATCTTAATATGTATACTTTAGAGCAGAGAAGGGAAAGGGGGGACATGATAGAAACTTTCAAATATATCAAGGGTTTTAGGAGAGAGACATTCTTCACAGGAAGAGGAGCAACAGAACACGAGGACAAGCATTGAAACTAGAGGGAGAAAGATTCAGGGGAAATGTGAGGAAGAATTACTTCACAGAAAGGGTAGTGGATAAGTGGAATAGCCTCCCATCAGAGGTGGCAGAGGCAAATACAGTAGTACAATTTAAATATGCTTGGGATAGGCATATTGATATCCTTACAATGAAATAATGTTTAAAAAAGGGACAGACTAGATGGGCCAAGTGGTTCTTATCTGCCATCAAATTCTATGTTTCTATCTAACATGATAATTATACCCCGTTCTCACTGCTAGGCAAATTCCTGGGTCAAGCATGTCGACACGGTAATTTGCCTTTAACAATGTTTTTTTTTCCAGCGTGAACGGGCCAACCCGAATCGAAATTCCCAGGTCTGCAGCCCTGCTTTTTACCCAGATTGGAGACCCGGGTATGCTGACCTGGGTTGGTTCGTTTGCACTGCAAAAAAACTTGTGTTAAAAGGCAAATTACCGAGTAGAACTGCTTGACCAGGTAATTTGCCTAGCAGTGAGAACGAGAGTCCGGCGCTGCAATCCCTGGCATTGAAATGCCGGGAAAAAGCCGGATATTTTACACTAGCAGTGTGAACATAGTATAATACTCTTGGCAGCAGTGCACATAGCAGATATAGGGCAATAAGATCAATTTTTCAGTGTGCCTCGCCTAATAATGACTGTGGGCCAGATTCTCTAAACTTCAAAAGTGATAAAATGGAGAGTGATAAACAGCCAGCCAATCTGCTCCTGTCTGACATTTTTCAAACACAGGCTGTGACATGGCAGGTAGGATCTGATTAGCTGGCTGTTTATCACTCTCCATTTTATCACTTTTGAAGCTTAAAGAATCTGGCCCTGTGTCTGATAACAATCCATTTGAAGCCAACCAAGTAATCATTGATCATTGATTGATTGATGTTGGTAATTCTGGTTGATAGATGACTGCACTTGACCACTGTCAATCCTGTGTATGTGATCATGTTTCTGCTTCAATAACAAACCAAAATGATGCCATAAGGAATCAGACTGCTCTGGCCAAGGGTTTGATGCCATACAGTGTGAGGAGCTGCCCTGTTTGCTTGATAATACTGAGCACATATTCTTCGGTGGGAAAAGGGGAATGGGGAAGTCGACCAGTGCACAGGTTTTGGTTTTTTTGCTGTAATCGAAACAAAGTAATGGTTTCCACAAATGTAGTTTATCTAGAGAGAGTCTGAGGTTTCTCTAATAATTTGGGAGATGTGGAGGTGCACCCTTGAGAGTGAATTGAGTATTAGCAAGAAAAGAAGAAAAGGACTCTCTTTTTTGTTGGGGCACTCTTGTATTTAAATTATATAGCGTAATTTTTAATTTGTAAGGGATGAGAGAAGATAGATAGGGAAATGTAAAGGACTCAAACTTTTGGAGAGCCCCTAATTCAACAGTCAATACTAGTATAACAATCTGGGGGAATGGGGAAGTGTAAGGAATTGAGTGAGGTGTCTTAAAAATGTACTTTTATTAATTATCTCTAAAATTGGTACTTATGTGTTACTTGGGCACCCACTATAGTTAGTACGCTCATACCCCCACTATTCATGTCGGCATGCAGTTGATTTTATATAGTGGCAAGCGCAACGAGCCCCGCGAGGGGACGCGGAAAGCTAAGCAAGTAGCTTAGTGGGCGCCCAACTAACATATAAGTACCCTAAAATTTGCTAGATAGACATAAATATACATTTAGACACACAAAAAGGTACAATATAAATCAAAACACTTGTTTCGTATATGTGCCGCGGGTATAGGGTGCTGAATGACTGTGCCTCTAATCTCTATACTAGTATTGAATTACCAGATAGAGAAAGAGAGTGTTTTTCTCATACAGATGGAGCCAGGCTCCCTCTTGCTGGCGAATCGCCAGATTGTCTCCGCTGGCGATCCGCCAGCGGTGAGGCGCTCCATCTGACTGAGACGCGCGTGCGTCTCACACGCACGCGCGTCTCAGTTTCCGGGCGGCGGGGCGACGGGAACCCTGTCCGTCTCCGCTTCAGGGAGACGGACAGGGTTAAGGGAGGCAGCAGGGGGATCAGGGAGGCGGTGGGGACCCCAGGTGACCGCTGGCAAGCCGGCGGGGACCCGGGGGAAGTGCCGCCGGAAGGGGACGCACACGCATCTCGTGCGCGCGCGTCCCCTTTCGCAGATCAGATGGCAGCTGGCGGGGGATAGCTGCTGGCGATTCTGCCGCCATCCCCTGCAAAGACCAGGACGGCTCCATCTGTAGGTGTCTGATTCCACCTAGAGAGTAACAAAAACATTTCTATAAGTAATATATGTATCAAACAGTTGGACCGTTGTTTGAATTTCTTGAGGCAAAAAGATATAAATTATTAGGATGTGTTTAACAAAGTAACACTTATACCTGAATTAAATTCTTAACCCTATTATAGAGCAGAATCAACAGTTATCCACGTTCAGTAACAGAGTGTTAGCAGAGTAATACAGGTATTCAATTTAACCAGTAAAAATGTTTTGTTTTGTAAAATTGAAAATATAACAGATAAGACAGTTGAAGATAACTGTCAGTGGCTTTTACAGTAAGCCTATAAAATATAGCGGGGAAGACAGTTAAGGATAACTGTCAGTGGCTTTTACAGTAAGCCTATAAAATATAGCGGGGAAGACAGTTAAGGATAACTGTCAGTGGCTTTTACAATAAGCCATTTGTTATGATCCGCAGCAACGGATAATCATATAGTTTAAATCAAAGTCAAATAGACAATGTTGGAGCAGGTACCATGATAAGTGAAGTGATGGTAGATCTTTTTCCTCCCCTAAGAAAAGAAAATAGGAATGAAAAGGGATAAGAAAGAAAACGTAGAGAAAAAAAGAGAGAAGAGGTGGGAGAGAGATAGTGGGGGAAAGAGATAAAGTATGAAATATCCCTTTTGGTCCTGAAAGTGTGTTTTCTTAGCCTACTTTATATATCTATAGCAAGAATGGGTTATCTGATGTCTTACAGGGAAGTCACCCTTTAGTAAGACTTGCCAGCTTCCACTGTCAATCAGTGGGCTTTCGGGGTATTGTGGGAAAACACATATGATTCAGGATTAGGGGGGATATGAAAGGAAAGGAGGAAGTCTCCTGTTATTCCCTTTTAAAGCTGCTGCTGCCCGACTATATATACCTGTGACAAAAAAATGGGAAGTTTGCATATATTGGAGAGGTCTCCCTTCTCAGGTATCATGTGAGTCTCATGATTTGCCAGCAGCCATCATGATAATTTTGGTGGGGCTTTATAGGTATTGTGGGTGAGCGAGCTTTGTTAGTAGTGGGAATTATTTAGGAGAAAGTTTATGAAAAACTGCTGTCCCCTCAGATCTAGCTGCCCCCCTGAGTAGAGGAGTTACGAGCGCAGGGTGGGTTTGCACAGATCCAAATGGATGAGTGTTTTCACAATAGCAGTACTGCAAAGGTGTAGGTAGTGTACAACCCTTTTGCTGGAGCAGTGTGCGCTGCTGTCCTCCACATGCAGGAATGCTGCAGTGGTAGAGGGTGAGCGGCACACGGCCAGCAGCCCGGCTGTGGAAAGAGGATGGAGACAATGACAGAGACAGGGGGGTATGCGGGTGGGAACGGGGTGCCCGAGAAGCCAATGTTTTGTAAAAATTCTATTTTTGTACGAAACTATCTCATTCAGATCTAGATGAGACCGCGGTGGTCGTTAGGCAGTCAGATCGTACTTTATGCGTTTTGCAAAGTACACCATGCAACCGTCGTTGATTGGCCTTTGAAATTTAAATAAGGGGCTGGACAAGCTGGGATATAAATAGCAGCAGCCATTCATACATTTGCATTTCTGCTTTGTGACTAGTGATGTTGATGTACAGTATACTTGCTGAACGCTGCACATAGCTATTTTGCACTGCTTTATTTTGGCTGCCATTACAAAGTGTGATTCTACCCTACATTACAGTGTCCATTATGAGATCCGTTACAAGCAAGATTAC
Organism: Crinia signifera; assembly: GCF_055691185.1. Taxonomy (NCBI): domain Eukaryota; kingdom Metazoa; phylum Chordata; class Amphibia; order Anura; family Myobatrachidae; genus Crinia; species Crinia signifera. Next base: position 73,910,853 of record NC_139225.1, read on the forward strand.
CTGCTGTACTATGCTGTGCTGAAGCTGAGGCATAAGAGGGCCCAGCATAAGAAAGCAAGATCTTGCTGGACCAAGCAGTGGCTACTGAGTCGTCAGACTCGTTCTCACATGCCACTGCTGAGGCGCATTAGGGAGAACAATCCAGATGACTACAGAAATTTCCTGCAAATGGATGATGCCACTTTCCAGGAATTGTTGCGTCTAGTGACCCCCTACATTGAGAAGAAGGATACCAAGTATCGGATGGCTATCCTTGCTGAGGACCGGCTGGTGGTGACCTTGAGGTTTTTGGTGACAGTACAGTCTTTGGCTGACCTAAAGTTTGGATCCCTCATCTCCCCGCAAGCTTTGGGCCTCATCATCCCGGAGACCTACAAAGGAGAGGTGCTGCCATACCAGTATTGCAATGTAAGGAGGAAAAATACACTGTACACTTTATTGTGAATACAAAATCTGTTTTATTAATAATTAGGCCTAGGGCAGATGCTTAAAATGTTTTTTAGGCCTGTAAAATATCAAAAAGGTGCAAAAGTATAGAAAAATATATTAACATTTTGATTAATGAACTTTAACCATTTAGAATAAGATAGAACTGGTTCAAAAATAAAACAAAATATATTAACATTTTGTATCACCCAGCTTTAATTTTCCCAATAGGTATGTACGAGTTCATCTATCTGGATGTCGTCAGGAATGGGAGTGCTTCAGATGGTGGCACTTTTAAGGACACAAAATTCTACCACAGACTCACCAATTTGCCGAAATTGATTTGCCCTGGCTGCGAACTTGCCGCCTGAGTGGTAGGGGTCATCCGCTGGGGTCTGCCCAATGTTTAATGGACGTGGCCCTCCCTGCTCAGGGTGGGCAGATGACGTCATATTATGTCAGCACCCGCCCCGAATTTGTCGAAAAGTGTCCATCTGAACAGTAAATCTCGGCTCACTTTTTCTAACAAACAGAGGAAAATCATTTGATGGTGAGTAACCATCAGAGGATTTTACCTCAGTGCGGGCGCATGCTAGCGGATGTGTAAGCATACACATCCGCCCGCATCGTATCGCTGGAATTCAGGCAGCACGGGGAGGGGGTGCATTTGGTGGGGCGGCATTTACCTTCTCACTAGGCAGAAAATATACGCAACCTAGCGATCAGGTCTGAATTACCCTATGCTACTATGTCCCTATGAATGTGTGCTGTATATCCTAGCAACTAAATAATTGCTGAAGTTATTGTATCTGCCTTCATACTGTAACACTTCCATCACTGATATTATAACCTCCTAATCACGTATGGTCTCACAGCCGCTCAGCAATCACGAACAACCAGCCCTTACTTCCTAAATGTCCTCCTCAAGCCAAGAGAAAGCATTAGTGGCTAATTAAATATAATGTCTGTGGTTCTGTGCTGTTCTTATTTTATACTTGGCAGGCAATACTATCTTTGCTGGTTCCCTTGGCCCCTTCCCTTTCTTACACCTTTTTTCCCCCCCTTTTGCTGCAATGGAGGGGTGGGGGCTTTCTGGATAGTATAATGCAAGTTAATTCTGACATTGCACAAAGTAAATCCACTCCTTTATGAATGAGCTCAGAGTCCGCAACAGGTGCTAGGCGTAGTCAGCCTCATATCCACATTAATCCAAGGACTAAATCTGCTTCGTGTCATCCTGATGTAGTAGCTTTGTCCCACGTTCTGAACGCCTCCGAGAGAACTTTGCAGCCAGTTCATTTAATAGCAGATCAGGTAACTGCTTGATGAGGATTTAAACATTTGTAATTATAGAGAAACATGTGAAAAGCAAATGATTGGTCCTTCTATTTACAAATGTAATGAGGGTGTCATTTAGATTTATTTGTTTTTAGTGCTATTTTCATTCTAAGAAAGAAGAAAGCAATACAGACAGAGCCAGTGGACTCTAGATCACTTGTACTGTCAATTAAAAATACTGCATTTAAAATGTAATGCTATCCTTTTTTTGTAATAGTTGCAATAGCAGTGCTCCAAGTGGAAATTTTAAAGTGGGGGTATGGAAAAATAAAGGATGTAGTTATGCCTGCGCTGAAGGGGGTGTGGCCACTGAAAAAAGGGGCATGGTCACTGAAAAAGGGGCGTGTTTTTATGTGTAAGTGTGTGTACCACACCACATACCCCAGACATACACACCGTAATGCCCGTTACACATTATAGCAAATGCCGTAATGCCCATTACATATTATACCACATGCCACAATGCCCATTCCACATTATTCTGCATGCCATAATGCCTGTTACACATTATTCCAAATGTCGTAATGCCTGTTACACATTATAGCAAACGCTGTGATGCCCTTTACATATTATACCACATTCCGTAATGCCCATTCCACATTATTTCAAATGCCATAATGCCCATTGCACATTATTCCACATGCCATAATGCCCGTTATGCATTATTCTGCAAGCTGTAATGCTTATTACATATTGTGTCATGCACCGTAATGCCCATTACACATAATACCACACACCATAATGCCCCTTACATATTGCACCACACACCATGTTGCCCATTACACATTGTGCCACACACAGTGATTCCCATTACACATTGTGCCATACACCATGATGCCCATTACATATTATGCCACTTAAGTACTGCTCACCTACATGCTTGATACCCAGGGCTTCATGTTCGTTGACAAGGGGGCTTCATGCTCAATGCCAAATGGGTCTCATGCTCATTGTCTAGACCTCTTGTCTCTGACTCTGGTCTGGAGACTCCAACATCCGATATGACCTGACACTCACATTGCAACTTTTCAATTTGTGACTTCTGTCTTCACTTCACTCCTGCCATTTCTCGGATCCTTTATGTCCCAGAGAACATTTCTTGGAAATATTGTATGACACATTGGAATCAGTGTGTCAATTGAAAAGTTGTCATAAAAACCGTGTCATAGCTAACAGCTCCCACTATGGGACAGAGAGACACATGCACACACATTACACATCAATTACAACCAAGGGTAACGTTCTCTAGTACAGATGACTGGTGGTGTCACTGCAGGCATTTTGTTCTAGCTAAGAACAACGTTTCCCCTAAGACCCCCTACTCACACTTAATTGAATATGCCCATAAAATTTAGTATTTAAAATTTCCTCCTAATATTATATAATGTGTGGTTATTACTTACATTTTACTACTTCTTATTTTAAACTGACATACAGTTATCCAAAGGATTAAGAACATAGAACATACCAATCTAAGTGGATGGGTTGATAGAGCTTTCAAACGCAAATGCAAATTAATTATGTTTTTTCTCAACACTTTAGTGCAATAGTTTAATGTCTATGTATTTTAATACATTGTATTATTTATTTTGCCGCACAAGTACTTCATTTATTTTTTTGCTATTAACATTATTTTGTTATACAATTTACTACTGCCCTTTTCCATTTTTTATTTTTATTTGGTACTACTAGTTATTAGTTACATAGTTACATAGTAGGTGAGGCTTAATAAAGACTTGCGTCCATCTAGTTCAACCTATGTTTACAATAGTTTATCCCTTGTGGTATAGTATGTTCTGATATTTTAAAGACAGATTATGTTACTTATTCGTACCCGTGGATGTTTTTAACCAATAAATGTTTATCCAACCTTATTTAAATGTATTTATACTGTCTGACGACACCACTTCTCCAGGAGAGTTCCAAAGTTTGACTGCTCTGACTGCAAATAATTTTTTCTTCTAATCTAAACTCATGCCTTCACGTCCTAGAATACTTTCTAGCAGAAAAAGGGTGTTTGACAGTTCCTTATATTGTCCCCTAATATATTTATACATATTGAGCATATCCCCCCTTAAACGTCTCTTCTCTAGTGTAAATAGTCCCAAATTGCTTAATCTTTCATTGTAGCTTAAATTCTCCATTCCACTAATAAGCTTTGTTGCTCTTCTTTGGATTTTTTCTAATTCTATGATGTCCTTTTTATAGTGTGGGGCCCAGAATTGTACTCTGTATTCGAGGTACGGTCTAACAAATGATTTGTACAGAGGCATAATTACTTTTGAGTCCCTAGTTTCCATGCCCCTTTTAATACATGCTAGACTTTTGTTGGCCTTTTTTGTTGCTATATTACATTGAGCACTACCACAATTAGATGCTTAACTTTCTTCTCAGACAGTTGGTTTTTGGCATAATTAGAGCAAAAAAGTTTTCTTTGTTATTAATCATTTAATGCCACAATATGTAGGGTGAGATTTAATACGATTTTTTTTTTTTTTTTTGCAATTTTTTCAGAATTTCAGAAAAAAAACGCCAAATTCGCACATTTTCCTAAAATCGCACATTTAATAGGATGCGCTCCTGGTTCCAAAAATATGGGGGACAAAAAAACAGGCACCAGGCTCCAACATCCCATGGTGTCATGCCACAGCTGGGGTACACTTTTTACATAAGGTCTCCCAGGCTGTACCATGAGCACCGTGGCTGGTCTGCCCTGGACGGGGCACCTGGGACCCCCCCCCAATAAAGGCCCCCCTAGACTTCACCCATCCAGAGCTGAAGCCCGGGGCTGTCCCTGGAGTCCCTGGCCAGTGGACGCCGGGCTGATACGTGTAAAATAAAAAAGAAACATTGCTTTTTACAGGTGAACTACAAGTCCCAGTAGACCTCCCTGAATGCTGGGACTTGGTGAACCACAAGTCCCAGCATGCAGGGTATTAATGGGCCCCCTGTTTTTCCACCAGTAAAACAAATGTTAAAAAGAAAAACACAAGCACACAGAGAAAATTAAAACTTTATTATACACACATTCATTTTACACCTATACTTACAAATCCAGGCTCCAGCGTTGTCTCTGTCCTCTGCAGCAGCTCACCCTGCACCGACTGCAGGATGAGCCGGCTTCCTCTGTTGTAATGACAATGGAGAATCGAGCTGGTGCAGCCAGGTGTGTGGTCTGTGGACGTTATGTGACCTTTAAGATGTGATTCATCATTAAAAAACACCACAATGAAGAAAGCCACATTTAAGAGATTTTCTAACAAGACAAAACATCAAACATGAGTTCTACTAATTTCTCTTCTTAGATTCTCTGCTCAATTAACCCAACAGCATCATTTTGGCTAAATCACAGGTGTCAAGGGAATTGCTTTAGGGTAATACTTTTTATGTGAACCTTTCCATGGATCACTGAGGACAATTGTCAAGTCATTCTCTGCTTCTTAATGGTCTAGTGAAGCTGCAATACTGGGTATGCAGTCAGCGGACAGACACTAGGGTCACTAGGTCGACCACTACTGGTTGACAGTAGCTAGAAGGGTTGACATACCTTAGGTTGACACTGGCAAAAGGTGGACACAAGCTTATGATCAACATAGGCAAGGTCGACAGCCAAAATTAGCCTAGAGTTTAATCCATTTCAATTTTTTTTCAGCAAATAAACATTATCAAATATATTTATTTTTCAGCGAATAAGACTATTATCGAGATTTTAGCCAGATGGTCATTAACGGGTTGTCCAAATATAGCCTGTTTTTATCGGCCAATAAAACACGGGATACGGGATAAGTATCCAAACCCATGCGTTGTTGCGGCTGTGAGGACTGTCTTCATGTTATTGAGGCATGCAAAGCATAATTCCTGGAAAATGTTGACTTTCGGAGCTAATTGTATAGCCTCCGGGGTCTCCTTCAACCGTGGTAATATACTGTGGCTAATTGTATACCCCCATAGACTGTCAGAGCACTCAAGAAACATAACATCTTGAGTGGTAAAATGTGGCTCAGACTGAGAGATGCGTAAAACCTTCTGTACACGATTCATCCAATAGGACTTCATTATGATGATGTTCCACACCACCCTGTGAAAAGGTCAACATGCCAAATAGAGGTAGCATATAAATAACTTAAATACAATCTATATCTCCAATTACAAACATCTGTATAAAGATGATGTGCATGTGTGTTGACTATGAATAGCAGCAACAATTTTGGAGAATAAGTGTGCAGAAGTTATTACAGATGAATATAAAGAAGTAAGGCATTGAATAAGCAGAGCAATTCCAGAAGTTATTTAGGAGCTGATTTCTTCTTTATCCGTGTAGATTTAGAGGGAGCAAGTCTGCCTATTTTTAGCAACAATTTAGTGTGTTTTTCTGAAGTGGGATTAGATACTTTTTAATAACAAAGTGTGCGTTGGAGGGAGCAGCTTTTTTTGGTGGAAAGGTTCTCACCTTATAAATGTTTTAAGAGTTGGAGTGGGAACAAGGGTTGTCTGCTCATAGGACAGGGCGGACTCAGACTTAAAATATTACAAAACTATTTAAATTGTGCTTGGGTTGGTAAAGCCTAGCAATGGTATTGTTAAATGTTTGGGGAATTTTTACATGATATATTGGTTTATGGTTAAATGTAACAAGTGTTGCCAGAATAAGCAGCCTGTGCAATGGAGCTTGTTTGCTAATCTTTCTTCATACAGTCTATATATCCCACAGTATCGGCCAAAGAGAAAAAAGTTGAAAGAAATGTTCAATACTTTGGTAACTGCTTCATCCTATTTCAGGATGAATGGGGGTATCTGTTCCAACTTCTGGTCCCAGTCAATGATATTTAAGAAGATTGAAGAAATTTCTCAACAACACCAGCAGCCATGTTGTTGTTCTTACAATGTAAACCATCTATTATGAAGTTTCACCTCCTGGAGTCTCCCTGTTTTCAAGTGAAGGCGTCTAGTGATTCCCCTGCCATCTGTGCTGATTTCCCTGCCAATTTATTGAGTTATAATCATCTATTCTAAAGGGGGCATACACACGGTGAGAGATTGTCTATGGCCGATTATGACTATGCAATTTCCCCTTGAAGTGCATGGAGACAATTTTGGCTAAACAGTGTCCATCAATCTCGGCATCGGCAGGGTTCTCCCACCGGAGAACACTGGCGCTGTCTGCTCGCTTAGCACACAGAGCTGACAGCTCGCTCTGTGTGTGGGCTGTCAGCTCTGTGTGCTATGCGATAGCGGCGCAGCACAGCCCGACCTAGCATAGCTAGGTAGCCCTGCACACATCGCTATGTGTGTAGGGCCCATAACTGTATTTACACTGCTTAATATATCTCTATACAGGTTGAGTATCCCATATCCATACATCCCTTATGCAAAATATTCCCCAAAACTTCGTTTTTTTTGTTATTTTTTCCCCCTACACCTTTTTTTTATATTTACCTCATCCCCCGTGTCTACGGTGCCATCAGAATCCTCTTCAGCGCATCCCGGGCCCCAAGGATGCATTGCACATGTGCGCTGTTTACTTCACCGGTGCACCCTTTTAATGCATCCCTGAAACCGGGTATGTCGCTGAAAGGGATTCTGATGGCTGCTGTGGACGTAAGGGGACATAGTGGATGTTGGGGGACCATTGGGGCACTGCTAGGTGACCAGGTAAGTATAAAAAAAATATTCAGAAATCTGAAAATATTCCTTATCCAAAATGCTCGTGGTACTGAGCATTTCGGATAAGGGATACTCGACCTGTAATAGTTTACACTGTATGGGATAATACAGATATTCAGATTGTCCAATCAAAAGCCTACTCACCTACCCTTTTGTAGATTTGATTGTTCTAACATTTCTATATTACCTGGTAATTCTCGGAGTGGAAAAGGAAATAATATTTCTTAGATAAAGTTATTTAAGTACTTTACATATCTATCTATCTATCTATTCACAAAGGAATTAGCTGGAATTGTAGCATTAGGTAAGTTTGGAATGTCTCAAAGTATCACAGATAAATTATGGCTGATAAATAGAAATTATCCCATGCAAAGAATTAGCTCTGTTTGAGTTGGATATGGTAAAAGAATTTTCTCCTAAATTGTCTTGCTTAGAAGTTTATTGCTACTTTAAATAATTGTCTCAATAGTAGTTTACAATAAGCACGCTCTAATAACGTTGCCTTTTTCATGATGAGAGGCAAGATTGGAATTTACAACTTCTTTGAACATGGGGCTGTGTATGGCTAAACTGGTTTTAACGGGCCCTTGTCTATACTTGAACTAGTTACCATGTCCATTTTAGGCCTTGTTGTGCATTAAGGCTCACACTCAACATTGCACAATGATTATAACACTTTGTATTGGGATGTTCTGTAATTAGTAATAATCCTACAGTAGATCTACAGTAGATCTAGCACAGTTAAGATTTTCCTGTAGCATTGTAAAGGCCAAGGTTTTATTTTTAAATAAACTGAAACGTTGCTTTACATCCCGCCTTGCCTGCTTTATTTACCGTATATATGTATATACACAGTATATATATATATATATATATATATATATACACACAGTATATATATATATATATATATATATATATATATATAGTACTTTTTTGAAAAGAGCACTCACCAGTCTTCAGATTTAAGCCAATCAGTGAAAAAATTTTAATACATCACCAAGTCAACTGTATCGCAACATGTCGACGTTTCGGGCTGATGTCAGCCCTTTGTCAAGACCACACACAGTGAAGAAAACACCACAGTAGCAGGCATATCTCATTCACACACTGAGCTCCTTAAGTACCCTGAGCACTGGAACTAGCCCAGCGCAGACATAAAGTATTCACAGTCTTATTCAACTGTCTAGTCACAGCTACAAAGAAAAAAACTGTGCCTATAACACATATGTCTAATGTCATCGTTAACTTACTAGTTAGTTAGTAGCCCCGTCAACAATATAACATAGTTAATTGACCGGCGTGCGTTCCACAGCGCTGGAGCGCACAGCCGGAAGTAGGAAGTCAAGAGACCTTCTAGGCAGCGTCATGCGTTCCACAGTCCTCTGCCGGAACGCACAGCGCTCCACAAAGCAGCACACGCTGAACACTGCTGTATAGTCAGAATATGCTAAAAATTACTCAAGAGGCTGTGGGCACGGGCTATCACCCGTATCTATACCCCACAGGGCAACAGTATGCATATATTATAAACGCCGGCAACTTTCACAATTTGGGCTATTTTACAGAATCAATAATGGCTGATGGGGATATCAACTTCAGTCTGCATGGGTGATTCCAGAGACTCCAGGGCACCAAGGGTCAGAAAACACACATTCAAAAACGCTAAATATGCAAGACGGACAGACAACAAATATCACACTTTTAAAACAACTGGCAAGTAGTTATGAAGGCGCACTCTCCAGCGGGACCGCTGGTAAGAGTCCGCCAGCAAAACACCTGACAAGTTGAAGGTTGTCTAGAGCCTAAGGTTACGCCCACATAATACAATAATACATCTAATCCACATAATTCCAGAGCAGTTCTGGGAGCTAGAGAAAAATATTCAAATGTGTCTTTTCATTAAGTCCCCTTGGAAAGACGGTGTCCAGGCGGTGAATCCACCAAGCTTCTTTTTTTAGTAACATTAAACCCCGATCACCTCCTCGAGGGGGTGGAGGCAGAGCCGTATTTCCCATTAGGCACGTGAGGCACCGGCCTAGGGGCGGCACATGTTTGGGGGCGGCGCTTGGATGCCTGTGATAGTACTGTCAGCCCAAAATGTACCAATAACTGCAAAATACCCACTGTACTGTACTATATTCCATCTTAAATAGAGTGTAAATGGATAGGACATGCAGATACTGCCCCTATAAACTGTCCTACTTAGTAAACATTATTGTTGTGCCTAGGGGCGCCCTCATCCCTAAATCCGCCCCTGGGTGGAGGTACCCAATTGATTGCCATATACCTCAATGTGGCCAGCTGGTGCTTTTCCTTTAGAAAGTGTGCTGCCACTGGTTTGTCCGTAAGACCAGTCGAGTACGCCTGTCTATCTGATTGATGAACGGTGCTGGTTGATCCTCTCTCTTGGGGTTCTTATCGTTTCTCCCACGTACATAAGCCCGCATGGGCAGATGAGGTAATATATTACGTGGTCCAGCTGGCAGTACAAGCGGTGCTTTAGATAGATTTTCGTACCACTAGGAGGGTGGCAGAAGTAGGGTCCCGTAATGAGTGCGCGACAGGTTGCGCACCCTAGGCACTTATAGCAGCCGTTTTTCTTTGCTAGCCACCTTTCGCCGTTCACTTTCGTCAGCTTTATATTTGGTCGTAATAAGTAGTCTTGTAAATTCCGACCCCTGGAAATACTTAATAGTGGTGGTGCCTCACCAATTTTCTTAAAGGCAGGGTCTGACGTGAGCAACGGCCAATGTTCTTTGATGACTCGCTGTGTGTTTTTCACGTTAGTGAATGTTTAGAATTAACCGATTCTTTTCAACATATATATACATATACATATACATATACATATATATATATATATATATATATATATACACATATACAATGCTTTGGCACTCTGGAGGATCAAAACAGCTCCCGGGGTGCCCTACTGGCAAATAGATACAAACAGTTCTTTGTCTAAATAACAAAGTAAGTCAGCACTCCACGGTAATGAAAAAGATATGTATTCAATTTGAAATATACATTACAAGGTGCTCCAGCGTTATCATCAACGTTTCATGGCCATCCCGGCCATTTCATCAGGATGTGGACTGCAAATGGCCGGATGGCCATGAAACGTTGATGATAACGCTGGAGCACCTTGTAATGTATCTTTCAAATTGAATACATATCTTTTTCATTACCGTGGAGTGATGACTTACTTTGCCATCCGCAAAATCAGTAGATCAACTTGTCCCCACACAGCAGCGTTTGTACGGCGGCACTCAGGTCTGGAATAACGTCACAACACCCTCCCGTATTCAGCCAACGTTTCAATAAGTTTTACTTATTTTCATCAGGGCAAAAAACATGAATAAAACTCACAATTTTATATGCTCACACATCACCATCTGTCCAAGTGAGACACGCTGCCCTCAGCCGCTGGGAGCGTCCCACAGCAATGACGTCACCCAGTGCACCCATTCACCAAACAAAAAAAACTTTAATAAACTGTAACAAAGCACAAAAATATATCCTGATATAAAGTCAAGTAATCGCACAAAAATATAGCCATCATGTAAAAAAGTTTTTTACAGCATATACAATTGAAGAGTGAGAGCATATACACTATTGCACAAAACTAGATATATTTTATAAGAAGCAGTTGAGACCCAAGGTCTTGTTCAGCCCATTAGGGCTAAGTGAATCTAATTTAAAAATCCACTGAGCTTTGCGCTGCAACCTTAGACCTGTTACCCCCCTCTCCAGTGGGGGAACATGGTTGATAATTTTGTGTTTAAATGCAGTGGGGGAATGTCCCATTACTGCATAGTGTCTTGCAACGGGCTGTTCGCTGGTACCCTTAAGGACCGCTGCCCGTATGACCAACCAATGTTGGGCCATATGGGTTTTAAATGAACAGTCCATTTTCCAAACATAGTACTTGCCACAAGGGCAAACCAACACATATACCACGTATTTGGAGGAACAAGTGACATGAAATTTGATCGGATATGTGATATTTTTAAAAGGATGTTGTCATCTGTCCACATATAGCTACAGGTAACGCAACCTGTGCATTTTACACACCATAACTTTGGGGTACCAAGGAATGTGGCAGAGGATGGCTTCTCAAAATTAGTAATATCACTTTGTACCAAATAGTCTCTAAGGTCGCGTCCCCTAGAGTAACTGGTTATCAATTTTTTGTTGTTTAACCCTAATAGGTCATTGTCTGAGGCAATAATGGGCCAGAGCATCTTCACGGCGGTATTGACAACAGTACTTTTATTGTTAAAATGGTTAGGCCAAAGAATTCTATTTGCAATGGCTTTTTTCTTTTCAAGGTTCTAGTGCGGGATAAAGCTAAAACCCTCTGTTTAGTAAGAATTAACTGATCATAATTGTAACCACGATCTACAAATTTCTGGATCATACCATCTAATTGTACATGCAAATCTTCATCACTACTACAGATTCTGCATACTCGCAGCATCTGAGAGTACGGGAGTCCTCTCACGACAGATGCAGGATGAAAACTAGCAGGCGATAACAGCATATTACAATCAGTAGGTTTAACAAACAGAAAGGTTAAGAGGAAACCATCTTTAATGCAAATGCGAACGTCAAGAAAATCAATTTGACTATAGGAATGTGGACAGGTCAATTTGATTGGACTAGTACTGTCATTCTGGTGATTAATGACATCCATAAGGGATGCTGCAGACCCACCCCAAATAAGGATCATGTCATCGATGTATCGAGACTAATAGATAACATTTTTAGAAACTTCCTGATCAGAAAAAAATATGTTCCTGTCAACCATCATCATATATGCGTTCGCATATGATGGGGCTACAGAGGACCCCATCGCACACCCAGTAACTTGCATAAAGAACCAACAATTGAAAAATAAATAGTTTTTGGTCAAAACCATTTCCAATAAATCACAGAAAAAGACAACATCGGGACCTTGATAAAGAGGGTTATTAGCAATCAAATGGCGTGTAGCCGCAATGCCCTCACAATGCGGTATACTAGTGTATAATTAATTAACATCAATACTACATAAAAGGCAATCGGAAGGTAAATTGGTTAACCCTTTGAGTTCTGCACAATAGGCTGCAGTTATACATCCAAATAACGCGATACCTGCTGGAAAATAGACCCCCTGGCAGAAATTATAAGTCTGCCAGGGGGTTTGTCAAGCCTTTTGTGAATTTTCGGGAGAGTATAAAGCAACGGTCTCCTCGGAAATTCACAAGTAAGAATTTTCTTAATGTTGGTAGTAATAATGTGTGACTCAACAGCTGCCGTCAGATATGCATGAGTGGATGAATAAAATTCAGGTCCAAATCGATAATTATAAACGTGACCTAATCAAATATAAAAAGGAAAAGTTCCTCAAAGTAAACAACGATTATGACACCCAGAATATATATGGTTGGCTCACAGGCAACACTCAGAGCCAGCGGCGGTTTAAGGGTCGTTTTAGATTTGGACATGCCACGCAATCAGGTTCATCTAACAATTCTGCCAACTCTGCAAGTGAGACAGAATATCGTGGCAGAGGGCATCCAAGAGGTGCCCCTAGAAATTGGTTCATTCCTTTAACAGTACGGACCCGAGCACAAAGAGCCAGCGAAGAGGACCCTATCGTAAAGGTGGGCAATGGAGGCGCATCCAGGGCGCGCAAGCCTCCCACCAACAAGAAGTGATTTTTAATCTACCTTCTAACCCTCTAACCCCTTGCAAGCATGCTGTATTGCAGAAGGGATTGAGCTTCGTACCCACTACTCATTTTGATCCTTTTCTGTAGAAAACAGAGACATTTAAATTTAACTGACAATTAAAGCTACAGGAGCATTTTGGAAACAAGGAATTGTTAACATCAGCTGAGTCCATTCCGCCTGAGTTATTTAAATTGGTACCCAAATCCAATTATGATCCACCTTCTATAAATGCTTCGATAAAATCATTTGTACGGTTGATTGATGCTTCTACTAATTCATCAGAGGAGGTCTTACTTGTGAATTTCCAAAGCGTGGCGAGTGCAGCGTTCTCACTTTATAGAATCAACTCCACGCCGACGTGGATACTGGGGGTATGACGTGGATAGTGGGGATATTAAGCATTGTGTATTTTCAGGGCTTCAGAGCCACTTACGTAGTTAACATAGCCAGCATTGTGCTGTATTGGTGCTTTTTTGGGGTGCTGCGCCCCAGGTTCAAACTTAGTATTAGGGACCCACCAGAAAATTTGAGGTTACCTTGACGCGGTTGGTGGGCTAGTATTTCTTGGCCAATAAATATTCCAAGAACCTCAATTAATTGCTCTATATGAGATAGCAGAGCTTATTATTATAGAGTGTGCATCAGGCACCACATGACTTTCTCTGTAGAACTACAGGTCCCAGCATGATGGCACCTCATGATATATGTATATTACTAGGGTGTGCATTTCAAGACCCCCCCCCCCCATATACTAGTGCTGTATTGGTGATCTCAATACACCACTATGTAAACTACGTAACTGCCGCTGTGAAACTACACAAGTACCTTTTTTATGTTTTACATTAAAGGTTTTTTGTTGATGGTGGTTGCCAGGTAACGACACAGGATGTGCCAGGACGCTGCAGAAAGGTGCGTGTCAGCTGACCGGGAGTGAGGGGAGTCGGGTCCACGCTGCTTCCAGGTGACGGTGACACGCTGTATGAGTGTGTTACGTTGTAATGGTGCAGTGGTGGAAGGAGGACCCACTTCCGGATGCTGGATTTTGCTGCTACCCATCGGCGTGACTGGTAAGTCCAGGTGCAGTCTGATCAGCACAGGCAGTGGGATATGTCTGTTATTTAATTGTGTTTCTATCATTGTGCACTTGTATGTCCTTGAGAACGGGGTAACTTCCGAAATGCCGTCGGATAATAAAGGCTGTTTTAAACACGGCAAAAAAAGACTGGTGAGGTCCACCTGCATTACTCTGCAATATATATATATATATATATATATATATATACAGTGGTCGAAGTGGGGCGGTATACGGGGGTATGGCATACCCCCACTTTATTCTGAAGATAAAAAAAAAAAAGTTTTTTTTCCCCCTCAGGATGCTCTCTGATCACTCAGCAGCGCATATTGTGCTTTTGTAATACCCCTGTACAACGGGGCAGTCTGGCAGGGGACGTTGATGGACAGTGTCCGAAGGTGCGCACTATATTCACTCTTTACTTTTCCATACCCCCACTTTAAAATTTCCATACCCCCACTTCAAAATTTCCACTTCGACCACTGTATATATATATATATATATATATATATATACACACATACATACATACATATACATACATACATACATACATACACACACACACACACACACACACACACACACACACACACACGTAAGGTAGTGCATACGGGTGTCACGCTCAGTCTTTAATAATAAAAATAATAATAATAATAATAATGAGACATTTCCAGGTATTAATCAATCAACAGTTTGGTTTTATTTAGAGATGTGCAGGCTCTGAATTACTCTTATTTACTCTGATTTCAAAGCAGGATCTTATTGGCTATCCCAAATCACATGACAGTTGTTGACAGTTGATAGCCAATAAGATCCTGCTTTGAAATCAGAGTAAATCAGAGTAATTCAGAGCCTGCACATCTCTAAATAAAACCAAATTGTTGATTGATTAATACCTGGAATTGTCTGATTATTATTATTATTATTTCTATTATAATATAATGAGTAAATCATAGTAAATCAGAGCCTGCACATCTCTAGTTTTATTTCAATCCTTCATCAGGATAAACCAACAGTTAAACAGTGCATACTTATATACAGTGATACAATAATGAAAGACAACCCACCATTCCACGTGGGCCCACTCCCGGTTGATCTGTGACTTCATCAGTCTGGAAGTAATATGATGATGTTGAGAGCCCTGATCTCAACATCATCAATTCTGTCTGGGTTTACATGAAGTTCTCAAAAATGTTTGCAGCAACCTCCCTGCAACTGTGTGCAAGTGCACCTTGGAGAATTTATGCTGTTTTGAAGGCAAGGAATGGTCACACCAAATATTGATTTGATTTAGATTTTGTTTCATTCATTTAGAATTTATTTAAGTGATACAAATAAACTATTAACACTTCTATTTATTGAAAGCATCCCTTTTTTGCAGCATTTTTTCCGCACCTGCATACATAGACATTTCTTAAGCACAAAGGGGCCTCACCATCATACTGTTACCAAGATAATCTGTAAATCTGGGATGGGTGAACACTAACACTCTCTCAAAGAGCCAGGAAACTGCTTTAATTTTACAAATAATTTGACTACAATTTTTTTACATGGAAGCTATATTGAGCCCACAGGAGCATACATTTTTACCATGTAGGCCAGCCCAGGCTGAAGAGTAATTCCATACCAGACATTTTGAGGCAAGATAGTGTTTGGGGCCCCCCTACAAATGCACTAAAACCCACAGCACAAAAGACAATCTCCACCTGACATTTTCAGAGGTTTGACCACATTCCCCATATGTAAAAAGGTATCGGAAAGCCATTGTAGTTTTAATTGCAGTTTTATTGGAATCAAACGAAAAGGTATATTTTGAGCGCTATGGGTCAGTATTTGGGTGCTGTGTGCAAGTGGCTGCCCTCTGGGAGGGGGTTGCCGCCCCCAAAAAAGGATATGCAGAAGGAAGGAAATACCAGTAGGCGCCTTATGCACACAAATTATGACAATTTATTAAATAATCTTAACATACAAAATATATTAAACTAGTAAAGCATAAAATAATCCACAACAATAATATAAATATATGAAGTTAAAAACATGTGCACTAGCAAATGCTGAATTGATGGAATTTATATTTACCAAGTCCCGGTAGACTTTTAGCATATGCGCATATGTTGCCAGGTACTAGTGTCCCGAATTGAAGAATAAAAAACCAGCGTTCTGCAGAAATATATGACACCCGTGAGATTACCCACAGGGTTATTTGTAATCCAAGACAAAAAGGTTGTAGGAGGCTTGAGAATAGCAACCAATGATTGTGTTGAACAAATGAAGTCGACACTTCTGTGTCGATGGAGACAAAAACCACAATTCTTACAGGCAGTGCTTTACAGCGGATCCCAGGTTGGTGAAGAATGAGTGTACCAACAGACCCCACACCTGTCAGTGTCAGATGTTGACAAAGCAGCCGCACCGGCCAGACAGCCAAGTGCGAACCGCTAGACTCTGTAACAGACGGAGGCTGCTTGGGACGGTAGTCTCGTGCGCTCTGCTGTGAGCGTGTCAGGCTGGTTGCCGCGAGGTGGTACAGTGGCTGTAGATTGTCTCCAATGACACACCGCTGCTGCGCTCCTTGAGAAAATAGCGGGGACCAAGGTGGACTGGTTTTTGTGGAGCTCAAACAACTGAGAGATTCTCCAGGTCCACTAGCTCAATGGCGGCAGCAGGGCTCCTTCTTCAAGACGCGTTTCGCCGCGCTATGGCAGCTTTTTCAATTGAGGATAGAAGGTTCAGCTCAGTGGGCTGGTCTTATACCTGGCTAGATGTTTAGCACAGGTGTGGCCAATTAATGATGGTTTCACTGTGAGTAATTTCATTGCAGTGTCTCACATTACAAATCATCTGGAGACATTGTTATAACCTTTTGGTATGGCTATTTTGTGCACAGGATCAGCATTTTGCATTAACACATGTATACAATTATCATCAGTATGCGGATATTTTTATAAAAATAAAAAAATAAATAAAAATTATATAAACACAGATATAGGTACATTTTAATTATTAGAAACATGCTTTCCACTTTTCAACAGGTTTAAAAAGGTTACACTGACAGACTATTTCTATAAAGGCACATCATAGGCAGAAAGGAGGGTTATTTTGTATCTAACTATAGTTATTTAGAATATTCATATTACTAAACCCTTTCTTTTATATGAGAAAAAAGAAGAAGCACTAAACAGAGCTTAATTAAAAAACAATAACAATAATATGTTGTATTGACCCATCTGGGCTAGACTCTAAATGTTTCATCTGTATAGATCAGATATTTTTTTCCCGATAAATCGGACGGGACAAGGAGAAGAATAAAATAATAAAAAACTTTTTCATAAAAAATTTTTTTTTAAATGAAATAGAAATAAAAGAATTAAATTAAATTAAATATATCTTAAAAGACATTTTAATAAAAATAAATATAAAAATAAAGAATAAATAATAATAATAAAATAAACTTAATAAAATATAAAGTCGTCCAGTGTGTATGGGGCATATGGACCCCAGAGTGTGAAAATGATCATATTGCATCATGAATCTTAAAGTCACATCGGCATTGTAACAAGACAAATGTCGGTGTGTTATATTTCAATTTATATGGAGTACACATATGAGAGAGAGATAGGGGAGAGAGCCCGAAAATCATTCCCAATTTCATTGAACATAGATTTATAGGTTTTCTTGGGTTTTTTTGAATTCTTTGTATTTTTTTAAAATTTTTTAATTTTTTAGAAATTTTTTGAATTTTTACGGATATTATACTAGAGAAACAATAATTGAATTTAAATGAATTCCAAATCTATAGTCTCATTCATACCGTGGGGTTTAAGAGTCTGTAGATTCAATTATTGTTTCTCTAGTATAATATCCGTAAAAATTCAAAAAAATTCTAAAAAATTAAAAATTTTTAAAAAAATACAAAGAATTCAAAAAAACCCAAGAAAACCTATAAATCTATGTTCAATGAAATTGGGAATGATTTTCGGGCTCTCTCCCCTATCTCTCTCTCATATGTGTACTCCATATAAATTGAAATATAACACACCGACATTTGTCTTGTTACAATGCCGATGTGACTTTAAGATTCATGATGCAATATGATCAATTTCACACTCTGGGGTCCATATGCCCCATACACACTGGACGACTTTATATTTTATTAAGTTTATTTTATTATTATTATTATTTATTCTTTATTTTTATATTTATTTTTATTAAAATGTCTTTTAAGATATATTTAATTTAATTTAATTCTTTTATTTCTATTTCATTTCAAAAAAAATTTTTTATGAAAAAGTTTTTTATTATTTTATTCTTCTCCTTGTCCCGTCCGATTTATCGGGAAAAAAATATCTGATCTATACAGATGAAACATTTAGAGTCTAGCCCAGATGGGTCAATACAACATATTATTGTTATTGTTTTTTAATTAAGCTCTGTTTAGTGCTTCTTCTTTTTTCTCATATAAAAGAAAGGGTTTAGTAATATGAATATTCTAAATAACTATAGTTAGATACAAAATAACCCTCCTTTCTGCCTATGATGTGCCTTTATAGAAATAGTCTGTCAGTGTAACCTTTTTAAACCTGTTGAAAAGTGGAAAGCATGTTTCTAATAATTAAAATGTACCTATATCTGTGTTTATATAATTTTTATTTATTTTTTTATTTTTATAAAAATATCCGCATACTGATGATAATTGTATACATGTGTTAATGCAAAATGCTGATCCTGTGCACAAAATAGCCATACCAAAAGGTTATAACAATGTCTCCAGATGATTTGTAATGTGAGACACTGCAATGAAATTACTCACAGTGAAACCATCATTAATTGGCCACACACACCTGTGCTAAACATCTAGCCAGGTATAAGACCAGCCCACTGAGCTGAACCTTCTATCCTCAATTGAAAAAGCTGCCGTAGCGCGGCGAAACGCGTCTTGAAGAAGGAGCCCTGCTGCCGCCATTGAGCTAGTGGACCTGGAGAATCTCTCAGTTGTTTGAGCTCCACAAAAACCAGTCCACCTTGGTCCCCGCTATTTTCTCAAGGAGCGCAGCAGCGGTGTGTCATTGGAGACAATCTACAGCCACTGTACCACCTCGCGGCAACCAGCCTGACACGCTCACAGCAGAGCGCACGAGACTACCGTCCCAAGCAGCCTCCGTCTGTTACAGAGTCTAGCGGTTCGCACTTGGCTGTCTGGCCGGTGCGGCTGCTTTGTCAACATCTGACACTGACAGGTGTGGGGTCTGTTGGTACACTCATTCTTCACCAACCTGGGATCCGCTGTAAAGCACTGCCTGTAAGAATTGTGGTTTTTGTCTCCATCGACACAGAAGTGTCGACTTCATTTGTTCAACACAATCATTGGTTGCTATTCTCAAGCCTCCTACAACCTTTTTGTCTTGGATTACAAATAACCCTGTGGGTAATCTCACAGGTGTCATATATTTCTGCAGAACGCTGGTTTTTTATTCTTCAATTCGGGACACTAGTACCTGGCAACATATGCGCATATGCTAAAAGTCTACCGGGACTTGGTAAATATAAATTCCATCAATTCAGCATTTGCTAGTGCACATGTTTTTAACTTCATATATTTATATTATTGTTGTGGATTATTTTATGCTTTACTAGTTTAATATATTTTGTATGTTAAGATTATTTAATAAATTGTCATAAATTGTGTGCATAAGGCGCCTACTAGTTTTATTGGAATATTGGCGTTCTTAATGTTGCTATAGATGGGATCCATGGCAGGATGTATTTCATCCAATATGCGATGCTTGATATATCCCGTACTAATAATATTATATTTGAACTAACTATGTCACTTAATGAAATACGGATTTAGTAACTAACTTACTAACTATAAACTAACTGGTTATCACTATTTATTGGAAATAGATACTTATTTTAACTTTCGTCCTTCTTAGGGGATTTGACTGGTATGTTTGTTTCCCCTTAGAATTGGCTATCTCTAGGAAACCTCTTTTCTCTCTTTTACTGATTGCTGTTAGTTTTTGTTTTCTCTCTTTTGTGTTGTCTCTTACTATTACTTCAGGGGGGACCGTAATGGAGTGAGGGCTGAGCACCAATTTCATGTCCACTGTAATTATAACCTTCATCCCACCATACTTATTATCCAAATAATTCAAGATTTAAAAATATATAAATTGCCATTGATGTGTTTGAAACCTCTAATATGTAACTAGTTTAGCACAAACAGATACTGTAGGAAGCAATTGCAACCTTCTGATATCTTTGGATGGTGGTTACCTTTCAGTAAAACTGTGTAATTTGTGCTCCTTTATAATATTCGATTATATATAGTATAGATACTTTTTAATACTAATATTTCCTCCTTAATAATTTTAATACACTCCCTCCTGATTGTCTTACATCTTACGTATGAGCTAGAGGTGTCAATTGAAAAAGAAAAAAGAAACTCGGATGGGGTGCACGCTAGACCCCCAATTTTTTTAAGTTATTCTGTTAACATTTTTATGTATTATTGTCATTTTTAATTTTTATACATTTTTTATGCTGTGCATATATTGATCTAAATTTAAAGTCATTAACTGTGAGGCTTATAGTGTCCAAAAGGATTTATCAAAAATTATTGCAAATTATAATTCAAATTCAATTGCCTGGATCCCTGCGATTTATATTATGTTGATAATATTCTTAATAAGGGACTAGTATAAATAGTGTTAGTTGTTTGTGTTACAATCTGGGGACTAACTGAACGTCTCCCAGACTGTATGGTCAGGGGCTGGCTGGCAACTTTTGGCCTGGGGGGGCAAGTCCAGAGCATCGTTAAATTGAGGTTTTTTGTTTAAAAAATGTTATTAATAAAAAAAAAAATAGGACACCACAGGCTGCTCCCCTGTATAATATCAGGACACCACAGGCTACTCCCCCTGTCTTCTAATAATAACAGGACACCACAGGCTGCTCCCCCTGTATAATAATAATGCCATGACACCACAGGCTGCTCCCCCTGTATACTAATTTAATATACAGGGGGAGCAGCCTGTTGTGTCATGACATTATTATACATATACAGGGGGAGCAGCCTGTGGTGTCATGGCATTATTATAATACAGGGGGAGCAGTTTGTGGTGTCATGACATTCATTTTATTATACAGGTAGAGCGGCCTGTGGTGTGGAGTTCTGTATAATAATAATGCCATGACACCACAGGCCGCTCTCCCTGTATAACAAAATGAATGCCATGACACCACAGGCTGCTCCCCCTGTATAATAATAATGCAATGACACTACAGGCTGCTCTCCCTGTATAATAAAATGAAATCCATGACACGACAGGCTGCTCCCCCTGTATAATAATAATGCCATGACACCACAGGCTGCTCCCCCTGTATAATAATTTATTATACAGGGGGAGCAGCCTGTGGTGTCATGGCATTATTATTATACAGGTGGAGCAGCCTGTGGTGTCATGACATTAATTTAAAATGCCATGACACCACAGGCTGCTCCCCCTGCATAATAATAGGAGGACACAACAGTCTGCTCCCCCTGAACACATTAAACGGAGGACACCTCAGGACACAGCAGAATTATTTTTTTTGTGAGTTCCTCACCTGCTGTGGCGGCGGCTCCCAGGCTCTTTCCTGCGGCCACAGTCCCCGATTCCCTGTCCACTCCAGTCCTCCGTCTGCCTGCCTGCTGCTCCTAGTCCTACTTCCTTCTAGACACATGGGCGGGCGGCGTCATGGTCATGACGTCCAGCCCACACTCAGCGTCTGTCACCGCCGGGCAGCAGAGGGAACAAGCGGCCGGGCCCTCCTCCACATAGCCCTGGAGGCCGGCGGCCATGTTCCTGTAGCCGCGGGCATATTTTAAAAGCCTACAGGAACATGGCCGCCGAAAGTGGAGCAAAAGGTGATGCGGCTGCGGCCCACAGCACTCCTGTTAGACCGGCCTGGGGGGCACATGGCACTCTGCCCCCCGGCCCAGCCCGCCCCTGTGTATGGTGGTGACACCTCTAACCTCACTCTATTGGCCCTCCCTGACAGGTGGTCGTGGACTGCGGGATGCTAGGCTTCGCCTGTAGCTGCCACGGCTGAAAGGGCAAGTTAGGCCCGCCCAAGCTCTGGTGCAGCCAGGTGTTAGGTGGTGACCGCCAGGGATAGGTCCAAGAGGACAATCTGACTAAACTAATAACCCAGACTAAAGAGGATAATGCAGAAGTATGGGAAATAATAATGAAAATACTGCGACTCAGTCGCAACCAAAACAACAGTCAAGTGACCCTGTTGCAACCAAACACCAGGCAACCTTGTCACACTTAGACAAGTTGTTCCTAGCACAACTTAAAGGGGAACAACCCCACATAAATAAACTGGAGGATGAATGCCCAACCTCCTTTTGGGCAGCTGACATGCACCACAGTGCAACCTAACCGTAGCCTACTAAGACTACTCACGACACCGGGCATAAGATGGAAGGTAGTGGGTCCCAGATGCTTGAGAGTCAGCAGGCTCACACAGGAAAGGTAGCAGCAGGTCGTCCCAGGAAGAATCCTGGGATTTCTAACGTGGTGGTCGTGTCGGAAAAAATTGTGTCGTCGTGTCGGGTGCATACCAAAACGCACACGACGCGACCGACGCGATGTACCCGATTTCTCCATAGGCTTCAATGTTAAAATAATTTAACATTGAAGCCTATGGAGAAATCGGGTCCATCGTGTCCATAGGCTTCAATGTTAAATTTTTTTAACATTGAAACTGAGTCCATTTAACATAGTAAAAAATGGTAAAAGGGGCAATATGGGCCATTTCTCATTTGGTATGGCCCCTTCATGCGTGTAAAAAATAATGGCCCCCCATTGTGGCCGCCACCCCCACGATTGACTCGAACCCGAAGCGTGGCGAGCACAGCGAGCCCGCGAGGGGCGTCGGTGCATGTCCTCGGACCTTTTCATTCCCCTACTATCCACGTCGGCGTGGAGTTGAGAATAGATTAGTGTGGCGAGCGCAGCGAGCCACCGAGCCCGAAGCGTGGCGAGCCCCGCGAGGGGACGCTGATACCTTCACAGATCCCTGCGTCCCCTCGCGGGCTTCACAGGTATCAGCGTCGCCTCGCGGGGCTCGCCACGCTTCGGGCTCGCCACACTAATCTATTCTCAACTCCACGCCGACGTGGATAGTAGGGGAATGAAAAGGTCAGAGGACGCGCACCGCCGCCCCTCGCGGGCTCGCTGCGCTCGCCACGCTTCGAGTTCGCGTTAATCGTGGGTGTGGCGGCCACAATGGGGGGCCATTATTTTTTACACACATGACGGGGCCATAGCCAATGAGAAATGGCCCTTATTCGGCCTTTTCCCATTTTTTACTATGTTAAATGGACTCAGTTTCAATGTTAAAGTAATTTAACATTGAAGCCTATGGACAAATCGGGTCCATCGCATAGGCTTCAATGTTAAATATTTTAACATTGAAGCCTATGGAGAAATCGGGGGCATCGCGTCGGTCGCGTCGTGTGCCTTCTTAAGCCACACGACTGACGCGATGTACCCGAGTACTGTTTTTTCAAAGGAAATCGCGGGCATCGCGGGCATCGTGTGCCTTAAAGTTAAGGCACACGATGCCCGCGATTGTGGCCGTGATAAGAAACAAGTACCGAATCCTGCATAAGGCATGGAATGACTGGACTCAGACTGCAACAATCCAGACAAGGAAATTGCAAACCAGGAAACAGGAAGCTGTCACTGGCTATGCATTGCTGGGGAGAATGCCTTAAGAAGGACTCAGGTGATTAGCACACCTGTGACATCTCCAGCCAAGCTGCCAGCAGGAATAATGAGTTCATTATCCATCAGCCTAGTGAATAATCAAGTCTCCACAAGATTTGAGCTGCAATGGCACAGCATGACCACCGGAGGCCACCAAAGAGTCAAATGCCCAAACACAAACAGAACACAAAACAGACCTGAACCATCCTAATTGTTCCTAACAGTTTGCTTGTGCTTTTTAATCAATTACCACATTGACCATCATATATCCCTACCATCAATACACCATTGATGTTGTGGGTGTTTTACTCAATTTACACAGTTTGAGTTAAGGATTTAATCATTGGTCAAACAAAAATTATTCAGAAAAAACAAACAAAGTATGTACAATAACACCATAAATACATATTTACAATTATGCCACCACAAAAGTTGCTGCAATGTAGTTCCCCCTATATAGGTATGCTTTACCGTATCTGCTTTTCAATAGATTGGATTGTAACATTCTGTGAGAATATCAATGGCCATATGTTACAATTGTATCCAATTTAACTATAATACTTGCATATGTATCAATCTTCCAAGGTGAATTAAGCACATGTACCCATTTGTATCAAGTTTAGCTGTAACCGTTTTCTCATACAACTATGAAACAGTAGTAACCAATATCATTCGCCTCAGCGCTGCACAATGAACCCACATGCTGATTGTCTCAATTGAACATCCAGTATACACACTATTAAGCAGAGTTTGGGTTTAAACAATATGTAGGTCTAAGCATTAAATATCAAGGCAAGAAGACTTACAAGGCAGAAACTTTTAAGGCAAGGACAGACAGCCGTGACAGTAATAAAGATAATAAAAGATAGGGACCGCTCCCCAGACATGAGCGCGGCACTTTTAAATAGTTTTGCCGCAAATGTGGGAAGAGGGTCCAGTTACCATTCCTGATGCTAGATGCACGCGTCTCCTGTTGCTGCTTGGGGAATCCCAGGCAGGACAGAGACCGACCGCCGGTCACGTGAGCCCTCACGTGATCGACACTTCTGTTCTGTGACGTACGTTTCACCTGGCTTGAACACACGGCAGCATACACCAGCTGCCCTGCTAAGGCTCTATATACATGTAGATGGCCAATCGCATAATTACCCTATCTAATTACAATGTGCTGATCTGTTCAGCTGTTTATATTGCTATCAGGCTGTTGTTCTCTGCCCATAAATATTTTACAAATGGTATCTATAACATACCGTTGTTATTATCATTCTTATGATATGTATCCTGGTTTGCCATCTATTAATTGTTAGTATTAATTTCTTATTGATAGCCGTATTACTTTTATTCTTACGTGTATTTTATATATCCCATGGACATTTTTCTTATTTCTTAAAGAGATATCACCACACAAAACACATGAAAAAGTTTTTTTTATTTTTTATTATTTCATACAATGAATAATCTCTAACTAATTAATGAATATTAAACCTTAATACTACCAAAAATACCTTTTGAGTGAGACTATTTTCTATATATTAATTATTTTATCATTTTTTATTATTTATTTATTATTTTTTATGATTATTATTATGATTGTTATTCACTTTACTCATACAGTATGGATAACTTTATATAATGTGAAAAATCAGTTGTGCTGTCCTTATTGTCAATATCAGTGTATTTGTATTTATATATATTTATATATTTATATATATATATTTATTTATTTATTTAACGTATATACTCGAGTATAAGGGGGGCTTTTTTCAGTATAAAAAATGTTCTGAAAAAGTAGGCTTATACTCGAGTATATATGGTAGTTTACCTCACATCTCGAAGCATATCAGACCTTTATTGACACTCCAAGGATATGTGTGTTATTGTGATTTCATATAGTGCAGTTAAGGGGCAATTATTTAAAATCACCTAAATATTGTGAATTTTAATTTGTGTTTTTATTATTTTTCATTTTTTGATATTTTTTATATTATTTTATTGTTATTATTTTATTATTGTCTGATGTCACTTAAAACAACCATGCAAGCATGGAGGGCACTTACTGACGTGCCTGAGTGTGTGTAAATTGTATGTGTAAAACGTGAAAGAAAAAATGCAAAATGACAGTAACTGCAAGGTTGTGGCAAACTAAAAACCCAAATAGGATTTTGGGCTACATGATGTTAGTTATATCCATATTCGTTATAAATAATTATATGATTCTCTAACTCCTATTGGTAGGGGTTATATAATCTCTTAATGCTCCTGGAGTAACACTGTTGTAATATCTACCTCCATGTTGGATAGATTTGGGAAAATTTGGACCAAAGGTACATTTTTGGACCCAGGATAACTTTTTTAAGTTTTTATGTTGAGAGACTTGGAGATCTGTTGTTAAAGTCTCCCTATCTTCGCCATTCTGGGAATCAGCATAATGTCCTATCTTTAGTTAGCCTGTGAGAAAGACACCATAATTGATGTACTCATTCATCCCTTGTGGGTTCAGTGCTTTAAGTTCGAATGTCCACTGACTTTCGTTCTTGAGTAGGGCTTTGGTGTGATCTCCTCCTCTGATCCCTAAACTAATTTTCTCCAACCCACAGATTTGAAATCCTTTTAGGGAACTATCATGCTTCGTCACAAAATGTATTGCGACAGATGTTATTTTCTTAGAGTTCTTCAAATCTGTCTCTCCATTGCGGATGGTCCCTACTATACATGTTCCAATATGCGCTGTTTTAGGGGACGTGTTGTCATGCCGACATATCGTTGACCACATCCACATATTATGCAATACACGACACCCTCTATTTTGCAGTTGATATAATCTCGGAGTTGGATGGATTTGCCAAATTTGTCCACAATGTGCTCCATTGTTGTCATGAATAGGCAGGCTTTACATTGGCCACATGGATATGTCCCTTTTGTACAGTTTTGTGATGGTAAAGTCCTTATAAAGTGGCTTTTGACCAATCGGTCTTTAAGGTTTTTAGCCCTACACCAACTCATGGATACTTTGGAACCCAATTTCTTGGCTAGTATTGGATCTAATAAAAGTATGGACCAATCTCTCTGCATTTCATACCTCAAGGGTACTTTTTCAAGGATCCTTGGAAAAGTACCCTTGAGGTACGAAACGTGCTGGGCACTGTAGAAAACTCCTGGCATCTACACAGAGACCTCCTTCCCGTCTCCCTTGCTCACGCATTACGGACATCGCGATGATGCAGTGACGTCACCAGACCGCATCCCGCCAGCACCGCCGCATTTGCGGCAGAATTTAATCTGTTGGAGCGTTCAGCAAGCCTGAGGAATCCCGATCAGTAAGGGTAAAATAGGGAAAGTAGAGGAACCGGGACTTTCTTCACTGACTGCAAAAGGAGCGTAAACACTAACAAGTTTATTTTACAGGTGTTCAGTCATTTCTAATCTTAATCTTTCTCCTTAAATTTCTATCACTTTTAATTTTCTTTAAAACATATTGCACAATCTCTAGACCATAGCGCTCTTATAAATCAAAACTCTCTAGCAATTTATTCCCAATAAGAGCTGTTTAAAAAACAAACAGCGCAAATTCAAACTCATCCCATCCAAGTTCCTGCTTGTGATTATATGATTCAAAGTGACCGAGTGCCGCACATCTGCACCTTATATTGTTCCCCCTGTGAGTTGGGAGTGCCAGACCCCAAAAGCATATATATATATATATATATATATATATATATATATACATACATACACACACCAGGTGCGGCTGGACTGGTTGGGCTGGGTGGCGTTAGTGTGGCATGCCCTTACATTCTATTAACACTTTTTCCCTCACTAACACTATCTCTCTCTTATTTTAATTACATTTAATTTTATCTCTCTCTTTATATATAGCTTCGGCTTCCTATCACTGATTATTAACACTATAGTATCTCACTGGTGTGCCGCACTGGGCTTCCTAGCTTATGATAGTTTTTGGGGTGCCGCACCCTGCACCTTGATATAGTGCTAGGGACCCCCAGAGAAGCCTTGACATGGCTTGGGGGCATATCATACACCTGCACAGGTATATGTAACCATTATCTCTGAATTCTATTATCATGTAGTGTTCAAGCTTGGTTACTAATACTATTCAGTGAGCTGGGGCAAAAAATGTCTTGTTTCCTTACTCAGTATTAACCCCTCCCTCATGCACCTGAGTAATATTACTAATCTAATTGAGCATCTACCACTATCTGTATGTATGTTGTTAGAGGCAGAAGGGAGCCCATATTAGGAGGAGATGCAGGTCCTGATATGCCACATGGAGTAGTCTGGGGTTGCTCCAAGGTAGGTAGCTCTTAGTTTGTATATATCAAGTAAGGAGCCATTATCATGTGGCTCCTTGCTGGTTAATCGTAGACCCAATTTAGGGTAACGGTGGTGTGGGGTGCGGTGCCCCTGGACTGGTTGGGCTGGGTGGCTTTAGTGCGGCACACCCTTACATTCTATTAACATTTTTCCCTCACTAACACTATCTCTCTCTTATTTTAATTACATTTCATTTTATCTCTCTCTCTTTATATATAGCTTCGGCTTCCTATCACTAATTATTAACACTTAGTATCTCACTGGCATGCCGCACTGGGCTTCCTAGCTTATGATAGTTTTTGGGGTGCCACAGCCTGCACCTAGATATAGTGCTAGGGACCCCCAATATAATGCTCTTACCCTTTTGGAGAAGGGGGGCAGCTGCAATGCGGGCCCTCCGTTGCCGCTGCTGCCGCGCTCCCCGCACCTGCCGGTCCCAGGCACCGGTCACCTGCATGGGGCCATGGCATGCGCAGTAACTTCATACATACTGCACATGCGCTGGCCCAAGCCTCCATGGGCTGCCTTTGCAGCAGCCCCCGGAGGCTTAATCAGGTTCCCAGGTCCGGTGCATGCGCAGTATCATCCACGTTACTGTGCATCCGCAGAACCCGTTTTGGCTTATGCGCACAGAGAGGCATCCCAGAGGGAGGGAACACCTCTCAGGACTGCCTTGAGTGACTAGCAGGTCAGACTTCCAATAGGAAGTCACTGCCAGTCACATTGAAGCCAGAGCAGTCTCACAGACTGCATCTGGCTTCACTTAGGCAGAGACAATATGACGGATTTTACCTGGGGTAAAAACCGCCACTGGTTGTTATATAGGCCATTTGCTGTGATATAAGGATACTGGGAGAGCAGGTGGGTTTGTGGTTTACATATTTGGTGAGTGAGAAAGCAACAGCTTGTCTATACCACATGTCAATGCCATTATATACACTGCAGATTCAATTGTTTAATATTATATCTCTGTGATTGACCAGCTCTGTGATCAGACATTTGGGAAGAACTTTATGTGTGAATACAGACTGGTAGACTGTGACATAATCAACCGGTTCTTCTGTTATAGATGACAATACAAAGGGAGAGTCAAACAGGGTTCATACTACCCAAATCGCACTGAATGTCAATGATGATGAGTATGGTGTGCAAATATAAAGGGTCATTTTCCATTACAGACCAGTGCATTAAGAAGCTAGGCATGTCCATTTTTATTATTTATGACCTGATTGTTTCCATCTGTTTCTCACATCTGTCCTTCAATGCTGTGACCACACTAATTTCCCCAAGCACAGCACTTGTAAAACGTTAAGGCATTTCTGAGGCTTGCCCTGCTTTCCAGATTTCACTGTATGACTGGCAGGATTTCTGAAGCATTACAACGTCACTTTCCATAGATGCCCAGACCCAGAAATCTCCTCTCTTTCATAAAGATTAAGGACCATTTGTGCTACTTCCAAGATGAGCTTTCAAAGTTATTCTCCCAAAAATCTGACTTTTTTTTCTTTGCTAAAAGCACTCACTCAACATAATATCATACTCCTACACTGGGCAGTTTGTCTAGAAAAAAAGTGTTAAAAAAACTGTTCTGTAACTGATTCCAAAAATAATGTACATTGAGCTTACATTCATTGAAAGCACAGTAGCAGCACATTTCAAATGTGTTTGTATAACATGGTAGTTAAGAATGTCAATCTCTACCTCATCAGCACACAACGTGATGTAGATATTTACAATCAGTATTAATATTTAAAACAGGGGAACAGGGGAATCCAGTAATATGGTCTAACTGGTTATTGTAGATGAAAAAAGGTCTTGATGTGCTGATTTTTCAGATCAGAGCTGGATTGAGAACTCATGGGGCCCTAGGCAAGAACCCGGTTTGGGGCCCCCTCTCTCAAACAATACATAGCACTGTATTTTCATTCCTGATTCATGCCCTGACATTATCTGTCATATTTCCACCTTATCGTAATGCACCTTACACATTTTGTCACAGACTGCAATACCCCTTACACATTATGCCATACACCGCAATGCTCATTACATATTATACCCAGTGGTGGTTTTTACCTATGGGCTGCAGAGCTGCAGCCCCCTCCCCAGGTAAAATCCGCCACTGTAGTGAAGCCAGATGCAGTCTGTGAGACTACCCTGGCTTCACTGTGACTGGCAGTGACTTCCTATTGGAAGTCCGACCTGCCAGTCACCAAGGCAGTCCCTCCCTCCAGGATGCCTTGTTGCGGGTTGCCGTGCAAAATCGGCAATTGCGCATGCGCATTACCTATATCGGTACTGTGCACGCGCTGGTCCCGGTGCCTGTCATTTATATTGTACAGGCGCCCTTACCAAGATTCCTTCTATGGGCTGTTGCCGAAGCAGCCCATAGAAGCTGGTGGCATGCGCAGTACATATGTTTGTACTGCGCATGCGCCAGTCCCGGAGCCTGTCATCATAGGACAGGCACCGGGGACCTGGAGGAGAGCAGCAGCGGCGGCGGCGACAGGAGGAGGGGAGTGCCTGCATCGCAGTACCCACGCTACGGCTGCGGCCAGAGGCAGCCCCCCTCCCCCAAGAAGGTAGGAACCGCCACTGATTATACCACACACCGTATTGCCAATTACATATTATGCCACACAAATAATTGTTTATTACACATTATGCCACACATTGTGATGCACCTTAGACATTATGCCCTACACCACAATGCCCATTAGACATTAGATCACACACCATAATGCCCATTACATATTATACCACACATACCGTAATACCCATTACATATTATGCAAAGCACAGGATTGCCCATTACACATTATGCACACATTGTAATGCCCCTTACACATTATGCTACATGCCGCATTGCCCATTACATTGATACCACACACTGTAATTACCCATTACCTAATATGCCACACACCACAATGCCCCTTACAAATTATTCCACACACTGCAATGCCCATTAAATATTATACTGCACACCATAATGGCCCAATTACATACTATACCACACACATAAATGCCAATTACACATTATGCCACAAATCATAATGTACCTTACAATTACATATTATGCCACATAAAATGCCATTTACCTACATGCCAGGGGTGACATTCTTGTTGTCAGAGGTATCTTGCTCAAGGCCAGGGGTAACTTGCTTGTTGCCATGGGGGATTACATGTTTATTGCCCGGGGGATTACATGCTCATTGCCAGGGTGGATTTACATGTTTGTTGCCCAAGAAAGGATTGGTAAATGCTGTTGCATTTACAAATTGCAACATTTGCAATTTATAAATTGTTGTATCATTTTGTAGATCTTCTGTGCATGGGTCCAATTTATGGGCGGGGTACAGAAGCGTCCCTATATTTGCAATTTGAAGTAGGCAATGATTGTATGGAGAATTAGTTGAGATGTATACTTGGTGTATAAAACAAATGTTTTTTCTTTGTTTTACATAAAGTTTTACATAAGTCTTGTAAACTTGACCTTTTCCATTGCTGTTGATAGCCACGAAAGCCCCCCACTCGTCTTCCCCCTGCTCCCCTTCACAGTAGGTTTAAACTATGATCAGACTTGGGTTCTGCAGGGTAGATTCTTCACAATACAAGTGTACATCAGTGGTTCCCAACATTGGTCATCAAGTATCCCAACTGTTCATGTTTTTCCAGGATACCCGACAAGTGCAGAGGTATCCTCATTTCTCAGGGACGCATTTTAAAAGATCCACAGGTGGAACTAATTACAGTATTTCACTTGTAAATCTGTGTGGAAAACATGAACAGTTGGTGGTACTTGAGGTTGGGAGCTACTGGTGTAGCGTAATAGTCAAAGAGATACCTTCTCTTCTCGATGTAAGGCAAGCTACATTTATCTGGGCACAGATTGAACATTTGGAATTAGATTAATGAAAACTGACTGCAGAACACATGGAAGAAACATT
Source organism: Crinia signifera (assembly GCF_055691185.1). Lineage (NCBI taxonomy): Eukaryota > Metazoa > Chordata > Amphibia > Anura > Myobatrachidae > Crinia > Crinia signifera. The sequence continues at coordinate 73,943,113 of NC_139225.1, forward strand.
GGGAAAGTAAGAAAAAAGCTAAGTCACAATGTTCCCCTTAAATATCTTAGAAAGCTGACATTTCACATGGATTTATCATTAACATTTCACATAGCCCTATTCCGTTAAACTTCCTAATTCTACCACATATGACAGTCTATTGTGGCATTTTGAAAGCATAATTTTCAAGTAATATATGATGTTTTGTAAGGTGTTCAAGCGAACTCTGGCATGAGCAAGTAAACATGGCTATAGAGCACAGTCACAGCTTCTACAAAGCCATTAAAGTTAGTTCCAAGAAGACTCTCTTAATGAAGCAGGAGGTGAATTCTGGCCAAAGGATCATCATTCAGTGATCAAATAAGAATGACTATTCCAACTTGTTCGATGGAATTACTTGTATTGTGGTGCTTTATTACCTCTCTGTTTAAAACAGATGGAAAAGTATAACATAGTACATACAATGTCCAAAAATAACCTCTAGCACTGATGCTGCTCAAGTTGGGTGAATCAGAGGCATTCCTTTCTAAGGACAGCCAAGGTGCGCATATGGAAAAAGTTGACATTGAGGAAAAGATTAACAGAAAAAAGGCGGCCACATAAAAAGGTTGACATGAGTATTTCAAGTCTTTGGTGTAATTGTTGACACTTGTCGATGTGTGCCCCAATTAGTGTAGTGCATACCCGTGTGGGGCTCACTTAACTCGCCATGCTTTGGGCATGGTGCCTCTTGCTGCAACAGCAGCACTTGGCACACTTTACCATTCACAATTGTAGCCAATGGGTGCTGAACCTACCGACAGTCAGGATTCCAATGATCAGTACACTGACGTCGGAATCCCAAGTGTTAAAAACCGGGATCCCGACTTACAGGGGCTCCCGACTTATGGGATCCAGACCTACTGGGGCTGTTTTCAATTGTGGGGGTTCACGACCCCATAGAGGGAGAAGAGAATTTGTGGTGAGCAGAGTAAGCCACCAAGCCCGCAACATGGCGAGCACAGTGAGCCTACAAGGGGCTTATTTGAGCTTGTCCCTCTGTTGCAGTACTAGCAGTTGGGATTCTGATGTCAGTCTAATGACCAACTGAACCCCAACTGTTGGACCCCATACCACACCCGTAGTCCCTAAGCAGCGTAAAGCATGAAAAAGTCCAACAAAAGAAAAACATCATGAATACAACTCCCGTTGACGTTTTGCTTGTGTCGACCATTTATCAATCTTGACCTAGGGCATGATGACCTAGCGCATGTCGACCATATGGGGTAAACCTAGGCACTGTTGACCTATGATCTAGATACCCTGCACCTTCTAGTTTATTTCCATAATCACAATGTTAATTCATTAGTAACATAAATAAAATCAAACTGTTCACTTTACATAATAATTGGGGTGGTTCTAAAGTAGGGTTGTGCATCTGGCACTTTTGGTGTTTCGCATTTTGGGTCTGTAACTACGGCCGTGTTTTGATCTGGAACTGTTCCAAAACACCACCATTTTCGTGTTTTGTGCTTCGTGTTTTGAATCTGGATTTTTTTTTTTATTATGTGGGCCACTGCAAGCATCTCCTGCATGCAGGGCCGATTCTAGGGTGTTCGGCACCTCCTTGCAAACTATAAACCTGTGCCCTCCCTCCCATATTTAATTAAGGGATAGAACACCATAAAAGAGGGTGGCCTTACAAACCCAAATTTAAATTACTCCACACAATCTTGTTCACATTGCACAACACATAGAGGCCCTGATTTATATTACACCTCAGTAGTAGTGCATGTGCAGCAAATGACCCCCTCACCCCAACCCCCTTCCTCTCAGTGGATGTTCATTACCCCTTTCCCTCCCAACCTGAGCCATTTTGGGGTTGAAGCATGTCTGGAGTGTACACTTACTGTGTACAAGGGGCAGAGAGGGAGGTAGACATGGGGAGACATGTTCTTATGGTCACTAGTGGGTATCAGGGCAGATGGAGGTGACAGGGAGATAGGGAAGCAGAGGGTGACAGAGGAGGTGACTGCATCCAGAGACATTTATACATTTTCTTACCAGGGGTAGAGAGTGAGGGAGACATGTGGGAGAGAGAGAGGGACATTGTCACGGTTTTTGACTCGGACGGGTGAATGCCAGACCGGGAATTGGCTTGACCTGACTCAGGGGTGCGGAGTCTAACCGTACCGGTGGTTTTCGCCAGTGACCCCTCCAAGCGGGATTTGGACTTCGCTGCACTCGGTACGCCGGTTGCGGTCCCCTGGTCAGGTTTCCCACATGGTGCTGGTAAACACGGGGCATAAGGCAGGGTAAGCTCTGGAATACTCATGGTCAGACTTGCCAGGTCAGGAACTTGTAGACAGATACAGGTACTATAGGAGTAGGCTTGAGCAAGAGTCCAAGTACTAGCTGGGTCATACACTGGGAGTCACAGGATGCAGTACACAGGGAGCGGGCAGGAGAATGGTCACAGAACAAGCCAAGGTCATACATAGGATGTCACAAATGCAGTACACAGGGAGCAGGCAGGAGAATGGTCACAGAACAAGCCAAGGTCAGACACTGGATGTCACGGATGTAGTACACAGGGAGCAGGCAGAAGAATGGTCAGGAGAATAGCCGGAATCATGCACTGGTAACACTGGATTTCAGACCAAGCACTGGGAACGCTGGAGCAGGTTGTGAGCCTATACTCTGGCAGCTTCTGTCTGCCAGAGACTGCCTTTTTATAGGAAACACAGGGAACTAATTACTCACAGGTGCCCTAATCAATGAAGGCTGAGCATGGTCAGTTCACACTGAACTCTCCTGCAGGAGAGAGTTACCAGGTGTTGCAACTAATCAGCAGAGCTCAGATCACACAGACTTTCCTGCAGCATGGAGTGGATCAGGAGCTGAAATCAGCATGCAGAGTTCAACCACACAGAGCTGTCAGCAGCAATAGACAGGGATTCAGTATGAAATCCCGGCGGTCGGGATCCCGGCGTTCAAAATCCCGACGCCGGAATCCCGACCGCCGAAATCCCGACAAGGGGGGGACGTGGATTGCCCTCCCCTTGCGGGCTCGCTGCGCTCACCACGCTAATTTATTCTCCCTCCAGGGGTGTCGTGGACACCCACGGAGGGAGAAAGTGTCGGGATTTCGGCGGTCGGGATTCTGAACGCCGGGATCCCGACCGCCGGGATTTTAACTGCATCCCATAGACAGGGCTGCGCTCGCCACACTTTCTATTCTCAACTCCACGCCGACGTGGATAGTGTGGGTATGAAAAGGTTGTAGGACGCGTACCGCCGCCCCTCGCGGGCTCGCTGCGCTCGCAATGCTTCGGGTTCGGGTTGATAGTGGGGGTGGTACACCCTCAAAAATGACATTTGGGGGCCATTGAACATGTTTGATACTAATTTCAATGCATTTGGATGCTTTTCTGTAAAAAAAACAATGCGATCGCATGCGATCAAATCGCATGTGATGCTGACACACACTTGTCAGCATACAGGCAGCAGGAATCACTGGGGAAGGAAACAGGTGAGGTGATACAATAGAGGAGACATAAGGCAGTTGAGGGTGACAAGGAGAGGTAAAAATGCAAAGGGCAGCTCTCCCGATAAGAGCTGCCCTTTGTGATGCACTCTGGTGCCTGGACTTCTGGGTCTGTGATCGGGGAGTTCCTCTGCGAATGCTCCCAGTGGGGCATGCTGAGATTGATCGGATCGGATCCCTCCCACAGTGCTTCTACAGGGTAATGCCATCTATAGCTGTTACCCTCCGCATCAGGATGAACACCCCTTCCCCAGATCCCCCTACATGTGGCCATAGAGGAGAGAAATCTTTAGATGGTCGCTGTCCATTGAATGACTTCTCTCCGCTAACGAAGGAGCGGGCCCTGACGTCCTGTGACATCAGACACCCACTGCCGTCAGGCATCGGCCCATCCGCGTTCCCAGGGGAAAGCCCAGCGTTTTCATGGGGACACCCAAAAACAGCTGGGTGTTCCCCACCAGACGCCTCCTGCCTGTAGCAACGCATTGCACAGAGCCACACAAATGGTCCCCAAACAAAAATACGCTGGGGACTGATTGAACATGAATCAGCCCCAATAAACAGTGTCATAATCCTGTAACTTCCCCAACCCCTGTAATTGAAAATATTATATGCTGGAAATGAGATTTTACGTGCCCTCTACGATGACATTGGGCATCGGCCTTGGCAGATGATGTTGATGGCATTTCATCATCTATTAAAAAAAACGAATGACCACTATATTCTAATGTTGTATTGTGCGCTAATACAAAATATATTTTGGTATTTGGAAAAGATATATAAACTTTTATAAATAATATTGGATAATCTACAATGAATATGACTCAGCTGCAGTCATCTGTATGTACAAGTGCGTGTACAAAAAACTGCCCTTTATCTGAACCTATAATTTACAGGCCCAGGTAAGGGACAGAAGAATTTGCAAAACCAAAAAAAGATTGAGTTGCTGCACTAATTAAATATTCAGGCCCCACAGATCAATGCACTCACACGGACATTTTTAGTAGTGTTCAATAATATACCATAATATTAATTTGTAAGTAATATAAAGAATTTTATAAAAATAATATAGGCGGCCACCTAAAAAATATAAATAATATACAACTAACAATAACGTACTAAAATAAATCAATATAATATAAACATATATAATTAATTAAAAGAGAGCCATAAAATACAGCATTACGTGTTTCCTTTAAGAATAAAGTGTACCTGGTCCAGTGTTCAGAAACCACTGAGTTTTAATTGTGGTTTAGATTTGCTGTCACAATTGTGGACAATTTATTTTACTCAGTCATAAACACAGTAGCATCAAGTTGCAATCCCCACCAGGGAGAGTCTTTTGATTATAATATTGAGAATGTAAATCCCCCTGGGCAACGAGAATGAAACCGCTGGCAAGAAGCATGTATCCCCTGGCATTGAGCAATAAACCTCTGATAACGAGCATGTAGGTAAGTGGCACTTATGTGGCATAATATGTAATAGGCGGTACTTGTGGATAATCACGGCTCCCACGATGTGCATCGCATAGCAAAAAATCGCATGCGATCGCATCGCATGCGATCGCATCGCATGCGATCGCATCGCATGCGATCGCATGCGTTTTTTAACAGAAAAGCATCCAAATTAATTGAAATTAGTATCAAACATGTTCAATGGCCCCCAAATGCCATTTTTGAGGCTGTACCACCCCCACTATCAACGCGAAACCCGAAGCGTGGCGAGCGCAGCGAGCCCACGAGGGGCGGCGGTACGCGTCCTACGACCTTTTCATATCCCCCACTATCCACGTTGGCGTGGAGTTGAGAATAGAAAGCCCGAAGTGTGGCGAGCGCAGCCACCCCCGCGAGGGGACACGGATACCTTCACAGGTATACGCGTCCCCTCGCGGGCTTCATAGGTGTCCGCGTCCCCTCGCCATGCTTTGGGCTCGGTGGCTCGCTGCGCTCGCCACACTTTCTATTCTCAACTCCACGCCGACGTGGATAGTGTGGGTATGAAAAGGTTGTAGGACGCGTACCGCCGCCCCTCGCGGGCTCGCTGCGCTCGCAATGCTTCGGGTTCGCGTTGATAGTGGGGGTGGTACAGCCTCAAAAATGACATTTGGGGGCCATTGAACATGTTTGATACTAATTTCAATGCATTTGGATGCTTTTCTGTAAAAAAAACAATGCGATCGCATGCGATCAAATCGCATGTGATGCGATCGCATGTGATCAAATCGCATTCGATTTTGTAAAAAATTTTTTAAAAACTGCAAAAATCGCATCCAATCGCATGCCATCGCGTGCCACTATATATGTCATGCGATGGCATGCGATGGGAGCCGTGATAATCCACAAGTACCTAATAGGCATTACGGTGTGGTATAATGTTTAATAGGCATTATGGTGTGTGGCATTATGTGTAATGGGCATTATGGTGTGCAGCATTATGTGTAATGGCCAATATTAGCCAATAATGGCAGGACATTAATGTTAACAGAACACATGCTTCCTTTTGCACAGATTAAGAGCACTAAAATAGCCACAATAACAACAGATTTCCACCAGGTAGTGACTCACAGTAATAAGGATAAGAACAGTGGAGAAGGGGAATTAGACATCTAATAAGAAGCACTGTTTTAGAACCTATTTTATTTGTGTCCGCACAGATGACAATAATATAAATGATCATCGGGACGTAGACACATAACAAGCTCACGCCCAGGTATGCAAACCTATTCATGTTGAGATGGGAGGAGACATGTGTGTGGGTGGAGCCAGGCCACTGGAGGGCGGTAATGAGCTGCAGGAAAGGTCCAGAGGAGAGCAGGAGGAGGACAGCTGCACGCACCTGCCAAGTTATTCAGGTAAGTGAGCCATACTCCTCCGCCCCCGCCCCCCCCTGACTGGAGCCCACCCATGTGTGTGTTACCCCCCCCCCCTCAAGTCAGCAGCAATCGGTGGGTGCCCCCAGTGCGGCTTGGAACAGATAGGAGGCCGTGGACACATCCTCCCCCCGTGCAGCAAGTGGATGCCGCACCCCCCCAGTCAGCGTCAATCTTCAGCGGGTGACGGCTGCAGACCCCCCTGCTCCGTGGAGCAGATAGGCGGCCGTGGGCGCATCGCCCCATACAGCAGGAGGACGCCGCAACCCCCCCCAGTCAAATCTTCCTCGGCGGGTGGCATCCCCCTGCAGCAGGTGAATGGCGGCCGCATAACCCCCGGACCGGGTCTGGAGGGGGAGGGGGGTGGTCATCTGTCGTCTGTCACCTATCGCCTGGGGCGCTGAAAGGGCTTGCACCGGCCCTGGGTGGAGCATGCCTGGAGCGCGAACTTGGTGCAGTGGTGGCATTTTATTGATGATGTGTTGTTCATTTGGAGGGAAAATGTGGCAGATTTGAAGGATTTCTGTGGTTATTTAAACAAGAATGAATTAAATATTGTCTTGATGTTTGAAATAAGTGCTAAAAAAGTTAATTACTTGGATTTAAATTTAGAAATCATTAATAATAAAATATTCACATCTAATTACAATAAACCTACTGATTCAAATACATACATTCCCAAAACAAGTAACCACCTTCCCTGGTGGCTTGATGGGGTACCCAAAGGTCAATTACTAAGAGAACGTAGGAATTGTTCTGAATTAGATAAATATAAAGAACAAGCCAATACCATGATTAACAAATTTGTTGGTAAAAGTTATAATAAAAAAAAATGACATCAAATAGCAGAACAAGTGGGTTCACAAAACAGAGATACCCTTTTAACCCGCAGAAATAAGGATAATGATAATGAAGATTTTCCTATGGCTTTTGATACAAAATTCAGCAGGCAAGATCATAGAAGGGATTTTTAAGAACAATTGGAATATTCTTTTAAAGGATGATCTTTTAAATAAAATATTACCCCCCCCCCCCCCAAACCTAAGTTCATTTATAGGAGGGCACCTATTAAAGGCTAGTATCCAGTGCCCTGCCAATGGATGGCAAAAGATTGTTGCCACGCAATAAAGGTTTCTACAGGTGCGGTGGTTGCCCTAGTTTCCAGTAAAAAAAAAACGGAATTTATAACTAATAACAAAACTATCAAGATCAAAGATTTCATAACGTGTAATACTAAATATGCCATATATGCTATCACTTGCACGTGTGATTTAGTCTATATAGGTAAAACGAAAAGAAATCTAAAAATATGATGGAATGAACATGCACATAATATTTTGAAAGGGTAAGAAACTCATCCATTTTCAGTGCATTTCAAGGAGAAGCATGATAAATCTCTAAAGGGAATTAAAAACTTCTGCGGTTTATCCATGGTACAGAATGATTAGAGGAATAACAATAGGGATCTAAGTTTGGCGCAGAGGGAAATGATATATATATATATATATATATATATATATATATATATGAATGCAATTCTCTTAAACTTGCATTTTATTTATTGCTGATACTTTGAAATAGCATGGTGTATACCTTCAACGGCGGGGTGTTACACATACTTTTACCACGGAACGGAAGTGTAAATGTAACAACTACCCGCGGCAGCACTTCCGTGTGAGCTTGAAGCCATATACACTGGGAAGATGGACATCCGCCGGCTTCTCACTTCAGGTATGACGCGGCCATATTTCCGGCCGCGGCCATGATAGAATACTTCTGGTAATGGGGTATTTATACTTCACTAGTCAGGACTCTCACTCCACCTTGAAAAAGAAGTTCTAAAACTTTAAAACATGTGTCACGACCGACGGAGGTTGAGGACCCACCTCGGGTACCTGCCCAGGTATGACTTGTGCCGAACGCCCTTGAAACTTAGCAGGTTGGATGTATGACTTTCTCATAAATTCTAGGCTTTAGACCGTAGCTCCGGGATGAAGGCGCAGAGTCTAACTGCCCGGCGGTCTTCTCCAGGGACCCCCGCAAGGGAGTTTGGGTTTTGCGGCGTCCGAACAGCAGGTCGCAGCACCTCACCCGGAGAACTCACTGGTGCCAAGGAACAGACGGTCAGCAGGGAGACTGTAGGGTAGCAACAGGGATTCCAGGCGGTGAATGATAACTAGAAGACTTGCTTGGTTGGATGAATACCGAAGCTGTAAACAGGATTGTAGTCTTGGCTTGGTAGGTTCAGATGGGCAATAATAATAACTGAAAATGGCCGACCTGGCGTGAGGGGTTCGGGTAGACAGTAACGGTAACTGAAAGGGCCGACTTGGCTTGGAGGGTTCGGGTAGGCAATAACGGTAACTGAAAGGGCCAACTTGGCTTGGAGGGTTCGGGTAGGCAATAACGGTAACTGAAAGGGCCGACTTGGCTTGGACAGGATGCAGGAGCAGGAATGAGCCGGATCAGGAATCAGGGAAGGCTGAATCACAGAGAGTGAGCTGGGACGGCAGTACCACACATGACCACTAGAGGCTGCTGCTGAGCAGAGATACTGGCAGCTGCAGAGTTGTACCAGCACCGAGGCTCACAGCCTGCTGGAATTTATGCTCTGCCTGACTAGGTCCGCCCAGCCCCTTCCTTAGGGAAGGAGATAAAGCACCCCCACGCCTGCGGTCATGTGACCTGGCCAAGATGGCGGCACCTGGTTCCGGGAGCCGGTGACCGACCCGCCACCGGACCCCCTGCAAACCTGGGAACCCCCACAGCAGCCTGCACCCTGGAACCACACGGCCCTGCACCCCCACGGCGCAAAGACCGGAGTGCCCGGCGAGGTGAGTAGCAGCGGCCAGGTCTAGCACCGGGGCGGGCTGTGACAGTACCCCCCCTTTTAGGAGTGGCACTTAGTTGGATTCCTGAGGAAGAAGTTCCTCACTAGTGTTGGTGCATGGACATCAACTGCCTGTACCCACGATCTCTCCTCTGGTCCATAACCTCTCCAGTCCACTAGGAATTGAAGCTTGCCCCGAATTTGACGGGCATCAATAATTTTCCGGATCTCGAACTCCACCCCTCTTTCAGTCTTCAAAGATGCCGATTTGGGTGGCACCTTTCGGAAACGATTCAAAACCAGGGGTTTAAGCAGGGATACATGAAAAGTATTAGAGACTCTGAGTGAAGTGGGGAGTTTCAATCGGACTGCAACAGGATTAATCACTTCCATGATGGGGTATGGACCTATATAACGAGGAGCCATCTTCATGGTCGGGACTTTGAGCCGAAGGTTTCTAGTGGACAACCAGACTCGATCGCCTACGTGATAAATGGGTGCGGCAGACCGACGTTGATCCGCAAACTTCTTATATCTTATGGAAGCTTTTCGGAGGGCAGAGTGAACATTTTTCCAGATACTGGCGAAGAAGCGTAAGGAGGTGTTAACTGAGGCTAGATTGCCAGCAGGAAATTTCGGGAATTCGGGTACACGGGGATGCATCCCATAGACCACTAGGAAGGGAGTGGTTTGGCTAGAACTGTTATAGGAGTTATTGTGAGAAAATTACGCCCAAGGAAGCAGCTCAGACCAATTATCCTGGCATGAAGAAAGATATAGTCGAAGAATATGTCTCCAGGACCTGGTTCACTCTCTTGGTCTGTCCATTGGTTTGTGGGTGATAGGCCGTTGAGAATTTAAGTTGAATCTGTAGTGCTGCACATAAAGCCCTCCAAAACCTAGCCACAAATTGTACGCCACGGTCCGAGATGATCTCTTCAGGAAGGCCATGAAGCCGAAAAACATGAGTGATGAATAGTTGGGCCAGAGTTGGGGCACTGGGTAGTCCTTTGAGGGGTATAAAATGTGCCATTTTAGAGAACCGATCAATTACGACCCAGATGGTAGTATACCCGTTGGATGCTGGCAAGTCAGTGACAAAATCCATGGCTAGATGGGACCATGGATGGGTCAGAACAGACAATGGAAGCAGTTTCCCTGCTGGAGCCCGACGGAGAGTCTTGTGTTGGGCGCAAGCTGGACAAGAGGATACAAAGGCCTGAACGTCAGTCCGTATGGACAGCCACCAATAGGAGCAATTGGAACCAGAGTGCCCGGCAAACTTGGACTGATGTGCCCAAAGTAACAATCCTTGTCTCAGGGCAGAGGGTACGAAGGTTTTTCCGACTGGTGGAATCGGAAACTGGGTAGAGGCAAAGACCACCGGGTCGAGGACTGGCTGGATAGGGGTCTCCTCTTCTGCGGATGTTAACGACTGGGATAAGGCATCGGCTTTGACGTTCCGGGAGCCTGGCCGAAAAGACAACTTGAATTCGAAACGGGTGAAGAAGAGAGCCCATCGAGCCAGGCGAGGATTGAGGCATTGCGCCGTACGAAGGTATAGCAGATTTTTGTGATCCGTGAAGACCGTAAAGGGGTGTTGGGCTCCCTCTAAAAGATAGCGCCACTCCTCCAGAGCTAGTTTTATTGCTAGAAGCTCTTGCTCCCCTATGGGGTAGTTGCGCTCCGCAGGTGAGAACTTCTTTGAAAAGAAACTACAAGGGTGAAGTTTCCCATCCTCGCCATATTGAGAAAGAATCGCCCCTACTGCCTCGGAGGAGGCGTCGACTTACAACACAAATGGACGTTTGACATCAGGTTGGCAGAGTACAGGGGCAGAGGTGAAAGCTTGTTTCAGAGCATGGAAGGCCTCAATTGCCTCATGGGACCACCGGGCGATGTTGCCCCCCTTCTTAGTAAGGGCAGTGATTGGGGCCACTATCGAAGAGAAACCTTGAATGAACTTGCGATAGTAATTTGCAAACCCTAGAAAGCGTTGGATAGCACGCAGGGTCGTCGGCTGAGTCCAATCTAGGAAAGCAGCTACCTTTTCTTGGTCCATCTGTAGACCTTGCCCTGAGACAATGTATCCGAGAAAAGGAACAGCCGACTTTTCAAAAATACACTTTTCAAGTTTGCAGTACAGATGGTTCTCACGAAGTCGACAGAAGAACCTCTCTGACCTGACTCCGATGAGAAACCAAATCATGGGAAAAGATCAGAATGTCATCTATGTATACTACTACCGAGGAGTAAAGAAGATCTCGGAAAATTTCATTTACAAAGTCTTGGAAGACGGCGGGGGGCGTTACAGAGTCCGAATGGCATCACCAGATATTCATAGTGGCCATCCCAGGTGTTAAAAGCCGTCTTCCATTTGTCCCCCTCACGGATCCGAATCAGGTTATAGGCACCCCGTAAGTCCAATTTTGAGAAAATGATCGCTCCTTTTATTCTGTTGGAGTGTTCTGGGATGAGAGGCAGTGGATAACGTTTTTTTATGGTGATCTCGTTAAGACCACGGTAGTCAATGCATGGTCGGAGCGAACCATCTTTTTTTTTCACAAAGAAAAATCCTGCCCCTGCTGGAGAGGAAGAGGGACGGATGAAGCCCTTCTGTAAGTTCTCTGCAATATAGTCGGACATGGCCTTGGTTTCGGGTAAGGACAGTGGATAGATGCAACCCCGTGGGGGGTTAGAACCAGGCACCAGGTCAATAGGGCAATCCCACTCCCAATGTGGTGGTAGAGTGTCGGTGGCTCTCTTATTAAATACATCAGTGAATGAACGATATGGAACAGGAATTCCAGTCGGTTCCCCGGCTTCAGAGGCACACAAAGGAAATACTTTGGTTAAACAGGACTTCGAGCAAGACGGACTCCAGGAAAGAATCTGCATAGATGTCCAATGAATATGCGGGCTATGCTTCTGTAGCCACGGAAGGCCCAATACCATGGAAAAAGATGCTTGGGGAATAACCAGAAGTTCAATTTTTTCGTGATGGAGAGCCCCAACATGTAGGTCCAAAGGAGCTGTCACACAGGAGATCAAGCCATGCGGAATATAACTGCCATCCACTGCCGTGAGTCGCACAGGTGTTCCTAAATTCTGGGTGGAAATGTTATATTGCTGCACAAGAGCTGAGGAAATAAAATTTCCCGCTGCCCCTGAGTCCAGTAAAGCTAGAATGTCGATTTTGTCCCCGACCAACAACTGAACTGGGAGTAGAGATTCTGGACACGACGGAGAGGTATTGACTTGTCCTAACCTAGCCTCTTCGGACCCCATTAGGACCGGGAGTTTCCCGTACGTTTGGGACAAAGAGCAATTAGATGACCGGACTCTCCACAGTACAAGCAGAGATTCTCTCGCCGACGGCGTTGTCTCTCCTCTGGCGAGAGGTGAGTGCGGTCCACTTGCATGGGAAAGTGTGGCGAGCGCAGCGAGCCACCGAGCTCGAAGCGTGGCGAGGTATCGGAGTCCCCTCGCGGCCTTCACAGGTATCCGCGTCCCCTCGCGGGGCTCGCTGCTCTCGCCACGCTTTGGGCACGGTGGCTCGCTGCGCTCGCCACACTTTCTATTCTCAACTCCACGCCGACGTGGATAGTGGGGGTATGAAAAGGTCGGAGGACGCGTACCGCCACCCCTCGTGGGCTCACTGCGCTCGCCACGCTTCGGGTTCACGTTTATAGTGGGGGGGTGGCGGGGGGGGGGGGTGCATTTAACATTGTAAGCACCCATTAGGGTGCTTATACAATGTTTAATCGCATCGCATCGCATTGTATGGCATTGTATGCCATATACAATGTCATACAATTTAAAAATTGTATGGTATTGTACAATATCGCTCGATATCGTGTCGCATCGCATACCATTGCATGCCTTATGGTATGCGATGCGATGGGCGCCGCCAAACTACACAAGTACCCAATTTCTTTAAAAAACTAATCAGAAAACTAAATGTAACCATTTGTTCAATGAATATCATTATATACATTTGGCTGTTTTTTACTTGATAAGTATAACCAGTGGTGGATTTTACCTATGGGCTGCAGCCCCCAAGGTAAAATCCGCCACTGTAGTGAAGCCAGTCTGTGAGACTGCACTGGCTTCACTGTGACTGGCAGTGACTTCCTATTGGAAGTCCAACCTGCCAGTCACCAAGCCAGTCCCATTGGGAGGTGTTCCCTCCCTCCGGGACGACAGGACCATGATTCTATTCTATGGGCAGACTGGAGTGAGAGGGGGTGAGGTGACAAGTGTAAGCGGAGAGGGTGGGGAGAGGAAGGGGTCTTATTCTTACCATCGGCGGGTATCCCGTTCAATGGTGCCGGCTCCCAGACTCAATAGCTCCCCAGCCACCACTGGATCTGCTTTCCTACTCCGGTTCCGCTGCTGCTGCCTGGTTGCCACTGATCTGCTCCACGGCCGATTCTCTCCTGTGCCCCAGGTGTTGATCACCTCTGCGGCTGCTGCTCTAGCCTCCGGCGCTGTCACTGCTGTCACGTAGGTACTTGCGCCGCTCCTCTCCACCGCTGCTCGCCTCAGTTCTCAGCTGCCACGTACCCGACCAGCGTAATGGAAGGCTGTCCCTGCCCCCAGTAATCCCCACTACCCACCGGGCGACCTCCCCTTCAGGTAAATCATGAACCATGCAAGGAGGGGGGGATGCCTTGCCGCCCCCAGCAGGTGCCGCGCATAGGCCCGTGCCTCACGGGCCTAATGGGAAATCCGGCCCTGGGAATAAATGCAACCAATATCACATACATGTCTCTAAAATATGTGGCATAGAATGTATCATACAGTAGCTGTACTAATCTCACAATTCTAAGCACGGTAATGTGCTAACACCACAAATGTAGTGTTTGCAGCGCATATGCTCTCATATTAGGGGTTTAGGAGGATCCGTTTAATACACGTTGGCGCTAAAACCTTCATAATGGACTCTTCGACAAATAAAAGGTGTGAAGCAGTTACAAAGCTAAAAACATACTGAGTGGCCCATAAATTCCGAGTGTTAATGTAAAAGGTGTAATATTTTGTAATTGGACGGAAGCAGCTGTTTATGGAGGCTAATTTAGGCATTGGACGCACATTCCGCACATCGCTGTCCATAAGTTGCATATGTGTTATCAACGCTGCTTTCGCTGTGTGTGGTGTTCTGCATATTTCTGTAGGTATACAGGTTTTTCAGTTGGTATAAATGTGTTGGGTAGGCTGCAGAATGTGCCGCAGACCAGACATTTGTTCTGTGCTATCCCCTATTGCAGGACTTAGCAGGTCTCCTGGGACAGAGCTGTTAGCAGGGCTCCTGGGACAGAGCAGAACAGGGCTATTTAGTAGACAGTCAAAAGTCAACATGGGCTTATCTCTTTTTTTCTCTGAATGTTGACATGGACACCTGGCATGGCTCGCTGTGCTCACCATGCTTTGGCGTTGAATAGGGAGACAAGGAGGGCTGGCAGCGAATTCTCCAACCCTCCGGAACGCAGCTAATGTGCAGCAAATCCTAAACAGGATTCGCTGCACATGCCGAAAAAGGGCATTGAATACTGCCCATGGTGGGAAGTGAGATGTACAAAGTGCTCGGCACACTTTATATTCTCACTCTATGCCCACTTGGATAGTAAGGTATGAAATTTTTTTTTAAATCATGATAAAACTCATGTCAACCTTTTGCCTATGTCGATCATGAGCTCATGTCGACTTTTTGCCAGTGTCAACCTAAGCTATGTCAACCCTTCTAGTCACTGTCAACCAGTAGTGGTCTACCTAGGGACTCTCGACCTGGGCATTGTCTGTCCGCTGACTGCATACCCAGTATCGCAGCTTCACTAGACCATTAAGAAGCAGAAATTGACCTGACAATTGTCCTCAGTGATCCATGGAAAGATTCACATAAAAAGTATTACCCCAAAGCAATTCCCTTGACACCTGTGATTTAGCCAAAATGATGCTGTTGGGTTAATTGAGCAGAGAATCTAAGAAGAGAAATTAGTAGAACTCATGTTTGATGTTTTGTCTTGTTAGAAAATCTTTTAAATGTGGCTTTCTCCATTGTGGTGTTTTTTAATGATGAATCACATGTTAAAGGTCACATTACATCCACAGACCACACACCTGGCTGCACCTGAAATCTGCTTAAATGTAGGATCAATACGGAGGCTTTTCTAATATTAACTGTGGAAGAAGGAAACACAAAGGAGATTAAAGCACTAGCTGCATACAGCAATTAGTAAATTAGCAGTCCAGCTAGCAATAAAAGTGGGAATTACTAAGACAAAAGCAAAAGTAAATAGAATGACAGAGCTCTAAGATAATAAAATATAACAACCTGACCCAGGTCAAGCTTCCAGTTTTGTGCCTACAATAAAGTGAAGGAGAAGAACAATTACCTATGTCCTATAAAGTGGGTTTTTATTCTGAGACAAAAGTGTATGATAATGGGGGACAGGAGTAACAAGGGCTAAACCCTGTAAGAACATATTAAGTGTTCTCTGGTCACCTTAAGATGGTCATATATATAATATCTCTCTGCTGGTGCATCTACTGCCGTATATATAATACCTCTCTGCTGGTGCATCTACTGCCATATATATAATACCTCTCTGCTGGTGCATCAACTGCCGTAATATATCTCTGCTGGTGCATCTACTGCTGTATATATAATAGCTCTTTGCTGGTGCATCTACTGCCGTATATATAATACCAGTGAACTCTACTGGTGCATCTACTGCCATATAAATAATACCAGTCTACTGGTGCATCTACTGCCGTATATATAATGTCTCTCTGCTGGTGCATCTACTGCCATATATATAATACCTCTCTGCTGGTTCATCAACTGCCGTAATATATCTCTGCTGGTGCATCTACTGCTGTATATATAATAGCTCTCTGCTGGTGCATCTACTGCCGTATATATAATACCAGTGAACTCTACTGGTGCATCTACTGCCATATAAATGATACCAGTCTACTGGTGCATCTCCTGCTGTATATATATATATATATATATATATATATATATATATATATATATATATATATATCTGCTGGTGCATCAACTGCCCAGTGGCGTAACTATGAATTGGGCGCCCCCCCGCCGTTAATGGGGGGCGCTCCCCGCCGCACCCCCCGCCCGCAGCCTTACCTGTCTTGCTGGTCCCGGCTCCCTTGCTGGCTTCATTCTTCTGCTAGTGAGACGGACCAACACAAAATGTCCGCCCCCATACAGCAGACAGTTTCAGAGAACTGTCTGCTATATGGGGCGGACATTTTATTGTGGTCCGTCTCACTAGCAGAAGAATGAAGCCAGCAAGGGAGCCGGGACGGGACCAGTGAAGTCAGGTAAGGCTGCGAGCGGTGGATTGGCGGGCGGCAGATGGGCGGACGGGAGGGGGCTAACTATAGCACCACATCCCCCCGGCGCCCACACATGCACAGCGCCCCCCCGCGGCCGCGGGGGCTGCGGTGCTATAGTTACGCCTCTGCAACTGCAGTATATATAATACCAGTCAACTCTACTGGTGCATCTACTGCCATGTAAATAATACCAGTCTACTGGTGCATCTACTGCTATATATATATATATATATATATATATATATATATATATATTACCTCTCTGCTGGTGCATCTACTGCTGAATATATAATATCTCTCTGCTGGTGCATCTACTGCCGTATATATAATACCTCTCTACTGGTGCATCTACTGCCGTATATAGATAATACCTCTCTGCTGGTGCATCAACTAACGTAATATCTCTCTTCTGGTGCATCTATTGCCGTATATATAATACCTACCTGCTGGTGCATCTGCTGGCATATAAATAACACCCGTCGACTCTACTGGTACATCTACTGCCGTATAAATAATACCAGTCTACTGGTGCATCTACTGCCGTATATATATAATACCTCTCTGCTGGTGCATCCAATGCTGTATATATATATATAAAGTACCTCTCTGCTGGTGCATCTACTGCCGTATATGTATAATACCTCTCTGCTGGTTCATCTACTGCCGTATAAGTAATACCAGTCGACTCTACTGGTGCATATACTGCCATATAAATAATACCAGTCTGCTGGTGCATCTACTGCCATATATATATATATATATAATACCTCTCTGCTGGTGCATCTCTTGCCGTATACATATAAAGTACCTCTCTGCTGGTGCATCTACTGCCGCATATGTATAATACCTCTCTGCTGGTTCATCTACTGCCGTATAAATAATACCAGTCGACTCTACTGGTGCATCTACTGCCGTATAAATAATACCAGTCTACTGGTGCATATACTGCCATATATACTTGCACTCCAGTGGTGCTGTCTTGTTGTGCAATATATTGCATAACTCCACAAAAATAATGGAGATCCAAAATATGGAGAATCAAATAGGGAAAGATGAATGGCCGCTTCCTCCTACTTCTGAATCTGCTGCAACTGTAAGTATTAATAATGACATAGACCATGATATGCCATCAACTTCGTCTGCCAAGGCCGATGTCCAGTGTCAAAGTCCAGGGCATATAAAATCCAAAAAGCCAAAGTTCAGTAAAAAAAGACCCCAAAAAATGAATTAAAATCATTGTAGGAGAAAAGTAAACTTGCCAATGTGCCATTTACGACACAGAGTGGCAAGGATCGGTTAAGGCCCTGACCTGTATTCATGACTGGTGGTTCAACTTCACATGATGATGTAAGAAGTAAAAAGTCTGTTAACGAAGTTATCAATTGAGGCACAATAAATGGGTGGTCCTGCCAAGCTGCAGTGCATTGGAAGAAGGGTTGTCACAACCGCGCATATACAGAAAAAACAAGGAATGGGTGTACACCGCGCTACCTAATTGAATTCCCGCAATGGGTAAATATTAGGTGCCAATAACGTTCAATAATAAAATTCAATTTAATAATGAATTAATGAAATAAAATAACAACAATAAAAATAATTTTTAAAATGTATGCTGCTAAATAAGAGGGAATTTGTATTGGTGGGCCAGTCCATATGGTACCGTATCAGTCCCTGGTATGATCCGTTCCTGTAGTGCCTTTTTAATCTTATGATGGATCCAATATCGTATGGGTCCAATAACCATGGGTTGCTTCATTTGCTTTAGTCCTTATCTTGATGGAAATTTCCCATAAGAGATTTCCCTGCTGGAGAGTACTATCTCTTATGGGAAATTTCCACCAAGATAAGGACTAAAGCAAACAAAGCAATATCTGAATGCACAGTTAAGGGCCCTACATACGCAGAGATGTCTGCCAGAGATACATAATGGGAGATTCACTCTTGTGGCTCATTTCAGACAATGAGCCACATACAGAGAGATTTGTGTCAGACATTCATAATGGGAGATTCAGCACGGGAGATTTGAAATCTGTCACGACTGTCACAGCCACACATGCCATCAAACTGCACTGTGTGCACATATATATATAAATATATATATATATATATATATATATATATATATATATATATATATATATATATATATATACACACAATCTGGATTATATGAGTGAAGTAACTGAATGTTCCATCATGGACAAGGTAAATAAATTATTTTTTTCCTATTGTGTAAATGCTGTGTGAGTATGGAAATAAAGCTTTGCAAGGGATCACAATACTAAAGTAAATACAGTATCTAAAACCCCTAAAATCTGTGACTATGGCATGGAAGGCATATTTGATCTAACATGAGCCCTATAGATATTAAATGCAGCATTTAATGATTTATTACATACAATGGATAGCAAGCTCTTTGGTACAGCTGCACATTATTGATTTTCTACACTCTAAAAACACATTATCCCCACCAAATGACAATGTAATTGTTATCACTCTTCTCCCAGTTTTCCTTCAGCTTCTGTTTATCCCTGACACATTTTATTAATGGCTGCATTTTTATTTAAAAAATTTCATTTAACAGACAGAGCAGAGGTGATGTGAGATTAGGAGGTAGAGATCGAAAGTACAAGTGTACAGAGAGAATAGGGGTTCCCCACCCCATTCCCAAACATATTACATTGGTGGTATAGTGATGTTCGCCCCCCAAACATTGGTGGCACAGTGGGAAGAAAAAAAAATACTTACCAACGCCGGAGTCCAGCATCGCGGCCTCTCTGTCCCGCGGGGTCATCAGGAGGGGTGGCGGTCTCCGGCGGTGTGACGTCATTGGCTCGGCGGTGGTCTCCGGCGGTGCCTGATGTCATCGGGATCGGCGGCGGTGCGTCTTCTCAGGTGCGTCCTCTCAGGTGCAGCGGCGGTGTCATGCGGGCGGCGTTCAGCGGGGCTTCAGTCGCTCAGAACAGCCCTGCTCATCTGCCCACGGCCACACATGCGGGAGATGAGCAGGAGCTTTCTAAGCGACTGCTCTGAATTGTACAGCCCGTCCATTCTGAATCTTGGACAGATTCAGAACGGCGGGGGCGCGCATGTAAATCGATTACATGCATTTTTAGTTTTTCATTTTCGCTCAGAAAATGCCTGAAAATTGTGCTGTGTGTGGGGCCCTTTAGTTCCTGTGCTTTAACAAGCATTAACATTTTTAGAGAGGGAGGAGAGGGAGGAGACTTTGAGGAAGGAGATGATTTAATGCAAATTAAAAAAATTTATTACAATATAAATTAAAAAATAAACATATTGAACATAGTAAACATGATTATCATACTCTAAAATAGCAGTTAAATTGGTGCATAATAAATGTTTAATGTAAATTACACTTTAAATGAATAAGAGTAAATTTACTTAAAAGACAAACAAGCACCGCACTTATCCTTAATTGTGGTGGGTCCGGTTCCTATTGGACTTTGATGGTCAAGAGGAAAAGTTTGTAATGCTGGACAGTCTTAACACTCACGTCATGGGATTATTGCCACAACAGCGTGCGGTAGCTTTGTGGTCCACAACTGCATGCAGTAGCTTTATGGTCCACAACTGCGTGTGGTAGCTTTAGTAGGCCCTTTGGAGTGGAGATGGTTGGTTGTCCATGATCAGCTTTAGTAGGCCCAGATTCTGGCAGTGTCCATTTTTTAGTTCTGGTTCAGGAATCAGTTGCAGAGATTTGTAATCCACAATCTACAATGGAGTGGGGGTGCGGTGCACTGATGCGTTTCGCTGGGGGGCTCCCAGCTTTTTCAAAGGGAGGGAGGCTTCAATCTCCATGAGAAGCTGAACCACCAGTCATGGACATAGGTCAAGCCTTTCCTTGCCACTTCCTGTTATAAATAGCATGTTGCCAAGTTAGCGTTTCTTTGTACATAGTTAAAATTGTTTTCACACAGGTTATCAATTATTATTATTACATTTAGGTTTTTGGATTTTACATTCCCTCTGTGACATTGTGCATCGGGGTGCACAATGCAGATTATTCTGATGGACTTGCATGTCAGTGTCATGACTGGTGCCAGTATCTTCGGCACTAGTAGTAGGAATTGTTTCCTGATCTTTTATTCTTTGTCCCCCATTCTGTATACTGAAATGGGAATGTGACAGAAAATTTTTAATGAGCCTCCTTTCCCCCACACTGAAATGGGCAGGATGGAGGTAAAGTCAGATCCACAATGCTGTGAGCACTTACGCACTGCAATAAATCAACTCCTCATTAATGTCTTAATGCTACTTTATGGTGTTTCAGGCCCAGAAGACATTTTTTTTCCATCTTACAAGTGTAAGATGGAAACTTTAGATTATAACCATTAATGTTTGGATTCATTGGGGGGTCAATAGACAGATCACCTTCATTTTAGTGTTTAAGACTATCAGGTCCTCATAGACAACTAAAAGTGACTTTATCTTTTCTGTCTGCAACGCAACATTAAAATAAAAAATAATCCCTCCTATTATACCACTTCGCACATGCTGACTGCATGTTGATGCGGTTCTCCCAGCTCTCCGCACACGCTGCTTCTCTCATTGTGTCCACTGCATGCTGCTTGGGGCCTAGTTTTAAAAACTGCCACCTGTCTGTCACTGCAGTTCCACTGCTATATGTGCCAGGTGTTTGTGCCGCCCACTTATGTCATTTTCCTGATCTTTTGTCCATGATTGTTTGTTCTCGATTTGCTTCAATACAAAGCACCCCATGGCTTATACGACCGATTTACCAGCACCCCATGACTTATACAGCAGACAGAGCAACTTTTATTTTGTGGGGGCCTAAACAAACCAAATTTTTTTAAGCCACAGTTTTGGTAGACCCTGTTGCTGAAATGGTTTGTTAAACTATGCCTGTCCTGTTTATGTAGGACAATTTCATCTTGCACCTCCTTTTTTTTTGGTGGTGGTACAAACTAACCAATTATTTCAGCCACAGTTGTGGCAGACCCAGTCTCAGAAATGATTGGTTTGCTAAACAACATAAGGGTGGGCAGGAGGACCCAAGGACAATTCCATCTTGCACCTATTTTCTTTGCATTATGTGCTCTTTGGAGCATTTTTTGGCACAGTTTTGAAAACTGCCATCCTGTCTGCCACTGCATTGCCACTCTTGGATGGGCCACGTGCTTGTGCCACCCACTTATGTCACTTAGCATAGACATCAAGATACCTCAGTGCAACCTTTTGGACTTAAAACAACATTGTGAGGTGGGAGGTGTTCAGGATAGACTGGAAATGAGTGGAAATGAATGTTATTGAGGTTAATAGCATAGGAGCAAAATAGAAAAATACAGATCCAAAACATGATAAACAAAACATGAAACACGGAAGGGTGGTGTTTTTTTAACAGATCCAGACCCAAAACAAGGCCAGAGATACAGACCCAAAACTCAAAACACGAAAAGTGCCCCATGGACACCCCTAGTACAAATAGCTAAATGCAGAAATCTTCTGCAGAAGGCTAATGAGCACTGCAGAGTATTATCAACGAGGACCTTAATCTGATCTTTATGTTAGCAATGGATATCAAAGTTTCCTGTTGAACTCTTATTGGTCTTGTGAAAATGTCACACATAAGGAATTATGAACAAATTACTTTTATTCACCAAAATGAAAACCTATTGCCATTTTTTCTATGTAGAATCAATACTGGTAGGTTGCAAGTCCATATACAATACACATCTTGTGTATGAGCCACTACTAAATGATATAATACAGAATGATTGTAGACAGCTTACTGTATGAACTTTCCAGATAAGAGATAATCTGCATTTAAAAAAAGAGTCATTCAGATATATAAATTAGTTATTATTAAGACTTTCCACACAAGAAAATTAAGCTAGAACCAATACTTTATTTCCATCAATATTGTATTATTTTGGCTAAACTGAATCATTAAATTTTAGGATCACATCAATGAATTCTCCTATACTGTAGTTTGACACTAGTCACACCAGGAACGTGCGGTGAGGTAAATGTCTGAGGAGTCCCTGGCAAGTACCAGAGCCAGATTTGACAGGAAAGGCTGTGCCTCACCTGCCTCACCCCACCGCATGCCACTGAGTCACACCAGGGCTGACCAGCCAGTGGGTTAATGCATTCATGCCTGCACCCCATGAAAGTCAGACCCCAGCCCAAGTACACTGAAGAACTCCACAGCTTCCTACAATTACTATTTCTCAAGATAATACCCTGCATTTTTTACTTTTACTTTAAAAATAGTTATTAAAATTGACCTTGTTAGTTAGTACGTCAGTCCTTGGGACGTTAGGAGTCTAGTGATTGAAGGGTCTAGTTATAAAGGGCAACTATCCAGCATTCAATATACTGATCTGGGGTTAAAAGGAATGGTGTGTGATTTTTTCAAAAATTTCTCCCAGCAGCCAGGCTCCAGAACTGCCTTACTGGTTCAATCAGCCAGTCAAAAATATAGTGATACAGAAAAAGTATTAGGAGTCTAGAATAATAGGCGCTCGGGTGGATGTCAAATTAAAGTCCTTTTCTTATAGATAAAAATGCACAAACACTTTATTCATCCAAATACAGCAATTTCCATAACATCGATTTGCAGCAATATTCAGTAAAAAATAAAAAATAAAAAGAGGATTATAATCCCAATTTCAGTCTATATGCTTGAACAGACACTTCACACTAAGAGAGCGGGGCAGGGTAAGTGACTTTTATGAAATACCTCTACTCCCGTCTCTGAATCCTCAGCTTAGGTGCTGCATACAATCTGTCACAGCTGTACCATGTGGGGGTAGTCTCCTTGTCGCTGCAGCCGTGGAACCAGCTTCAAGTGCACAAATAAACGTCCACCTCACAAGGTTCCTTTGGCGTGGGGATAGTGGGCAAGCATGTGTTGTGGTGTGGGTATCCTTAGGGCTGCTCCGTATTGTAAAAACAAACAAAGTTGGTAACCACGTCCACCTGCTGGCCAACACGTTTCTATCTACTTGAGATCTTTATCAAGATCTCACATGCTTACCCTCTATCCCCACACCAAAGGAACTTTGTGAGGTGGACATTTATTTGTGCACTTGAAGCTGGTTCCATGGCTGCAGCGACAAGGAGAATACCCCCACATGGTACAGCTGTGACAGATTGTATGCAGCACCTAAACTGAGGATTCAGCAGGGGCGTAGCTAGGGTGGAGCCGGTGGAGCGTGTGCTCCGGGCACAGAGGAGTAGCGTGGCGCCCGTCACCACACTCGCTGCCCGCCGGTCCACCCTCTGGATGCTGCCCGGCAATCTATAGCAAAGGCGCAGAGCCTCTGTCTCCGTCCCGACTCCCTCTGCCTCCCTGCTGCTGCTGCGGCTGCTGTCTGTCTCTCTTTGACATGTAGATGTAGCCGCTGGCAGGCAGGGGGAGCAGCTCCTCAGGCTGACGATGACGACATAACATACAGCCTGAGAGGGGAGAGACCTACGGAGGAGCACATGGGCACCAGGGCTACTGTATTTACAAAGTGAGTAGTGGGGCAGGGGTTGCCAGTGGTTCTGGGATGATTGAATCTGCACACTGGCCAGGCTTGTGCCTGCAAAGTCTGCAGAATGTGTGTGTGTGTGGAACAGTGGAAGGCTGGAGAGGATCCCTGTGATGTCTGCTGCCTAGGGGGGAGGGGGGACTGTGCTTGAGGCGGTCTCAGATTTGGGGGTGTTCTGTCTGAGGGGCTATGCTGATTATGGTGTGTGTGGGGGGGGGCTGTGCTGTCTAACTATGGTGGGGCTGTGCTGTGTATGGGGGGCTGTGCTGTGTATATAAGGGCTGTTCTGACTATGGGGGGGTTCTGCTGTCTATGTGGGGCTATGCTGTATATGGGGGGGGGTTCTGTTGTCTATGGGGTGCTGTGCTGTCTATCTATGGGAGTGCTGTTCTGACTATGGGGGGCTCTGCTGTCTAACTATGGTGGGGCTATGGTGTGTATGGGGGGCTGTGCTGTGTATGGGGAGGCTGTGCTGTATATGGGGGGGGCTGTGCTGTCTATATGGGGGCTTTTCTGACTATGGGGGTTCTGCTATCTAACTATGGTGGGGCTATGGTGTGTATGGGGGGCTGTGCTGTGTATGGGGGCTGTGCTGTCTACATGGGGATTTCTGCTGTCTAACTGTGGTGGGGCTATGATGACTATGTGGGGCTATGGTGTGTATGGGGGGCTGTGCTGTTCCTAGGGGGCTGTGTTGACTATGTGGGGCTATGCTGACTATGGGGGGGCTATGCTGTCTAACTATGGAGGGGCTATGCCTTCTATGAGGGGTTATTCTAGCTATCTATGGAGGTGGGGGCAGTTATTATTGGTTCTGTAACCATTTATTTACTCCTTTAAAAATCCTGCATTTGTCACTGGAAGGACAAGCGGCGCCTGTGTGCAGAGAAGAACCAGTGGTGGCACCTGTATGCAGAGGAGCAGAGCCCCGGAAGCTGCATCTATGTATGGGAGGAGCAGGAGTCCCGGCGGCGCTGCATCTATGTGGGAGAGTAGGTCCGGCGACAGCTCCTGTACACGGTAGAACAGAGGCCCTGCAGTGTGAGAGCAGGAGACACGGCAGCGGCAGCAAGGAGTGGGACTTCTCAGGCGCTGGTAAGAACATCCCTTGGTGAATAACTTATACTTTCAGGCAGAGGGACGGAGCAGTGGTGCGGAAATGGAAAATTAGGAAGTACAGCCTGGCTTTCCCATGTGCCTCTCTTTTCTTTCCCCCTCCTCCCTGTCTCTCCAGTCATCCCCACCCCCCATGGTCTCCCTCCCTTTCCTGCGCTCCTCTTCTCTCTCTCCTTCTCCCCAGTGCTCCTCCACCCTATCCCCCCCAACCCACCCCCTCTTTCTCCTCTCCTGATCTCCTCCCTCCTCTCTCTCATGTGCTCCCTTGCTCTCTATCCCCTGCTCTCCCTTGCTGTCCTTTTTTTTTACCTTCCTCTCTCCCCTGCGCTTCCTCGCTCTCCTCTTTTTCCCCTCACTCTCTCTTCTCTTTTTCTCCCTCTTGTGCTCCCTCATGTGCAATGTGCATTACGGCGTGTGGCATGCAGTTACTTAAGCATTATGGTATGTGGCATAATGTCTACTAGGCATTACGGTGTAGGTCAAAATGTGTAATGAGCACTACGGTATGGCATATTCTATAATGGGCATTACAATTTGTGTGGCATCATGTGTAAGGTGCATTACTATAAGAAGGAAAATTGACGGGAAGGGGGGGGGGCGCCGAAACATACCGCTGCTTCGGGCACAATGTCACCTAGCTACTCCTCTGGGATTCAGAGACGGGAGTAGAGCTATTTCATAAAAGTCACTTATACCTGCCCGCTCTTTTAGTGTGAAGTGTCTGTTCAAGCATATAGACTGACATTGGGATTATAATCCTCTTTTTATTTTTTATTTTTTTACTGAATATTGCTGCAAATCGATGTTATGGAAATTGCTGTATATGGATGAATAAAGTGTTTGCGCATTTTTATCTATAAGAAAAGGACTTTCATTTGACATCCACCCGAGCCCCTATTATTCTAGACTCCTAATACTTTTTCTGTATCAATATACTGATCTGGGCCGCAGAGTATTCCACCTCTTATGCTGAATTAATTTAAACATCTAGCAGCATTTAAACAACACACTTGAACATTACATCTGAAGGATGACATTATTACCACAAACCTCAGGAACATCATGTGGCCTCAACTCACCTTTACCATGAGAACACCTGGACCAGGCCCACCACCCCTATGACTGAGAACACCAGGACAGATTGCACACCCTGCCAGCGCTGACCTATGCAGTGCACCAAGCTGGTTGCCTCAGATGGTTTCTCTGCGGGCAGGATGTGGGTCACATGGATGATTCTGTGCAGGGATTATCATACTACACACAAGTATTTGCTTTCCAATATATACATTGGGTCCTTGTATGGCTCGCCTTCTACAGTGTAACCTTCATAGTGCGCCCACCATGGCTGCCTCATCTGGTGCACTTGTGGTTGGGATGAAAAATACATGGACCTGAGAATACACTGAAATCACCCATTTTGGGTAATTTCTTTTAGGGGTAATCTATTCCACCCAGAGTAATCCTACGCAGAGTGCCTAAAATGGCTGCCACACCTTGTACCTTGTCAGGGTGGAGTACACAACCCATGGAAGCTATTATCCAAAATGCTGCACCAATCCGGCATTATGCTTACTGTGTGCTCAAGGGTGGTTTTTTTGTTGTTGTCTGTGACTGTACTATCTATATCCTCTGTATTATGTGCATTGTTTATTAATGTCTGTAAAGCGCCTTGAGTCCTGTTGGAGACAGTGCATTTTTAAAAATTGAACTTACTTGGTACAGTGCAATCATTAGTTACCTCGTGTTGCATGGTGAATAGCTTTTAAATGTATAAATGTCTTCAATTTTTTCTAATATGTATATGTCCACAGAATGGCAAACAACAACCCCCCAACCACATTCCAGTAAGGCAGATGTCAATGTAACCTCACTAGGGGAAAAATTCCTTCCAACCCCATCATGGCAATTGGGGTTTGTTTTTTTGGCTAGCAATGGTTGTGTGAAACCTGGACAAAAAACTTTGATCAAAAAAAGCTTCTCTAAACTGCACACATTCCAAGTTAAATATTTCTAGTGGCAAAATGTGAGCAAAACAGTTAAAGAAAGGGTAAATTTCTATCACATTTCTTATATGAAATAGGATGGTTGACTGTGCAAAGACTTTGGCCCTTATTCTGATCTTGGCGGTACGGCCCGCGTGCGGCCGTACCGCCGATGTTTTCACTCTGCACATGCGCAGAGGTCACTCTGCGCATGTGCAGGCGAAATCGCCGCACAAAAATTTTATACGCCGCAAAGGGGGCGTATAGGGGCGTGAGGGGCTTAATACCCTCATTTCCCTATGCATACGCCCCGCGTTTCATGGGCGTTCCCATGCAAACGCGGGGCGTATGCATGGTAATGAGGCTATGACGCCAGTGATGGGGGCGGAAAGCTGACA
The DNA here is from genome assembly GCF_055691185.1 of Crinia signifera. Taxonomy (NCBI): domain Eukaryota; kingdom Metazoa; phylum Chordata; class Amphibia; order Anura; family Myobatrachidae; genus Crinia; species Crinia signifera. Next base: position 73,970,701 of record NC_139225.1, read on the forward strand.
TCGCCGGATGTCAGCTCTCCGCCCCCATACAAGCTTTCACACGGACGATTGTCCGTGTGGTCTAAGCTTGCGTGAGCTGGTGGAGCGTGCGGCCCTGCCTTCGATGGTCGTCGACCATCGAATGCAGGGGGCAGCTCCCACCATGGTGGAGGCGTACGCCCCACCATTTTCATGCGGATCGCCAGCCATCCACGTACGGACGGCCGTGGCGATCCGTCTTGTAGGCGGGGATTGGTTTGTGCGGCCGGAGCAACGTATGCGGCTCCGGCCGCACAGATCAGAATAAGGGCCTTTGTAAGGATTGCTGGGTGCTTAACCAGGGGCAGATTGTCCATATACCTTTATAAGGACATTGCTCACTGGGGGGGAACATATTTATCAAGCCTTAACAAGTGATAAAGTGGAGAGTGATAAAAAGGATATTTTATTTACTAAAATAATGTGAAAAGGAGCACTCCAAACCCTTCAATTTACATTTTGTTTTAGTAAGCTGATCACATTTCCCATACTTATAATGGGAAACTTGATCTGGCCAAATTGACTAAAAAAAACAAGAAAAAATGTGGAAAGAAAAATGTGAAAAAATAAATTTGCATTTGGACCTGTGATAATAACGTCAGCTTCAGCTCAGGGGCTCAGATGTAAATGGGTAGCTTCTGCACAGCTTTCCCTGCTCCTAGGCAGAGAAAGCTGTGCGGGAAGTGGGGCGCGGTGATCAGCTGTGTGTGTCCGATGGTCTTCTCCAGCGAGGGCTGCCGGTCTCCGGGGCCTTCTGCTGTGCTGTGACCCCGGTGCATTAAAGTGTCACTGCAGTGTGGCAGGTCACTTTACAGGACTGTGGGTTACGAGAGGAGGAAGTCCCGAAGACAAGCTGTATTGCAATTGACATGCAAAAATTATACATCCAACCTCTCCACTTCTGTAAACCCGCACTTTTGTAAATATACCCCTAGGTCTGTGGCATCATTGGACCATCTGATGCCTTGGACAATATTTTTCACTTATGGTGGATGAATAGGAAGTTGTTTGCAGCCCAGAATCATTGAGGCTAGCACTGGCTTATTAGTGACCAACCCAAACTTCATTCTGCTTCCTGGTGGCTGTCCTTTCCACAAGACAACCTTTAAACGTGTGCCCATGGCTAATTCATCCCTCCATGTGCTTGGTGGTCATCAGGTTGCTCTCTGTATTCTATTTGGGTCACCAGTATGTTATCTATATTGTGTGGTGGTCACTAGGATACTATTTGTATTTTAGATTTGTCACCAAATTTGTTTCTGTATTAAAGTCTATGTCACTAGGATGAATACATTTTCGGGAACAGGTAGGCATAGGAAGTATCAAAAAGTGTGTTTTATACACTGCTAGGGAGATTGTTTTTTACATGCCTACTTTTGTGTAAGACCTGCCTACAGTTGGTCCAGCCTACATGAGCCTGTTATGTTTTCAGCTTTGTATCCCTTATCTGTCTCTGTTGTTAATTATGTACAACAGCTAAAAATGACATCTGAATGAAGGGGTTTGAATGGTACATGTTATTAAATCATTGCTAAAGGATTGAAAAAGGAAGGTGATCTATGCAGAAGCAATTGGCATGAACATTGCAAGATGCCAGACAGGGACCTGGACCAAAATTCATTAATAAATCCATATGAACTACTGTTGATTTAAACAGCTGAAATACAATGCCAAGAATATTGCAGGAATCTACACAATCTTATTTCTGCTCTTATTGGTTAGTAGGTAGTACCTTGCTAGTAGATCTAATAATGATGATGGTGTACGGATGGTGTAATGGTTAGCATTACTGCCTCACAGCGCTGAGGTCATGGGTTTGATTCCCACCTCCATGGCCCTAACTGTGTGGAGTTTGTATATTCTCCCTGTACTTGCATGGGTTTCCTCTGGGTACTCCGGTTTCCTCCCACAATCCAAAAATATACTAGTAGGTTATTTGGCTCCTAACAAAATTATGTGTGCATGTACATGTGGTAGGGAATATAGATTGTAAGCTCCACTGGGGCAGGGACTGATGTGAATGTTCAATTATTCTCTCTGTAAAGCGCTGCGGAATATGTGTGCGCTATATAAGAATTTTTTAATAAATAATAATAAATAAAGTGTATAATACAATTCTCAGGAATATATGTACATATATGTATGTTATTGGACAGAACTGGCTGTTTGACACGTTTCTCTCCACACACCCACTGTCTGGAAGAAGGAGAATCATAGTAATCTCCACCTCGGAGTATCACAAGGGGAATTCAGGGACATAATACAGTAGTGCAACTGAGATGGCCAGGTACAGAGAAAGAGCAGCAACAATTAATGGAGTGCACAACTGGTACTCACTTACACCTACTGTACATACTGTAGTAGGAACAATTTCATCTTGACAAACATATTTCTGCTACAGATACATGTTGAATTCAGATTTTGATTTACTATAAAGCAAATTAATATGGAAAATAACTTTGCTCTATTATGTTACAATTTTTCTATTATCACCTTTGGTCATTTTTTCAGTTTTGATCCATATTGCTGTTCAAATAAATATTATCAACATTGTTTTTATCAAATCAATAGTACTGTACATTTGTAATAATTGGTATTTTAAATAACATGCATGTATAAATAAAACATTTAATACAAATGGGATATTATTTGGGGAGCCATAGAGCACCACATGAAACACTTAGGGTATATTTACTAAGATATGATTTTGATGATGATGGGATGTTGCCAGGGATTTGTAATGGTTTCTGAGGCACCAAGAGCAGTGCCTCCCGCTTGCAACATTAAAGTTCCAGAAACAGGGGGCAGGCAGTGGGCGGGGCCATGTAGGAGGCTGTAAAAGCCCATTTATAAAAGGTGTATAAGCAGGACCTAGAGAAGAGCCTCGGTGACAGGGACGTGCTTTCTGCCTATATGAAAGCACGCCACTGTCACTGAGGCAGATATGATTAGGCACCATAGGGTCCACTCAGAGCCACCAGTAGTGCACAGTGCATGGTGGATTAGGCCGCCGGGCAGTACTCGGTGGGTTGTGTATGTATGCTACATTTTGTACTGTTCCTGAAGCTCCTCCTTCTCTGTGCAGAATGGCATCTGCACAGGCAGATAAGGAAAATTAGGCTATTCTATGGCTCCCTCATGGAGAACTTTGCTGCCTGTGATAGATCCCACCTCAGGATTTAGGTATACTCCTTCACTTGTAGTTGTATCTTGCTTGCAAGGCATCCAGTTGCGAGAGGAGACACAGAACAGGGTTCACCAGGAGACGGCAATAAGGAAGTGATTCTGCGCTATGCACACTATAGTGATCCTGCAGCCCAAGCGGTGCTGACACTCCGGCAAACCTCCAGCAACAGGGCTGTATCACCTGTACGCTCTGCACTGGCACCTCAACATGCAGTACTGTATGTTTCCTGCACACTTGGTTGGGACATCTCAGGGGAACTCTAATCATATACAGGGGCATGTGGGGAAGCAGAGTGATGAGGAATGCCAGGGAGACTGGGGCCGCACAAGGGAATTGTGGGGGATCGATATTATGGGGAATGCTGAGGAGACTAGGGACACACAGGGGGCATTAGAGGAAGTAGGATAATTGGGAATTCCAGGGAGACTGGGGCATGCAGGTGGCATATGGGAAAGCAGTGTAATGGGGAATGCCAGGGAAACTAGGGCATGCAGTTGGCATATGGGAAAGCAGTATAATGGGGAATGCCAGGGAAACTAGGGCATGCAGTTGGCATATGGGAAAGCAGTGTAATGGGGAATGCCAGGGAGACTGTGGGCATGCAGGTGGCATGTCGGCGCAAGCTCCACCAAGCCAGTGCCTCACCAACCACTAACCTCACGCCACTGGACTGGATGCATAGTAGCCAATCAGAATCTACTTCTCATTTATGGGACTCCAATGTTAGTAAATAAACCCCTTATATTATATTGCACCGTTTTTTTCTATCATTTTCATTATGTTTATGTAATTTTTGTATTGCTCTGGATTATATTACATGTTGCTGTGTGTCACCCTGGGTTGGGAGAACAATCACTAAATACCTCCTGATTCCATTGTCTGTTGTACTTTTAAATCAGGAACACAATTTTAATAACTAACACAGAGGGAGTAGTATAAGGGCCCTGCTTTCAACCTCACAATTTGTTGGTGAAATGCGAATTTGAGGATGCTACATATGCAAGTTGGGCCAATCAAATTTCAAATGTCAATGGATCCTTGTGGGCTATATAATCCAGTCACACACCAATCTTGGCCTGAGGTCAGTGGGTTGTAGATCTGAAAAAAGAGAACATATGTAACGTTATGTGTAGCTTGTGTATACGGCAGGGAACTTGGTAGAAGTTTTCTATCATTCAAACTCAAGAGGATTACTGTATGTTTATGATCCAGGCTCATTTTCTGTTGCTATTTTCCCTTGCCCATGCGCAATGTGAATGGTATGCATGCTCAGTCATTTGATATTTGCCCAATTTGCGAGTTCTGTAATTGGTGGCCAGTTCTGAGTCAGGCCCATAGTTTGGTTCATAGCATAGCTATATATGTAAGAAGAAGTATTTTATATTGAATTTAGTATATTTTAGGCAACCAGTATAGGGACTGGCAAAGCGTAGCATTGTCAGAAGGAATTTTTGCAAGAAAGATCAATCTAGCTGCTGCATTCAGAATAGTTTGTAGGGAGTAAAGTCTGTTTATGGTCTATAATAAATGTGGTTGATAGTAGTTGGAGTAGAGCACTGTGTGATGTCTTCTTTCTGTCCAAGCAATAGGTCCCTGGACCTCCGGAAGGTGTGACCTCCGACTTGATCATGTGTGCTACTATGCATTCACGGCTCTCTGCATGTCTTCTGTCTCTGTCTTATGTATATGAAGGATGTGCCCCCAAGTATGTCTTTCCAATGGAGACTGTACACTACAGACAGAGACTCCACTATGCCACTGTGTCACCAAATCTATGTATATTGTATATCCCGCTGCTACTATTGTGTATATGTGAATACAGGTGCATACTACATGATATAGTTTTAACCCCATACATTCCTGGCTTCACCTGGAGATGCTGCATTTTGTATTTGTTTCACACTGTGTTGCTCTGCATCAGTTTTCTACCAGTTAATAAAGCAATCCCCGGTTACGTTATCTGCCTTGTGCCCACCACTGACATTTATAGACATCATAGGGTCTACTAATAATGAGTGCATGAAGTTTTTGCAATGTCTTGTGTGAGATATGTGCATATTTTAGGAATGTTTCTTAGGTTGTTAGTATCAGAATTTGAATTAAGAATTTACCCCTTGAGTGGTGGGATTTACAGGGGCAGGACAAGCCTACCAGGGCATTCCCCCCTTCTGTTGCCCCCCCTCCCCCATTCCTGGCCTCCGCCCTCCTGCGATCTTACGTTGGAGCTCCCCGCCACCATTTGCAATGCAACAGGGCCAGGTGGTGGCGGCTCGGGGGGACTTGTGCACCCGAACTCCCTAATGCTCCAGATTCCCCCTGAGCAGCCCCAAACCTCCCCGAGCGGGACCTGCCACCTGGTCACTTATACAGTCAGTGCGAGGGGAGCACTGGTATAGGATCGCCGGAGCGCAGAGCAGGGTATAGCTAGAGGTGGTGTGCCAGAGGGGCACAGCTGGAGGCACCACTGGCACACACCTAGCTACTGGTGGTATGCCCGTGGATAAGTGGATAATGTGGCATACCACCAAAATGGATAATGTGGGTAGTAAACACCAGGTGCGAGTCAAAGAGGACACCTAGGCAGTCAGATTGAATTGTGTATTATGTTGCAGACAGACACAGAAATACAGTATCAGTTCGATAATTATTATGCTGTTAGTTATGTGCATATACATATATATATTTATTAGTAACACGCATCAGGTGGCACTCGGAGGCTGATTCAGTGAATTCAAACGGTGTTTATTTAAAACGACATGATGTCGTTTTAAATAAACACCGTTTGAATTCACTGAATCAGCCTCCGAGTGCCACCTGATGCGTGTTACTATTGTAAGGATTTCCAATCCTGCTGGAAGGCACCGGAGCACGTGAGTCCGGGGGACAGCAGAGTGCCGGGACGCACATCGTTTGTATATATATTTATTTGAATGATTGAGTTTGAGGTGGCGAGATGACATGCAAGATGAAATTGCAGATACAGTTGGCATTCATTAATGCTGTCAAACACAGATTATGAAAGATCTGGATAGGATATGTAAATTGGGGTATCATCATAGGCACATTAAGGAGTATCAGCCAATTAGTTTCTTAAGAGAAACTAAATAAAAACAACAACAGACCTAGGACTGAGCCTTGCGGTACTCCAGCGGAAGGAGGAAGTGGGAGGGACGTGGATGAAGAGAAGCAAACATTGAAAGAGTGATTTGAAAAGTACAGTAGAATGAAAACTAGTATAGGACTTGAAGACACAGAGCAATCCTGCTTTGTGAGGTGATGCGCGCTGCCGCACATTGCACATTGCAAAGCACACAAACGTATGTGAAATCAGTACTTTTTGAACTAGATCACATTGCCTCTAGTTCAAAACTCACGGAGCAAATCGCTCAGTGTATGGACGCCTATAGTCTGGGCCCCTTCATGAATATACTGTATATAGTAAATACTGCTTATGTCGTCACATGATGTCAGTGCCTACCCCCAATCTGACCATCACCGTGCAGGATAGAAGTAAGTATAGGCTTACTTTTATCTATGAAGGGAGGAAAAATCATTCGATGGTGAGCGACCATCTAAAAAATTGTCCTTTGTAAAGCCGCATGTTGGCGGATGTGTAAGTGTACACATCTGCTTGTATCGTGTGGCGGAGATTCGGTCGGCGAGGTGCCGTTAACCTGCTTGATAGCAGCAAATATACGCAGCCTAGCGAGGAGGTTTGAATTATCCCCAAATTGTGCTCTCATAGTTTCATGTTATTCGAGTTTGTCAATGTGTCATATGCATCAAATATTATATTGGCATAGGTCATAGGTGCTATCAAAAGATAAAACAGTCATTCTTTGGTTCCTATAACATAGATTTCAACAGGAGATTCTGTATTCATGATCACCAAACTGTAAGAAGAAAAGGAAAGTCGGAATTCCCACTAAGCTTAGGTTCACTCTCTATTGCTATCATTTGTGAGCAGTATTCCTAGTTCTCTCCCTGCCAGTCTACTGACAGTGACAGCTGCAATATCACTTGCTGAAGAATTGCATGAAACCCTTTGCAAAGTGCATGGGGGAGTTTTTATTTTCATGGATATAACCTGCTCCTTTAAAGCTGCTTGAAGCTGCTCAGGCAGCCCAGCGATTAAATTCTCTTGATGGACCATTTAATGATATAGGCTTAAAAATAACCACAAAAAAAATGAGCCAGTCTGAAAATGAAATAGTATCTTTAGCTAAGAAAAAAAAAAACTTCTGCAATATTTTTTATTTGTGCTGTAAGTATGGAGGAATCCACCCTCGAGCAGATGTTCTCAGTCCAATAGTTTAGTGTTTTTGGAATGCTGCCCATGATATTCACCTATCTCTAGCCATTTACCAGAGTTTTATTTCTCCAGCTGAGTTTTCCTTGAAATGTATACTTTAGACCTGCTTCTAAATTGGGGCTCAGTTAAGTTACAAGCTATTTTTGCTGCGATGAGAAGCCTATAACAAAGCAACAAAAGGATCAGTGAGAGAGAGAGAGAGAGGGGGGGGGGGGGGGGGGGGGGGGCGGGGGGGGGGGAGAGATTCCAGTTAAATTAAGGGTGGGGTTAATCCTGAAATTAACCATAATATTGTTGGAATGTATTTTTTAAGGTGGGGAAGCAGAATAACTTTAACCATTCACCAGAATAAGGGTCCACCTCCTCCTTTCATGATGGCAACTCTAAGTTTACACTCAGAATAAGCAGGCAGACAAGTTTCTCTTTTAGTAGTAGAAAATACTTTTGCTTTAAGTCGCCAAGTAATGATGTCACAGTATAGAGCAGTGGTTAGAATTAGGGGTTAGTGGGCACGTTGGTGTCTTGCAGTACTGGGAACATAGCTTAAATTCCATCAGAGTGTGCTATCTGTGTGGAGATCATGGTCTTCCTAAGATTGTATGTGGTTCCTTTAGGTATTCTTTTTCTGCCCACAGACATACTGGTAGATAAAATCGTTTCTAAAACATCCCCTGGCAGGAGCAGTAAACATATAGTAGAATGGAATTATCTTGGGTGCAAACACATAGGTTTTTATATATACATATATATATATATATATATATATATATATATATATATATATATCAGCAAAATTGGATAAAGGATAGCGACTGTCTATACCTATATAACAAACGTATCCAGTTGTAAAAAACAAAGGATTTTATTCAAGTACACAGTACTAGTTAAAAAAGCAAACAATGGATACAAATAGAAAAAACACTTTTACGTAAAATATGCGAAATATTATAAAAAGGCCTACAAAAGATTCGCTATAAAAAAGGGGGAGTGAAGGGGGAGAGATATAAAGCTGTAATAAGTAAATAAAACAGGATCAAGGAGAAAAAACGTTTTTTTAAAAATTGAAGTGTCACTTATCTAATAGGGAGGAGTCAGCAGGCTGTACCCAACGCGTTTCGTCGTAGAGACTTCATCAATTATATATATATATATATTTACATTTTTTAAATGAGATTCCATATTACTTTTATGATTTATGAAAATGTATAAAAAGCTTGCCCAAGTAAAATTAGAGTGTACTAATACTATGACTAATACTAATTTTACTAATAATACTAATACTAATTTTATAATTGAATTCCACTGCATTTCCCTAGTGGTTACATGGTATTGTACTGTGCATTTCAAACTGTTTTTTTAAACCAGTATATATTAGCTTTGGGAGAATCCATTTACCTCTACTTAGGGCAACCAAGAGGGTATGTATGTGTGTGTGCGTGTGTGCAGAGGGAAGAAGGGGGGGAGTGTTTAGAGTGAATACTAATTACCCAGGCCCAGCCTCTTGGAGGGACCCAGTTCTGATGCCACCCTGCCCTCTTCTTACCTGGCAGCAGCCTCTTTCCCAGCCCAAACTGGCTGCAAACATTTTAATTTCCCTATATTTTTCTAAGGATGCATGTCCACACCTCTGCAATTAGGTCACGCCCCCCAAAAAGTACAAAGGCCCTGAACAGCTTTCTACAGCCATGCCTGTATTCGCCATAAACATGTTAATAACTGTGCGCCTGTGGACTACAATTAGATGAAGTATCTCCATAAACATATTTTTGCTTTTCATTGTGTTCAGTAAAGTTGCATTATAATATATCCCTACTGTATAAAACAGATAAAACCTTAAATACCTCCCAACGTTAACAAAGGTATAATCAGAGCTCGGGTGAGGCCACATAATAGGATTTGCCACACACTAAGTAGTTGTGTTTACCATTGTAGTGCTGGATTGCAGCAAACCTCACTTTCTAAAATATGCCACACTGGAAACAAATGACTTCAATATGTGAGGTATGTCCTCTGTATGGCCACTCTTACAGGCTTCCTGTGATGAATGGCTGGGGGGTATAACATGATATATGTATAATGCTTGGATAGAAAACAGAGTGTCCAGAGGGGCACCCTAACATCTTGATGACATCCTCAATCCCTTTCACCACATAAAGACTGATTCAGCATCTAGTTTTTTTTAGGTAGGGGTGGAAAAAATGCTGCAAAGTAAGAATACTTTTAAAAATAGAAATACCTTATTTTTATTAATTAACAAAATGCAAAGTGAATGAACAGAAGAAAAATCTAAATCAAATCAATATTTGGGGTGATAACCCTTCAAAACAGAATCAATTCTCCTTGGTACACATGCACACAGTTCTTGAATGAACATACCAGGGAGGTTGTTAAAAAGATTTTGGGGAACTAACCACAGATCTTCTGTGGAAGCAGGTTTGCTCAAATCCTTCTTTCTCTTCATGTAATCCCAGACAGATAAAGACTCCGTTTGGCCGTATCACCACTTCCAGGTCTCCTTGTTCTTCTTTACGCTGAATATAGATCTTAATGACATTGGCTGTATGTTTGGGGTTGTTGCCCTGCTGCAGAAAAATTCTGAGCCAATCAGAAGCCTCCCTTATGGTATTTTATTCACATGGGGTACAGGGAGAGGGATGTAACCCAGGTACTAGTACCACTTGATTGGGTATGGGATAATCATGATCAGAAACATAGTTTATCCACAATGAGTGTGTATTATTATGGGTGCCTTGGCACAGTACAAGAGAATAACTTCATAGGAATAGCAGTATCCATCCGGATAGTTTTATGTAATGCATTTCATTAAGAACAGATTGCCTCAGTCACTTGGATACAAGCAACACGTGAGAGGGAATTGAAGCAGGTGCTTTATCCTGGACAGTCTAAAACTGAGTAGACAAATCCTGAGTAAGCCCAGACAAAATGGTTTTGGAAGGAATGATGGAAGTATTGTAGAAAGGATCCAGATGTTTCTGCAGAAAACTCCTGGATAATACAACAGCCTTTACATTCTGAGAAAGTAGTCGATACGTAATATTAAAATCAGTCAGAGAGAAACGTAAACTTAGCGAGCCTGTCTTGGATTTGGCATTTTAGCTGCTTCATGTATTATTTATTGTGATCTATATATCTATCTGTCTGACTGTCTGTCTGTCTGTCTGACTATACTTTTAGCTCCTTCTAGCCAACGTTTTCATTCTTCAAACACTCATCTTGCGGTAACCAGGACAGAATTACACATATGTCAGAAAGAATTATGCACAAGGGTACAGCTGCATCAGTGACTTTATCAGAAGCTTCCACTTGAAGGTAAAGGGCCAAGTGTAATAGAGTGCATTTTTTAGTAACATAAAAAAATTGCACCAAAATGCACATGTCAAATGTATGATTTTTAGCTTAAAATCGCACAATTAGTATTGCGCAAGTTTTTAAGAACAATCCAGAATCGATTGCGACTGGGCTTGGTTCCAACAATACGGGGTACAATTAGCGTAGGGGTCCCCCGGTATATTTGCAATTAGCACCGGGCTCCAACAGCCAGCAGGGTAATGCCACAGCCTATGGACACTTATTATGTAAGTGATCGTCGTCAGGGGAGAATTTAGGGCTCGGGCCACCCCTAGGCACATCACATCACTTCTCCGTTCATTTTATGCTCAATGCCAATGCCTCAAGGCTCGTAAGCAGCTTCAACCTCAACCCAATAACACCATCAGGACCACAATTTGCTGTCCATTATCCCACTCCTATCATTTGCACAATAAATATAAAATAAAAAAGTGATAATTACATAAAAAAGGAATCGCCTGTCCTTATTAACCTGGTGTCCCGCCCCCATCAAGTGCCTCCCCTAGGCATGTGCCTCAATTGCCTAGTGGGAAATCCACCACTGATTGCGGCCAAAGCATTACCCCCTGACTGGTTAGCCCTGGACGCAGTCCCTGGAGGAGTGGGTACCCACCAATAAACCCCCCCCCCCAGGCCACCAAGGCAAAATTCTAATTAAATCAATAATACTGGATTCTGCTGTGGAACAACAAGCCTTCCTTGCATGCAGGTACATGGAGAACCAATGTACCATTAAAGGCCCCACTGAAGGAGAATCCCACTGAAGTAAAGGGCCCCATACATCAGCAATTAATTGTGACAATTTTCAGATTTGGAGATGATTGCCACAATTAATTTTAGATGTGTGGGCTCCCCCTTTTGGCAATCCAAATCAAAATCGCCAATCGATTGCTTAATCAGGTTTTTAAACATGTTTAATAATCTGGTATTATCTGCAGATCTTTTTTATATGTGTGGGCAGTCCCAATTCGTCTTCTTCATCTATTTACATTATGAACAGCAATCGATTGGGCAATTTCCAGATATGAAGATGCAATCTTTAGATGGAAAAATCTGCCGATCACTGAAATAAATCTGTAATGTGTAGGCAAAGTCAGATAGATTGTAAAATCCATTTATCTGGCCAAAAAATCCCTGTATCTGGAAATCCATAAATTGTGATTGCTGATGTATGGGGCCCATAAGTTAATGGTACTGGAGCTCTGCACCTGATAAACTGTTTGTGCCCCATAGGAAGCAATGTTATGAAACTAACATGGGCTCCTATAATAGGAACCGGCAAATCGACCTGACTGCAAATCTAATGTCAAAATAGAACATGAAGTCCTAAATGTAGGCTACATATAGAAAAGAAACCTAAAAGAGAATTGAGAGTGCTAATGCATTGGTACTATAATTAAACAGGGTGCGGCAGTATGTTTAAAACAAAAACTGACAAAATACATTAAAAATAGGAAAGAAGGCAAGAGCGAGTGGAACACTAAGACTATTTTAGAATATGTTATAAGCACAATTTAGTAGCTCGTGGTCAGGTTAGTGCTGTGAACCCCAATTAGTCTCCTGGCAACCAGTAAGCTGTATTCTCTAGGCCAGTGGTAGCCAACTCCAGTGCTTGAGAGCTACCAACAGTTCACATTTCCAGACAACCTAGCTGCTGCACAGGTGCACTCATTACTCACTAACACATTTTAAAAGATTATTATAATTATAATTTTATTTATAAGGCGCCACAAGTGTTTCGCAGCGCCGTACAAAGGAACAGTACAGGGAGACAAAACTTGGCATAACATAGAATAAATAACAAAAATAGAGTACAAATAAAGAGCGCCACAGGTCAATACACATCACAGCTTGAATATAAGTAGTGAGGACTCAAATCAACATACTATAAGAGGCTTGAGGCCAGTGATGGAGATGAGTATGCGGACAAAGATGGTCACTGAGTGTTTGAGTATAGGAGAGCTGTGAGTGAAATGTGAAGAGAAGAGGGCTTGGACAACAGGAGGGAAGAGGGATTACTTCTAATAAAATTGTTTCAAGAAATACAAAACACTACAACACATAACATTTACAACTATTGTGACAGTCCTTAAGTTTTAATGTGTTACCTATAAGTGAATGTTCGTAATAACCATATAGGGTATGATAAATACATAAGGGGCTCCTTCCCAGAGGGTACTTAACCCTTTTATAAAAAGCAATACCGCTGGTTGAATGTGGATACCCACGTGCCTTCATAGAAGGCAATAATGACTGTGCTAGGGAAGCTGTGAGGGAATTAATGGACAGCCCAATAAAGTTTTCTGGCTCGAGGGAAGGGCGCCTGGAACAACTGCAGGCAGCTCGTGTCAGAGGGACATAAAAAGGACGACCGTTAACGGTGTGGCGCAGTTACGGGGAAAAGTGTTAGCCAAGGCAGAGCTACGCAGCATAAAGGCGAGTGGACAGCGGTGCTGGGGAGCATTAGTGACATTTACCGGAGAACCGGAGCGGTCTGACGGGGAGAGTCTCCTTAGCGGTGTCTGCAGTGTCGAGTCCCGGCGCAGAAAAGTACTTCAGCTGCGCTGGTGAGTGACAGCGGCTGGACGTCACGGAGGAGGCGGCGCCATTGCTGGGCGGCAGCGGAGGCGGGTCCCAGCAGCCAGAAGGGGATGCAACCAAAGCCTGGAGACAGCAGTACTGATAGAAGAGGGGAGTGGTAAGTGTAAAGCCCTGCCCCACTTTTAACCTGTATCTCGGTAGTAGTAAACTCACGCTGAGAAGACAAGGCTACAGCGCAGTCCTGCAACAGTACACACACCCCGAAATGCCCACTTTACAGTGTCGCCCTGTATATAAGAAACACCCCCAGCAACGCTCACTTGGCAGTATAGACTGGCGATAATAAATAAATCCAGCGAAGCTTATTTTTATGGCTCAGCCATAGGACAGCACTAATGCTCAGGTCAGGACATCAAGATAGATCATATAACCAGCAGGGGCTAAACCCGGCGTAGGGAACGCCAGGGGACGCCCCGGTGACAAGTGACATTTCTCGTCAGTAGTAAGGGCGAAACCCGGCGTAGGTGGCCAGGGGAATCCCTAAGACAAATTATACTACAGAAGGTTACGGAGGGACAGTCACTATATAGTCCGTTCATCTATCCTATCCCGGAGGCGGCTTTTAGGGACAGCTCAGCAGAGAATAGTATTCCTTATCACACAGTCCGCTGACCAGAAGCCACTGAGAGAGACAAACTACTTCCTCAGAGTTATATGCAACAGGGTCCGTTAGCCAGCAAGTAGCACTGGAAAAATCGGGAACTGCTATTCCTTTGCAGTGAAATAGGCAAGAACTATCTCGTAGACTGTGGAGTGTACAAAACAGCAAGGGTACGGAATTGGAGGCACAACTTCACTATAATCTGCGGTATAAGACTTAGAAAGGACTAAATGGACAGTGGCCACGGGAGGGATTGGTTTGTAACAGGATAGCGCTATCTAGGGATTTAGGTGAGAAATAGTATTATTGCGCAATAATATAATCATACACGTTAGTTAAGACTATCTGAAATAGTATTGCATGTAGGAATTCAGTTCGTTTGTAAATGCAACTTATGGAAGTAACTGTTTGATTTTTAATATATCATTATTTGCAGTGTTACGGTAGGTTAGTTATATACCTGTTTAGGCAGAGTGGAATCCGAGACAAGAACCAAGAGGAAGGAAAATTCGGTTCCAGTAAAATAAATTGTTGGTGTTGCGTGCAAGTGTTCATTTACTTACACCATTGTTTGATAAAATTTTGCAATGCATTGTATTGGAAATGTTGTAATAAATTTCAGATAGGTATTTGTGTGTTGTGATATCCTACCCCATTATCACCAGTGTCTCTAAACCTTATCGGGGACAATTCCTAAAGTCGACGCCCATACTTACCAAGTGAAGGAAGGTCACATTTGGCGTCACACGGACAGGATTGGACAGAAAGATGTCGGCCGACGATCAAGACGAAGGGACGGGAGTGTCATCAAGTGTGCAGACAGAACCCATGGGCCCAGGGGCAAATCCCATGACCTTTCCATACTATTTCGGGGCACCATGGCTTCCAATGTATTCCGGCGAAGAGAATGACAGAGATGGAAGTGTGTTTAGGGCCTTTAGGAAGAGGATTAAATCTACCTTTACACTATATCAGCCGGGAAGTCAGCAACAAGTGGAGATTTTGTTGGGCCAACTAAAAGGAGCGGCGGAAAGGGAAGTTTCAGAATGTCCAGCGAAACAGAAACAAACAGCGGAACAAATATTCCAGAAACTGGCAGTAACATTTGACACTAGTACACCGCACGAACGGAAAAGTCGTTTTTACAACAGGAAACAGAAAGCGGGAGAATCTTTGAGAGATTTTGCATTGGGTTTGCAGACAGCCCTACGCGATATTGAGGGAGAGAGCTATGTGGAGGAAGATGAGGAGAACAATGAGGCTTTAATTACACAGTTCATCGAAGGAGTTAATCACGAGGGGATCAAGATACAGATGAAGATGTTGAGGATCCAAAATAGCGTGACATCCTTTGAAGAGTTTAAGGCCCTGGCTATCAAAGTATTGGGGAAAGTGAAACCGAGAGAAATAGATTTTCCTGAATTACCAGGGTTTCAAGAAGGGGCAAGTGGAGAGGATAGCATGCTGAGGCTGGAAGAAGGGAAAAAGAGACCAGCATTACTTCAAAACGTACAAGCCCCAACCACTGATTTAGCATACACCTTGAAAGGACAGGTGGAGGACCTCACGTTAGGTATGCAGGAGATTAAGCGGGAACTACAGAAGCTCACTCAAAACAACAATCAATCGTTTGGGACGGAATGGCGTTCCGGTAACAGATCTGGGCGAAGCGAGTGGAGAAACACCCAGCCGGGAAGAGGACGTCGTCCCACCGATCGTTTTGACCCACAAGGTCGACCGATTTGTAGACGTTGTGGGCAGAGTGGACATGTAGAGCGAGTGTGTCACAGCGAGGGGGCGTTAAACCCGCAACCCCCGAGGATGGAGACCGATCCTCGGGGGCAACAATAGCTCCAGGTCCCTCATCGGAAGAGTGGTGTGGCCAATATATTGGACATTGCCCCGTGGTGCCCATCACTCTCGGTGGAAGAGAAGTGCTCGCTCTACTCGATACGGGGTCTCCTGTCACCACCATACAACAGGGGTTCTTCTTACAGCATTGGGGAACCACCGAGACTTTACCTACACCTCCAGCCTGGCTACGACTTCTGGCCAGTAACGGGCAGGACATCACTTGTATCGGATACTGTGAGATGACTATCCAAGTTGGTGGAGCAGCTATGCCGGCACAAGGATGTCTCATAACTTCAGTTGAAGATCCACTGGTCCCTGCCATTATTGTGGGGATGAATATTCTACAGAATTGCCCAGAAGAAGTCATCACGGCTTTGAAATATGAAATTCCTGAAACATCCCCTTTAGTACAGAGAGCGTTGAGAAAAACTATCAAAGTGATCCAAGGACAACAGCGGTTCGTGAACCCCAGTAGACAAGCACACAAGGTTAAGATCACGGATCGAAAACCTATTGAACTTCACCCTAATTCGGAGGTCATCATTTGGGGAAGGACGAAGTGTGGGGCACAAGGGAAACCTTACGACGCCCTGGTCGAACCGTATGTGCACATGGTGAGACAAGATGTCATCATCGCAAGAACATTGGTAACTTTAAGAAACGGGCGCGTGCCTGTTCGGGTTATGAATCCACATAATTACCCCATCACCTTGTTTCGAAATCAAGCGATAGCTGAGTTAGTATGGACTCCAGGTACGCACGTCATCGAGGATTACCGAGAAGAGCGACAAAGCTGTGTGGTCACGACAGACGAATCCATGGATGATAAGAGTATAGAGTGGTGGCGAGAGATCAAGATCGGAGAAGAGTCGACGCCAGAAGAAATGAAACAGGGGGTACTCAGAGTAGTGCGGCAGAATGAACAGACTTTCAGCCATAGCCCAATGGATATTGGAAGAGTGGCACAGATTCAACATAAGATCTTTACCGGAGATGCTCTACCCGTTAAGCAGAGGTACCGACCGCTGGCCCCCAGCCTATATCAGCCAGTGCGAGGGATGTTGGAGGAGATGGAAGATGCGGGGGTCATTCGAAAAAGTTACAGTCCTTGGGCATCTCCTATTGTCCTAGTTAAGAAAAAGGACGGAACCCTCAGGTTCTGTGTGGACTATAGAAAACTGAATCAGCTCACACACCGGGATGCCTATCCTCTTCCTCGAATCGAGGAGTCCCTCCCCGCACTAAAACAAGCCACCTATTTCTCTACATTGGATTTGACGAGCGGCTACTGGCAAGTACAGGTCGACCCGGCTGATCAGGAAAAGACCGCTTTTACCACCCCTATGGGTCTATATGAGTGGGAGAGAATGCCGTTCGGGCTCACCAATGCCCCCGCCACCTTTCAAAGGGTAATGGAGCACTGTCTCGGGGACAAAAACTTTCACATCGTGTTGTTATACCTTGATGACATTATCATCTACTCCCAAACTTATCACGAACATTTAGAACATTTGAATGATGTCTTCCACCGACTAGCCGAGTATGGCCTTAAGGTGAAGCCCTCTAAATGCCATCTTTTGAAAACACAGGTGAAATATTTGGGCCATATTGTCGGAGCTGAGGGCGTTTTACCTGATCCAGACAAGACATCCGTAGTTCAGGAATGGCCAGTCCCAAAGAATCTAACAGAGGTACGCCGATTTTTAGGGTTTGTAGGCTACTACCGCCGCTTCATAAAGAACTTTGCACAGATTGCGGCTCCGTTGCATGAAACTTTGAGAGGTGTGACTCGTTTGAATATGCGGAAAAATACCCCCGTTACGTGGACGGAACATCAGCAAAGATCGTTCGAATCGTTAAAAAAGCTGTTGATAGAAGCTCCGATATTGTCGTACCCGGATTACAACTGTCCCTTTTTGCTATACACTGATGCCAGTAATCAGGGATTGGGGGCTGTCCTGGCCCAAAAACAGCAAGGAGTTGAAAAAGTGA
This sequence comes from Crinia signifera, assembly GCF_055691185.1. Lineage (NCBI taxonomy): Eukaryota > Metazoa > Chordata > Amphibia > Anura > Myobatrachidae > Crinia > Crinia signifera. The sequence continues at coordinate 73,988,635 of NC_139225.1, forward strand.
TCGCATATGCGAGTCGAAGTCTCAGAAGGAGCGAAAGAAATGATGCCCATTACAGCGCTTTTAAATTGGAATTCCTCTCATTAGTCTGGGCCGTCACTGAACGATTTAAGCATTACCTAATGGGTCACTCTTTCCTTGCCTTCACGGATAATAATCCGTTAGCACATTTGCCCAATGCCCAATTAGGAGCCGTAGAACAAAGGTGGGCCTCGAGATTGGCCAATTTTGACTTTAAAATCAGATATCGAAGCGGCAAAAGCAACGTGAATGCTGATGCCTTGTCCAGGATTCCAGCTTCAATTATGCCGGATGAGAGTATCGACGAGTGGGAAGAGGTGGAGATGCCAGCCTTCCAGTCAGCACTAGCAAGGACACGTTCAGAACGGCTGAGGCGGGTTGATGTTAGCCAAGCTCCCCAATGTATCATATCATCTGATTCCGAGGGGGAGTGGAAGCAGATTCAATCCGAGAATGGGATGTTGTTGACTTTGAAGAATCTGCTGATCACCAACAAAGTCTTAAATAAGGAGGAGCGGCAGCAGTCGGCACCCGAGTTAATTAAATTACTACGTCAACGGGAGAAATTAAGACTGCAAAAGGGACTATTGGTTCGATGCGGTATACATCCTAAGACCCATCGTACAGTCACGCAGATTGTGGTGCCGCAAGTTGAAAGCCACCGACTGCTACAAGCGTATCACAATAACTCGGGTCATTTTGGAATACAAAGGACGGAGAGCTTGTTGAGACGACATTTCTACTGGATCGGGATGAGACCCGACATAGAAAAGTGGTGCGGGGAGTGCCCAAACTGTACGCTGAAAAGTCAACCCACCGCACAGCAAAGAGCCTCACTACATCCAATAGTGACCACTAAACCACTGGAATTGATAGCAATTGATCATGTAAAATTGGAGCCTAGTCGATCCGGATATCAATATGCCGTTACCATCGTGGACCATTTTACCAAATTCGTGGTCGCCTTGCCTGTAAGAGATGTTAGTGCGCAAGTAACTGCCGACATCCTGTGGAGAGCATTCATCAGGCCTTATGGGTTCCCGGATAAGATTCTCACCGACCAGGGCTCGGCCTTCGAGTCCAGATTATTCCAAGAACTTTGCACGCTGTACGGTTGTAAAAAGTTGCGTACTACTGCTTACCACCCCCAGTGTAACGGGTTGTGTGAACGGGCCAACCAGACTATTATTAGAATGCTCCGGGCAATTCCATCTTCCGAGCGAAAAGAGTGGCCCACCTTGTTGCCGGAGATCACGTTTTTGTACAACAATTCAGAGCACAGTTCCACGGGTTACACGCCCTTCTATCTACTCTTTGGAAGGGAAGGAAAAGTACCGGCGGACTTGCAAATGGGAATACCAACAGATGTTCTTGCGGAGGAGGTCTTTCAGAGCTCCTGGGTGAGAGAACACCGACGGAGACTGGAAAGCGCTTATCAAATTGTAAAGACGAATATGGGACATGCTCATCAACGACAAAGTGAACATTACAATGAGCTGGCCAAAGCGGACGACTTGGAAATTGGAGACTGGATCTGGAAAAAAAAGAACCGTCGAGAGTCGAAACTGGAACCCTTCTGGGAATCTGAATTATACAAGATTATCGATATTCCGCATCCGGAGGTGGACACATATCAGATTACGAAAATACATGGAGGCGGCTCCTGGCTAGTACATCGCAATCAAATAAAGAAGTGTTCTTCACCACACCTGGGGTTGTCTGAAATAGAGTCAGAGACCGGCAACTCAATATCGGAAACCGTTCCTGACCCCGTTAACCAATCATGGGCATCGTTTGAACACATGATGATGTTGTTTTGGCCCGTGAAGGGGGGTAACACTAGCTCCACTAGCCCCTCCTCGGAGATAGCGGTACCCATCCCAGGGGACAGCGGTAAAGGCAGACACGCAGGCGGGGATGCTATGATACCTCAGCCAGGACCTCCCTCAGATATCCCCGGTTCGGCAGCAGATATACTTCCCCTTAGAAGATCCGAACGGAACACTAGAGGTGTTCCACCGGGGAGGTACCGAGATTTTATGTAAAGTCTTGGCCAGGTTCATTTATTTATACTATGGCTGTTTATGATAGAGTTAATAGGAGCATGAGGACATGCAATTGTTTAGAGGGGAAGAATGTGACAGTCCTTAAGTTTTAATGTGTTACCTATAAGTGAATGTTCGTAATAACCATATAGGGTATGATAAATACATAAGGGGCTCCTTCCCAGAGGGTACTTAACCCTTTTATAAAAAGCAATACCGCTGGTTGAATGTGGATACCCACGTGCCTTCATAGAAGGCAATAATGACTGTGCTAGGGAAGCTGTGAGGGAATTAATGGACAGCCCAATAAAGTTTTCTGGCTCGAGGGAAGGGCGCCTGGAACAACTGCAGGCAGCTCGTGTCAGAGGGACATAAAAAGGACGACCGTTAACGGTGTGGCGCAGTTACGGGGAAAAGTGTTAGCCAAGGCAGAGCTACGCAGCATAAAGGCGAGTGGACAGCGGTGCTGGGGAGCATTAGTGACATTTACCGGAGAACCGGAGCGGTCTGACGGGGAGAGTCTCCTTAGCGGTGTCTGCAGTGTCGAGTCCCGGCGCAGAAAAGTACTTCAGCCGCGCTGGTGAGTGACAGCGGCTGGACGTCACGGAGGAGGCGGCGCCATTGCTGGGCGGCAGCGGAGGCGGGTCCCAGCAGCCAGAAGGGGATGCAACCAAAGCCTGGAGACAGCAGTACTGATAGAAGAGGGGAGTGGTAAGTGTAAAGCCCTGCCCCACTTTTAACCTGTATCTCGGTAGTAGTAAACTCACGCTGAGAAGACAAGGCTACAGCGCAGTCCTGCAACAGTACACACACCCCGAAATGCCCACTTTACAGTGTCGCCCTGTATATAAGAAACACCCCCAGCAACGCTCACTTGGCAGTATAGACTGGCGATAATAAATAAATCCAGCGAAGCTTATTTTTATGGCTCAGCCATAGGACAGCACTAATGCTCAGGTCAGGACATCAAGATAGATCATATAACCAGCAGGGGCTAAACCCGGCGTAGGGAACGCCAGGGGACGCCCCGGTGACAAGTGACATTTCTCGTCAGTAGTAAGGGCGAAACCCGGCGTAGGTGGCCAGGGGAATCCCTAAGACAAATTATACTACAGAAGGTTACGGAGGGACAGTCACTATATAGTCCGTTCATCTATCCTATCCCGGAGGCGGCTTTTAGGGACAGCTTAGCAGAGAATAGTATTCCTTATCACACAGTCCGCTGACCAGAAGCCACTGAGAGAGACAAACTACTTCCTCAGAGTTATATGCAACAGGGTCCGTTAGCCAGCAAGTAGCACTGGAAAAATCGGGAACTGCTATTCCTTTGCAGTGAAATAGGCAAGAACTATCTCGTAGACTGTGGAGTGTACAAAACAGCAAGGGTACGGAATTGGAGGCACAACTTCACTATAATCTGCGGTATAAGACTTAGAAAGGACTAAATGGACAGTGGCCACGGGAGGGATTGGTTTGTAACAGGATAGCGCTATCTAGGGATTTAGGTGAGAAATAGTATTATTGCGCAATAATATAATCATACACGTTAGTTAAGACTATCTGAAATAGTATTGCATGTAGGAATTCAGTTCGTTTGTAAATGCAACTTATGGAAGTAACTGTTTGATTTTTAATATATCATTATTTGCAGTGTTACGGTAGGTTAGTTATATACCTGTTTAGGCAGAGTGGAATCCGAGACAAGAACCAAGAGGAAGGAAAATTCGGTTCCAGTAAAATAAATTGTTGGTGTTGCGTGCAAGTGTTCATTTACTTACACCATTGTTTGATAAAATTTTGCAATGCATTGTATTGGAAATGTTGTAATAAATTTCAGATAGGTATTTGTGTGTTGTGATATCCTACCCCATTATCACCAGTGTCTCTAAACCTTATCGGGGACAATTCCTAAAGTCGACGCCCATACTTACCAAGTGAAGGAAGGTCACACTATATAAGCACAAGATCCACAGGTGGGGTTAATTACTTCACTTGTGATTCTGTAAGGAGATCTGGAAAACTTAACTGTTGGTACTGTAGCTCTCGAGGACTGGAGTTGGCTACCCCAGCTCTAGGCCTTATGCTGACCATACACTTGTGAGATATTGCATACAATCCTTCGATTTCGACCTCATCTGGCCGAGAAATCAAATGATTGTATGCACAAAATGTGTACCATTCGACGCAATGCGTGGGCATGCCGCTCGAATGTTGCGTCTCACGGTCTTATGTGCTGCACATAATATTTCTCGAATTGTATGTGCGGTCGAATGCTGTTTTGTGCGCATGCGATTTTTTTAAACTGCGACGTGTGATTCTTGAAGAGTTCTGGTCACTTCCTGGCCACTCCTCTTCACAGTGCGCAAGACTGGAGAGGAAACTGGATGCACGCTGCTGGGCTCCCAGGCTGCAGGGGAAAAGCTAGGCAGGCTACACCACTGACCACCAATGTTTTTAATACTTTGTAAACAACACTGCCCACTGCACACCATTTATACGGTATACTTTAATGCTGCATCACTGCTAGTTGCTGGCCGTGCAGGCCATGTGCACACCATTATACTGCCCACCATTGTACTTCCCCACTTGCCAGCATTATATTGCCCCACTTGCCAGCATTATACTGCCCCACTGACCACCATTATGCTGCAGCAGGCCCATGTACACACTGTTTTATACTGCCCCACTGCCCACCATTATGCTGCATCAGGCCCATGTGCACGCTGTTTTATACTGCCCCACTGCCCACCATTATGCTGCCCCACTGCCCATGTGCACACCATTTGTTGCAGCACCCCTCACGTTAATGTATTATCAGAAACACCTCACCAAATTTTAACTCCAAAACAAACTTTATTTTACAACACCAACTATAATACAAACTTTAAATATCAACAGTATAATAAATGCAACTATATACACAAACTTTATTTATATTTACATCTGTTTTTTATTTTTAATTCTGCAGTTGTCGCATGAAACGCGGGACTTCCTGTTTGGCTTTATCAGCCTTAACCGCGAGGAGGAGTGTTTATGGCTGATGTCATCCCCTGACTACAGCAATAAACAGAAGCGGGAGGCTGCCTACAACCACCTGGTGGAGTACACCAAGCCCACATACTTTGCCGCATCGGTGACATGGGTGCACAAAAAATTTTTTTCGCACAGTGGCCCTTATTCAGATCTGAGCTCAGTACAAATTAGTTCGGAAAATGGGCAAAACCATGTGCACTGCGGGTGGGGCAGATGTAACATGTGCAGAGACAGTTACAGTTGGGTGAGTTATTTTGTTTCTGTGCAGGGTAAATACTGGATGTATTATTTTTACAATGCAATTTTGATTTCAGTTTCAGCACACCCAAATTTAACTCTCTTTGCACAGGTTACATCTGCCCCACCACAGTGCACATGGTTTTTCCCATTTTCCAAACAAATTTGTACTGAGCTCAGATCTGAATAAGGACCAGTGTTTGTCAAAGAAAACAGGAAGATCGAGGCGTCCAAGAGGCCGGGGGCGGGTGCAGACAAGGTGTACGTTCCGCAGCTGTGGTACTTTAAGAAGCTCAACTTCCTTTTGGAGAAGCTGTCACCAAGGGAGTCGCTCGTAGTGATGGCAGAGCCGAGGAGGGAAGTCAGGATGCAGAGGAGGAGAGTGGGTTAAGTTGATAAAGTTTTTTAACATCTAATAGATTCCTCCTGCCATGCCACAGCTCCCTCCCCATTGAAATAAGCATTGTACTGTAGCTTTCCCAGACTTGTTTGGCCCTAGCAGAACCACGTAAGGAAACTGCAGGAGCCGACACAGAGGAAATCTGCGCTAGCTCCGCTGGCTGGTTCGGGTCTTTGGGTCCTGCTGGGAGCAATGGCATTCTGTTGCTGGCCTTGCATCGGAGCATGTTGTGCGGTAGACAACATGCTGTTACTGCATAGTTGATTTTGTTTAGCCGCATGTTGATGGGTCGGTGGAAGATCCTGAACCGGTTGCTGAGAATGCCAAATGCATTCTTCACAACTCTGCGAGCCCTAGAAAGGCGTTAATTGAATGTGCGCCTCTCGAAGGCCTCATGTGCCACGAACACAAATCCCAGACCAATTTTGTTTGCTCAGGAGGCGGCAGGTGAATAGAGTTGGTGGTCAGCTGATCGTAGAAGCGGGTATTCCTTAGGGACCCGCCACCTGAGCATCGGCCATTTTTCCCCACATCCAGGAAAAGAAATTCATAGTTGGCGTTGACCACCGCCAGGAGAACAACACTGAAGTAGCCCTTATAATTAAAGTAGTCAGAGCCGCTGTTGATGGGTTTCGTGATGTGCACATGTTTCCCATCTATGGCCCCGCCAAGGGTTGGGAAATTCCAGCGCCTGTCAAATTCCTCTGTGATGCCTTGCCATTCTTCAACGGTTGTAGGGAACTGTAAAACAAAAAAAACCCCATGTTTTAAATGACATTTTTGTTTTTTTCACTACAGTCACAAGATCTATTTCAATCACATGAAGACCTTGCCAGTACCCCTGACCTTAACGAGCTTTCTGTTGAGGAGACAACGTCGCCACCGCAACAGGGTAACAGGAGGAAGCCACGCTGAAGCAAATTTAGTGAAGACCCACTACTACAGCAGGCACGGTGTCACCTGCTCCTTAAACATGACAAATTTGATGACTTTATGTCGTATGTAGTGACGACAATGCGCAAACTCACACTGCAGCAGCAAGTAGAGTGCCAGCGCTTGATGAATGAGGTTTTGTACAAGACACTCACAGGCCAAGTGACACCAGAATGGAACCTCAATGGCCCACCCCAAGCACCTGCTGCGCATGTCCCTTTCACTTACACAACACCACCCGCCACCTACCCTTCCTCCAGTACCCATCCTCATCAACAGCCAGGGCCGGTGCAAGGACCCGGCAGGGGGGTCCATGCCATCTGGGGAGCGGGCAGGGGGGTCCATGCTGGCGTCTGACAGGAGCCTGCAGTGGTGTCCTTGCGCTCGCACAGAGCGCATGCACAGATTAAACACATCACGCTCCCGTGCAAATTCGTTTGGAAGCGCATCAACCAGAATCACCCCCTCTGTTCGCCGTAGCCACTCACACACAGCACATGTACATGTGCAGAAATGCGCATGTGCATATTAAAAACATTGCACTCCCGTGCGAATTTGCATGGGAGCGCATCAACCAAAATCACCCCCTTTTCTTCCATAAATTACAATGATCCGGTATTCTCTGTTCTCTGAGTATGTGGAAATTTTAGTTCAAGTCCACATACAAATGGAGCCGCTGTCATCCAGCCGTACCAGACAGTTAAGATGTATAAAAGTGAAATGCAGAACTCAACATAATCAGTTTGACAGCTACAGTAGGAAGAGCAGGTGGCCAGACAGTTCAATAGGATTACAGGAAACTTTTTATTGTACTGACAAAGGCCAAGGTCAGTATGGAGAAACATAGAAAATGGATACAAAGACCTAAGTGGGCCCTCTGTGCTTTTAGGCCCCAGAGCAGCTGGCTGTGCCTAGAATCTTACACTATTGAATCTAAAAATAAGTTGTCAAGCTGTCTGTCTAAGGCCTCCTGATTTATTTTAATTGGGTCAATACAAAGAGGAAATGCTTTTAAAAATTCCCATTTGTCAAGTAAACATCTAAATGTTTGCCATTATTTTTTTTGGACGTTCCCGAGTCCCTCCCGGCAGCGTCCCGCGGCACGCGTGTGAACGGACGCTGTGCACATACATACGTCCAAATACTCTGTGGGTGTGTGGCTGGTTCATCCACAGGTACCACGGCTGTAGCGTCCCACTGAGCTGTGTCTTTGTTAGCTTCTCCTGATGTTCTCGGTGAGGCCCGCTGTTGGCATGCTTGATGGTGCGGTGGGGGGGGGGTCCATGTGGGAGTCGGAGTGGATGGCAGTGGTGGCAGGTCTGGGTCCATTCCTTCGGTGGGTCTGGCAGCGCAGGCTGTCTGGTGTGAGCCTTCTGTCTGTGCTGCCAGCTGCCGCGGTATGGGGGACGTGCTTTTGCAGCCACTGCATGTGGACACACACTGCAAATGGGTGGCGACCAGGCCACTATTCGCAAGGCGGGTTTGGTGGACTTGCAAGGCTGCGAATTGGCAGCCTTGCAAATCAACCAGAATAACTAGAAATACATGATGCTGTACAAAAGTGAACTTTTATTTGCTTTATTGTCTACAAATGCTGCATTGTAAAATAAAAAATATAATGAATGGCAGATTAGATGGAACAATAATATTAAAGCTTGATGGGCTTTTATTATATCACCTTGCAGTTCAGTACATTAGATAGGGTAGAAAGCAATTGGCATTGTTGTCCTTTGGGATATAAAACAAAGTAGAAAATGGGATAAACTCACTGTGCCCATGTATATACCCTTTCCAAACAGCTATGGCCTATCCACAGCTTACTTCTTGTTTCAGGATATTGTTACATTAGCTACAAAACCAAACCAAAAACTAATTATTGAAGTTCTAAATATAAAAATGCAATCATAGCAATTTCAACACTATAAAAGGAAGATTATTTGATGCAGGATACAAGGCCACAATTATTGAAAGTTCAGAGAACATTTAATGTGACTTGTTTCTGGAAAAGGATTAATAGTATTTTGTGTTACATCATTTGCTTACTGTAGCTTTACATTTGTTCATCCATAGCGTCCTCATTAATATAACCAAATGCAGTGGAACTTATACTGTACTAAATTATAACTACTGTATCCAAATGTTTCATTGGCTATAATGGAATGTCCGTGAGTGATACGTATGTGTTTTATTAATTTACCGTTTTGTGTAGAATATAAGTAATGGGTCCCATACACTACACCAATATGTCTGACCCTGAAGTCGAGGTGAGATTTCCCTTCAATTCCCCCCTGGACCCTCCTGGGAGTGACTCCATCCGATTTTGCACTTTGGTGTCTTTTTTTGCATAAGCTAAATCTAGCCACAATACATTGCATGGGATATATCTTATGGTATACAATTGTACCATAAAATATATCTGATGGCTGGATTAGGGGACTAAAGGGACTGGAAATGCCAATCCAACTTCCTGCAATATATCGCATGTGATATACTGTATGGAATGTGCAGGAAGCACTCCATTTCCATCAGTTTCCATGCGATTCTGCGATACTGGTGAAGTACGAGCAGGGCTGCCGTCAGAAATCGTGGGGCCCTGGACTGACCAATTGGGCAGGGCCCCCATAGGGCTGGGTGCTACAGTGTAAGTGGCATATATATATATATCTATATATCTATAGATATAGATATATATATCGATATATATATATCTATAGATATATATATATATCTATAGATATATATATACTTATACACACACATATATACAGTATATATCTATATATATCTTCAAGAATGTCAGAGACAATTAACTGATTTAGATGTATATGAACATCTAGCCAAGGACCCCTCTTGTGAGTACAAGAGGGAATTGGACGGTATACTGTCAACAGCGGTTAATGAGGGTCTTATAACAGATGAGATCTGTGCGGCTTTGCGCACTGAGTTCCCCATTGTACCCCTTTTTTATACCTTGCCTAAGGTGCATAAGAGCTTAATTGACCCCCCTGGGAGGCCGATAATTTCAGCCAGGGGCTCATTATATCATAAGGTCTCTACTTTTCTAGATGCATATCTTAATTCCTGCATACAAGGTACTAGATCATATTTAAAAGATACTAATATGTTGATTAAAAGATTGCAGGAGATTGAGATTTGGCCGGAAAATATGTTGTTATGTAGTGCAGATGTCACTGGTCTGTACACTTGCATCCCCCATCATTTGGGGTTGGACGCAGTGAGTGGACTGATCAGTGACAATGTGACCTACAAGGGTCCCCCTGCACAGCTCTTTATGCAATTATTGTCATTGGTACTTAACAGGAATTTTTTTACCTTTAATGGTGGCATGTATAGGCAGAGACTTGGCTGTGCGATGGGGTCCCCAGTGGCCCCATCGTACGCCAATGCCTTCATGTTCATCGATGAATTATTGTTCCATCAGGGACCATATAGCTCTAAAGTGGTCCTTTATTTAAGGTACATAGATGACCTGTTAATTTTTTGGCAAGGGTCCAAACAGTCATTGGTTGATATGTTCACAACACACAATCAGTCCCCTAGTCCTGTGAAATTTACATTTTCCATCAGTGACACGTCCATTAATTTCTTGGACGTTCTGATCACACAACAGGACAGAAGATTATCTACAGCTATCTATGTAAAAAGTACTGACAGGAACACATTGCTCCGCCACGAGTTGCCCCTGCGTAGGGGTTTCCCCTATTCGCAGATGCTCCGGGTGCGACGTATCACTAGTGATCCACAGGAGACGATAAAACAACTTAACATCATGCAAGCTAAATTTGAAGAAAGGGGGTATAGACGCAGTGACCTTATTAAAATTAAGGAGAGGGTTTTACAGATACCCAGGGAGGTTACCTTAAATCCTCCGGATAAGTTAGACCAAGCCAATCAGAGGATCCCTTGGGTCAATCAGTTTGCCAGTGATAGTCAAATAGTTACCAAAAAGGTTAAACAACATTGGCCCCTTATCACCACTGATAAAGATCTACATGGTTTAAATAAGCTTCGCATCATGCCAGCTTATAAGAGGGGTAGTAACTTAAGTGACTTATTGGTGAAACTTGACATTAGTAACTTAACTAAAAAATCTGTCCCTACTCATTTCATGACACGACCAATGGGCTGCTACAGATGTGTAGGTTGCACTACCTGTGGGTCTTTGCTAACAGGTAGTTACATTTCCCATCCCCACACAGGTCGTAGAGTGCCCATTAAGTCGGTGGTCACCTGCTCTACCCGCTTCGTTGTTTATGTTCTGTCTTGCCCTTGTGGTCTTTACTACGTGGGCAAGACGGAATGCCAATTCAAAGAAAGAATGACCAACCACCGCCATGCAATACGGCAGGCTATCTCTAGTGGTACTAGCGATCAGCCGGTGGCTCGGCACTGTGCTACCTATGGTCATAGTGTGGCTAGCTTACGTTCAAAAATTGTGGACCATGTGCCCCGCCCCCAATAAGGGGTGGTAACAGGGGTAAACTATTGTTACAGGCTGAGGCAAGGTGGATCCATGTATTGGACACCATTGCCCCTAGAGGGCTCAATGAGCAACATGGTTTGCAAAGTTTTTTGTAGCACATGGAGGTCTGTATTACAGACATACATATTGGTACATTTACGATTGAAACAAATGTTTGAAATTCACTGCTCATATGGGAATTTGTTTGTCTTGTAATGGATGTCTAGCGCAGCTTATATATATAACTTTATGAACTGTTGTTAATAATTTAAAGGTAACTAGATGATAATATTGCGCTAGTCTTTTGACATAGCTGGTATCCCTCTTTTTAATATTTTTAATATATTTTCTCTTCTTTATATTTACACATATTTATTCACTTATTGTATTATATTATTATCGATTTGTATTCTTTGTATCATGTTTTTTATTATATGCTTATTTATGCATGTATCGTACACACAGGTGTCTCCTTGGTATGTGTCGGCTGTGCGGGTCATGAGGCGGAAATCACCTAGTCTCTGAAGGTTTCCTGCGTGTCACAAGCCGGGCGCGTCGCTGATGTCGCATCCAGGAAGTGAACGGAGGATAGGAGACGAATGGATGAGACGCCGGAGACGCCGTGCGGACACCTGTACCAGGTGAGTAATCCTGTTGATTGCAACGGGGGGAGTGACCTTTTGGGGTATATAATATGGTGTGTGTGCAGTGATGGGTTGTACCCTGAGGACGAGCCTGCGGCTCGAAACGCTGGTGTTGGTTATCACCTTGTGCTTAATAAAGCAGTGAAGTTTGTATTCACCTGTCTCCGAGTGACGCCTTTGCTTTCGTGTATATTTGGACCTCGCAGTTCGAGGAGGGCACCGGAGCAAGCAACCAGTATCTTAACCAGTGGAGTGCCGGACCCCGCATCCTTCTATATATATATATATATATATATATATATATATATATATACACATACACCAGGGGCCTAGAAACTCCCTCCTCCTCGTCTGTTGGGCAGAGCCGATGGTCACTATTGGCTCCTCCATGCGCCGCTTCTTTACTGCCAGAGACGCTGATGCTGAGCACTACCATTATGAATAAGGCTCCTATTGGCTGGGGGCTAGTGCCACTGATATATTCATAATTTGCTGTTAAGGGTCACCGTCTCTGACAGTGCGGTACTAACCGTAATGCTGCCATACGGGCCCCTGGGACTAGAGGGGCCCAGAACTTGAGTACCACTAGACCCACCCTGTCGGCGGCCATGAGTACGAGTGATCTAGGCCGGATTAAGACTTCGGGGGAACTGGGGCACTTTAGACAGGGGGACCCCTCCCACTTATCATTACTGGCCACAAACTGCATGGGAGAATATTACACTGTCAAAAGATCTGATCACGCATTGGATCAGATGGAAAAAACATACAATTTGACACTTTACAAAGATATATCAGACCAAAAGGTCGTAATCGAATGAAATCATTCAAAAGCATTGTAGTGTATGGGACCTTTCGTTTATACTTCACAGCTAGCATCAGGGCCGGCTCTACCACTAGGCAGCTTTAGGCAGCTGCCTAGGGTGCCAGGATCTAGGGGGGCGCCACCAAGTCTGCCTATCAAAAAAAAAAAAAGGATGTCTGTGAGGATCCTAGTTATACTTAATGCAGGTGGTTGATGTGGAACCTCTACGACCTCACCTCCATACTTTCTCTTGAGGCATACTTCCCTATTTTGCTGCCCTCTCTTCCTGTACTCTGTTGTGGGTGGCAAAGGGGAGGGTGCTGGGGGCCTCCAAAGAAAGCAGGGGTCTTGCCCACCTACCTGAGGGGCTGGGAGGACCACTCAATTTTGGCAGGCTCCATGCCATTCCAGAATGTTAGGCAAGTAGGGGGGGCGCAGTAGTTTGAAGATTTGCCTAGGGTGCTGAGAAGCCTTACACCGGCCCTGGCTAGCATGTCACTTCAGCCATGTGCAGAGTGCTGCAATGCTGCAGTATATGACAGTATTAATTCAATAATATTAACTTCAAGATACTGCAATACTAAACCCCACATAATACAAACTATAAATGTTGGGTTTAGTCTGCCCTCAAAGAAGATCCTAAGGGGCATTTTTATCCCATAAAATGGTGTAGAAATGGCAGTTTCTGTATAGTTTTATGTTTCCTTGCTGTGTACTGTACTATTAGCCAAATGCATGAATTTTACAGACTTTCACAGTTCTCTTTTGAAAGGTTTACAATCCCCACCAATATCAATTGCATACCTCCCAATTGTCCCGCATTCCTAGGGCTCCAGTGTCCCGCGGTGCTGTGGAAGAGTTGGGTGGTGCACATCCCCCTGCTCTGCATAGCATAGCAGAACAGTGGGCAAGAAGCAAGTTGAAAGATGCTCCACCCATTCCGTAGCTTTTGCATCAGCATGCACAAACTGAAGACAAGAACCACCACTATTGGAGCTATGCAATTGGAACTGTGGTCAGACCTAGTGATGGCTCCAGAGGTGGGGCTGCAGCACTGTCCATGAAGTGCAAGGGGGATCGGTAAACACATGTATACATACATGTTATCATGTATGTAATACACGTGCTGAATTGATCCCACGGAGATCGCCATTGCTGAGTGGATTTGGTTCCTTGCTGTACCCTGGTATCAGCATAACCCATTACACTCTGTTAAGTGCACCCCCTGTACTTCTGTGAAACTAGCCATTTGGAGTCCGGGGGGCGAGCTTAGCATAGTGTAATGGGTTATGCTGATTCCCGAGTGCCCCAAAGAACCTGATGCTCTCAACACTGGCAATCCCAAGGGGATCGATCCAGCACATACAGTATATTACATACATTGGGCCTTATTCTAGTTCACTCAAGAAGGCAAATTCCTTCTCAGATGGACAAAACCATGTGCCCTGCAGGGAGAAAGATGTAACAGGTGGAGATAGAATTAGATTTGGGTGAGTTATTTTGTTTCTGTGCAGGGAAAATACAGACTGCTTTATTTTTACACTGCAATATACTGTATATCTCACTTTGAAGAAAAACCCCACCCAAATCTAACTCTCTATGCACAAGATACATCTGCCCCACCTGCAGTGCACATGGTTTTGTCCATTTGAAAAGGAATTTGCCTCATTATAACATGTATGTACAGTATGTATGTATGTATGTATGTATGTATGTATGTATGTGTGTATGCATGTATGTATGTATGTTTTTAGCATTTACATTTATTTCATGGACAACACAATCCAAAATTCAAATTCAAATATGGGAGCTACATCAACTGGCAGTCATGAACAGCAATTATTGGCAGTTTCTTTATTAACAGTTTCTTATATAGCGCACACATATTCTGCAGCGCTTTACAGAGCATATTTGAACATTCACATCAATCCCTGCCCGAGTGTAGCTTACAATCTATATTCCCTACCACATGTACACACACAGACATTCTAGGGTTAATTTTGTTGGGAGCCAATTTGCCTTGCAGTATATTTTTGGATTGTGGGAGGAAACTGGAGTAACCGGAGGAAACCTACGCAAGCACGGGGAGAATATACAAACTCCACACAGTTAGGGCCATGGTGGGAATCTAACCCATGACCACAGTGCTGTGAGGCAGTAATGCTAACCAATACACCATCCGTGCTGCCGCCAGTTGGTGTGGTTCCCTTATTTGGACTTTACACCTAAAGTATGTACCCTTGTAAACAGCTTTAGGTAAATGGATAAATCACCACCTGGGCTTCCTCCTATCTGGCCGGCAGCAGATGTGCAGGTCTCTGGGGAAATGGTCCAGTGATAATTTTCCCAATGTGCATGCTCATTTTCCCAATGATTTGTGCAGCGGTGCCACCATGGGACTTTGTAGAAGTAAGTAACAAAATACAACACCCCACCAAAAAGAATATGTAAAGATAGATTATCTTTATTAAACAGCGGTACACCATATACAATGCATATTGAGCTTTGTACACAGCACATTTGTATTTATTGTTATGTTACAGTATGTAATGCTTTAATAAAGAAAACAATTCTGAAAAAAGTAAAAGGACGATGGTGTAGGCGGTGCAGTGTGCGCACACATTATAGATATGCCATTCACAGGAGAGCTTCTGTAGCCTCTCTCCATCTCTGGAAACAGACACTGTGCTCAGGGGTGCCAAGAGGGATGGGGGGTACTAATTACCTGGTTTCAGGTCTGTTGGAGGGGCCCAGATGCCCCTGGTCCACCCCTCATTATCTGGAAGCAGGTGCTGCAGCAGTTCTTCTCCTCAACCCAACCCATGCTGCTGTGTGCTGGGGTGCAGTGTGGCCAGGAAGGCACTTAAAATACTATTATTTTGGTATTTTATGGCTGCATGGCCATAATTCCTCTCTACTGCCCCGACTTTGCACCTGTACACTGTTAGATTCTCAGGAGCCTGAGGCACCTCAATGTGGCCAGCATGTACTGTACCTTGCAGGGATTTTATTTTGCAACTGCTGTCCAGTTACATTTGCTGTGAGTTACATTTAGTGCATAGAAGGGAAATTTGTGCTAGAAAGTCAGATAATCATACCTCCCAACTTTGATTAAAAGGATTTGGGAAGCCTGCGTGGCCCTGCTGCGTGCATTCCCAAAAAGGAACATGGCCTCATATAAAGGGGGCATGGCTTCTCGGAAATATCTGCAATCATTTTGCTGTTCCTCCGTCTCCTGTAAATAGACGCTAAGCGCATGTGCAAATGTCTTGTGGGCAGATTTATTAAGCTTGGAGAAGAGATAAACTGGAGATAAAGCCGAGAAAAGGTAAAAGGACCAGCCAATCAGCTGTGTTTGAAAAAGACAGTTGGGAGCTGATTGGCTGGTGCTGTATCTCCTTTTACCTTTTCTCTGCTTTATCTCCAGTTTATCTCTTCTCCAAGCTTAATAAAAAGCTGAGTACACATATATACAATTGTCGGGCCGTTCTTTCGTTCTGGGTCGAACAGCCGTTCAATTGTATATGTGTGTACGCTGTCCCGTACGAGCGATAAATGGCAAAAAACTGTCTTGACCGTCCATACTCGGTCGGTCGACGGTTCTTTGCTGTTTCATTTTCATCCGACAGGACGGCCTCATATCGGTACAAAAGTGCAGTGTGTACGCACATTCGACCGATATGCTGCCGTCCTTGCGTCTATACTGCCAAAGCTGGAATGCCCATGTGGGCGTTCCATAGCTGCAGCATCTCTGGCAGGGTGACTAAAAAAAAAAAACGGCGTGGGGTCCCCCCCACAGCCGTAACCAGCACCAGGCTGAAAGAGCCGGGGCTGGTATTAAAAAATCAGGAAACCCGACAAATAGGGCTTCGCTGATTTTTTAAAACCAGCCCCAGGCTCCAGGTCCGGGGCTGGTTCCCAAAAAACGGGGGGACAAAATGACCAGGGGTCCCCCGTATTTTAAGAACCAGCCCCAGGCCAAACCAGCCAGCAGGGTAATGCTACAGCCGGGGGACACTTATTATATAAGGTCCCGCGGCCAAAGCATTCAGCCCTCTGCCCGGTCAGCCTGGCCAGGGGTCCTGGGGGAGTGGGGACCCCCCCAATAAAGGGGTCCCCCCCTCCAGGACTTACTTGACCAGGCTAAAGCCTGGTGCTGTCCCCGGTGGCCCTGTGCGGTGGCCACCGGGCTGATCATTGTGTAAAAAAAATAGAATAAAAACGATTGTTTTTTCCTGTGGAACTATGAGTCCCAGCAAGCCTCCCCCGCATCCTGGGACTTGGAGAACCACAAGTCCCAGCCTGCGGGGCATTAAAGGGCCCGCTGGCACTTGTAGTTCCACAGAAAATAGTTAAATAAATACACACTGACACTTTAGAAAAATACAATTTTAATACATACATTACACAAACACACTGATACTTACCTATCTTGAGCCCGTAGGTAGGTCCCAGGGTCCGGTCCGGTGGCTTGGTTCCGGGGCCTTGGTTCCGGGGCTGGTCCGGGTCCGGGGCTCCAGGCCTGAAGAGTCCGAGGTCCTGGATCCGTAGTAATCCAAAGGGGTACCTGGGGAAGCAAAGCCTACTCACCTGCTCCTGTGGCGTCCACCTCGGCATCTTCACTTCAAGTAGCGCTGCTCCCGGCTGCAGTGGTACCTGCTCCGCCTCCGCTATACACTAGAGACGCAGAGATCCTTCTTCCTCGGCGTCTCTGCTCAAAATGATTTCTGGCCAATCTCGGCTCCTGATTGGCCAGAAATCATTTTGAGCAGAGACGCCGAGGAAGAAGGATCTCTGCGTCACTAGTATACAGCGGAGCAGAGCGGGTACCAGCACCCGGGAGCAGCGCGTCTTGAAGTGAAGATGCCGGGGTGGACGCCAGAGGACAGGTGAGTAGGATTTCCTTGCCCAGGTACCCCTTTGGATTACTACGGATCCAGGACCCCGGACTCTTCAGCCCTGGAGCCCCGGACCCGGACCAGCCCCGGAACCAAGCCACCGGACCGGACCCTGGGACCTACCTACGGGATCAAGATAGGTAAGTATCAGTGTGTTTGTGTAATGTATGTATTAAACTTTTATTTTTCTAAAGTGTCAGTGTGTATTTATTTAACTATTTTTTTTACTGTGGAACTACAAGACCCAGCGGGCCCTTTAATGCCCCGCAGGCTGGGACTTGTGGTTCTCCAAGTCCCAGCTTGCGGGGAAGGCTTGCTGGGACTCATAGTTCCACAGGAAAAAACAATAGTATTTTTTTTACACAATGATCAGCCCGGTGGCCACCACACAGGGCCACCGGGGACAGCATCAGCCTGGTCAGGTAAGTCCTGGAGGGGGGGGGACCCCTTAATTGGGGGGTCCCCACTCCCCCAGGACCCCTGGCCAGGCTGACCGGGCAGAGGGCTGAATGCTTTGGCCGGGGGGACTTGTATAAAAAGTCTCCCCCCGGCTGTGGCATTACCCTGCTGGCTGGTTTGGCCTGGGGCTGGTTCTTAAAATACGGGGGACCCCTAGTCATTTTGTCCCCCGTATTTTGGGAACCAGCCCCGGACCTGGAGCCCGTCCGAGTATGGACGGTCAAGACAGTTTTTTGCCGTTCATCGTTCGTACGGGACAGCGTACACACATATACAATTGAACGGCTGTCCGACCAAGAACGAAAGAACGGCCCGACAATTGTATATATGTGTACTCAGCTTTAGTCCCATACCTAAGTTGCTGTGATTTGCTTTTTTGGGTTCAGTTACATTTTTTTCTATCTTGCAGGTTAATTTAAGTATAAAACCTGTTAGACTAATGGGTGTAGAGAGTTTAATGAGTGCATTTGTACAGGCAGCCAGAGCAGACCTCCCTTTTCCTGGCTTTGAGAAAACATAACAGTAAATGTATGTGAAAGCTTGCATTCGTCCCAGTAGCTTCAAGCTTCTAAAGTAACATAGTTCACATCATTATTCAAAGACTATTCATGTAGCCAACCTAAGGCCTAGCTGTCCTGAACAGGTTTGTGTTATATTTATCAGGACCTGCAGTTGTGAAGTCACATTCTACTCAGCTGTTTCTCATAAACTTCCCAGAAATCACTTCTCACTATCTAGGTGATCCCTTTGCTCTGCCAGATTTATTCAATTACTAGCTCACCCATCACCTGACATCATAGATTTACTTTGGGGCTTGGAGATATCAGTTGCTAGTTTTGATGTAGAACGCCTGATCCCCAACTGAACTGGAGCATACCTCAGTCTATTGACCGTCTGTGTGTGATCCTTCAATCACTTTATCATATTAAG
This sequence comes from Crinia signifera, assembly GCF_055691185.1. Taxonomy (NCBI): domain Eukaryota; kingdom Metazoa; phylum Chordata; class Amphibia; order Anura; family Myobatrachidae; genus Crinia; species Crinia signifera. Next base: position 74,007,520 of record NC_139225.1, read on the forward strand.
TTACACTTGGCATTAACTCTGTGCAGGTACAGAAGATGTGAAGACTTCAGTTGTGGAAGCGGTGGAAGATATTTCCTTATCAGACTAGAGTCATTATACCCCCCAGAGTGCTGAAATAGTTAGCATTGTATTTCTCTTCAATGTCTTGTAGGTCTTCAATCAGAAAGCTCTGTTTAATGTGGAATGACATGTTATGGTTTGCCGCGGTACTTAATATGAAGTGTTTTTACTTGCTGGAGGTTCAGATGTGCATGAAAACACAGTGCCTAGCGCAGATCATTTCTTTTGAAATGGTGATACTAAAGTAAAGGTAAAGTATTCCCTGCTGTTTATGGGAATCGTGGGCAGACAGGGAACCTTAGGATACACGTATATCCCATTATGTCTAGAGCTAAAACCAAACTCTACTAGAATAGTTTGATCGATATCTATTTCTCTTTGATGAATTTGGCAAAAATCTTTTTTGTACATTAGATGCTTTATTTATCCACTTGCCTGCGTTACAAAAATATTATATATATTTTTTATATATGTGTGCGTATAACTTGTGCAATGGTTAATGGTTAAATAAATATGAAAACTATGTATAATGTACTTAGAAAAGCGTGCACCATTACTTTCTGTATTTTCCTCTATGAAGAGTCATTGGGGTTTATTTACTGATATGGGAGTTCTATTGAATATGGGATGTTGCTATTGGCAACCAGATTCTATCTATTATCTTCTAGAAGGGGCTAAATAAATAAGTAGGTTCTGATTGGATGCTAGGGGCAATATCCCACCTTCAGTAGAACTCCCATGTTTGGAAATAAACCCCATCGTCTTGGGGCTGTATTTATTAACTAGTAGCAGTTTTATCAAACTTGCGGGTTTAGTTGGCTTTTCTGCTGTTTGCCATGGGATTTATAGCAATAATAATAATAATAATAATAATATTAATAATTACTTGGGCTTCTCAACCAGATTTTAGCTTTTGCCACAAATACATATACAGTATAAGTACAGTATAAACCAAGCTCCCAGTAGAGCCATGTGTTATACGCTATGGCAGTGGTTCCCAAACTGTGTGCCATGGCTCCCTGGGGTGCCTCGGGACACTTGCAGGGGTGCCTCGGGTTGATTGTCCAGGACCAATTCAAATTATTTATGATCAATTATTTCTGGACAAAACCAGTGCTGGTTGCTGCCAATCATAATATGTGTACAATCAGAGCCAAATCCTGCCCTTTACCACATAACTGAACCTAAGCAGCACATATAAACACAATCTACTTAATTTGATATAGATTTTTGGGGGCCTAGGGGTGCCTTGGAAAAATTATGATACTCTAGGGTGCCGTGATTAGAAAAAGATTGGGAACCCCTGCGCTATGGCCATTTTTTTTCATCTCTGCTTTTTTAAATTATTTTTATATCTGATTATAGCAAAATAAACAAGGCATTATCTATATTTTGGCTCAATTTAATACGTTATGGTTTTCCCTCTATTTCAAAATACATTGATATAGACAACTACCACTGAACAGAATCAGTCACACACATGTTCTACAGGCACTGCGCAGACAACGGCGTTCCTATTAAGTAAACTGTTCCTACAAATATACCTTCCAATTACAGCTAGAAAGGAGGCCTAATGAACACAAATAGAGCAGCTAGTGTTTCACAGATAATTTTCACACCAGCAGATGGTGCTAAGAAGTCTGGATTTTTTTTTCCACAAAACATCTCAAATTTCCTTAAAATCATAAACTGTCAGGAAAAGATAAATTGGGATACTTTAGCTAATTGTGGTGGAAAGTTCAAGCCGGGGTGATGCAAGTCATCATTTTATTTAGACTAGTTAGACAGGGTGGATTTTCCCCCAGCTTTTAAGGCATATTGGTTTTCCCAAAGTAAGATACTTACCTTCAGCAAGGTACTGAAAAGTATGTGAGGAATTCCACCCCATGTTATCATTTCCAGATAAAGACGTCAGGTTGCTCACTGGAAGCCTGATACTTTCTATTTGTTTTCTCTCTGCAGTCACCCAATCTGCAGGAGGAAATGCCTCAAACATTACGCCTCACCTTGACATTCTTTCCCAGTTTTTCATAGATTCTCAGTACGTTGCTGAGTGCCAGATTTCCTCTACTTGCCAGCCGCACGCCATCCAGGAGCAGACGTGAGGAAATATAGGAAAAAAAACATATAAGACGGTACCCATGAGAAGAATGTTGGTACAAACTACATCATAACATACATCCCTCATCTGGTAGTGCACATGCACTGCTGTGCTGCAGGTGTTACGGCTCCTATAAACATACAAGAGCCAGAAATGTATTGCTGTGTACCATGTGCGGTAATGACATGCCAATGGAAAAGTATAGCTGATATGCAACCTAATTCTGTAAGACTAGACAGCTTATAATGTTCTGTATACACACACACACACACACACACACACACACCACTCAGAAGTGGTTTCATGCAGTTAAAAGTCACATTATACTTTGACAAAGAAACCATACCTCCCACTGTCCCGCTCTTCGCAGGAACATCCTATTTTTTTTTGGGACATTCCCGTGTCCTGCCTGGAGCCCGGAAGGGGGGGGGGGCGCAATTGGGAGTCCTCCCCTGTCACCCATGAATAGATGCTGTGTACAACATCTACTCCTTCACCCTGAGGGGCTGGGGGCACAGATATCAGCTCATAGAGCTGGTTGCTATGCCCCTACAGCGGCTAAAACGGGCGTGGCCTTCCAGGATGGTCGCGAGTATAGGCCACGCCCCCAAATTTTGTGGCCTGCACTATGTTCTTCAGCTTCTACTAAAGTTGGGAGGTATGAAGAAACTGTTTAAACACACACAGACACTTTCTTTGTGTAAAGATAATGCATTCACTATTTACTATAGTACTGTATATGGAGGGTCCATATTAACCTCTACTGCATCCCATACAGAGAAGCCTGAAGATTGCAATCCAACAAGGGAACTCAGAGTGTGTATGGATTTATAGATATCTTGTGCCCAAATGAAAAGGAAACTTTGCTGTGGAGGCTGTGTATCTAATCAGAGCTGGTTAATGTGTTTGCCGATAGATGGAGTGTCTTTTTACCCAGTTGTACATATGTAGTGAATGGCTTCGCCTCAGTTTCATTATTCCTGCAAAGTTGTCCCATGCAGTGTCCCATCTCCTCTGATATTGGCCAGGTACACACCATTCTAGTATGTACATTGGAGGAGTACTTGAGGAGTACCAGAGTCAAATGTAGTGCAAGGAGATTTACCAAGAGAGATCAGGGCCCTGCCCGCGAGAGCTTTCCATGAACTGATCCATAGCTATACTAAAATGAAAGTAGTTTGGAAATATACAGTATATGAGTAAAAAACATATCTTCTAACTCATGTAGGCATTGCCGACGTTATACTTGGGCCTTGATTTACCAGATTGGCTATGGTAAAATAGTTTTAGTTTATTCCTTTTAGATTTTAAGGTTAAATGAGTATTTTTGTAATGCATGATCATTAAAAAGATGGAGGGGCAAAAGAGGGTTACAGGAATTATTTTCATGCAAAGTTTTGGTGAAACTATTTTAAGTATCGCTTTCGCCTCGCCATACTCCATTGTATTTGAAAATTCACATTTTAGTGAACCTGAAGACTTTAATAGAGCTGGGACAACAACAATCAATTCACTCTGCTGTGTGGTTGGAGTAGACTGGGAACGCTTAAGGCCAAATTCCTCTGGCGAAACATGCAAAATTTTGCGGCCAAATGCGGAACAAGGTAAATATTTAATGGAACAGTTTTGCAAATTTCACTCATCTGTGCCCGCAATAAATCTGACGAAGAATGGAACAGGGCCTATCAATACGTTATCCTGGACTTGCATGAATGTCTGGGTGATTGGCAAGATCTTGTTATGAGTGCTTGTGCGCTTGATTTAGACGGATGTGTTTGGAGATTATTTTGTCCTGATTTTGTCATTCCTGTAGTTTGGCGGTATGGATATGTACACCACTTTATAGTCTAGACAAACTTGTGGAGACGACATGTGGGCCAGAGCAGCATACGCCTCTTGTTATATCATCTTCCTTTTTATTTATTAAGTGATACATATGGAAGGTTGTGCTCATGGAGCACTGCAGTGAAAGTTAAATTCCTTTTAGAATGTAAGCTCTCAAAAGCAGGGCCCTCTTCCCTCAGGTGCTTTCCCTTTTCTTATTAAAACAACTTTGGTGGCACCAAATCCTGCAGTTTTATGCCACGCTGATTCTTACTCCAGTGTCCCTTGCTGAAGCAGCTATGGTTATCTATCCTGTACTTGTCTATTTTATTCAACTGTAAGTCACTGTTCTGCGTATTCGTTTATGTACTCTGTAATTCGGTGCTGCAGATCCCTTGTGGCGCCAGATAAATAAAGGTTAAAAATAAATAATAATCATTCCGGTGTGTCTGTGTTTGGAAATGTAACCAAGCGACTAAATGAAATTTGCACTAATTTGCAATATAGAAATGAAGCAGCCCCCAATTTTTTTTTTTAGTTTACATGAAATGGGACCCATTTATCAATGAGAGATAAAACTTGTTGTGAATACTAAAACTAATGTCTATGATAAATGATGTTCCAGCCAATCAGCCCCCAACTGTAATTTTGAAACACATGACAGTTTGGAGCTGAATAAAGGACTAGAAGTAATTGGCTGGAGCCCTACAATTTTCAACAGGTTTCATCACTCTATGACATGGGTCTTCAAACTGTGGCCCTTCAGATGTTGTGAAACTACAAATCCCAGCATGCCTTGCCACAGTTTTGCTATAAAGGAGTGTTAAAACTGTGGCAAGGAATGCTGGATTTGTAGTTTCACAACATCTGGAGGACCACAGTTTGAAGACCTATGCTCTATGATAAATGAACCCTTGCAGTATACATGGAGTCCTCTAAACTTAAATGCATTACAGGTTGACTATCCGAAAAACAAAATATTAATATTTCTGGGAACCCCCATTTTTCATACTCACTTGGTCCCCAGCATGCATGGCGGCCATTGGGTTTGTCTTCAGAGGCATCTCCGATCCCAAGGATGCATTTTGCTGGTGCACCAGTGACATCATGATGTCACCCGCACACCCATGCGCCTGCGAAATGCAAAAAAGATGAACCCGATGTCTGCCATAGATGTTGGGGGCTATTTGGGGGCCGCCAGGGGACCAGGAGAGTATGTAAAAAATATATATTTCAAAATCCAGAATAATCCCTTATTCAAAATAACTTGAGCATTTGGAATAAGGGATACTCGTACCGTTTTCTGGGTTTTTACTGCATTTTCAAATGCACTAAAGCCCCTCCCAGCATGCCGCGTGGTAGCCAGCATGAATAAACTGCTAAACAGCCTCAGTGGTGGAACTTGTGAGTGGTGGGCCTGCCCAGGAGCAAAAGTATCATTTGGGCACCAGTGGCGTAAGTTCGTCCCAGTTGTCCGGAGGCAAGATGTGTATTGCTGCCCCCCCCCACATACACACACAAAACCTTATATACACACCTTATATACACAAAAACTGTATATACTGTATGTCTGTTTTGAAATATAACAGATATATATACATATATACAGTATGTATACAGAATATATATATATATATAGAGAGAGAGAGAGAGAGAGAGAGAGAGAGAGAGAGAGAGAGAGAGAGAGAGAGAGAGAGAGAGAGAATACATATTTCAGAACTCAGAAGTGATATCAATGGCTTTCAATTAATTAATTTAAAATTGCAGGGGAGGAGAGGTGCCCCCTTGGGAGCAGGAGCCAGGCTGCAGATGACTCCATTACCTCCCAGAGTTCTGCCTCTGTTGGGCACCACACCAGAAGGTGACAGGGGTACAAGCTGCTGGTCTGGGCAGCAGCGGACTTCTTAGCACTCAGGGCTCTGGTGCACTGCACCTGCTGCACCAATGGTAGTTCCACGTCTGAATAACCTGCAAACATCATTCCTCATCACTACAATAAGAGGTGATAAGAACTGATCATTTAAGGGCCCATTGCCAGCAATGATAAATAGGCCCCTAATGAGAACCTATGTTTTCACTAAATCAAAGGATCCCTGCATATTCTTTTGTTTTATACTATTTTGTTTTATGCTTGTTTCATTCTAACCGAGATACATGGTGAGAAAAACAAACTTACTTTGAGTGACAACTGTTGCTCTTCAAAACCCCGGCAGTACAAGAGTTAAAGAATTGCAAAGCCGCCTAGAACAGGCTTGGAATGTAGAATGCATTATATGAGAAACTTCTCTTTCCATTGGCAAAACTCAAACAAACTCCTTTCTTTCATCTGTAAAACCATAACATCTACTCTCTGCAAAATGTCAGCAAGGCTGCTGCTCCGATTTATGTCTGGCAATATAAATTATATCCTTACAGCTCCAATGCACATGGGTGGGAACCTGAGCCTCCTGCTACAAACTGTTTACTTCACAAAGCACAGAGGTCTTTGCTAGTAGCTATGATAGTACAACATAGCACGGCAGCAACAACAAAAACAAAATAGTATCTTTATATGCTTTTGCTTAAGTACACACAGGCTTGCGCACGTGTTTGCTATACAAAACAAGAAGAGCAAATGTAACACAACAAATGTTTAATTATCGTACATTTGCTTATTTGTAAGTCTAAGTGAAACCTACGTCAGATAGTAAATTCGGTAACTTAGTGATGATAATGAGTAATCAGGGAATGACCGCAGTAAGCATTTAAAAAAGTAATCACATTCCCACAAGAGATCTAATAGTTTGGTGGTGATTTACTAAAGCATGTAACTTTAGACAATCCTGTCCAATCACATTCGGAACAAGGAAATTGCCTGTTTTCCTACACCTGACTGGATAGGGTGGCTGTGAAGCTGTCTAAATCCCATAATGACAAAGCAAACAGGGTTTTAGTTGTCATTAACAAAGGATAGTGACATTTAAATAAATACAATATTGTCTTTCCTAATTCTAGGATTCTAATGTATAAATTTTTGCACAAATAAACCATACAGTAAGTTCTTTTTTTTATTATTATTCTTGAACTAATTAGGACTTAATCCAGATCGGGACAGATTTAGGACATTGGGGGATATTCTGATTCACTCGGAAAGGCACAATCACTCTCTAATGGACAAAACCATATGCGCTGCAGGTGGGGCTGATGTAACGTGCAGAGAGAGTTAGATTGGGGGTGGGGGGTGTACTTCAAACTGATATCTATATTGCAGTGTAAAAATAAAGCAGCCAGTATTTACCCTGCACAGAATCAATAAAACACCCAAATCTAACTCTCTCTGCACATGTTGCATGCTGTGCATGTGGTTTTGTCCATTAGAAAAGATTCTATCTACAGCAGGGTGTGCCAGTGGGCGTGTTGGAAGAGTGCTGATGTCAGGGACAGTAGCAAAAGTTGTGGTTCCACTAGCACTGGCAGCCATATACAGTCAGGCTTTCTGTGCAACTGTAGTTCCGATCTAATGTCTGATAGTGCTGCCAATGTCTGCTCAATGGAGACATTTTCAATGCACCGCAGTGGAGCAGAGCTGCAGCTGGTGGCAATTACAATCTCAGTAGAAATGTCTGTACTTGTGTAATAACTGGGCGCCCAATTTTAAGATCGGGTCGGAAAATCGCATCGAATCGCCTCGAAATCGCATGCGATATCGGATGCGATGCAATGCGATTTTCCATAGGTTTCAATGTTAACATGGTCCTGTTCATTTCCTCACTATCCAAGTGGGCATAGGGTTGATTTTATATAGCGCAGCAAGCCACCGAGCCTAAAGCGTGGCGAGCACAGCGAGCCCCACGAGGGGCCGCTTATTACTTAAAATGTATTCCATGTCCCCTCGCGGGGCACGCTGCGCTCGCCATGCTTCGGGCTAGGTGGCTCGCTGCGCTCGCCACACTATATAAAATCAACTCTATGCCCACTTGGATAGTGGGGAAATGAACAGGACCTTGTTAACATTGAATCCTATGCAAAATTGCATCGAATCGCCTTAAGGTAAGGCATACAATCACAAAACCGGGCGCCCAGATATTACACAAGTACCGAAATGTCATCTGCTGCAGCATTGGAATAAACTTGCAGTAGGTTTTGTCGCAGTTGTTAATGCACCTCCATACACCTCTGAAAGGTCCTTAACTATTAAGAAGTAGATTTAATACATAGATGAAATAACATGACTGCAGTATAATTTAACCCCAACTAGCTGATAAATTAGGATGGTAGCGTTACAAAAGCTAGAGAGTAACAGGTTGCCCAGGACTGAGCTAGGAGAAGCTGAAGCTGAGAGCAGGAACTTATGAATTTAGAACTTGAGCGTGCATCATGGATTGTTCATCGGACACCAGATATAGAAATCCATCCAGGAATTGGTAAAATAGAACTGTTACTTACAATGAACAGTTGCAAGTCAGGAGTGTAAATAAGTCTCTCTGACAGCCATTGGCCTCTGGTCAGGTGGAAGCTAGCCCTGCTATGCAGTGGCGAATTCAGGGGGGGAGGGCACCTGGGCACGTGCCCCCTGTCATTTTATTTTGTAGCTGAGGATCAGGGCTTTCCAACGAGCCCAGCCCCGTGTCTCTAGCCCCCCGGGAACCGGAGATATCGCCTGGCAAAGCTGTAACATTTTTTCCCCATAGGATAATATGGGACCCGTCAATTCCGACCCCCACCCGGTTTCCGACGGCTGCCAGTTCCCCCCCCTGGCATCACAGAAGCTTGTGGTTGATCTCATTCAATTCCTAATCGCTGGGCCTTTAATATGATACAGGCTGGTCCATATCAGTCAATCAGTTGCAGAGATATTTTTTTTTTATGTAATTTCATGGCTGTTCATGTTCTTTGAGGGCAGATTACTCTACAACCAAACGTTCCAGTTTCAATGGACCAAAATCATTCAAAGCCCATTCAAAAGTTCTTTAATATGATACTTGTCTCGTGTAAATGGGTCAGTTGGTTCCGAAGATATACCCGGTTAAATTAGATAACTGGTTAAAGGGGTGGGGGGGGAGGGGTGGTTTTCTCACCCCCTCACAACAGAAAATGCAGAGACTAGGCTGGTGTAAAAGGGGCAAACCTGGGAATGCATTTTCTGGTGTGAAAGGGGTATTATTTCAAATACCCGGGACTTGCAGTGCTCTGAATACAGCCATGCTCTTCCACTGTCAGTGGCTATCACTTCTGCCTGGCGGCGGCTGTCCCCATTTACCCCTTGGCAATGAGCATGTAATCCCACATGGCAACGAGCATGGAACCTCTGGCAATGAGCATGGAACCCTTGGCAATGAGCATGTAGATAAGCAGCACTTATGTAGCATCATTTTTAATAGGCATTATGGTGTTTGGCATAATACATAATGGACATAATGGCATGTAACTCAATGTGTAATGGACATTATGGTGTATATGTTTAATGCGCGCCTTTGGTGGACAATGTCCCTGTTTATGAAGCATATTGTGAATTTTGGCTTAATCTGTGTGGCATTATGTGAATTCTGGCTCAATCCGTGTGGCATTATGTGAATTTTGGCTCAATCCGTGTGGCATTATGTGAATTTTTTGTATTCAATTCCTGTGGTATTATGTGAATTTTGACTCAATCCGTGTGGCATTATGTGACTTTTGTCTCAATCCGTGTGGCATTATGTGAATTTTTTGTATTCAATTCCTGTGGCATTATGTGAATTTTGGCTCAATCCATGTGGCATTATGTGAATTTTGTCTCAATCCGTGTGTTATTATGTAAATTTTGGCTCAATCCGTGTGGCATTGTGTGAATTTTGACACAATCCATGTGGCATTATTTGAATTTTGGCTCAATCCATGTGGAATTATGTGAATTTTGGTTCATTCCATTTGGCATCATGTGTAAGGGGCAAGTATAATGGGGTCTAGTATTTTGTTGCATAATGTGTAGAAGTTGTATATGGTGTGTACACTACACTCAAGGACACACCCCCTGTTGAGTGGCCACACCCCTTTCTCCGGAGCACGCCTTCGGTGCGCGCACAACAACATCCTTCACTATTGTCGCCATGGTGGGCCTGCGTACTTTAAATGCCAGGGCCTATTTTTAATCCCATTCCCACACTCTCTCTACCGCTCTCATAGCATGTACACTGGCACCACTAACACCACCCCTTCCCCACCCAAACCCTCTTTTATCATGGTGCCCCCCTGGCATTTTATCCTGGATCCGCCCCTGCTGCTATGATTGGGAGAAACTAAAATTAGGTTATTATTCAAATATGACAGTGCCGATGCAATGCACAACCCAAGTATAGTCTCAAATCACCTGTAGCTGACCAAACTCAATGTGTTTATATTTACTATAGTGGCCAGTGGGAACACCCCAGCAGATGAAGGGAATGTGCCAGATCTGGTAAGTCTAAATCATGTCATCTGTAAAACCACCCAGCAAATGCGCAGAATGAATAAAAAATCAAATTTGTAAATATACAATTGGGTTTGCATGCCAATCTGAATCAGGCTCAAAAGGGGATCATACCTCCCAACATGACCCTCTCCAGGAGGGACACTTTGCTCTGTTTCTGGACCTCCCTCTTAATATATAATTGCTGTCACCTGTTTTAAACAGGTAAATAGGTAAGAAAGTTGTTTCTACACAGGTGATAGCAATCATACATTAAGAGAGAAGTCCAGAAACAGAGCAATGTGTCCATCCTGGAGAGGGTCATGTTGGGAGGTACGGGGGATGCATGCACTGTGCAACTCAGGTGCATGTGCCAACACAAAACACTCATTGCAGCCGATATAGCCACTGCATCCACCTCAGAATCAGCCCCAAGGTGTGCATTATGTAGATCAGGCTTTCCCAACCACGGACCTCAAGGCACACCAACATAGCAGGTTTTAGTGATATCCAGGCTTTAGCACAGGTGACTTAATTAGTACCTGAGTGAATCTGATTATACCATCTTTACTGAAGCCTGGATATCACTAAATCCTGCACTGTTGGTGTGCCTTGAGGACCGTGGTTGGGAAGGCCTGATGTAGATAAACAGTTAATGCTCTACTTATACATACCTCCCAACATGACCCTCTCCAGGAGGGACACATTGCTCTGCTCCTGAACTTCCCCTCTTGATATCTTATTAACTTGTTCAACACATGTGATGGTAATCCCACATTAAGAGGAAAGGCCAGGAGCAGAGCAATGTGTCCCTCCTGGAGAGGGTCATGTTGGGAGGTATGCTTACATACTAGCTCTGGGGTAGCCAACTCCAGTCCTCGAGAGCTACCAACAGTTAATGTTTTCCAGATCTCCTCACAGAATCGCAAGTGAAGTAATTAGCTCCACCTGTGGATCTTTTAAAATGTGTCAGTAGGTGCAAGGGAGATAGTTAGGGTAGGCAATATGCCATTGTCCCTGGGCAAGGTGGTCATTTGGTGCCCCCCCCCAAAAAAAATACCTCCCACAAAAATACCACATATATATATATATATAGGGTGCCAACTACCCATGGGGGCACATGGAGGGGGAAGACTATAGGGTGTTGCACTGACTGTGGCTGCACATACTTTACATAGTATTTATTTATTAGTAGTAATTATTATATTAACATACCTCTCTGAACTCACAATAATTTGGATGCTTGGTGGGAATCAATGGATGTGCTGCAGCACCGGTCGTGTGGCATCTGGGTACTTCCTCATCTTTGCCGCCACTGCTTACGCCAGTTATGTTAGCAGCTATGTGAACTGCGATTCACATAGCTTTGCTCGCCACAACTTTACTAAAGGTAATAGATGGTGGCGTGGACACAGGACAGTGGAGTGGACCCTGAAAATAACCCTTGCGGCTCAACATATGCTACATGAGTTTTGTAGTGTAAGTGGTGGCCACAAAGATGAGGAAGTACCGCTATCTCTGGTATATCACAGTCAGTGGCTGCATTGTTAGCTTCCGCAGCTCCCAGCTGCCTCACCCGCCTCTCCCTCTTCACTCAGGGCCAGATGTATCAAGCATTTTTCAAACCCAACCTGTAGCATGGCAGTAAGTAGCTGATTGGCTGTTTATCACTCTCCACTTTATCACTTTTTGAAGCTTGATACACTTGGCTTTCAGAGGGGCTCAACAATATATGAATATAATGCGGTCCTGGGTCCAGACTGTGGTGAGTTGCTGTGCGGGTGTGGGCCATGGGCTGGCATATCTTCAATGTGCTGGTCACAGTTGCCGTGGCTCCCTCCCTCCCACACAGTCTTCCTCCCACACTGAGTCCGACTCCACCCGATTGCTCTTTAACCAGATGTAGGGGCGGGTGGAGATGGCGTCATGCCGTCACCAGCACAGCATCACAGGAGGAAGAAGTACCGGTGGTGCCAACGTGTTGGACCAACCTTCTCGGCAGTGCCGGAGTTGAGTGAAACTGACTGGCTCAGTAACTATGCCCCCCTTTCCAGCCCCCGGAGCACGTGACCCCCTAGCCTAACCATAGTTACGGCCCTGAATATGCAGGTAACCAGGTAAACAATTCCTCATTTATTTAATTTACTCAAATCTTGATGGAAAATAAATATGGTTAGCGTGATTTGGTGACAGAAATTTAAATAGGGATAAAATATTAAATTAACAGCATTTAACAATTGGTTGTGTATCTATTATGGTGCTCAGCTTGCTGACATTCAAAATCCTGACAGATCTCGGTGAATATTGTAACCTAACCCTCCTGCAACCTAAACCTAGCCCACCCCTCCTGCAGCCTAATCATAACCATCCCCTTCCACAGCGTAACTGTAACCATCCCCTCCCACAGCCTAACCGTAACCATTCCCTCCTACAGCCTATTGTTTTGTGTGTCTTTACCGGTAATGATAATTTTAACCAAATAACATTTTGTTCCTGGTATTTCCTTCAAGACTTGGTTCGTGGAGTTTTGCAAAAAGTAGGAGCTGATTCTTTTCTGAATATGAGCCATTTATATTGCATCAGGTCCATAATGATTCAATATTTCTGGAGGCCTTGTTAACTTCTATTTGTAGATATGCTTGTGATAGGCTTATATATTAAATGCATATATAGATAGAGGCAGATGCTCAATTAGTTTAGCAATACCATTCAGGTGCATGAAAGGGAGGGGTAATACTGAGTTAGTAAAAAATCCATGATTTCCCTCATCTCACTGAATGGTATTAGTAACTAGTCCTGAACACTACGTGATAATAGAGTTCAGAGATATTGGTTAAATATATTTGCGTAAATGTATGATATGCCCCAAGCCATCGTCAAGGCTCCTCCCCCCCCCCCCGCTTCATTGCACTTTAAAAAAATATTTTTGGAAGGGTGTGGCTCACCATGAATGATTATGGCTCATCCCCTGAATATTACCACAGCCCTGTCAGAACTCTCTGCAGCACTGCTCACAGCCAGTATCACCTGGGACCAGATTACTGGCAGGCTTCCCTGGCAAGAATTTCATTGGTACATTGCAACATTATAAAATAATATATTGTTGCAATAAGCAGCATTAGAAAATATTTACTATTGCTGTAATTTTATAAACATACCCTTAAGAGCCTGTGTACATGTTAGGCTATATGTGGATGGGGGGCCTGGATTGGAATTGAGTCCCGGGCCCCAAAATTCCTGTTGGCGGGTCTGATTCATATTGGTATGCAATCCCAAATATGAAGTTTGGTGGTCTGCACAGGCATAAGATTGTCTTGTTATGTCGCTTGCAGCCTCCTCTCAGCTGCAGCATGATTAACATGCTACTGTGTTTGGGGACAGAGAAGGGGGCACACCCTAAGGAGGCTTCAGCTTCTGTAACCAACACGTACAGTATTGCATGATATTTGTTAATGCTGACAGGCGCCATCTACCTCTTACAGACTCCTGCTGTATTATAATCTTATTTGTGGCAATTCCATATAAACATGAATCAGTTCAGTTGATAAGAGCACACATGTACATGGCAGTGTGGTTTATGGTGAGTGTCTGGAGAGGTTATAGGTTATTCTTTTTTTTTCCAGCAAAAATAGTCTGAGCATGAGTAATGGCATTGGCAGGTTTGCCTTTTGTGAACTTCATATTTAGAAGCATCTACATCTGCAGTAATATTGACAGTTGCCTAAATGACATCACACTAGTATTGAAATTTGAATTTTCAAAATGGTGAGGCCTTTAATTACTTTGCAATCCGTTGGTATTTCAAACCTGCATACTTTGATCACATCCTCGAATACTCCTTTACCTTTCTTGGAGACTGTATAAAAGTTTGGGATTTCTTCCCAACATGTTTTTTTTTATTCTCAGGCCAGGCACTATATAAGATCTGTTATATCCCAGTTACAGGATCCATATTTCCTAAACCTCATAGATTTCCTTTTACGATCTAACGCCTCCGTTTCCACCATAAATGCATGTATTCGCTTGGAAATAGATCCTGAAACTAAACTCCCCAACTTGGCTAAATGGGTGTCTCAAATCCCCATTCTCACTTTCAAAGATTTCTTAGATATCTTCTTTATAACTCTTAAACTTATACCAGCTAGTATGTATTATGGCCTATAACATTTTACACAGGGCTTACATTTCACCTAGATAAATGTTTTTTTATGGGTATCTCCAAAAGGACCGGCTTGCCTTATGCCAACATGGTACTTTGGTCCTGGGAATTCCCTTTTGGTGTAATGTCTCTTGGGCGGTCTTTGGATATATAAAAGACTTACCTGATATCCCTAAAACTGACAGGAAGCTTATTGTCTTGCTCTCAGCAGTAGGGAAGAAGGCGATCTTGCAACAATGGATCCACACAACTCCTCCCACACTCTCTATGGCAACCTCCAGACTATTATTTTAATCACCATGGATTGGCTGGAGGCTTCTATACACAAGGAGACCCTTACACAGGGCCGGCTCTACCATTAGGCAGCTAGCGCCAGGCTCTGGGGGGGGGGGGGGGGGGGGCACCAAGTCTGCCTATCAAAATTTAAGGATGTCTATGAGGATTCTTGTTGTACTTAATTCAGGTGGCTGCTCAACCCCATACTTTCGCTTGAGCCATACTTCCCTACTTTGCTGCCTTTTCCCCTTTGTACTCTGTTGTGGGTGGCAAAGGGCGGCCTCCAGGAAAAGCAGGAAACTTGCCCACCTTCCCAAGGTGGGGCTGGGAGGACCACCTAATTTTTTGGGAGCCTAAAAAGCCTTACACCGGCCCTGCCCTTACATCTGCTGTATTTAAATGGTGGGAAAGATATATACAAATATATACAAATCCCACCTTCCACTAAATTGGCAATACAAAAAGTGTTTTCAATATACCTCCTGGTATTTGCTCCCACAGGTGGGCGGCCAGAACCCCATACTTACCTAAGTGCTTTAGTTGCTTCTTTTTCCTCCCACTTCTTTTCTTCCTGCTCTCTTTCTCCACTATTCCTTTCTCCTTTTCTTTGACTTTTTCCTCCTTGAGATGGTTGGATGGATGGATCGATGACCTAAGGCTTTTGGTAGGCATTACTATTGTTGATTTAATTGTTTATTTGTTATAGTTTATACTGTGTATATGTCATGGAAGAATACTATATATTCTTCAGGAGTTCATACTGATTGGGGTTATGGGTAATAGCTGGAAATGTACCTCCCGTTTCTTCTTTTTTGTTTTTTTTTGTTTTGTGTTATTAATATTTCTCTTTCTGCATGTTGGGATTTATTTTTCTGTTTTCTTCAGTACTTTATATTTTCATGTATACCCATTTGATTACTATGTCGGGCTCTTCTTTTATGATATTCCCTTGCATATTGGTAATGTATATCTCTCTTTTTCTTATGAGAATTTAATAAAAATATTTTGAAAAAAAAAAGAATGATCAGATATTATTATTTTATCAACACATAGAAAATCAGCCCCCCTGTACTGCAGCTATTACTAACTTTTTACTATGGGCATCTGCTCTTGGCGCAATGCCTGGTGCTAGCCCCCAGTCCAAAATTTGCCCAGCTCCTCTGGGGCCCAAAAACAAATAATCAAATCTGTGCTTTGTTCTCCAATGAAATAATCTGAATCATTGTAGTATTATTAATTTTGATACAATAAAGATGTATGTTGGAGTAAATATTATATCATCATCCTAATGTGTTTACCTGAAACTTGGACTGAACCAGTGACACACTAATAGGCTAATCTGTAGTAAGATCTGGTTTGTGTACTACCAAATATCTAAATAGTGATATTTAACTTTTCATCTCTGTGCCTTGAAATCAGCACAAATCAACTCTTATTCATCAGCAACAACCTATTGTACATACAATTGCCTATAAGGCAACACCATTCCGTACATCAATCTACAGGGCATCAATTCATTCCTTCAAGTCACAGGCCCTCACTACACTTATTGTCCCTTATTGTCATTTAATGGATTATTTCCTTTTGCAGTATGAAAAAAGTAGCAAAACAAATCTACTGAAATAAAACGTGTTTAAAAACAAAAAGTGCACTGTAGATGGTAGAGATTTAAACACTCTTTAATCCTTAGTAAAAAGTTCCTGGACTACAAAGCCTAATAGTAATTGTTCAAATGCCATGCTATAAGCAGTAGGACCACGCTCCACTATATACACATACGTCATTGGACTTTTGCAGTCAGGCTAGGTAATATTCTTAGATCATATACAGGCCTCTGATGTCAGTGAGTCATAATTATAGTATTGAGGAAGCATAGGCAGTGCCTCTGTGTATATTTACTTTTCTGGTATCTGGATATAATCAAAGTGTGTGCAATCCTATATGCCACTGTTTTACAGTAAGCAAAGAATCCACAGAAAATAAGTTCTTGTATCGTCTGCCTGTCCTTCCCATGAGGGACTTCAATTTTATCAAACAACCATGTATCAATGTTATCACCTGTTTATTGGTCATAACTTCCTTTGCATTTAATTATTTGCCTTCAATCATTAAACAAAACACAGGTCTACTAGTCATTGTAATTCATTAATATTATTAGAACTACATAGATGGTATTTAATTTTATGGAACATTAAATTATTATTTTGTTTATTGGATTAGATGTCTGTAATTGGAACAGCAAGTATACGTTAAAAGATTTAAATGCTTGAATTTTTATTTGAAAATGTTTATACAGTATATCATTCTTATCAAAGAATATATTTATTTTTTCTGGTATTCATTGATTTCCATCCAAGTGAGGAAATGTGTTACATCCTCAACATTTCCCATGTACCACCGTGAATTTCAAATATCTTGAATCAAATTATTAATAACTACTATTCTTTTTAACCTTTTGTAGGCTTTACTGTTGTTACCAATCTATGTAAATTTACATATATTTAACATTGCTATTGGGAACTTATTTTCTGCCTTATCTTACTTTATAAAAGAGCTTAATAACACAATATATAATATTTAACTAATCTCATTATGCCTAAAAATCATATACTGAGATTAAATTATACTTTCTAATATATAGATCACAAAAGTGTCAAGAACAGTATGCTCTTTTTCAATGTTATGATTGTGTTGTTTAAGTGTTAAGTGGCTTGTGGATGCATTAGACTTAATTTATTACATAAAATATAAAATTATCTGAAGCTGGATAGGAAGGGTCCTTTTGTGTGATATCATTTACTTTCTCATCTAGTGTGTATGGGGCATTAGATTATGGAGTATCCAATTTAGCAACACAGGCACAAACAGTCAGTAAAACAATGGTAGCAGGGGGCGGGAACGCTCACACGGCGACTGACGTCAGCACGCACCATGCCAGATTGCTGGGACACTTGAGCGTCATCAGGCGATCCCATGAGACAACTTAAGCAGGAAGCCACCGATGACAGGTAAGCTGTACACAAAGGCGTTGCTAGGATACTGATGACGCCCTGTGCTCTCAGCAAGCTGGATCACATGGGACTCCTAATGACACTCGAGTGTCCCGGCATGCTGGCGTGGTGCCTGCTAATGTCAGTCGCCACATGAGCTTTCCCGCCCCCTGTTACCGTCCGGAGGTGCCTGGCACCGGGGAATCCTGCACTTGATCAGTAAGGTATAAATACCATATTCTGTTTGATTATATTGTACACCCTGATGAAAAATGTGTGAATACATTTGAAATGTTGGTATTGTTCCTCCGTGTCCCGTACTTTTATTGGAGTGCCGCCCACATCCAGAAATCGTTTATATAGGAGTAGTCTGTACTTCTCCCGGGAGGGCACCCAGGTCATTCAAGTATCGTAAGTGGAGTGCAGGCCAATATCCAGCTATATATATATTTATTTGGTCCTTCAGTCACAGGTAAAAGAAGAAATGACAAAGGAACCAACGTGTTTCGTCTTTAAAAAGACTTAATCGGGGGAACAGTACAATCTTGAAAATGATAAAGGTTTTTCTATTATCATGAAAAAAGGTCCTGTGTGGTCCATTCTTTTAGACCATAAAAGGTTGTTTATTTAGTGATAGATCCTTAGAGTGAAGAGTTAATTAAAGGTTGCAAGTAGACCATAAAGGGTTCCTAAAAGGCCTATTCTAGACTTCATTCAGCTGGCCGTATCTGTGAGAGATAGAAGTGCTCTGGAGAGGACACACACTTACTATCACTGTATGATCCCTGTATATTCCTTTATTCTGCGATCTCAATTTTAAAATGTTTTGGCCAAATAGGCCTTTTAGGAACCCTTCAACCCTCAAGGAAAATTGTGGTTGGGCAGCCATTTATAAAAAATTGTTCTACACATCTTTTTGTATATCATTAATAGCACGTAGTAGGAATATTGGGGTTTGAGATATATATATACATATATATATATATATATATATATATATATATATATATATATATATATATATATATATATATACAGTATATATGAAAATAGCTGTGTACAGGGGCAGATCCAAAAAGGTTTAATATGATCATCAATATGGTACAGTACTAGAGTCAAAAATGATTTAATTTAACACGATAACCAAACTTGAAAGATTCAATCTTCAGATATTACGCTCCATACCTAAAAATTAAATATTCAACATTTATATATTATATAAAAAGAAGGAGCATTTTCATTATCTCACTTTCATATAAATTTCTTGTAGTATCTTTTAAAAACATTATGGAGACTTAGGCAGGGCCGGCTCTACAATTAGGTGCCTAGGGCGCCAGGATCTGGGGGGCACCACCAAGTCTGCCTATCAAAATATCAAGGATGTCTATGAGGATCCTTGTTGTACTTATTGCAGTTGGCTGCATTAAGTACTTCACCTCCAAACTTTCACTTGTGAGCCCAGTGCTGGTTTTTAAAATATGGGGGAAAACTACATAATCCCCCCCCCCCCCCTTCATATTTTTGGAACCAGGACTGGTCCTACAGCCCTGAGCTAATTCTCAAACAATACAGGCTATACTGGATATGTGTATATATATGTCACATATACATATATATACGACATACGACCCAGCGCACAACGCACCCAGCATTTCTAGGGGGCATGGCTACACCCCCTAGAGACGCTGGGTGCGTCGACGCTGGGTCGCGCCTGTGACGTGATCGGCTCTCCGTCAGGAACTGGCTATGGTAAAGGGTGCATGGGGTGTATGTCACTATTAGAAAAATGGAATAGTCCTAATCCTTGCGCCAGACGATAGCAGCTGGTATCCCTTTGAAAGAAGAATCGCCACACTTCAGTAATACAGATTAATAGACATAGATAAAGGTAACCAGCGCTTGGTGCCTGATGGAAAATAAACTCTACCAGGGAAGATTAAGTGAGATATCCACCCTCTGTATGGGTCTGTGGTCTTACTGGCAGTGGACTCACATTAAAATTCTAATCTCGCATGCACAAAAAGGTTTCTTTTACCACTCTCCCCGTGTGGAGTTAGCGCTCCCCTCAGATAGCAGATAGCAGGTACTGACATATGACAGGCACTCAACTTACTTGAGATTTCTGTCACGCTTTCACTCAAAGGTTTCTTTATCAGTGATGAAGCAGCCAGAAGTACACAAAGATAGACTCTTTATTCCGCATACTCCAGGACATAAAGGTCGGCAAACAGATGGTGATGACAATAGAAGGGAAGGGAGAATACAGCGAGTGGGTGAAGACGGCTCCAAGCTCCAAGCTGGTCGGCGCGGCGTGCTGCAGACACGATGAGCCCGGCGTTCACTTGTAAGTGCTTGTGAGCGCTGGCGTCCGTCCACCGGAGCTCCCGCTGGT
Organism: Crinia signifera; assembly: GCF_055691185.1. NCBI lineage: Eukaryota > Metazoa > Chordata > Amphibia > Anura > Myobatrachidae > Crinia > Crinia signifera. The sequence goes on from NC_139225.1 coordinate 74,027,725, forward strand.
ACGTCTGTTTTCTCCTTTAACCCTCAGAGGCAGGTAGATCAACGCGTTTCGGATAATAACACTTATCCTTTTTCAAGAAAAGGATACAAGCACTTACAAGTGAACGCCGGGCTCATCGTGTCTGCAGCACGCCGCGCCGACCAGCTTGGAGCTTGGAGCCGTCTTCACCCACTCGCTGTATTCTCCCTTCCCTTCTATTGTCATCACCATCTGTTTGCCGACCTTTATGTCCTGGAGTATGCGGAATAAAGAGTCTATCTTTGTGTACTTCTGGCTGCTTCATCACTGATAAAGAAACCTTTGAGTGAAAGCGTGACAGAAATCTCAAGTAAGTTGAGTGCCTGTCATATGTCAGTACCTGCTATCTGCTATCTGAGGGGAGCGCTAACTCCACACGGGGAGAGTGGTAAAAGAAACCTTTTTGTGCATGCGAGATTAGAATTTTAATGTGAGTCCACTGCCAGTAAGACCACAGACCCATACAGAGGGTGGATATCTCACTTAATCTTCCCTGGTAGAGTTTATTTTCCATCAGGCACCAAGTGTATGTCACTATGTTCATCTATAAATGTAAGTATATTTCATGTCTTTCTCATATCCTGATAAAGGGCATAAGAGCCCGAAACGTCGATAGCACTCTATTTGAGTTTGTCTCTTTTGTTGCTGCTGATTTGTTAAACAAAGTCTCCTGAGTGCTGCATACATCACAGCCATACATCTCTCCCATGGTTTGGGAGACAGAGGGCACCGGAGCAGTTGTGGTCTTATTGAATAGCCAGTGCCGGTTGTTTCTGGATATATATATATATATATATACATATATATAGAAGGCTGATGGTGCAGACATCAGGACATATTATAATATTAATCAAACAAATATTATTTTTTTCAGCTGAGTTAAACTCAGTTGGTAACAAACATATATGGTTGTATTTTGTCAAGCTCCTGTGCTTGCTGGATTCAACTGCATGCACATTTGTGTTTGGCATTCCATAGGGTTCGATAGGGTGGGAGCAGCCGGATGAAAGTCCTGTGATAATGAATGGGAGCTAGTGAGACAGTGGCGTAACTATAGCACCGCAGCCCCTGCGGTCGCGGGGGGGCGCTGTGCATGTGGTGGTGCCGGGGGGGCTGCGGTGCTATAGTAATGCCCCCACCCCCCATCCCCCGCAGGCTTACCTGTCTGCGTGTCCTGGCTCCCCTCCTGGCTTCAACCAATTCTATGGAGACGGACCACGATAAAATGGCCACCCCATAAAGCAGACAGTTCTCTGAAACTGTCTGCGGTATGGGGGCGGCCATTTTATCGCGGTCCGTCTGCATGGAATTAATTCCATGCAGGAGGGGAGCCGGGACGCGCAGACAGGTAAGCCTGCGGCGATGAGGGGGGGGGAGTGTGGCACGGGTGGCCGGCAGGGGGGGGGGGAGTCACCCCTCCATTAACGGCGGGGGGGGGGGGGGGGCGCCCCAAACCTAGCTACGCCACTGTAGTGAGACCTGCAGAAGAGAGAGACGCAGATCATGTGTAGAGCAGAGTGGTCGAGTTGGGAGATATTTTAAGATCAGTAAATATACTGGTGTAGTATAGTTAATAGCTAAATAAATAGCCCCAGGTGATCAGTTAGCCCCTGGTAAAATACTACAGTTGATTTAATTCCCACCATGTCACATTAATCTTTTTAAAAACATATGTAAATACGCATAATACTATCAATAAATTTGGGTTGAGTAGAAATTTTGTTTTTCAGAACAAATGCCAATATTTGTTCTTTCTTTGTTTATATTTTATGGTATTAACATTTCTTCTCTTAATTTCGGTGAATTTTATTTCTGCTTTTTACAAGAGTTCTTCATAATAACCCTGTATTTTTTATTTATTTATCTAAAGGCTTTACTCATTGTTTTTTTTTGGGACCTCTACATATTGCAGCTTCTGTATAGTTACTCTTTACTGTATAGTTACTCCATTACTCTTCTAATACCCCGTTCTCACTGCAGTCAAATTCCCGGGTCTAGCATGTAGACCTGGGAATTTTCCTTTTAACACAGGATTTTTGGCAGTGTGAATGGGTCGCATACCCGGATCTCAGACACGGGTAAAACCCTTCTTTTTACCCGTATCTGAGATCTGGGTATGCAGACACGGGTTGACCCGTTCACACTGCCGAAAAACCCGCGTTAAAAGGCAAATACCCGGGTAGAACTTCTTCACCCGGGAATTTGCCTTGCAGTGAGAACGGGGGTCCAGCGCGGCAGTCCCCGGCGAAAAGCCGTGTATTTCTCACTCGCAGTGAGAACACGGCATTACTGACCCAAGTTCTTGGGGGGTTCAGTGTTTGATGAAAATAGTTATTTTTCCTATAGTCTCCTTTATGTACAATTTGTGTGTAAGTTATCGGATTTGACATTTATTGCAATGTTTTGAAAATGTATCTGAACTGAGTATATTTTGCAAGACAACTTGATATTTAAATATAAAAAAAACCCAAAACAATGGGTGACATTCTATGGGATGTGATAAATGCGCATGTTATTTTAGCGCACCACATCGCCGCTATTCGCCCTTTTTAAAATCGCATTTATTAGTAATAATTCGCATATTTAATGTGATGCGCTTTGGAGGCTGAAAAGTGCGAAGTGGTGCGAGTTGCGGCGAAGTGGTGCGATTTTAAGTAACAAAAAAGTGTGAATTCTTCCGCCGGTCATGTGCGAGTTTTGGACCAACCGGAGTGCGATTTACAAAACTGTCTCCGCATGACTAAGAACCCCCCAACCTATTGGCCCACCTCTGTCCCCTCCATTATGCATCACACCCCCTATATAAAGGGGCATTGGCGCCATTTCACTCTTTGATAGGAAGTAAGGAGCATGGAGAGGAGCAGTGGCAGTGTGAGTAGAGGAAGAGGTGTTGGTGGCAGAGTGAGGAGTGGCAGAGGGAGCAGTGGCAGAGTGAGGAGTGGCAGAGGAAGCAGTGGCAGAGGGAGCAGTGGCAGAGGGAGCAGTGGCAGAGGGACCAGTGGCAGCAGCCAGCCAAGTGGGAGAGCCAGCAGTGTGGCAGGCAGCATGGCTACAGCAAGGCCAGCCCCAGACCAGGCCCTGGGCGTCCAGCCCCAGCAGGAGGAGGTGGAGGATCCGCTGGCATCCCCATCCTATAGCCAAGACCTAGACCATACCCCACAGCATCTGCAGGAGGGCCACATGTCAGAGGTGGAGGAAGATGGAGGTGAGGAGGAGGAAGACACTGGCATGGAGGAGGAGGGGTACATGGCTGGAGTAGAAAATGAGGAGGAGGTGGAAGCTGGCCGCACCAAAAGTGGCTGAAAGGTCAGATTCTCCTATGAGGAAAATGCTGCACTTGTCCGGGCTATCATGCCTGTGTTTAACCGTTTACTTGGCAAATCTCACCACAAGACCACTGCACAGCGCAAAAGGGCTATGTGGAAGGACATCACCCAGGCGGTGAACGCTGTCAGTCAGCACAAGCGCCTGGTCCGCAATGTAAAAAAGAGATTCAACGACATCAAAAGGCAGTTGAAAAGTAAAATGGCCATGGAGTTGGAGGAGGCCACCAAGACTGGCGGAGGAAGCCCCACCACTGTGTGCTACACATCCTATGAGATGAAGTTGAAGCGCATCATACCCCCTGAGGTCCTGCCTGGCATGCACGTGGCGGATACCGATAGGCCGCAAACGCCATCCAGAGCTGGTAAGTGTGACCACATGCAAACTTAAACATACATGCCAATGCTTTCTAACTGTAATGTTCACTTGAATTGTTATGCTAAGTAAAGTGCTGCTGTGGAACTACATAGCCCAGCAAGGTCATGCACAAGAAATTGCCTGCTCCTACTTTCAAATTGCTCATAATGCTGGGCCTTGTAGTTCCACAACTGCTCATATTGATCAACACTGTAACATTCTTTCTAGCAGCCTAACATGTATGTGGCCAAAAACACAGAGGTGCACTGGTGGTTTACCTGCCATGACTACATACCACAGATTATCCAATAGTTGTCATGTGTCCACTAATTTAATAATAAATTAACAAAATAATATTGTGAAAAATAAAAAAAATTGGGGGGAATACATAATGTAGTCCTTATCCAAAGGAAGTATTGTCCATTATTGTCATTTGAATGCATGGTTTATGAAAATGCTTAACCATTGTAAGGTCCATAATGGCTGCCCATCTTTCCTTGCACAGATTGTCCATCCTGAAGTGCTGCGGCATCCAAGAAAAGAAGGCCCGTTGCTGCAGAATCTGTGGAAGCAGGTAAATGAACAAAAAACACGCCATTACACATACAGTACACACACCCATGTCACATCAACAATAACTCACACTACATTCATCTCCTTCTGCTACATTGCAACGGAAATGAATGTAATCTGAGCTAGGCATGTGACTTATTATTAATGTCAATGTTACATGCTGTATCGGGGTACATGTGTTAGTACATAACACCCCTAGGTATGTGCGTCCAGCATCTCAAGCCCTTTCTAAAACAGTATAGACGACAGTCTGGCCTATATATGCATCAGTACTTACCTCTTCATCTGTATCCACAGGTACTATACAACTAGGGACAGACCAAACAGATTCTTCAATAATGGTGTTAGACGAAATGGACATCATTCTTGAACCCGTGGAGACCTTTGCGGCAGAGGAAGAAATACAGACCTCATCACAGAGTGATCTTCCCCCAAGTGGGGTGTCTCCCAACCCACCCCCACCCACAAACACACCCCATACAGCAGCTTCTGCTTCCCAAGTAACTAACTCCTTGGTCAATTTCAAGGACAAACAGATAGAATTCATGGCCTCCCAAAGCCTGCAAATAGGTAACATCCAGGGGTACATGCGTGACACGTTTCTTCAATTACACAAAATTGCACGTAGTGTACGGGTAGGTGTAGGCACTCATGTGCGCATTGGTAACAGCATTGACACCCGTTTTGCAGATTTAACTTCTGCTGTAAGGGAACAGAATAGCCATATTGGCAGCCTTGCGCAAAGTATAGCTGCACTAAGCCAATCATGCACAGCGCAGACCAATGCCTTAATAGGTATGCAGGCCCAACTACAGCAGCTGGAAGCCAATGTCGGAGGTGGCGCAGCATCAACCCTCAGCAGTGTATCCAGCACCCCAATAAGTGGCTCCCCCACTTCCCCACCCAGTCGGAGTATTAGGACCCGTGGTGGGCTTGGTGCAGGTTCTAGAAGTGGTGTAGGGTTGCCTGATGCTGGGAGAAGGTAGCTCATATGTTTGTTAGTTTTGTAATACCCAATACATCTTGTAACATGCCCCCACAGTTTTTATGTTTCACCTGCAAAAATGCAGATTGCGTCTGACAAAGTAGCCTGAAGTAAAATGTCTAACCGCATACCATTGTGTTTGTGTATTACTTTTAAACCAATTATTGTGTGAATTATAACATATTGTAATGGTATATGACTATGGGATTGCACTAAAGTAGTATGGGGTAACTCCTGGCCCGTGAAAGGTTGTGGAACTACATATTCCAGCAAGCTCTGACACTCATGGTTTGGACTGTAATGGTTATAGTGTGTCAGGGCATGCTGGCACGTGTAGTTCCACAACATCAGTGAGCCATGTTTTACTGCAAACTTCATTCATACATGTATCAAATGTACTTACAAGCTTGATACCAGCAAGGGATAGGTCAGCACCACCAGCTGCATCCGTTGGGCTCTGTGTATTAGGCTAAATGTGGGTGGAAACAGATGGTATTGGTCAATAATTTGTTTATGAGTACACTTACAGCACAGGTAGATTTTGGAGTACAGGGCACATGTGCTTACCAGAAAAGTAACGGCTGATGATGTGTGTGCGCACCAGATTCCCCCTCTGGTGTGGTAGGTTGGGCCTCCTGCACGACTGCTGCATGTTCCTCCTCCACATAGGCAGGTTGGGACAGGGCTATGTTGTGCAGCATGCAGCAAGCCTGGATGATCATCACTACTTTGGCAGGGTGGTAAAGCAGTGTACCCGATGACCTGTCCAAACACCGGAATCGACTCTTCAAAGTGCCAAATGTGCGCTCCACCACATTGCGGGTTGCAATGTGGGCTTCATTATACTGGTGCTGTGCAGGGCCCTCTGGGGAGCGCAAAGGTGTCATGAGCCAGGAAACACAACCATATCCTGAGTCACCTAAAACACAGATAGGAAGTGATTGCCTTATATGGTAAGGTATGTGTTTCTTTCAAACAGGACACACTGTTAGAAGAGCAATATGCTTGTGAAACAGGAAACACACACATTAGAGCAGATACAAATAAGGACAGACGGGGTAATGTGAAAAAGGTACTTACCTAGTAGCCAGCCCTCTGGCATTTGGTGGTCGGTAAATCTGTTCCAGAGGGCTGAGTGTCTCAGAATATAGGCGTCATGGCAGTTCCCAGGAAAGCCTGCGACAACACTCAGGATTTTCAAGTGAGCATTGGATACAACCTGCACGTTCAGGGAGTGCCGCCCACGCCTATTGACATAGACGTGGCCCCGCACGTGCGGTGCCCTAATCCCAATGTGTGTGCAGTCTATAGCTCCCAGCACGTGAGGGAATGCTGAGAGTCTATAGAAAGCCAACTTGTGGTCCTGCCACTCCAGCTCAGAACTGGGGAATCTGATGTATGTGTGCCACAACTTCTTTAAAGCAAGTAACACTTGAGTAAAATGCTTAGAGAAAGTGGCCTGTGATACCCCCAAGGCCCATGAGGTCACAGACTGAGTGGAGCCTGTGGCCAAATAGTAGAGGGCACACATTAATTTGTGCAGGCCAGACACTGCATAGTTGCCTCCCCCAAAAGGGTCCAAATCATCTCTCACCTGCTCATATAAGTCCAACAGGTTAATGCGGTTCAGCCTAAACATCCCCACAACCTGTTGATCCGAGAGGGAGTCCAGGTACAGCCGAGCACGATACATACGTGGGGTACGCAGTAGTCGGGGGGCTACCTGGATCTGGCGCGCAGCTTCCTCCCTCCTGCGCAGCTCCTCCAAATGGGCCACATCACAAATAAGCAACTCCAAACCACTCTGCAAAATCTCCATGTCTCAAACCCCCTGTCCTTAATGATGTTGGGGTTTATGTAGGGGTGTTTGTGAGTGAAAATGAGGGCACCTGTGGTGAAATTAACCATGTGTGCACTTGACCAAAATGAGTTCTGGGCCAAATCGCCAAACAGAACCTGGTCTGAAATAAGTGCGATAATTAGACACCTAAAAAGTGCGATTTGAGAAAACGCATTGCATTAAATAAGCGAGTTGTATACTTTTCTGTACGAAAACATCTGGATGCGATATAAATGCGAAATAATCTCGCACTTTTGGTCCGCATGCCTTAACGCACATAATATGCGATTTCAGTCCCTTAGCGCATCCTATTAAATAGGCGATTTGACGGAAAAATGCGATAGCTCCATTTTGTTTACTAATTAACTCCAAAAAACGCAAATCTCATCCCATAGAATGTCACCCAATATCTTTTCAAACTTGATTGATTATTCTGTCAGATAGAAAATTGTTTATTCCAGGAAACCAGAGCTCCCCCCCCAGTTCAAACTGGGGTTTAATATTTTTTGGTTCAGTATGCCATAAAAATACTGGTGTAGTGAACCTGGTTTCCATGACTATTACTGTAAATAACAGCCACCTGCAAAATAAAAATTTTTGTATTTTCCAGAGTAAATAACACTTCCATGAATTAATTAAAAGGAAATTCACTCCTATTCTATTCAACAATTCATTTTCTTGAACTAATTATAGTTGAATCCGTGTCTGAAATTTATAAGCATTATGTACATTGGGTGCCACTAGAATAAAGCACTCAGATATGCAGTCATGTTTTTATTTATCCCAAAGCACAAAGTCTCTAGGCCCATTTCCTCTTTGTACATAGCATATAACATCATCCATGGCCTTCTGATCATGATTAGCTGTGTGCTTGTGTTTTACTTTTAGAACTTGGCCCGAGTCTCGCGGTTGCAATTGCCTTTGCCATCGCTTGTGACCTTCTGTTCTGCCTTACTGTCTGATTTGTGATGTTTTCAGTAGCGCTGAATTTTGAACTTTTCTTCTGACCCCAAAATTTATATTAGTTTCTAGCCTATTACCCTTATAGCTTGTTGTTGTGACTAGAGATGAGTGAGTCAGTTCTTCATGGCTTACAATTTTGCCAATGTTGGCTTATGTGCTTGTTCTGAATCAGCTTGCAGGAAGTTCGTTCATATGGGATAAGTTGATATGTTCAATTGCTAAAAATAGTTACTATTTACCCAGTAATTTTTGAAAATATGCCACCTCTAGCTATATTCAGACTTTCCAATCTAGCTTCTTCTGTGAGCTCTGTAGATTCTTTGCATGTCCATCTGACGCCTTCAGTTTCTGGGGCTTCATGCTTTTAGTCCTAGTAGAACCTAATATTATAGATCCCCTTGGATGATAAAAGGGACTAGGGTATATACAATACTACAGTATACATACATAGGCTTAACGTCAAGTACTCTTATGCAGATTCTACTATTTATGGAAACCAGGCTACTGCTATAGTCACTGCACCCCAATTATGGTTAGTAATTAGTATATGCAGTCCTGGATGTCATGGCGTGATTCCGGCAATATGTTACCCTAACCCAAAACCCTACACTCCTATTGTCTAACTCTAACAACCCTCCTAATGCCTCACCCTATTGTCCACTCCATGTCAACATTTCAAACTGTACCTGATTTCTGGAAACTGAGCTTTTCATACAGTGCTTATTCATACAACACTTCTGATATAGGAGCCAAATGTTTTTTTAAATGGAAGACGGGATAGGAGAATCTGCCGCACAGGATACACTGTTATGATGAAAGAATAAGGATATTCTGGCCCCCCTATTTCTTATCGTTGGCAATAACCATTAGTTTATACAGGGGTATGCTACCACTGACATTATAATGAGAATTAGATACACAAGAGAAAAAAGTATGTCGTGGTGTGGTGCACCAAAGGAAATGCAAAATAAAATATAACCTTTATTTATACATTATTTAAGACTGCGAAATATTAAAAAACATTTAGATGACAAACAAAGTGAGAATTGTGCATGTTTAAAAACAGCACGTGCGGGGGCTGTTTGTGTGTTGTCAATGTGTCTCTATGCAGTTCTAATGTGGCGTTTCTGAATGAGCAACAGTAATTGTTAAAGGTCTGTGACCTATGGTTACCTCTTGGCTACCTTAATTATTCTGGTGGCCAGAGTGTTGCTGACTAATTAACACCTCCTTTCTTTTACATCAGGGAATGCTTAGGTATGGTGGACCGTAATGCAATAAGTTTGTGGGGTATATATCAAGCTCCGTATAATTCTTACTGCCACAACACATAACTCCCCAAAGAGATTTACTGGTGAAATGCCTGATACTGAATGCGGTGCCTGCTATAATTAAGCATGCCCGTTGTTCAGGTACACTATAATAATTCAGCTATTGGAAATGTCATGCAACTTGGTATAGTGTTGCAGCCCTGAATAGGGTTAAATTAAATAGAATGAGACGCCACTGTCTATTGTAGCAATCTGCCTAGACACAAGTTAAATTAAATACAACAACATTTCAAATTAGAGCCCTGAAAAGGGCTAGATGTGTGAGCCGCTAGGCTGACTGTGTCTGGCTTGGAGAGACAGAACACAAAACAGGACACCCGCACTGCTGTACTACCGGCGCGCGTTTCGCTCCCCGCTTTATCAAAGTAACCCGCTCTGTCAGAATCGCCAGCCACCAGCCACGAACCGTTCTGACAGAGATCTCTACCTCCACCCGTCACCTCCCCACCAGTCCCATCGGTCCCCGCCTCCTCCCCGGGGACTCTCTGAAGGGGAGACCGACAGGGTTTACAAGAAAGCAGATTGCCTAGCCTTTAATAATTTTAAATTCTATTTAATATTAATATTAAAGTAAGCAGTCAGTTTGCCTGTGAAACAGGTACCAAAACATTGCTAAAACAAATACCCTTTATTTTATCTAGAGTATTATTTAAAAGTTTATAGAACCTAGTTCTAAGTCCTACAGAAATGGTTACATTGTGCTGTAATGTGGCATACTCAGTCTGCCAATAATCATTCAATTGTGGGAACAAAACATTGCATACAAATGTAATCAGGCCCCTTAATATATTCACAGATTCATCACCTTCTATCAAAGACTTGTATTAGTTTGGACATTGCAAGGTTCTCTTATTTCTCAGAAATTGTCGCTGAATGTTAGCATTTTGGTTGTGTTTCCGAGTCAGCTGCCAAGTGGTCAAAATGTACAGATGTCAGTGATAGCCAGATTTATTCACTCGTGCTAATTCACCTTCAGATTTACTACCTCATGCGAGTATCTGTGTGTCTATGTAGGTATGGCTGCATGTCCTAGTGTTCTTTTCTTCACAGTAGTCACCATTATTATTAGCACTAAAGCTGTGTACACACGGTGAAATATATTGCTCAGTGTCCAGTTTTCATCAGCGACCAGAGATGGCCACTGATGAACAGGAGACCCTGCTAGGAGAGCCACACAGGTAAACAGCTGACCAGTGACCATAAGGGGGCTGAACATGGGAGTGCGCACCCGGCGATTTATCGCTGCAGCACAAACAAATCACTGGCAATATGGTCGCTCAGCAATATTGCACCGTGTGTACACAGCTTTACACACACTGCACTTGTCTTCTTTGTCCATACACAAGTCTGGCTGCACACTCACAACCTCCATTAGATAGAACTGTTCTGTACATCTGCACATCAACTACCAAGTTTCCACCCTTAACCACTTTGCCGCAGCGGGCTGTCCTGGAAGATTTCCGGGTATACCACAATACAGTATGTAAGTGAGCACCAGTGGTGCCTCCAGCACTGGCGTGCACCTACATGCTGTTCACTTCCCCCCTCACCTGTCCTGTCCCAGCCCCTCTGGGCACTCCCAGCAGCCGCCTCTACCGCAGATCATCACTCTCCACCGCCGCCGTCAATCATCACTCCCCTTCTGTTACTGCCACCGAGCACCACTCCCCCGGAGGTTCAGGGGCCCTCGGCAGCACTCGGGTGTTCGTGTGTTCTGGCACACTCCTCCCTGCTGCCGCCAGGCACCACTCCCCCCCCCCCGAGCAGCCCAGAACTAACTGCCACGTGCCATTGCTTGCTGCTTCTTCTAGATACAGCACTACCTGCAGGAGGTAGTGGCTGCAGCTTCATTGGTGGGTTTTCCTGGGACAGGACAAACCTTCCCTGATAGGTTTGTCCTGCCCAAGGAAAACCCACCACTCAAGGGGTTAAAGCCTCATTTTACAAAAGTAGAGAAGCAAACAGTCCAGTCTTGTAATCCCCACCAAGGTTCCTATACATGGATGCTTATACATCTGCCATTATTGTCTTTGAGGCAGAGTAGTCTGCTGATGATCAAAGGATGCATCCGCTCTTGGACTTGTGTCCAACTCAAAATCAGGCTGTGACCTTTGGAATGATCGAAATAAACTATTAGTTCTTTAGTAATTTGTAGTACTGTTTTGTCACTTTAATGTATCATTACATAAAACTGTAAGAGACTGTCCTAATTGGCAGAATAGAACTGCAATCCTTGACCATCTTTCTCTCATATTAAAAGTGAATAAATTCACAATGACATTTAATCAAACTAATCAAGACGTGTACACAAAATGATTTTCTTTATTTTGTAAGTATACCTGTGGCAGCGTAATTTGACGTACAAATGCTAAGAACCCAACAGTGCCAGAGTCTCCAGCATCACCGGAGAGAAACGACCCAATTGGAGCCTGCACATGGCCCCTCCTCTCTTCAAGCACCTCTGAAAAGTGGTTCCCAAACTGTGGGACAGATTTATTAAGCTTGGGGAAGTACTTTATCACCAACCAATCAGCTCCTAAATGTCAATTTACATGTCGGGTTTTAAAAGTTATACTGATTGTCCAGTGATAAAATACCAGCCACATTATCACTTCACCAGCCTTAATAAATCTGCCCCTGTATGCCTAGGAACTCCAGAGTGCCATGAGTTTCTTGCAGGGGTGCCTTGGTTTAGTCTCCAAGTCCAAATTATTTATGGTCAAGATGATAGGCAAAACTGATGCTAGTGGCTGGCAATCATAAAACTTGTGGACAATCAGAAACACAACTGTACACCACCAAATAACTGACCCTAAGGTTGGCAGATACAGTAGGTACACTTTTATGTCATTTTTTTTATGTCATTTATTTTATTCAAATTCAGTGAGTGACAACATATGTAATAAAACATACATTATAAGTGTCCATAAAAGACTGTAACAGAATTAAAAAAAACTTTCAAGCAATAACACTTCACTTTATTTTATATATTTTTTCCAAATTTATAAAGAAAATAACATTTATCCTAGGAGTACCATGAAAAACAATGCAGGGTACCATGATTCAAGGAAGTTTGGGAACCAGTTCTGTATACATTCGTAAATGGGCCCAGTCAATAATGGTTAGTCCCTCTGGTGGCCATAAACACCCGTAAGCAAGGGTCCAATCTGCCTTTGGTTCCAGATTTACCTAGTACTTATTGATATCAGCATAGTGGACTTACATATAGGACAATTGGTTGTCCCTTTACATTAGACTCCTTTTTATGCCTTACAAAACTTTTGGTGTATAAGCAGCCTATAACATAACAGCATAAAACATTATAGTAAAATAGCAGTACAATATGTCAGAGTGCATCACATAAGCTATCGTACAACATAATAGCATCAGGGCACTGACTAGGCCTTATAATTCCATGTTCCACTGGTATTGGAGGGATTATATTATTGTTAGTCTCCAATCTCTAGCAGGAACATAACCCTGGGTAGAGAAATGACCATGATGAATGGAGAAATATGATGATTAATCTGCTTCGCTCCTCGAGTATTCTTGTCAAAAGCTTACTTCATCTCACACTTTCTTCCCTCGTCTACAGTACAACATCTGGCTTGCAGATTGTCCTTCCTCAGACATATTGTTTAATTATGTTTGTTACTCAAGTAGCATAAAACTATGCCTATGCTTGATGAAGGTTCTTGCTGATCTTCAGCCATCTATCCAATGTTACTTGTATATTATAAAATCTTTGGCTGAAAACAGATTTATGTCATTTTCCATTATTAAATGTCAAAATAATGAAACCTTAAATTCAAATATACAATTAATTGAATCATATGTAACTAATCACTCAGTAATACGTCATACAAATCAGTATCTGCAATTACAGGGTTCGCTAAAACTAACATACTGTACTTGCCCGTAGTTGTAGAGTCTTGCCAATATCCCGAGTAGAAGCAGTCCATACCTGTTTCTCTACATCATTCCCTACCAGAAAATCAGCCATCAAGATCAAACGGGTAGGCTTACATTAAGGCTTACATAAAGTAGACTATGGTTCCTTACATAAATGTATATTTTAACCATCCATCATATTAAAACACCATTGAGACGCTTACTTGTATGCTTAGTTGTAAATAGACAGCTGCAAACTCTTCAAGGTATCTTTTTAGCCTTTTTCAAGCATGATGACAGTATCCACAAAAAAATACACTTTATTTCTTTTCAGATACCTTTTATATGAGGAACCATAGCCTACTTAATGCAAGCCTAAATGTAAGCCTACCCATTTGTTATTGATGCACGAGGTGACCCAATTAACTCATGTAAGAAGGGAAAAGCTTTATTCATACTCCCAGTGTGTGGAACATTTCAGTATATAAACATACTACGCTATATACAGTATATTCCCTTTTTTTCCTTTCTATATTTCCGAGAGAAAAGTTAGAAAAAAGTGAATAACTTTTCTGGAAAACTGGGACATTGGAGACCAACATATGTAAGACCAGATATAATATACCAGGAGTAGGAAACACCCACATTTCATATTTTAGTGTATAAATCTCTGAGATTAGCCTCATAATACATACATATAGGAATGCCACTCAGTCATTTTATGGACGAGACTGACAGTAGAATACAGCTTACCATCAGAAGCACATTTTCCTTTCTATCCAAAATAAAAAACTGGGTAGTAATAAACTGACATAGAGGTGGGAGGGCCTGCTTGCATGTTTACACTCTATAGGGACAATAGGAGGGTTACTTAAGGAGGTACTTCTTTACTTTCACGGCGCCAGCATGGATAGTGGAGGTATGAACTATCCATGATGGCATGGCGTTAAGTTCCTTTATTTTACATAGTTTGTGGCGAGCGTAGAAGCCGGAAGTAGCACGGCGCCATGCTGGCGCCGTGAAAGTAAAGAAGTACCCTTAAGGATAGGATTCCATAGCATGGCAGTCACACCAGATTACAAGACAGTTCTGATGGGATTAGATATGAATGCTACTGGAGGTTATGTGGGGGTTCCAGAATATGATAAGCTTGCCTGAAGAGATGAGTTTTCAGGGAACGCTGTGTGTGTTTTCACGTGATGCAGTCTTATTTTTCCCCACATTTCCTCGAAAATTAGTAACTACATAATTTGACATCTCACTTTATCCACTACTTTGCTGTACAACTGTTTTCCTTCTCTCTTCCCGTTTCTTCTCTTTAGCACTCTCTAAGGATGATCTGACATTGTGACAATGGGCCTTATTCTAGTTCACTCTTTCTGACAAAATCCTTCATAGATGGACAAAACCATGTGCACTGCAGGGGGGCAGATGTAAAATGTGCAGAGAGAATTAGATTTGGGTGAGTTATTTTGTTTCTGTGCAGGTTAAATACTGGCAGCTTTATTTTTGCGCTGCAATATAGATCTCACTTTGAAGTAAAACCCCACCCAAATCTAACTCTCTGCACATGTTACATCTGCCCCACCTGCAGTGCACATGGTTTTGTCCATCTAAGAAGGATTTTGTCAGAAAGAGTGAACTAGAATAAGGCCCAATGAATCTACAATTTCAGAGCAAAAGGTGTTAAAAAACTCCTTTTTCTACATAATGTTTAGTATTGCTTTCCATGGGTTTGAAATGGTACATTTTCTTTCCATGTGTATCTGTCTGGGGACGAGTGCATCACGCATCATTTAATACTAAAATTCCCTTATTAGGCTGATGTTCTGGCGAAGGTATGCTCTCTTTTATCTACGAAGGGAAAATACTTTCCATGACAAGATGCAATATTGTCTATGTGGAATTGTCTGAACAGTTATTTGTCTAAAGAGATATTTTTGGGTGGTAAAAATCCAGAAGGTTAATTCATCTCATACCAACCATGGGATGAACATATTTCTATGTAATCAATCAACTGCTTCCTTTTCTGAATCACTGAAATAATGAAGAGAGAGAATGGTACTATCTGATACGTTGACAATTATTCATTTATGCAGTTTACTGATATGTATGAGCATCTTAACAAATTGGCACATAATAAAACAAGTAAAGATTATGCAGAAATGAAACATTAAAAATAACCTGCTAAAAATATCAGCAAAATCAACAATATCTAAACTTATCGAAATTTTCAGGAAAATATGCAAACTGTATCAAAAGTAGCCAGAGCTGGCCCTTGGCATAGTAACAGCAAATGCCTAGGGGCATCTAAAAAGCCTTGGGCCATTTGGGCAGGCTATTAAGCATTTTGAGCTTAAGCTTTACTGCATCTGCTGTAGCCATTAAAGCTTTATTGTGTCAGCTAGTGCAATAATGGATTTTTGTGTTCATTATAGCACAGCCTGAGTGACATCATGACATTAAGCAGCACCACTGAGACAGGCAGAGCAGACAACTGCCAGAAGACAGTAGTGAGCAGTTAGAGGAGATCAAAAAGGCATGGTGTTTGGTGGCTGAAGAAACACTTGTGTGAGCTGGGGCCAGAGTCTGCAGGGATTCATTCATGTTGTTTGAGATATGAACTGGAGAGATGCTTGTGTGGGCGGAGGCTGGAGAGACACTTATGTGGGTAGGTGGGACACAAGAGTAATGAGGCTGTGTGGGATGGGGAGCACAGCACCACGAGTCCACACCCTTCCATGAGACCTGACCCAGGGTTGCCTACCTTGTGACTGCCCTCTTCGGGAAGCAGAGGAGGCAAGTTCGCCGATGTGATTCAAAAGGAATGAGGCAAGGGCGGAGCTATGCGGGAAATTGGGTTTTGGGGGTGTGGTCAGCCTAATTACATAATCGTCACCATGCAATGCTGGTATTACAGGAGTTACACAGCATTGGGCAGGGCTACAATGATGCAATATTTTGGTCCCACAGACCCCCTGCCGAGGGTGGGTCCCGGGAGACTGGCAGCAATGCGGGAGACTAACCCCCCTTTCCGTGTGGCCGGGATGCAGAACTTATTTTCGGGAGCCTCCTGGCCATTCCTAGGAGGGTACACAACCCTGACCTTACCCCTCCTGTGAAGATAAACCTCTTTGTCATATGGGCACGGGAAAAGCTCTCGCATAGAAGGAAGGTGGCAAGAGATAAAATTATGCTTAGGGCCCCAAATTGAATAAGGTCATGGCTGTTCATAGTCACACAAAATCCATATGCTGTATTATTAGCTTATACTTTTTTAAATCAATGATTTTTGATGGATAGGAATAAAAGTAAACTTGTCAGCTACGGGACTGATTTGGAGGTGGACACTAGTGGCGTCACTGCTGTACAATATGCAATTTATCTGATAATACATGCACATCATTTATGTTTTATCCACAATAAAACTTTTGAATAAGAGAGAACGTTTTCTTTCTCTTTCTTATTGGATGATTTGGGACGGTTGGAGAAAATCTTACATAACCCCTCAGTATCATTTGTGGGATTCCAAAAAGATACCCTTACGCTATTATAACAGTGATCGTACATGTGAGTACGGTACGAATTCATCCCCTTTTTTTTCACTGTATCACACATGGAGGTGGTCTATGAAGTTTAAAGATACCCTGATGTGCCTGTACACCCATTACTCTGTGTGAGTGAGGGTACGATATCCATTTGGGAAATTCTTTGCTATTTGGGCTAACTATTCTTGTACAGACCCTATACACATACATCCCTAATTTATGTATGTTTATCTTTCATGTATTTCCCATATATGAGCTACTACGGTTTCATCCTTTCTTTTGTATAAAGTCAGTATTGTAGCTTAGGATATAAAATGATTAGTATTGTAGTTTTGGGTATAGAGGGGTCAGCGATATAGTGGCGGTATAGAAGGGTCAGTAATGTAGTGGTGGGTATAGAGGGGTCAGTAGTGTAGTGTGGGGGATAGAGGTATCAGTAGTGGCGGGCATAGTGGGGTCAGTAATGTAGTTTAGGGGATAGAGGTGTCAGTAGTGTAGTGGTGGGTATAGAGTGGTCAGTAATGTAGTGGGAGATATAGATGAGTCAGTATGGTAGTTTAGGGTATTAAAGGGTCAGTAGTGTAGTGGTGGGTATAGAGAGGTCAATAGTGTAGTAGCGTTTATAGAGGGGCCAGTAGTGCAGTAGAGAAGCAAAGAAGGCCGCAAAGACTGTAGAAGCCAGCTTGTCTGGCTGAAAACAGCATAAACTCACCTGGCTATTGGCAGGAATCCTTAGCTCACACACTGGATCTGGGCCCGGGGGTTCGGCTTATCTTGATTGACGGGTTGGCTGATTTGAATGACGGTTCAGGATAGGCTGCTTGAGGTCAGAGGTGGAGATTGATGGGGTGATGTTCTTGCTTCCAGAAGATTCTGCCTCTTGCTTCAGGAAACGTTGGACTGTTGAGTACAGACAATTATTAGCCTGTATAGAGATATAATATTTCTTATATTCTCTCTATCTATCTCTTTTCTCTCTCACCCCATTTACCTATACTCTTACTGCTAAACTATCATCACCACTGTAAAATCTTTCCCTCTTTCTATACTAGCCTAAAACTAAACTATCATCACCACTTTAAAATCTTTCCCTCTTTCTATACTAGCCTAAAACTGATTTCTGGTTTTGCTATGTCAGCCAGGCCTAAGCGCACTGCGGGGGCTCCCGCTAGATATGCTGCGCTAGGCGAGGCTGGGGAGTCTACCAGGGCCAGAGCTAGGCCTCCCTGCAGAGGCGATGAGCGGGGGCTATCCCCCTCTCCTCGCCGGAGGGCTGCCGGAGTGCAGGCGGGACCGCCCGCTCCGGCGGTTGACAAGGGTCTGCACGGCAGGTCAGGGCGGCGTGGCGGTGCTGCCGGAGGCTCAGGAATCTCTCTGGCAACCCGCTCACGCCAGTCACGCGCGAGGGGGCGAGCGGCTAGCGCGTCTAAGCCGGCACCCGTCCCCGCTGTATCAAGCAGCGTCACGCGGCGGAGCTCAGGCGCTAGGCCTGAAGCCTCCGCCGCATCAGGAAAGAGGGATGCGGGTGCCAGGAGTCACTCCGGACCCGCATCCGAGCTACAAGCAGCAAAAGTAGTGAAGTCGCGGCGCGACGGTCGAGGGACCGGAGCGCAAAATAAAAACAAAAAGGGGGGTGCAGTGCCTATGAGCACTGAGGTTGTAATGGCCGCCAGGGGAAGAACTGGCCGCAGGGGTGAAGCCACAGACGGTGCAGAGGGTGTTGCAGGCACTTCTATGCCTGGAGCGCCCTCTGCTGTAAGAAGGGGTAATGGCAGGAGGTCCCAAGGTAAAGGGATGAATAGGAATGAGGGAGCAGCGCCATCTGGTGGCATTAGTTATGATAGCACATGAGGCATAAGCTAACTGAAGCCGAATTTGCAATGTTTAAATCGGCCGTAGCTACGTGGCAGGCTAATAGCGAGGATTCGGCTGAATCCGGATCCTCAAGCAGTGACTCAGGTGAAGTGGGTTCGCAGAGCAGCGAATCCGGTCCGCGAGAGCAAGGCCCCTTTGCTGGTTCAAACGAAGAAGGTGGGGGTAGTGACGGGGACCAACAAAGTGATTCAGAAATGAATCCGGTAGAGGGGGTTAGAAATTCTAACGACAGATCTAGACGGGCAGCGAGGAGAAGGTTGGTCGCGGAGAAGGCTAAGGAGATCAATAGGGTGCCACAAGGGGCCAGGAGGCAACCGGGTCGCTCATATGCGGACGCGGTTGCAGGGAGGAACACGGAGGGTAACACTGTGTCATTAGACACATCGGCGCTTACATCTATATGCGCAGCAGTGGTGTCGGCAGTGGCTCCTCTGTTAACCACCGGGCAAGGTGGGCAGGGGGACACTGCCCCTTCGGCAACTCTGGAGTCAGTATCTGACCTCATAGCCAAAGCGATAGCTCCGACTATTACTGCGGCGCGAGGGGGAAATGCCATTTCCTCAGCGGAAAGGGTATCGCCGAATGTCCCAACTGTGATGGGGGTTGTTAACGAACCTCTATTGACAGGTCAAGATCCCGCGGAGCAAGCCATGGAAGGACCATCGTCAAGTCAAGGAAGGGGTGTACGTGGAAGAAGGAGGGCAGCATCATCTGATACTGGTGAGTCCACGAATGATCCTGACTGGACAAATGATGATAATGCTGGGGCTAGCAGTGGTGGGTCTGAGGATTAATCCGTAGAGAAGAAAGCTAGGCGAAAAAGATCTGCAAAGTCTCGGAAGAGACGGCGCAGAAATGAAACCTCGGATTCCTCGTTGGCATCGACGTCTTCCGAAGATAAGTCATCTTCGGACGGCGTCGTGAGGAGACGGAGGCGGAAGAGGCGTAGAGAATATAGGTCCCATAGCTCCGGATCCTCTAATGTATCGGTCGAGTCCGATGCAGTGCAGTGCGCGAACACCGCTGTTAAGCGGGGTTTGCGTCCTAGGGCTAGGGATAGGATCAGAAAAGGGCGCTATGTAGATATCTTTGCTTTAACAAGCAAAGATAGGCGGGCCCTCCTAGCCGCAAGGAAGAAAGGACCCGCTAGCGAGGATGCCTTTCGCACTTATAATAACTGGGTTAGAGGCATACTTATTTTTGCGGCCTGTTATTTAGAGACACATCCAGATGAATATGTGAACCTGGTGAGATACCAGTTTCTTATTCATAAACTCTACACCTCTACACTTACGTCGGTCCCGGCTGGCGGATCTATGACGAAGAGTTTAGGAGGAAGCAGCACGGCCGAGAGGTGTATGATTTTGGTAAAAAAGACGTAGAGTTGTATGTCGAAGTTACCGAATCAGCTACACCTCTTAGGGCTGCTGAGAATAAGGGGTGGGTAAGACAGTATGGGAGTAGGCCTTACAATAACATTAATAAGGGAGGTAATACTAAGCCTGGCCATGGTAAGTGCTACTCATTTAATAATGGGCAGTGCAGCCTGGGAAACCAGTGTCGTTTTCGGCACCTTTGTCTCAGATGCGGAGGACCACACGCAATCAAGGATTGCACAAAACCTCCAACTGGAGGGGGAGGTGGGGCTCAGTCCACGACAAAACAAAGTCGCGGTCCAGCGGCACCTGTCGTTGGATAGAGCCCCAACTCCAATAGTATTGGTCAGGATGTTACCATGGCTGGAACGGTATCCGGACAGAGATGGAGCAAGATTTTTGGAGTCCGGATTTTCAAACGGTTTTCAATTACCTGTTTCCGCTCCAATTAGTACGGGAACTAGGGGAAACTTACGCTCCGCCATGGAATATCCTGACATAATATCCCAAAAAGTTGAGGCCGAGGTAAAACTAGGTCGCATGGCAGGCCCGTTTTCAACACCACCAGTTGAGGGACTAATTTTGTCCCCTATTGGGGTGGTTCCCAAAAAAGTTAAAGGGAAGTTCAGGCTGATTCAACATCTTTCTTGTCCTAGAGGGTCGTCTGTCAATGACGCCATCAATGACGATTTGTGCACAGTTAATTATTTTTTATTTGAGGATGCTATAGACATCATTCGAAAAATGGGTCCTGGGGCCCTCATGTGCAAATTGGATGTTGAGTCAGCTTTTAGACTATTACCTTTAAATAAGAACGCATTTCAATACATGGGATTTAAATTGAATGGGGGTTTTTACATAGATAAATGTTTGCCCATGGGTTGCTCCATTTCATGTGCTTATTTTGAGCGCTTTAGCACATTTTTGCAGTGGTGCCTACAGGAAGCGACGGGAGCTGACAGCATTACTCATTATTTGGGTGACTTTCTTTTAGTGGGTCCTCCAAGTTCTGACCTGTGTTTTAAGTTACTAGAAACAGCGCTTGATTTATTTAGGGAATTCGGGGTTCCCGTGGCAGGGGAAAAAACCGAGGGACCTACTACGAATTTGGTGTACCTTGGAATTGAAATTGATTCCGAGCTAGGTCTGTGTAAACTTCCTCTGGATAAGGTACGCCGTCTACATGACGAAATACTTTATGCCATCGCGGCTGCTAAGTTAACACTTAGACAGGCCCAATCTCTATTGGACCTGTTTAATTTCGCATGTAGAGTTATACCCATGGGCAAAATATTTTGTAGAAAACTTCAGCGAGCGACCGTCGGGATCCGCAAACCCCACCATTTTCTACGTCTATCTTCAGAAATGAGGAGGGATCTGAAAGTGTGGGAAATGTTTCTGGATAATTTTAACGGCATATGCATATGGCAAGCTCCAGCCGTTGCAAATGCGGAGTTGGAATTATATACAGATGCTGCGGGATCTTCCGGATTCGGCGCATTCTATGCGGGACGTTGGTGCGCAGACGCCTGGCCCGAATCTTGGGCACGAGACGGCATGACCAGGAATATGCTATTATTGGAAATATTTCCAATAATGGTCGCCTTAGAGCTCTGGGGTGCAGAATTGGGAAACAGGGAGGTTGTCTTTTGGTGTGATAATCTAGGGGTGGTTCAATCCATTGCGCAACTAAAGTCAACCTCTCTCCCAGTTTTGCGTATTTTAGCACGAATAGTGATGATGTGCTTGGCAAACAACATTACGTTGCGAGCCAAGCACGTCCCAGGCGTACTTAACGAAGTAGCGGATGCATTGTCCCGTTTCGAATGGGTGAGATTCAGGCAACTTGTGCCTTTAGCCCAGAAGTATGGTGAACAATGTCCATTTTTTTTTGTGGCAGGTGCCTCTGGAGGGGTAGAGGAGCTGGCCCTGCGGTCGCTAGCGCCGGCTACCTTCAGAGCTTATCTGGCCTCATGGGAGCGCTGGAGCGATTTCATGCTTGAACAGGGTGGCACAGGTAAGAGCTCTAGGCGTCTTATACCCCTTTTACACCAGACTTTGGACCCGGGATATTGCCGCTCCAGTCCGGGGCAGGGCATGGTGTAAATGGGGTGAAAAAAAATAACACGGGTACTGTTCCCCGGCAATCTGACCCGGCAAATGTTCAGGGTCGGACACGGGGCTTATCCGGGGCTCAGGGCAGTGTAAACGGCCATTATCCGGGTTATTTGGTGGGTAGAGGGGCGCAAAGAGTTGATTGGAGCTTCTGCGGCTCTGGCAGATGATGTCATCAGCTGGAGACCCGCACAGGGCGCATGTAGCAGCGCAGCAGCAGCGTTAACGCGCTACCACGCTACAAGCACACTCCAGTCTCATCTGCTGCAGCACACACTGCCTGTGCAGTGTTAACCGCTTTGGCTGACCCCAAGCCTGATCTGACACACTGCCTGTGCAGTGTTTTCCACTTTGGCTGACCCCAAGCCTGATCTGAGCCATCATGTCCAATACATCCAACTGGTCTGACAAGGAGGTACGTGAGCTCCTGCAAATCAGGGCAGATGAGGAGATTCGCCGCCAAATGACCGGCACCGTTCGGGATGCAGTGGTGTATCGCAATATTGCAGAATTGCTGGCATCCAGAGGTATTCATCGCTCCCAACAGCAGGTTGTAAACAAATTAAAATCTCTGCGGAAGCAGTTCTGCAAAGTGAATGACCAGAAGCGCAAGAAAAGTGGTGCAGCTAGGCCCGATTGGGTGCACTATGACCTGTGCTACAGTGCTTTTGGAAACACGGCACTCTGCAACCCTGTAGCCCTGTCCTCCTCCATAGCACCCCATTGCAGCCAGACGGACAACAGCCAGGACAGCCATGATGTACCGACTACCCAGGCTTCCCAGCTGTCCCCGCCAGTCTCAACGCCTTCTGAAGCCACGCAGATGTCAGCACACATGAGCCCGGCTTCACCGCTGCTGTTTGGTGATGATGGTGCAGCAGAGAATATAATGGATGCTTCCATGCAGTCTGACAGCGCCCAAGCAGCCACAGATGATGTTGTGGAAGAAAACAGTCAGACGACGCTCCCCAATCGAAGCACTCCATTACGTTCTAATTGTAAGTAGACATTCTATATATTTACACACATTTGACATAGTAAAAACAACCAACGTGGGGTTATGGCGGGATGAGGCCCAGTATCTGTTGCAGTATGTTGCTAGCATGCAGGTGGAAGAAGGCCACTAGCACATTTTGGCAAACAAAACTGCTGTTTATTATATAACACTTAACATGGAAGTATAATGTTAATTTTTTTTTTAAATTACAGTGTACAGCGTTCCTGCCAAAAAGAAAAAGCTTAATCGGTCTGAAGTAGCGGCTAAAGCGATGACATCGGTGATAGTTGACCATCTACGCCAATTGGATACTGATGTCCAAGCAAAGGAGGATGCTCGCATGGACAAATATTTGGAAGCTGAGAGACAGAACCAGCAGGCATTTATGTCTCAATTGCTGGCAATGCAAGATAGGCAAATGTCCTTTTTAGAACGTACATTTGGCGGTTTTTTCACACAACCTGCACCACATCCCCACCACCCACCTAAGTACCCACCCAACCCATATGATCATTACAATAGAGGTGTCAGTTTCAATCCTGCCACATCTACTAACACCCAACCAAACCAGCTGACACCAGAATATAGAGGGCCCAATTATAACTTTGGCAATAGTGCTGCTAGTAGTGACCCACCAATCCTAGAGTCCCCAGAGTTTTCCGTGTACCGGAATTTGAGCTAAGTTTTCAACTTTTAGTCTTAAAATATTGTTCCAAAATGTTGCACTTTACTTATTTTTCAAATCTTTCAAAAGGTTGCACTGATGTTTTTATAGTCTTTAGAAAGGTTGCACTTTATTTCTTAAGATTTGTGTGATTCTCTATATATAGGAGCAGTCACCATACAGTTCTATTTTATAATGTGTCCTATGACGTTAAACTGTATGGGCACAAAGTTTTACAATTGTTCTCTATTCCCAGTTGGACTCTCATATCTTGGTCTTTCATTATGAATAACATCTATAAACAAGATGTGAAATGTATGTACAGTTTGATGCATATTTTCATTATAAAGCAAACAACTGGAAGATTTGTGTCTGATTTTTATTTCAAATCATTGAGGGAAGGTTTGCTGCAATGGTGGCCCTGATTCTTTCTGCACTGCCAACATGCTCCCCCTCATAATCTGCTGCTTCAGGATTGCCCCCTGTGTCCTGCACATTCCACTCTGGAAGAAAGTGGTCCTTTTGTATTTCACAAATGTTATGTAGAATACAGCAGGTTGCAACTACGTGGGGCATCAACTGTAGGTCCACATCGTTCCTCTTCATCAGGCAGCGCCAACGTCCTTTTAACCGGCCAAAGGCATTTTCCACTACCATACGAGCAGAACTTAGGGTGTGGGTGTAGGTTATCTTTTCCGTGGACAACTCAACATTTTGTGTGTATCCCTTCATGAGCCAATGTAGTAGAGGGTAAGCAGCATCCCCAATTATGTGGACCGGGATCTCTACTTCATCTATGAAAATAGATTTCTATAAAAAAAAAAATAGAGATTGTCACTATTTATACAAAGCAGCCTTAAGAGTATAGTTACTATAAAGAAATATTACACGTCTAAACCACACACGTCTAAACCACAGTAGAATAAAAAACATGGGCCCATCACACCTGATCCTGTCCTTGCAAGATTGCAATCACCTGCGAGGAGCTAATTGTAAATGTTTAAAAAATAGGGTATTACCACAGGTGATAGCAATCATGCATGGAGAGGAACAGGCAGGCAAGTCTGGTCCATCTGAGGAAAAAAATGTGTACAATATATTTTTACCTGTCTAGGGAAAAGCCATCCCCCACGCTTGTCCTCACCAATCTCATACAGCTGAGAGTTAGCAAACACTCTAGCATCGTGTGCACGCCCAGGCCAGCCAATAAAGACATCTGTAAAACTAAATGGGGGAAAAAAATATTTTTCATCGTTAGAGCTATTAAAATTCATTTACAAAGGTTCCTAATATGGAAACTGTAAATATGTACATACCGGTATTGGTGGTCCACAACAGCCTGAAGTATAATAGAATGCCACCCCTTCCTGTTATAGTAGTCCGCAGGGTTGTCACGGGGAGCAATGATGGGGATATGGGTCCCATCTATAGCACCTGCACACTGCGGGTAACCACGCCTCTGGAAGCCTTGGATGGTGTCATCAAGGCGCTGTCCTTCCGGCAAACAGATGAACCGCTGGTACAGGGTATCCACAAAGGCCTGTGTCACCTGGTAAATGATCCTGCAGACAGTGACAATACCGACTCCAAACAAACAGGAGATTGTGCGGTACTCCCCAGGGGTAGCATACCACCAAATGGCAATGGCTAATCTCCGTATTGGGCTGATGGGCCGACGGTAGTGGGTGGTCTGCATAGTCAGGACTGGTCCAAGTAGATCCAAGATATAATAGAAGGTAGCACGTGACATCCTGAAGTGGGCCATCCACTGCTCCTCCTGAAAAGATTCCACGGTCTGCATGAAAGCTTCTCCGTGGCACCGGTCTCTGACCCAGATCCTGCGATCCCGCATGGTCGTCAGCCGCAAAATCGAGGTAAGGCTGGATGATATCAGCGCTCTCCTGCGGCACAAATATTGGTGCCGAGATCTAGACCTCTCAGCCAAGAATTGTGCTCTCCTACTCCAAGTGTGAAGCAAGTAGCACAGGGTGAGAAGCTGCTTCAAACTCTCTATTGCAGAAAAGTACAGCACAAACTGCAACACAGCTACTCCGTCTGCCATCTTTGCTGCAATGCTGGGAGCAGAACCCACCCCCTCCCTTTTCCCTTTCTTGTGACCTCATCTCAAACAGCCCAAAGGTCCATTTTTAATGACACCAGCAAGGAAAGACAGGGCTGATCCGTTTTCAGTGTGAAAGGGCCTTACCCGGGAATAACCCGGATTGAAGTGCAGTGTAAATGGGGTCTGAGGCAGGGCATGCCCTGGCAATATCCCGTGTTCAATTTCCCGGGTCCGATCCGGTATTCTGGTGTAAAAGTGGTATTATTATTGCCTATGTATGGAACCTGTACACGGAGGGTAAGTCCAGAAGTTTTGTTGGACGCTCTCTGGCAGGCATATCGTTCTTTTTGCGTCTTGGGGGGAGGAGAGACATCACCAAGTCTTTCATCCTTTCCAGGATGCTAAAAGGATGGGCCAGAACCAGGCCGGTTTTGCCCGACAGGCGACGGCCGATTGATGCCGGCCTGTTGCGTCGAATCTCGAGGTCCCTAAGAGTAATTTGCTCAAACGATTACGAGGTTCGACTTTTCAGGCTGGCCTTTGCCATGGCTTTCCATGGGGCGTTCAGAGTAGGCGAACTGGTGTCCGCAACCAGGGCATCTTCCTCGCCTATGCTGTTCGGCCATGTCGACGTGCACCACGACGGTTTGTGGTGCAAGATACAGCGCTCAAAGACCGATGTAGTGGGCAGGGGTCAGTGGGTCCATTTGGGTCGGAGTGGCGACCGCCGGATCTGTCCGGTGGCGGCGGCTCTGGCTTACGTGGAGTTGCGGCCCCAATTGCCCGGGGCCTGGCTGATGCACATCGACGGGTCCCCCCTTACTAACTTCCAGTTTAGGTCGGTTTTCAGGCGCTGTATATTGCATCAGGGTCTTTCTCCAGCCAGACTTTGGGACACACTCTTTCCGTATCGGCACCGCTTCGGCAGCCGCTGCGGCGGGTTGGTCTCAGGTCGACATACGAGCACTCGGAAGATGGCGGTCTGGTGCATTTAAGCGATACATCAGGCCGACATAGTCCAGTGAGCCCATTTGAGGAGTAGCCGCTCGCCCAAACACGCTTTAGTGTTTGGGGGGCCTTGAGGAATTTTTTGTGTTATCACCAGTCTTAAATTAGGCTCTAGCCAACTGGTGGAAGATTTGTGTTTTTTGCCTCAAGTCAAATCGGGTGACCCACCCCCCCCCCCCCACTCCACAAGAAACAAAAAGTAGGGATTATACATAATTCAAGTGGGTCAAATAATCAATTAGTCTTAAATAGATCACCCAAATCACAGTCCTATTAGTTATCAACAATTTAATATAGAACTCCAAAATCACCTTTAAGGGAATCTCCCGGGCCCGTTAAAATTTTCCTAGATGTTTGCCTTTATTTCAATCTTGCTAACAGTATCTATCATTTCGAATTACAGGTCAACGCTTGGACACCAATATGATTTGGATGGTGGGGCATTCATTTATTTATTGGTTGTCCTTGTCCCAGGTAACCACGGATACGGAACGTTTCCCCGAGACGCAATTTATCCGTTGGCTGGGGCGTAGAGGTATGAGGTGGTCCGCGTTGAGGGGTCTTTTGGATGAGTCGGTTAGGTCATTTGGTTACCCACTTTTTGTCATCATTCACTTGGGGGGCAATGACCTAACGCATAATTCCGGTCTCAATATACGATTTGAGATTAGGAATTTATTGCTGGATCTGATCAGAGAATGGCGATTTTGCCGTTTCTTTTGGTCAGAGATTATACCTAGGAGGGTTTGGAGAGATGCACTCAATCCGGGTGCCATCGATTTGGTACGGAGGCGGATCAATTCTGTAGTCGGCAGGGCTATAGTAACGGAGGGCGGAGTGGTCGTCAGGCACGAGGCCATATCCTTTAGAAACGAGACCCTGTACAGGCCGGATGGGGTGCATCTCTCTATAGTCGGCATGGATTTGTTTTTTCAGAATCTGATAGACGCATTGAGAAGTTTAGAGGTTTAGTTGAGGGAGTGTTGTCATTAGGTTGGTGGCGGGTCAGTTCAAGTTTGAACTGATATGGCGGAAAGAATGGTAGTTTAAATTAGAGCTGTATTTACACTTAGCTGGTGGTTGATGTCGAGATGTGGGCATCACCGATCCAGGTGGGCCCACATCTGGACCTTAACGATCATCTACTTCGGATAGGGTAAATTGTTACGGACATTTGTAGTTTAGGGCAGGTGGCCCAATTTTTTGCTGACTCGGGCAGAGTGGTGAGCTCTGCCTTAGTGATATTGCGAGGTCAGGGGCAGAAGCAGAAGGTCAACCCCCTGACCTTAAGGGCAAGTGGCCCCTTTTGAAAAGTCCGCTTCGAAATTGTGCCGTTGTCTTGGATGCTGGCAGGTGGCCGGTCCTTGGCAATTAAGGGCAGGAGGCCCTTAGATCCGGAGTTTGTAATTTTTATTACTTTGTTATTTTCCAGCAATGTTATTTATCTTGCATGCCGTTCTTTGCCCGCCACCTTAGTTAGAGCAGGGACATAAATTTTAGTTAGATTCAAATAGGCCGCCCCTGCTCAAAATAAATAAGCCGTCCCCTTTAAGCCCATTCAGTTGTACGCGTCTTTATTTCTTAGATAAGTAGTGTGAGTGTGGATGAATGCCTATGTCTGTGTGGAGTTTAAGACTGTAGAAGCCAGCTTGTCTGGCTGAAAACAGCATAAACTCACCTGGCTATTGGCAGGAATCCTTAGCTCACACACTGGATCTGGGCCCGGGGGTTCGGCTTATCTTGATTGACGGGTTGGCTGATTTGAATGACGGTTCAGGATAGGCTGCTTGAGGTCAGAGGTGGAGATTGATGGGGTGATGTTCTTGCTTCCAGAAGATTCTGCCTCTTGCTTCAGGAAACGTTGCCCTCCCTCCCGCCCCAATTGTTAGTCAGAATTCGTTTTGAGAAGTCGTTCGCATTTATTCGTTTAGTTGTTGTCGGCTTATTTTGTCTTGGCGGAAAGAACGGTAGTTTAAATTAGAGCTGTATTTACACTTAGCTGGTGGTTGATGTCGAGATGTGGGCATCACCGATCCAGGTGGGCCCACATCTGGACCTTAACGATCATCTACTTCGGATAGGGTAAATTGTTGCGGACATTTGTAGTTTAGGGCAGGTGGCCCAATTTTTTGCTGACTCGGGCAGAGTGGTGAGCTCTGCCTTAGTGATATTGCGAGGTCAGGGGCAGAAGCAGAAGGTCAACCCCCTGACCTTAAGGGCAAGTGGCCCCTTTTGAAAAGTCTGCTTCGAAATTGTGCCGTTGTCTTGGACGCTGGCAGGTGGCCGGTCCTTGGCAATTAAGGGCAGGAGGCCCTTAGATCCGGAGTTTGTTATTTTTATTACTTTGTTATTTTCCAGCAATGTTATTTATCTTGCATGCCGTTCTTTGCCCGCCACCTTAGTTAGAGCAGGGACATAAATTTTAGTTAGATTCAAATAGGCCGCCCCTGCTCAAAATAAATAAGCCGTCCCCTTTAAGCCCATTCAGTTGTACGCGTCTTTATTTCTTAGATAAGTAGTGTGAGTGTGGATGAATGCCTATGTCTGTGTGGAGTTTATTGTGTTCATCACAGAAATAGGCCCTATGAGGAGTAATCCCACCCCCCTCTACAGACCACAGCTCCACAAAAGACCCTGCCCCATACATTTCCCTCGCTGCTTTTCCATCCTTATCCACCCCTGGGCATGGGGCACTCAGCATGTGCAGTATAGATCCTGTGCATGTGCATATCCCCAAACATCAGGAATCTGGCCCTGTGTCACTATCCAGCTAATCACTGTGTACTTCAGATAACTTACAACAGCTTAACAAATACCATGATAAATATTTGAACATTTATTTCAGCCTATTTTCAGCCTATTTTGGCAGCTTTGCCAGAGAAACATGATTTAAATTTATGCTGAACTCAAGAATATTGGAAAAGTTGATTGGCCTACAAGCTACAAGCCAGACCATGTCCCTTATGGGAAAAATGAGTGGGGGGAATGGTCTAATTTTACCACATTTCTGAAAAGTTTTGTGTGATAAGACCAAAAACAGCATGGAAACTGATGTACGGCATATCACTGAGTGATTTATACTCAGGCTGGGAATTATTTTTCCTAGTGGAAAGGGCATGTCAAAGATGAGTTGTGGTTTGTAATAAGCATACATTTTAGTGAGTTGTACAGTAAATAGTATACTGCACTTTTGTGTGTGGTCAAATATTTAATACCTGGGAAGTTTCAAAATGATTAAACATTGACACACTTGCAGTAAGCATATTAACCCATTAGGGATTTACGCTGAGATAGTACATAAACTTAATCAGCAATATTTACATTAGATTTTTATAATTAGGATAATAATTATATAAATAATTATATGTTTAATATATATATATTCAATTTTAAATGTATTTTGCCGGTAAAATCCTGTTTCTTGTGACTTTTTTGTACTGCACAAAGGTCATCGGGGGACGGCGGAGGAGGCAGCGCTTTGAGCTGCCTCTGCCTCCTCCCTATAGTTGAAAAAACAATTAGAATATATGCTTTATCACTTTAAATTGAAAGTGATAAAGCATATCTTCTGATTATCAACAATTGTTGTCCCCAGTGCGCCACAAACAGACTTCTTCTCTCTCTATTATTTCTACTTCTAACCCATAAGTCTGAGGGTCTTTTTTCAAAATACATCCAAAAATTAGTCCTTGTATTTCTCTTATATTACCTGATTCCTCCCTAGAGTGTATACAGACCCGGGTTGCTCAACCCAGTTTACCCATTTACACGGCCCATAAATATATCCAGGGATCAATAAATAGACGCCAGAGGCTGATGTGAGCTGATGTTTCAAAACCGTATGGTGTCTATTTATTGAATGTCGCCATCCCTGGATATATTACAGTAGTGTTGACACGTGTGTTGACCTACTTATCGGAAGGCACTGTACAATCATTGTTTTGGACATATACTGTTACAGCTCTATTGGAGTGCCGCCCTCGAGTACCTTGGTATATATATATATATATATATATATATATATATATATATATATATGTTCCGTACCTAATTCAATAATGAAAAAAAAATAAGTACATTTTACCCAGTTAAGTGTTTAAGCACAACCTTGTTTCAATGTGTTGAGTTTTTTTTGCTGCCTACCAGTTTTAGTAATTCTATTAATGGCAGATATTGCATGTGCTAGTAGTAAATAAAATAAATGGTTGATAATGGGCAAAAGAAGAATGTAAATGCATATACTGTGGCTGAGCGGCATTTGAAGATAGTTGCATCTCATATGGACATAATTTGATGCGCAATTGCGGCCAACTCTGCTTTATCCCTTATATTTGCACAGTTACATTTTGTGGTTTGGTTGCTGTAGATCTGGGAAACTTTTATGCCAAATTCTACAGCAAATTATGGGAAAAAAGCAAATTTTGTGGAATAAATTATAATTTGTTACTGATGTTGAAAGAGTTAATATAAATAGTTAGATATTTATTTAAGTTATTTAAAAATGGAATATAAGAAATACAGTATATTGGGTCTGATTCAAACGCAGTTATAGTTTTGCTAAATTTGCACCTGGTGGTGATAGTCTGCAGGCGATGTGCCCACAACATTTTACGGGCATCAGACCATTCCTCTCCACTGACGCGACCAAAATTCTCATTCACTCATATTCCGCCTTGACTACTGCAACATCCTACTCTCTGGGCTACCTCTCACCCACCTCGCACCTCTCCAATCCATTCTTAACGCTGCTGCTAGGCTCATCTTCCTCTCCCACCGCTCTATCTCCGCCTCCCCCCTCTGTCTATCTCTTCACTGGCTCCCCATTCCTTTTCGAGTTCTCTTTAAACTCCTCACCACCACCTACAAGGCTCTCTCCTCCTCCACCGCTCCTTACCTCTCTTCACTGATCTCTATCGCCACTCCCTCCTGTCCTCTTCTCTCCGTCGCTGACCGCCGACTGACCTCTCACCTAATCACCTCCTCCCACTCCCGTGTCCAAGACTTCTCTCGCGCTGCCCCCCTGCACTGGAACAACCTCCCGCCACCCATCAAGCTTTCTAAATCCCTTACTTCCTTCAAGCGCTCCCTCAAAACCCACTTTTTTCGACTAGCCTATCTCTCCTTCTAAGCTCTTTTAATCCTCCTATCCCGCCTCCGTTCCCATCCGTTCCTACTTATCCTATTGTTTTTCGTTCGTCCACCTACCTCCTTTTAGTATGTTTACTCTTATGAGTAGGGCCCTCCTCCCTCACATACTCACCCTACCTCTTTACCTCACCTGTGCTTCTGTCTTGTTCTTCCCTTCCTCTTCTTCATCTTCAGTCTCCTCGACAATTTCGACACCTACTTCTGAACTGATGCTGATTTTAGTTCTACCAGCTATACCCCTATTTATGCTGTATTTTATCAACACACCCTGTACGTTACCTTGTAATTTGTTTTTTGTTTGCTATTTATGGCGCTGCGGACACTTTGTGGCGCCTTATAAATAAACGTACTACTACTACTACGGGCGCATTGCTATAGTGCAATGCAAAGTTTATATATTGGTGCGCTCTGGGGTAGAGGTTTAAATGTATGGAATAATAGTCCAGAGAAGAGTCATTAATAAGTTTCACTACAAAGCGAGCCTCTTGCACATTACCGGCTGCACATCCTGGCTTCAAAGCCAGAGGCAGACCAGCCATATTTAGACTCGCAACTGCTGTGTGTGAAGTTACACAGCTGCCGCGACCCTCCTGCATTTTCTTAGGTTGCTCGTTGATATCGCCTTCTCTCCACCCTCAATGCATCATTGCCACCCCTTGCCAGAACGAGGCATTCGCAGTTTAAGTGTCAGAAAATTGCGATCTGCGATTTTCGAACATCTGTGACCAGGTCCGAATCAGGCCCATAGACATTTACAGAAAATGTAATATGTGTACATTGCTGCCCTTTTTAAACATTTATGTTCAGAAAAAAGTGTATACACATGTGTGACAATTACTCCGGGTGGGGTACTAGACACTCTCCCCACAACAGTTAAGCAATATATAAATGAGAAATATACATATAAAATGATATATAAAATGTAGAAAAATACATATATGTGTGAGTTGGCAACCACTTTTTGGTATTGGGTGCCAGCTATCCCCTAAGTAATGAGCCCTGGTAAAAGGACCCCAGTAAAAGTTGTTTGTCCAAGTAGGGGGTAGAGGTCCAGCAACTTTTATGCCAATCACTAAGAAATTTCTTCTATTGGAAAATAAACAATTGTATTTCTGACAATGAAAACAATAAAAGGCAGTATTTTAAAAGCAGTGTCTTTTAAAAACAGAAAAAGCAAGAATTTTTTTTAGGGGGATGATGATAGGAGTTTGAGTGAAAAAACCCAATATATAAAACCTAAACTTTTTCAGATAGGCAGCAACCAACGCATTTCATCATAAAACTTCTTTACCCCTTGAAGATGTATAAGGATGAAACGCATGGTTCGCACCAGCCCCATCACCTTACAACTCATGTAGGTAGAGTATGACTGGTATGAGGTGCAGTCTTATGGCCCTGAGGGAGCAGTGGTCTACCTGCTCTGGTCTGGCAGTAAACTATATTGGAATAGAAGCATTAGACATGTGAGAGGTCGTATTACCTCACTTATTGAACCAACCTCATACTTACATACGCTTTATACATACAGTACATACCTCCATACATCCATAAATATTATACATAGCCCTTCACATAGTGTCAATGTTGTCTGGACCTTGATAGAGAGCTTGGGTGACTGTGGTAAAGAAATTATATTTTAAGAATCAATATGACTCTGATTAATAGAAATCTAAAAATATAATGACTTATAAAGGGACCTGGGTCACCTCAGTTTGCTTGTTGCTCTACATTACACCTCCCTCCGCTCTGTTCCAACCCACACTTCTCTGTCTATTGCTCCTCCCTGCCCCCTGCTCTGTAGCACCCTGTCCTCTGCCTGATACTACCCTACCCACTCTCTGCCTGCTGCTTTTGCCTATTCTCTACTCTTCCCTCGATGACACTGCATTTTGATAATGGGTTAATACACTCTGTAAATGGGAGCACGTTGGACACCACATCAACTCCTAACCACACTGAGCTCTTTGACATGCTCACATACCTGGACAATAAATATTTCTACATTTTTCTATTGCCTCATTTAATAAAAAAAAAAAAGTAAAACGTAGACACTGATGGGGCTGCGCACATTCTATTATATTCAAGTTTAAAGTAATGTTATTTGACTAGAAGTCAAGCTCATATTTCCTCTTCTAATATGTATATTAGGTCATACTGCAGATTAACATTAATTGGGGCCATTGGCAGCATATAAAACATAGCTATCCATCCACTCTCCCCAATCCCCAAATTAATATGCTGTACACATGAGTTTATTATTATAATTGGCTTCCATTTACTATAGAAGATAGGGTTTTTTTTTGACAAACACAGGTGCGCATTTAAATACACAGTGCAGCTATAACAGTACACCAAAAGGCACACATCCAAAAGGTTGCCTTAAGAAATAGACCAGAACAGACAACAGATGGTGACTATTTGACAGCGCTCAGTGTATAACCAACAAATAAAAAGGGTTTTTATATCACCATTGGTTTGAATAATTCAATTGGTTTCAGCATTCAGGTACCCTGTAATGAGAATACACCCCTCCACATGGACAGTGTGACAGGGGTGACAAAATGGAATACACAAATAGTGCAGATTATCCTTGGTTAAAAAAGTTTTAATACAGATGTCTACTTACAATCTGTAGACAAATAAAACAGCATGGGTGGCATTTCCACAGAGGCAAACACAGCACGGCACAGATGGTTAACAGGCAGGTCCAAAAGAGTCCAATAAGTCACCCGTCCGGAATAGGGGCTCAGCGGTACTCGATTTTCTGCAGTAGCCGATAGCTGTCTTCTCTCCTCCGTGGCACCTCCCAATATTACACTCAACGCGTTTCAGATAAAAGTCCTTCCTCAGGAGTGTAATTTTCTGAGGGAATATTACCCTCTTATATAGTCACCGCAATCAGCAAAGTCCCGGTGTGTTTCAGACGCTGTAATAGCGCGATGTCGTATCCGGCGGAAACAAGATGGCCGTGCGTGTCACGGTCTTTATTCCTCTGGAACGCGGAAGCACAATATTGCGTGCACTCCACTATTATGCGTCCCAACCAGACGGCTCCTAAATGTGTGTATGTATAAATGCTACCGCCATCTTGCTTTCGCGTCTGGACACAATATACATTTAAATAGACATTTAAAGAGACAATTTTTCTTTTTTGCGGTTCTATGAATAAAAGATAAAAAATGTCAATACATATAAATACAATAAAATACAATACATATAAAGAAGAAAAAAGAGTAAAAAGGATGAAAGAGAGGTGACCCTGTTCTAAATTAAGAACGGTTTGAGCTCGAACTCACCGTTGAGTCCCTGTGGGACCAGGGTACCCAAACGGTGAATCCACCTCATCTCCGCTCTTGACAGGCGGTTATCCATGTCATTAGATCTCCAGTTTGGGGTAATATGGTCTATTCCCCAAAAACCGGATATCTTGCATGGATTACAAGCGTGTATGTTTTTAAAATGAGTCGACACAGTGTGTGTCATCAAACCTTTTTTAATGTTATATACATGTTCTGCGAGGCAGGCTTTCATTTGCCGGGATGTCTTACCAACATATGCTAGCCCGCACTCACATTGCAAAACATATATAACTCCTTTAGTATGGCAGGTTATAAAGTGTTGAATTTTATAAGTTTTTCCCCCAATGGTAAAGTCAATTTTCTTTTTTACATCTGATTTTACTGTTTTGCACATCAAACATGTGCCGCAGCGGTGGAACCCATTTGTTCTGGTACTTTTCCTAGTCGCTACTTCAGATGAGCTCTTTACTAGATGATTTCGTAGAGTGGGGGCTCTTCTATAAATAAATTGGGGAACTTGAGGCAATAAGTTGCCTAACACTGGATCTTTTTGTAACAATTTCCAATTTAATTTAAAGATCCTTTCAATATCTTTATGTTTGGAGTTATATTGACTAATAAAAGCAAATTTATATCTATCGTCACCTTTTTTGTTTTTTTCTTCTGCACTTTTTTCTTTTAGTAATTCAGATCTGGTTATTGTGTCAATTCTGGTTCTAGAGTTCTGTAATGCTTTTTCGCAGTAACCTTTTGATGTCAGGCGTGATGTGACCTCATCAAGCTGTGTATCACAGATTGCCTGATCTGTACAATTTCGTTTTATTCTGGCAAACTGTCCAAATGGTATTGCATTGAGCCAATTTCTATGATGTTCACTGTTAGTATTTATAAAACTATTGGAATCTGTTGGCTTACGGTAGGTTTTTGTTTTTATTTGGCTCCCTTCAATATAAATGACCAAATCTAGGAAAGATATTTGTGATGTACTCCAAACAAAACTCAAATTAATACAAAAGGTGTTGATATTTAAAGAATCACTGAAAATCATAAGATCTGATACATCCCCACACCAAACAAACAAAATATCATCTATGAAACGGTGCCAGGACACCAGACCCTATCTTCCATTGTCTTTTTCACATCCTTTTGGCAATAGAGGTGCTGCGACCATGTTTGCATATAAAACTACTAGAGAACAACTCATGAAAAATGCTTTCTCAACATCTAGTGAAAGTATAGATCTGTGTGATAAAAGTCTAGGTTCAGCTTTTCTTAAATTGGAAACAATGATGCTTAAAGAAAATAAAAAAAGCTGGGAATTAGCAACTTTGGAGCATTATCTAGCTAACAAAGTAATCCCCAAAGGTTTAAAAATAATTAAACCCCCATCCTTTGACTCTGCGGAGGCAGATTTTAGAAAGGATTGGGGATCTATATTAGATGATTGTTCCAATTCTTTGATGGATCTTATTATTAAAAACCGCACCTTGACATTGAAAAAACTTAATGATGATATTTCAGCAATGCAAGGCTCATTACGTCCATATGAATCATCAGAGGATTTTAAATATTATGAGAATTCATTAATACAGAAAATCACTAAAAGTAATAAAGAACTTAAGGATAAAAAAAGTAAAAAATATCATAGAGATGTTCAATTGCAAAATAATGTCACTGTTGATCCTGTACCCGTTGAAAATGTCCCTGTCTCCGTTGTAAAAAAACCTATATGGAGAAGGAATCAGGGTCCCACAAACAACTATAGGGAAAAATCACAACGATACATGTGGAAAAATCAAGGGCGGAATTCTACTCCAGTCCGTAACACCAGAAATAATTACAATCAAAGGTATCGTTTTGATAACAGGGAGAGGGTCTATTAAAATTCTAATAATAACTTCAGAGGTAGAAAAAATACTTATGATGAATACAGTGAGAGCCCTACCAATAATTACAATGGCAAAAAAACCTATGATCAATCACAATTATCTCTCACAAATAGGTATACACCTCTAAATAGAGAAAACGATAGAGATGCACCGTGCAATAGAGAGAATGAGGGAATTAATACACCAAGAAATAATCCTTCTTTTTTATCCAGGGGGAGGTGGACAAATCGAAGGTTTTGATACACAAAAAAACCAGGAGAGGTAAAAGAGGCGGAACCAATAAAAGTAAAAAGAAAAATAGGAAAAAGAATAAGAAAAAAACAATAGAAGCTCCCAACCCTGATTTAGAACCTGACGATATGAATGCAGGAAAAATATTTAATCTTACAGACAGGGAACTCACATCAGATGAGCTCAAAATCCTAACCAAGGGTTTAAAATTCGCCCCGTCTTTTTCACCTAATTCTTTTGATATCTTTTTAGATGTCCAAAAATATGTTCGCAAGCTAGCACTAAAAAGATTTTTTGCAAAATCAGAAGAACAAACTCCTGATGACACTATACCTACAGATAGAGCTAAATTTAAACCCCCATCAACATTCAATCCGACCCATTGTAAAGGCCCTTTTCTTGAATGCTTTAATAAGGTGGTCTGCGAGGAGATACAAAAAATTATAGAAAAACAAAATAAAAAGAAATTAAATCTAAATAAAAAAGAATTTCAGGCATTAAAAACTTTAAAAGATGATGCCTCTCTGGTCATAAAGCCCGCCGATAAAGGTGGAGGGGTGGTGCTTATGACCAGAGAATTGTATCTCAATGAAATTAACAAACAATTGACCACCAAAGACACGTATAAAAAACTTAAAGCAGATCCATCCGAAAGGATAAAGAAGTCTTTACTGGACCTTACAAATAGAGCACTTACCAATAATCTAATAACAGAAAAAGAACATGATTTTTTAAATATAAAAAATCCATCAACGCCATGTATATATGTGCTACCAAAGGTCCATAAGGATCCACTCCACCCCCCAGGACGCCCGATTATTTCGGGATGTAATAGTATTACCAGTAACCTTTCAGCTTTTGTGGATCATTTTTTGCAACCGCTGGTATGCCAAACTAAGGCTTATCTGAAAGACACTGCGGATGTTTTAAGAAAGATATCCACTATAAACTGGCAAACTAATTACATATTAGGTACAGCCGACGTTAGTACTTTGTATACTATTATCACCAATGAAAGAGGTCTGGAAGCTGTATCATTCTTCCTAAATAAAAGTGACCTAAGTGAACAACTTAAAGAATTTATTTTAGAAAGTATTTCTTTTATTCTTACTAATAATTATTTTTTCCATGAGGGTAGCTATTATTTACAATGCGTTGGGACGGCGATGGGCACCAGATTCGCCCCCAGTTATGCTAATTTATTCATGGCATTTTGGGAGGAGCTTAACATCTGGCCAGATGGCATGCTGGGGGCGGGTCTGGTGTCCTGGCACCGTTTCATAGATGATATTTTGTTTGTTTGGTGTGGGGATGTATCAGATCTTATGATTTTCAGTGATTCTTTAAATATCAACACCTTTTGTATTAATTTGAGTTTTGTTTGGAGTACATCACAAATATCTTTCCTAGATTTGGTCATTTATATTGAAGGGAGCCAAATAAAAACAAAAACCTACCGTAAGCCAACAGATTCCAATAGTTTTATAAATACTAACAGTGAACATCATAGAAATTGGCTCAATGCAATACCATTTGGACAGTTTGCCAGAATAAAACGAAATTGTACAGATCAGGCAATCTGTGATACACAGCTTGATGAGGTCACATCACGCCTGACATCAAAAGGTTACTGCGAAAAAGCATTACAGAACTCTAGAACCAGAATTGACACAATAACCAGATCTGAATTACTAAAAGAAAAAAGTGCAGAAGAAAAAAACAAAAAAGGTGACGATAGATATAAATTTGCTTTTATTAGTCAATATAACTCCAAACATAAAGATATTGAAAGGATCTTTAAATTAAATTGGAAATTGTTACAAAAAGATCCAGTGTTAGACAACTTATTGCCTCAAGTTCCCCAATTTATTTATAGAAGAGCCCCCACTCTACGAAATCATCTAGTAAAGAGCTCATCTGAAGTAGCGACTAGGAAAAGTACCAGAACAAATGGGTTCCACCGCTGCGGCACATGTTTGATGTGCAAAACAGTAAAATCAGATGTAAAAAAGAAAATTGACTTTACCATTGGGGGAAAAACTTATAAAATTCAACACTTTATAACCTGCCATACTAAAGGAGTCATATATGTTTTGCAATGTGAGTGCGGGCTAGCATATGTTGGTAAGACATCCCGGCAAATGAAAGCCCGCCTCGCAGAACATGTATATAACATTAAAAAAGGTTTGATGACACACACTGTGTCGACTCATTTTAAAAACATACACGCTTGTAATCCATGCAAGATATCCGGTTTTTGGGGAATAGACCATATTACCCCAAACTGGAGATCTAATGACATGGATAACCGCCTGTCAAGAGCGGAGATGAGGTGGATTCACCGTTTGGGTACCCTGGTCCCACAGGGACTCAACGGTGAGTTCGAGCTCAAACCGTTCTTAATTTAGAACAGGGTCACCTCTCTTTCATCCTTTTTACTCTTTTTTCTTCTTTATATGTATTGTATTTTATTGTATTTATATGTATTGACATTTTTTATCTTTTATTCATAGAACCGCAAAAAAGAAAAATTGTCTCTTTAAATGTCTATTTAAATGTATATTGTGTCCAGACGCGAAAGCAAGATGGCGGTAGCATTTATACATACACACATTTAGGAGCCGTCTGGTTGGGACGCATAATAGTGGAGCGCACGCAATATTGTGCTTCCGCGTTCCAGAGGAATAAAGACCGTGACACGCACGGCCATCTTGTTTCCGCCGGATACGACATCGCGCTATTACAGCGTCTGAAACACACCGGGACTTTGCTGATTGCGGTGACTATATAAGAGGGTAATATTCCCTCAGAAAATTACACTCCTGAGGAAGGACTTTTATCTGAAACGCGTTGAGTGTAATATTGGGAGGTGCCACGGAGGAGAGAAGACAGCTATCGGCTACTGCAGAAAATCGAGTACCGCTGAGCCCCTATTCCGGACGGGTGACTTATTGGACTCTTTTGGACCTGCCTGTTAACCATCTGTGCCGTGCTGTGTTTGCCTCTGTGGAAATGCCACCCATGCTGTTTTATTTGTCTACAGATTGTAAGTAGACATCTGTATTAAAACTTTTTTAACCAAGGATAATCTGCACTATTTGTGTATTCCATTTTGTCACCCCTGTCACACTGTCCGTGTGGAGGGGTGTATTCTCATTACAGGGTACCTGAATGCTGAAACCAATTGAATTATTCAAACCAATGGTGATATAAAAACCCTTTTTATTTGTTGGTTATACACTGAGCACTGTCAATTAGTCACCATCTGTTGTCTGTTCTGTTCCATTTACTATAGGACAACTGCACACCAATTGAGAAGGACAACCACATCATCAAGTCCATATATTCTGCAGAGTCACAGGTTCTTTTAGTGCTATGAGCAACTGTTGAGACAGAGACACTTGGCATGGGTCTCTACACAGTCATCTAGGGAAATGCTAAGCAAAAAGGAAAAGTGATTTCTGTGCAAAGACGTGGTTTCAGAGAACATCACATTGAGATGGTATGGTAAGGAATAGGATAGTTCTGGAGTGCGCACTGAGAGATGAATGAGGATAAATTAGAGATAAGTTGATCATTAAAGAGAGATAGAAGGAGACAATAATATAAATATCTATATACCTATCTTTCTATCTATCTATCTATCTATCTATCTATCTATCTATCTATCTATCTATTAATTCTATCTGCATACAATTATGCCGGCACTCTAATAAAACTGCAGCTTGCTTCAGGTGCCAGAATGAGTAATAATAGGAATCCAATTACCACAGGAACAAGACGGCACTCAGAAGACAGTTATGAAAAAAACGGTGTATTAAGCGAACAGTGAGCATTTTCGGGGTGATACCCAGACCTCATCCCCAACCTAATCCTGAAACATTCCCTGTTTGCTTAATACACCGTTTTTTTTTCATATCTGCCTTTTGAGTGATGTTTTGTTCCTGTGGAAATTGGATTTATATAGAGGGCTCAGCACTCTCCATAGTACAGTCACTCAAACACAAATGATCAAATAAA
Source organism: Crinia signifera (assembly GCF_055691185.1). Taxonomy (NCBI): domain Eukaryota; kingdom Metazoa; phylum Chordata; class Amphibia; order Anura; family Myobatrachidae; genus Crinia; species Crinia signifera. Next base: position 74,069,239 of record NC_139225.1, read on the forward strand.
TAATAAGGTTTTAGTTTATGGATTGATCAATGCACTTAAGCTTGCATCCCACCATCAGGGGACCCCATGTTGCTGCTACTCCAGAGGTATAACTCTGGAAGGCAATGCAGTCATCTGCCACCGGGCTCCTGCTCCCAAGGGGGCACCTCTCCTCCCCTTCCAGTTTGAGGGACAGATTCTCTAAGCTTCAAAAGTGATAAAATGGAGAGTGATAAACAGTCAGCCAATCAGCTCCTACCTGCCATGTAATAAACTGTGTTTGAAAAATGTCAGACAGGAGTTGATTGGCTGGCTATTTATCACACACCATTTTATCACTTTGGAAGCTTAGAGAATCTGGCCCTAAATCAGTTAATTGAAAGCCGTTAATATCACATCTGTTAGAAGATAAAATAAATATAAACAGCGCACATGTAATGAGAATCTATGAATAAAAATGTATTAAACAATGAAAAATCAACGTATAAAAATACGATTAATGTACATGCATGGATATTAAAAACATAATAGGGCTAAAGAGAATTAGCACAATTATTGGCATATAAAATAATTGGGGGGGCCCCCAGATGGGGTGAAAATGATACTGGAGAGTCTGTTCCTATGTTACTCCTAGACAAATCTGATGATACAGAATATTTACCACCCTTAGGGGGAGATTCTCTAAGAATCTCCACCCCCCTTCGCCGCCCATCGCATATTTAATTATCGCATATGTTGTAACATATGCGATAATTAAGGCAAAGGACAGCTCTTGCGTTAAGAGCTGTCCTTTGTGGTGAGAGTCGCCGGGTCCCAGCAGGTCCCTGCGGCTCCCCCCTCCCTCACACACCCGGCACTGCTGCTGCTGCGCCAGTGCGCCGGGCTCTCCTCCTCCCTGCACCCGGAAGAGGATCAGTGCAGGGAGGAGGTCACAGGTCCGGGCAGCATAGCTCTGTGCTGCCCGGACACAGGTGAGGGGGGAGGGGGCGATGCGGGGCGGAGAGGGGCCGGCGCGGGGTGGCGGAAGGTTGCGGTAGAAGCCCATTGGCTTCTATGGGGCATCGCCATATTTTTCTGGCGATGCCCCCCGCCGCGGTAACCCGGCGGGGGATGCTTACAGCATCCCAAAATGCGGTAAAAACCCAGATAACGGGGTTTTTACCACATTTTTCGCTTAGAGAATCTCCCCCTTAGTAGGGTATGGATGTCCTCCTCCGAGTGTCCACTGGTCGGCCCAAGGTTGGCTCAAATCACCGACAGTTAGTGGTTTTGTCTCGAGTGCTTGGATGCTCCCAAATGGGTAAATTGTAGATGGTGTGTTACCAAGGGGCTGTTCTTGAAACGGAGGCACATGGAGGTGATGTCCTTAATGGAAAGGACAAATTTGTAAATCCAGGGGTTGGTTCGGACTTCAATCCAGATGTGTATGGTCAATGAGAGGGGGGGTCCCTAGTAGCTTCTGACGCGTTTCGCCACTCCTGCTTGCTTTATCTTTGATATTCCGTATCATGAGATTTGTCTAGGGGTAACATATTTATTTATTTATTTACAGTTTCTTATATAGCACAACAGATTCCGTTGCGCTTTACAATTGTACATACTGTAGGAACGGACTCTCCAGTATCATTTTCACCCCATATGGGGGGCCCCCAATTATTTTATATGCCAATAATTGTGCTAATTCTCTTTAGCCCTATTATGTTTTTAATATCCATGCATGTACATTAATCGTATTTTTATACGTTGATTTTTCATTGTTTAATACATTTTTATTCATCGATTTTCATCACATGTGCGCTGTTCATATTTGTTTTATCTTCTGTCCTTCCATACGGAACTAACTACCCCATTTACCGAACAGCTGCTGGTTAAGCCACTCTTGACAAGCACCCCCAAGTTCCGACCCTTAGGGGACGGTCCTATTTCCATTTTTTCTTGTCCAATATCACATCTGTGGCTGAATCTTCCGCCTGACATAATTTTGGCAAGTTTCACACCATGGGGCACCAATATTTATCTTGCCTCCGGACAACTGGGACAAATTTACACCACTTTGCTACTCTAACACACAGAATCTTAAGAACTTGGCAACTACTGGTGCATAACACTGAATATACAGTATGCTTGCTTCCTGGTTTAGCGCTCACCTGAAAATCTCATGGCATTAAATGGGGAGACAACCACCAACACAACTCGTGAATTTCCACTAACAAAGCAGATTCTTGATAAATTAGCTTACCTGGGATGCATGAGAAAGCTATGATCACAAACCATGTACTGTATGAATTTATGATGTACAGTATGAGGTTGGCAGTCAGTGTGTGTATGTATGAATGTATGTATGTATGTATGTATGTATGTATGTATGTATGTATGTATGTATGTATGTGGGAGACATTTTTTTGGGTACTTGTGTATTATCACGGCATCCCCGATTTCCATCACAGGGCTTTGTACGATGAAAAATCGCGTTGCATCGCATCGCATGCGATATGATCGCATGCAATGTGACTCAATTTCCCCCGATTTCTAATTGTACAGGCACCCAGATGCCTTATTACCATGTTAAATGCCCCCCCGAGAACCGATTTTTAATTGTATACCCACCCTCATGGGTCATGAGTATGTGAAATGTCCCCCATTGTTAACGCCACCCAGGGCTGGCGCCACCACTAGGCAGCTCTAGGCATTTGCCTAGGGCGCCGGCCACTGGAGGGCGGCAGTTCGCCCCTCGCCCCCGTTCAAAGGGGGTACCTGCTGTGCCGTCTGGGGAGCGGGCATGGGGGTCCATGCTGGCGTCTGACAGGAGCCTGCAGTGGTGTCCTTGCCGCGCGGGTACCTGCAGCACTGTGTATAAAGCTGGTGGCGGCGTGGGTTCCCTGCAGTGAATAAGAAATAATTAGCGCTATGCGGCGGCGCGGGAAGCGCTGCTGGGTTTGTAAACACTGGCCGCACACTGATTGGCTGAGATTCAGCCAATCAGCGTGCGGCCAGTGTTTTCAAAACAGAAGCGCTTCCCGCGCCGCCGCATAGCGCTAATTATTTCTTATTCACTGCAGGGAACCCACGCCGCCACCAGCTTTATACACAGTGCTGCAGGTACCCGCGCGGCAAGGACACCACTGCAGGCTCCTGTCAGACGCCAGCATGGACCCCCATGCCCGCTCCCCAGATGGCACAGCAGGTACCCCCTTTGAACGGGGGCGAGGGGCGAACTGCCGCCCTCCAGTGGCCGGCGCCCTAGGCAAATGCCTAGAGCTGCCTAGTGGTGGCGCCAGCCCTGGGTGGCGTTAACAATGGGGGACATTTCACATACTCATGACCCATGAGGGTGGGTATACAATTAAAAATCGGCCCCCCGGCACCGAGGCGCCCCTACCCCGACTTGCCTGGGGCGCTCCGGTGCCTTGCACCGGCCCTGACGCCACCTCACTATGAACGCCAACCCGAAGCGTGGCGAGCGCAGCAAGCCCGCGAGGGGCGGCGGTACGCGTCCTCTGACCTTTTCATACCCCCACTATCCACCTTGGCGTGGAATTGATTTTATAAAGTGTGGCGAGCGCAGCGTAGACCTGTGAAGTAATGCGAGTCCGCTCGCCACGCTTCGGGCTTGGTGGCTCGCTGCGCTCGCCACACTTTATAAATTCAGATCCACACCGATGTAGATAGCGGGGGTATGAAAAGGTCGGAGGACCGCTCGCCACGCTTCGGGTTGGCGTTGATAGTGGGGGGCCGTTAACAATGTGGGGGCATTTTACATATTTATTACCCATCAGGGTTTGTATACAATGAAAAATCGGGTCTGGGGGTGCTATTTAACATGGGACTCAATGGCAAATCGAGTTGCGTCGCATCGCATTTCATGCCATTGTAATGGCATACGATGTGACCCGATTTTAAAATTGTATACTCAGCCCTGAAAAAGGCTGAAATCGGGTCCATCGCATGCCATCGCATACCTTAATTAGTGGTATGCGATGCGATGGGCGCCGTGATAATACACAAGTACCTTTTTTTGTGTTCTATGAGAGGGAGGAGGGCTTCCATCTGTATGAGAAGCTGAACCACTAGTCATGAACATAGGCCAAGCCTTAGCCTTTCCTTGCCACATCGTGTGAATGGCATATTTCCAATTTTACGTTTCTCATCAGATAGTTTACAATTTATTTTTGTTATTAATTTTAGCTTCTTGGATTTTGCATGCCCTCTATGACATTTGCCATTAGCAGTTGAAGTTGATGGAATTGCACTGTCAATGTCATGAGTCTGACTAGTGGCAGCAGCTTCAGCACTAGGAGGTGGTTCCTTTAAATTGTGTGTCCTCCACCTCCATTTCTGTATCAACATGCAACACCACTGCACTTACACAGCAACACAGAGCAGCACCCCTTTACAGTACAGGACAGCAGCACCCCTTTACAGCATGGGACAACTCCCCTTTACAGCATAAGGCAGCCCTATTTTTTATTTCAGGACACGGAAGCGCCCCTTGTTTTTTACAGCACACAGGGCAGCACCCCTTGACAGCAACAGCACAAATACGGTGCAAGAAGGACAGTGCCTATTTTTTTTTTACAGCACACAGGGCAGTGCCCCTTTATTTTTAAAGTATACAGGGCAGGGCACCATTACAGCACCAACACACAGGACAGCAACCCTGTATTATTATTTCTATAGTGCACACAGGACAGTGTCCCTTTGTAGCACATGAGGACAGCAGCACCCTGTACAGCACAGCACAATTCCCCTTTTACACACAGCTCAGGCCAGCTCAGGACCCGCAGACACACAGCCAGAGGACCGTCTCCAATGCTGGAGTAAAGATGGTGCTAATCGGTGGGGTCTTATAAATCCGAAACCTTGAGAGAATCCGACAGCGGGCTGATGACATTTTGCCTCGATCTGAAATCCAAGTCTGGCAGGAAAACCTGAGCCTGACTTGGATACCACCTTGGATTGTGAAGTTTGGGGGGGAGGTCGGATCTCTGACATTAATACTCACATAAGATCTATTTAGGTCCCGGCCGTGAGGGGAGAAGTTGCAAAGTGTATGGGGGCCGTAAGTTTAGTAAATGCTGAATATTCAGAAATCCAGATTTAGTTGTGTTCTGTGCTTTTTCTTAAATAAATCACAAGATAAGTTTTATGAACCCTACCAGTATTGGGTGTCTCTAGACACTACATTTGAAGCTAGAAGCCTTACTTACAAACCACAGAACAGACCACATACGCTGTTGAAGATATCTCAGGTAACCAATTGCTTGCAATTTACTAGCAGGCCCCTTGTGCATACGTTTAGAATTAACTGGGCAAGGTTAACGTGACTAGGCCTGTCTCAGACAGGCGTTTCCAGAATGTTGCAGCATGGATGTATTTATTTATAGTGTCTCATACCCAATCTGAAATACGCAGAACATCACATTCACTGAAGTAAAACTCCTTTTGTAGGTAACTATGCAACTATAAATTAAGAAAAAATTCCAACTGCTATTTGTATTATAGTAATTAGTACAAAAGTACATACAATATTTATTACTGCACAATGATACAGATACTGTATATATAGGGACCTATTTAAAAAATATATATTATGAGCCGAATGTAGTAAGGTGCAATTTTTAAGTAACCTAAAAAACACACCAAATTGCACATGCAGTTTTGTAGGCTTTCAATGGGAAAGCATCTGGATGTTCCAAAATCGCATCCTATTACATTTACAGTGGCGTAGATACTGTAAGGCAGCCCCCCGCTGCCGCTTCGGGGAGCGGGGGCTGCGTGTGAGTGAGTGTGACAGACAATCATCACTGAGTCTGTCACACTACACTACATAGAGATGTGGCTGCCTGCCGCTGCCTGTTAACAAAACATTGAATTAATATATGGGGGGGGGGGGAGTGCCAGAAGTCGCAATCAATCTCCCTTGAGCCACCTGGTCTTTCTGCATGTGATGTATCGCATGTGATCCCGTTCCCCGCTGCTGAGAGGGGGACATGCAGCACATCCGACCTCCAACTCTGGCCCGATGCATATGGGACCACGCATCGGATAGGACAGAATGTCATACACATGTGATTTGACCTGATTTCTCAGCCCGATCCACTCCAATCGGCCCCAAATTACATAGTGTATTGGGTGCCTTAAGAAAGCAATTCAATCGTTTATTTAGGACACATCAAGCAATTCATATGCTGCTCTCATTTGGTGCCCATTACTTCTAATGCGAGTTGCGAGTAATTTCAGTTTGAACACACCCCGCCCAAATGTAACTCTCTCTGCACGTGTTACATCAGCCCCACCTGCAGTGTGTCCAGAGTTTTGTCCATCCGCAAAAATTGCAGCCTTGCTAACAAGTGTGTATCAGGCACTAGCGGTCTGTGAAACATGTCACCTGGCAAGTGATACATTCATTACTCACTGACACATTTTAAAAGATCCACAGGTGGTTCTAATTATTTCACTTGCGATTCTGTGAGGAGACCTGGAAAACATGCACTGTGTGGGGTCCTGAGGACCGAGTTTGAGAAGCTGTGGTCAAAAATATAAAATATAGAATGAGACCATCGTCGTCTAAAATACCCAACATATAGAATTTTTCATAGGGAGGCTTCACCGAACTAGCGAGAGGTTTATTGTGGGTACTGGGGTGCTTTTGCTGGAATCTAACATTTATCAGCTTCCGAAACAATTGGTCAGATCTGAGAATTGTGTTAATGTTGGTTGGGGTCCAGAAAGGGGAGCACATGTCCGGGAAAGCAAATATTCCGACCACTGAAACCATTTTATCGAAGGATTAGAGGCAGATGAGGAATACATAGTACCCGCTATTTCAAATTCGCAATGCAGTTGCACATTCGATTCAACCATTTCTATGGTAGGTATAAAAGACGTGCGCCAGTGTCTTGCGAGAAGGAGCTTAGTGGTTACTAGGATATGGCCCATCACATACCAATCATTGGCGGAAATATTTCCACAATAGATATGAACTAAAGCTAATAATGGATTTGGCGTTATTGGAGAGTCTGTTATTTTAGATATGATCATGAACACTGCGGATCATAATCCTGACAGAGCTGGGCAGGACCAAAATACATGGAGGAGGGTGCCTATATGTCCACAATTGCGCCAGCATAGGTTGGAAATAGAGGGCCAATATTGTGGAGTCGTGCTGGTGTCAGGTATAGTCTATGAAGAAGCTTGTAAAAGTGTTCTGAATGGAAAATGCATTTGGATAGACTAAAACATGTCCGATAAACCATGTTACAATCATCTTCGGGTAAGGAGCATGCCAGATCTGATTCCCACTTAGCTATAGAGGGGAACTTATGAGGTGTGCAGGAGCAGATCAAAACATTATACCACCATGTTATGTTTCCATTGCTTTCAGGGGTTGTTAGCTTGTTTGGGTGAGTTATTTTGTTTCTGTGCAGGGTAAATACGGACTGCTTTATTTTTACACTGCAATTTAGATCTCACTTTGAAGTAAAACCCCACCCAAATCTAACTCTCTGCACAACTTACATCTGCCCCCCCCCCCCCCCCCTGCAGTGCACATGGTTTTGTCCATTTGAGAAGGAATTAGCCTTTGCGAGTGAACCAAAATAAGGGCCCGGGATTAAGCTGGCAGCCGGCTGACACTAGGGGGAGCTAGTGCGCACAGAAAATTGTGTTTGTTTAGTTGAAATAAGGTTGTTTGTATTTTAAAGTAAACCCGGTGTGTTCACGTTTGAGTGAAAGAGGAGTGTGTGTGTCTGAGGTAAAGAGGTGCATGTGTGTCTGAGTGATAAATGTGTGTGCATCTGAGTGAAAGAGGGTTGTGTCTGAGTATATGGTATGATGTGTATTGGGCCTTACAGTGTGTGGCATAATGAGTAATGAGCATTATGGCATATGGTATACTATGTAATAAGTGTGTGATGTGTAATAGGCATTACGGTGTAAATCTTTGGCGTGCACTGTCCCTATTGTCCCAAATTTACAAAAAAATTGTCAAGACCTGGCATGTGTAATGGGCATTACAGTGTGTGGAATTATGTGGATTGGGCATTGCTGTGTGGGGCATTATGTGTGATGGGCATTATGGTGTGTGGCATTATGTTGCGTGGTATTATGTGGAATGGGCATTACTGTGCGTGGCATTATGTGTGATGGGCATTATGGTGTGTGGCATTTTGTGTAATGGGCATTACTGTAAGTGGCATTGTGTAATGAGCATTACAGTTTTAATTTTTCACCACACCTTTGGTGTGCACTGTCCTTGTTTCTAGTATGTGTTGGGGGAATGATTCATTCTGAAGTGCATATAAATAAAGTCACCTTATATATAGTTTGCATTGATACCCAATAAGCTGTGATGAACATGCCCAGTAGGCTGTGGTGGACACGCCCAGTAGGTTGTGATGGACACGTCCCTCCCTAAGGAAGGGACTGCGCACATCTATGCCGGGGCATAGTGGGTTAATAAAATGAAATTGTTGTGCGCATTTCACAATGTTACAGTTCATATAGTTCTAAAAGTATATCATAGTTTGCAATGAAAAATCTCACAAACCCTTCTTCTGACACTATAGGGAAATGTTTATTGCTTATCAATAACCTTACTTAGGGGGTTATTCTGATTCACTTGGAAAGGCACAATCACTCTCTAATGGACAAAACCATATGCACTGCAGGTGGGGCTGATGTAACATGTGCAGAAAGAGAGAGTTAGATTTGGGTGTTTTATTGTTTCTGTGCAGGGTAAATACTGGCTGCTTTATTTTTACACTGCAATATAGATATCAGTTTGAAGTACACCCCCCTCCCAAATCTAACTCTCTCTGCACATGTTACATCAGCCCCGACCTGCAGTGCATATGGTTTTGTCCATTAGAGAGTGAATCAAAATAACCCCTTACTGCAGTATATCATGGCACAAAAACTGCATAGAATAATACTATTAAGCACTATATAAATAAATATTATTATGAGTAGTAGTAGTAGTAGTAGTAGTAGTAGTAGTAGTAGTAGTAGTAGTAGTAGTAGTAGTAGTAGTAGTAGCAGCAGCAGCAGCAGCAGCAGCAGCAGCAGTAGTAGTATATCCCTTATCCAAAATGCTCGGGACCATAATAATTTTGGATAACGGATTATTCCGTATTTCAGAATATTTTTATATTTCAATGATGTATCTTGAGATATCTTGCATATATGTTGTACAAACACATCAAACAATGGAATATATATATATTTTATTTGTGCATAAAACAAGGTTTCAAAACATGAAACAAACTTTGTTTTATTATCTCAGATACTGAATTTAAATGCCAAGCAATCATTTTCTTGCACATATTTAGTGCCAGTTACATACAGATGTCCCCAGTAGTGCTTTAAGTAAAAAAAAAAAAAAAATTCACTTTCTGGAATGTACAGTATGGTTTTCAGAATTTTTTGGATAAGGGATACTCAGCCTGTAGTAGTAGCAGTAGTAGTAGTAGTAGATGTAGCAGTAGTAGCATTACTACTACAGTAATTTAAGTACAAGGTACATTGGGGCAGATGTATCATTAAGCTTGTTACGTTTGTGAAATAACGAGTCCCGCTTCTCCTGCATAACGAGGAGAAGCGGGTACTCGTTATGGGGAGATGTATTAACATCCCCCAAGCCGATAAGGAGAGCCGTTATGCCCAGCGTTAACGGCTCTCCTTATCGGCTCCCTCGCCGCCCCGCACATGCGCACTCCCCGTCGCCCCCCCTGCCCGACTTACTGGGCATGCGCGAGATCTCGCAAAAACCGCGAGATCTCCAGCGCAGCCCAAGCCAGACGCAGGGCTAGCGTTGTCCCCATAGTGGGGGATAGGACAACGCTAGCCCTGAGCTGGCGAAGCGGCCGGGGTGAATTAACGCCTTGAAGGCTGTTAATACATCGCCCCGGCCGTTAATCCCTGGGGGGGATTGCAGGGACAGCCCCGCCGAGCGTAACTCGGCGGGCTGTCACTAGCGCACGTTAGGTGCGCTAGTAATACATTAGGGACAGACGTAATCCCCCCCAGTTAACCAGCATTAAGTACATTTTTGCACTTAACGCTGGTTAATACATCTGCCCCAATATTCCAATATTTGTAATCATGTGTGTGTGTGTGTAATTAAGTGGAAATAGAATGTTCATTGGCAAAGTGTATTACTTTGCCTCTAAACTACATAGACAGTGGGTGATATATTGAACAATATCCCATCATTGTTCAAAATATCGCAGTGTGTATGCTTAAATATGCACATTCCTTTGTCTGTGCATGCAGCACAAAGTGACAATATAATCAGCGGCTGCATGTTCAGCGGGTCCCAGCAATGTTACTGAACGATATATATAGTGCTATATTATTCGTACCGCATCACTACTGATATCGTTAATGATATCAGAGGTGCTGCAAATCGCCCATTGTCTAGGGCTGGGGTAGCCAACCCTAGTCCTCGAGAGCTACCAACAGTGCATGTTTTGCAGGTCTCCTCACAGAATCACGTGAGCTAATTAGCTCCATCTGTGTATCTTTTAAAATGTGTCAGTGATTAATGAGTGCAGCTGTGCAGCAGCTAGGTTGTCTGGAAAATGTGCACTGTTGGTAGCTCTCGAGGGCTAGGGTTGGCTACCACTGGTCTAGGGGAAGGCAGGACTATGTGTTACACAGGAAAGTTGTTACAATGAATCTAAAACCATACCCATGTTGTGCATTGGCTTGTGCAAATGGGAACAAGTTTGAATATGTAACATGTACCGTTGTTTCCAAGATGGTGATAGCTGCAACTTGCTGGAGATGTCCCGTTATGCGGATGGGAGTCTCTCCCAACATGACCTTCTCCAGGAGGGACACAATGCATTGCATCTATCCCCATCTTGGAAACCCCAGAACGGAGCTTACATAGGGTAAAATGGGGCAGACTAGCGCACCGAGAAAATTGTTCTTAAAAAACACTTTTCCACAAAACATTATTTTAACAAATTTTATTATTTACAGGTACCACTCATTTTTATTATTTACATAGAAACATTAGCGCTCTTTTTTCTTTAACTAATTTACCCCTATTATAAGAGCATTTTAACTGGGTTAGCGCAGAACCTTAAAAAACCTGACACTAATTGAATATGTAACCGGCGTCAGTACTCAGCAACACGGTGCTAGCACAGATGTATTACTGTAGTAGGTACTTGTTAGGCAAACTAGTTTTTATTGTTCCAAAGTAATATTTTTCACATTTATTTGAAGTAATATCTTGGCTGGACTGTTAAAGGTATGGGTTTATTGCACACATTGTTATAATCACAGACCATTAGTGTATTTTTTTTATTTTATTATTATTGTTATAATGTGAAATGAAGCATGGATATTTAACTTTGGCCATCTTACTTATCTGACATCTCTTGGGGCAAGTTGTTACACAATATTTGAGGCAAATTGTTACTTGTAACAATGTGTACCACAGTGCTACATAGCTCCCAGCTATTAGAATGATGGAATTTGGACTCCTGCACAAATCCTGTATGTGCTTCCAAAAGGGGGTGTAGCCTTGACAAAGGGTGTGTGGCTTCACAGCAATGTTGCAAATGCAAGCCAAGTGTGTCATCACTATGGGGGCATGCCCAGCAATCTGTAACCTGCTGGGATGCCCCCAAGTCCCCCAGTCTGCTGTGAATAGATACTGTGTGCAAATGATTGTTAGCTATGGTGCTACCATTTTATCATTTATTTATTTATTTATTTATTTACAGTTTCTTATATAGCGCAGCAGATTCCGTTCTGCTTTACAATAGTAGACAGTGATAAAACAAACTGGGTAATTACAGACAGACTTGGAGGTTAGAGGGCCCTGCTGCAAGCTTACAATCGATATGATTTTTCTTTCCAGTTTTTTTTTTCTTTTCTGTATAGGTTAGCCATGGATAGAAATGATAAAAAGAAAACCAACAGAGGTACAATACCTGAATCTACCTATCAGACTGCAAAAAATTGTCATTAATGCAATTTAAAAAAAAAAAAAGCAGCTGATTTTTGTCTAACCAAGTATATGGCACTACAACAGTATACTGTATGAAGCAAAAAGAGAAATTGGTAGGAACTGACGTCACACACCCTCCCCGAAAATACTTGGACACGCAGAGCCGGCCCTAGCCTAACTGATGCCCTAGGCAAGATTTTGGCTGGTGCCCCCTAGCACCGCCACTAGTTCCGCCTCTGACCCTGCTCCCCTTTCCAAGCTCCATCAATCCTCATTATAGCAGTAATCATTTTGGTGCTCCTACCTGCAATATTTTAAATAGAAACAGTGCACACATTCGGTGCGCAGCCCAAACAGGGGTGTGTTCTTGCTGGGAAGGGGCATGGCCACACAATAGTACCCCCAATTAAAATTATGCCACACAGTAGTGCAACTTGATTCACATTATATCATGCAATGGTGTCCCTTATTCACGTTACATCACACAGTAGTACCACTTTACCTTATATACATTACTCCTCACATTATTTACATTATACCCTTAGAAAAAAAATCATGAGAAAATATTGTATTTTAAGCACCTCCATGGCCACACTGCAACCCAGCACAAAGCAGTGTGTGCTGGGCAGAGGAGAAGAGCTGCAGCTGCTGCTGTCACTTAAGGGGAGGGGGCCCGGGGCCCCCACTGAGCCCTTCCATCAGACTTTGGCATGGGTAATTTGTACCCCCTACCCCTTTCTCTTGGCACCCCTGATAATACCACACAGTAATGCCCCTTGCACATGACACACATTATTAATGTCCATATAAACATAATGCCCCTTACACATTATGCCAACCTTTATTAATGCCCTTCATACACATAATGACACATATAATAGCCCTTAAACATATGCTACACATTATTAATGCCCTTATACACATGACACACATAATGCCTATTACAAATATGTTGCACATTATTAATGCCCTTATACACATGACACACATAATGCCTGTTACACATGTCGCACATTATTAATGCATTTATACATGACACACATAATGCCCCTTACACATATGCCGAACACTATTGCACAACCAACCCACCCACAGACAGCACTCGCACAGCCGCTAACACTGTGACCTCTGCCCCTGCTTGGATACACATGTTTCCTCATACATCTTGACTCAATAAGCCATGCATCTCCTGGCCAGTTCTGCTAACGTTGGGTGCATTTTTTGCTGAAAATTTGTCTTATTTGCATTGTTATGACACAAGGAGCTTCCAATGATTAAAATAATATGCTGCATGCCTATATTCTGTGTGCGACTGTGGCTCTACCTGCATACAGAATGCTATGTTACAGTGATTTCCATGAATACACTATTTCATATGCAGATACAGCCTCACTCACACACAGAATATAGGCATGCTGCATATCATTTTAATCAGCAGAAGCTGCTGGTGCCCCTAGGCATTCCAAATGCCCTAGGCAATTGCCTAGTTTGCCTATGCCTAAGGCCGGCTCTGTGGACACGCCTGCATTTTCCCTGTCACGTCCAGAAAATGGTCAGGTGACACAAATGCCAGCATCCTGTCAGTCAACTTGTGAATGGCCAGTGATTAAAAAAGACACTGGATTTCGCAAAAAAAATTTCAGTCACATCATTAGTTCTAAATTACTTATTAATATATGCTAAATGTTATTTTGTGATTAAACGTACAAAGTTTTCTAATGAACACTGTTTTTATTAAAGTTTTGTATTGATTATTTTATCAGTAACAACTTGCTCCAACCCTGTAACAATTTCCTCCCATAGGGGGCAGATTATTACAATTATTTTTGTTTAAAAAAAACATGCTTTTTTATTGTTAATAATGTTAACAATAATTAATGGATGTAACTTACATGCAATATAAATAGAAGAAAAAATACTGTTTTGTCTGTGATGAAAGATTTTTGAGGTATTTAAATATCTTCATTGTAACAACTAGCCCCACCTTCCCCTACTCATCTTTATGTGGTATTGGCAATACAATTCTCAGCTTATTCCTCAAAAAACAAAAATGTGTTCTAATTTTCTCTGGTCTTTTATGTATTTGTTATTGCACAAATAAAGTAACTTTATGAAGATTGTTGTCCCACCTAGACAATATGACATGATTGGCTAACTCCTGGAGATGGCAGGGGTGTAACATGTGTAATAAAATGTTACACTCAGGTACTAAGATGCGCTTTCAAGTAGAATGACACAAAGCTCATTTGTCTTCTGTCAGATCTTCTTTTTCCACAAACACACCTTGACAGAGAGGCAAGTGTGGCTCCTCCCTTATATTAGCAGACACCAACTGACACGAATGTGAGAGATACAACTCTATTGTATTGTATCAACATGTAACTTCAAACATTGGAATGTATTAATATACATCGCCGCCCTTCGCGTAACAGCCGCCGCAATGCTGCTGCATATGTACTAACATATGCGGCTAGCATCGGGTTGCGGTGACGGAGACCCCCGCGATACCTGTGATGTGGTCTGCGGGGGTCTCCGTCACCTCCGGGCGGCTGCCAGCGTCCCCCTGCGTCTCCTCCTCCCCCCTGAAGCTGGATGTCCTCCCGGCTGTGACACCTGGGGGAGGAGGAGAGGGTGGCGATACCCTATAAAAGCCTATGGGCTTCTTTCGCCGTCCGCCATCCGAGCACCCCCCAGTGAGTCAGCAAGTTTAACTAAATAGCATCTAAGTATAAAGCTGACAATCAGTAAAGCTGGCTATAGACTTTCGTATTCTGTTTCTATAAATGTAGGTTCCTGATATACAGTTGTTATAACCAGCAAGGCATAGTAAGTAACTAGTAGGTGTGCATGTACCAGGTAAGTGATGTGGTTGCAGGCTTTGCTACACAGTCTCTTAACAACCAGCAGGGGTAGGCCAGGTGCCAAACAGGTGTGCACATAACAGGTAGGTGGTGTAGTTGCAGGCTTTGTTGCACAGTCTCTTTACAACCACCAGGGGTAGTAAGCACCTAAGTAACCAGCTTTTATATCACAACACACATGGGCCAACAGAATTTAAGAAAACTTAAATTCCTTGCTATAACTACAACAGTTGACTATTAACTTCCAGCACAGTCTACAGGTACTTAGCTTGAAAGTAACCACTATAATATTACATGAACATTCCATAGCCCATATGCCCTGATTCAGGGGTGGATGCTATTGCAGCCACTTCTTTCAGCGCAGTGCAGCTGCATCTTTGTTATTGCTTTTGCTGTACTTGCAACAGAGACTTTGATTGGCTGCTTTTCTAATCAGCCTCTGTGCATGCAAAGATGCATCTTTGGTTACACATTGGACATTGCACCAGCCCTATGGAGAGGCAGTGTCATTCAGAACATGTGCCAGTGTAGCGGTGGCATAAGCAGACATGTGTTCTACATGACATGTTGCTTCTGCCTAGCTACCCCACCCCCATAACCTCCCAGAGATGTCACCTTTGGGATACATGCACAGTGAAACATGGATGCATGCTCTGACATGTCCCGTTTTTCGCGGGACCGTCCCAGTTTTTTGGGCATGCGCACAGCATCTATTCAGCATCGCAGAGGGGGGGAAATGAGAGCGTGGCCTAATCGTTGCTAATTTTGCATACCCTGTGCCCTAATTAGCATAGACCACACCCTCTTTTCGACACGTGCGTGGCTACGCCGCACGAGTGTCCCTATTTCCAATCTGCAGAAGTTGGGAGGTGTGCTCTGACTCAAAACACTAGCTGCTTGCATTTGTCACCAGCACTGCGTCCACCTCTGACACAGGCCCAAACTCTTTGTTCATCTTCAAACTCCCTGCTAAGACATTGGTCTGAACTAGGTTTTCTTCTCATAGCTGACACCTGACAAACTCCCATCTGCAGAGACCTTGCATGAAAATGATATTTTGTTTCTCACGTAGACTTCTTGCAAACGTTTTCATTGTGTTCCTTATCTGCTGTTTATAAGATAACTTGCCAAAGTTCTTCCCGTCCCAAATGTATCAGCTCTTTTTTGACACCTGGAATTTTGAAAGGATCCTAAAAGCACTTCAGAAATGCTATTTTTCATTCAGTGGTATTTTATACATCTATGAGCCACGACTGATGAAATGGTCTGGTCTGGAGAATGCCGATGAATGTTTATGCATTCTTTTACAACAAAATTGCAATACAATGGTGATAGCATGAACATTAGCCTGTAGCTAGTTACATACTTTTCATTTTTTGTAATATTTATTATTTTGTAGCCTAATTAAGGGAAAGTAAAATACCCATACTTTCCAAATTCTGCTATTTTGAAATCGGGACCAGTCACTCCGAAGGCGGAGCTACAGATGGAGGTACAGATGGAGGGGTGTGGCCTCTATTACATGGGGTGTGGCCTAGCAGCACGACCCCCGTTTTTGTACTTTTTGGGGGCGTGCCCAGTGCTCTTCTAGCCGCTGGGCTGCCCCCTGCTCCCTCCCTGCACTGAAGAGATGCCATGCACATCTCTTCAGCGATCACCAGCTGCTTTGCAGAGCAGAACAGCAGTGATCTCCTGCTCCCCTCAACTGTCCCCCC
Source organism: Crinia signifera (assembly GCF_055691185.1). Classification (NCBI taxonomy): domain Eukaryota; kingdom Metazoa; phylum Chordata; class Amphibia; order Anura; family Myobatrachidae; genus Crinia; species Crinia signifera. The sequence goes on from NC_139225.1 coordinate 74,085,759, forward strand.
GCCCATGGGACATTGCCACCCATGGGAAGGACAGCTGGTATTCTAACTGGAACAATTGACGGGTTCTTATGTAGATAATTTTTTCTGTGAGTAGTCTTTCCTGAACGTATCAGAAAGCAGAAAGTGAGTGTGAGGTGTGTTTGGGGAAGTGTGGGTATTTGCATATGCGAATCTGAATGCAGTTACAATGGCTCCAGCGTCTTACTTCCTGTATCAATGTTACCTGACCATAGGGCTGCACAATACAGCATGTGAATGGCCCAGAAATAAGCGCAGTCCCTTAAATAAGATATGTGTGTCCTCTTTAAACTCTGATCTCCTTGTTCCTGGAATTAGTGTTTTTCTCAGGAAGATATGAGAAGCACATGCGGCTATTCCACAGTGGATTACAATTTAAATGCACAAATGAAGATGCAAGACATACCTCCCAACAGTCCCCATTACAGCAGGACAGTCCCACTATTTGGAGACTGTATTGCTGTCCCTCCTGTGGGTGGCAATGTCCCACGGGCGGAGCTGCCCAGATGCTAGATACGCACTGGGCACACCTCTGAAAATTATTAAAATGGGGGTCACAGCACTAGGCCCCCACCCCATTTACTCAAGGCCAAAACCACCTGCCCATTACTCCCCCCACCCCCCTTTTTGGTATGACAGTTCCAGATTTAGGGATTGCAAAAGTTGGGAGGTATTGTAAAGGTATCTTTTGGTGTTTCAGGGGCTCACAACTCTCCAATCGCATTCAGCCCAGACCAGATACAGATCCCTTTTGGGCATAGACTCACCTGGGAAATGGTATACTGAGATGTTCCTCAAAAGGTTTTAGTCACCTCGACCAGGCACATATACGGTATCAACATATCTTCTTCTAGGTATAAAGGTACCAGCAACAAATTGGATATCCTCTCAAAAAATATATTTTATTCCAATAAAAACATAAGTTACATAATTAAATGTTGCTGTGTCTTTGTACGCCAGTGGGTATACCCCTGTACTGATATGCACCACAGCAGTAAACAAAAACAAAAAAAGAGCAGCACACATGGAAGCACCCCAGGACTGATATTGCACATGGGACAGCACCCCTGAAATTATACAGCACACATGTCTCCACCCCTGGAATTATACAGCACACTTAGCAGTACCCCTGGACTGATACTGCATACTTTTTTTTTTTAATTATTAGATCTTTATTTGATTTTCCTTCAAATACACAGTACCAATCATAAAAACAAGCCTTTACGGCATACATACAATACAATACATACATTGCACTATATTTACATTAATACCTCCATATTCCCTATTTAGGTGACCCCTCAGTTGAAGATACCTAAAGAAAAAACCTCTCGGTAATTTGTATTCTACCTGCAACTGGCTATATGTCTTCAAGATCCCTGTTTGGTAGAGTTGGCCAATGTTTTCTATCCCTACTTTCCCCCAGCTGGACTTTATTTCTTCTTCCCACTCCGTATTAATTTTCCCTTTGTTTTTTCCCCTCACCCATATTGACATTTCCGGGTCAATCCCTTCATGTCCCATTATTTTATACGCATAGTCCCAGTGGCGGATTCAGGGGAGGGGCACCCGGGCACGTGCCCCCCCTGTCATTTAATTTTGTAGCTGAGAACCAGGGCTTTCCAACGAGCCCAGCCCCGTGTCTCTAGCCCCCCGGGAACCGGAGATATCGCCTGGCAAAGCTGTGACGTTTTTTCCCCATAGGATAATATGGGACCCGTCAGTTCTGACCCCCACCTGGTTCCGACAGCTGCCAGTTCCCGCCCTGGCATCAAAGAAGCTTGAGGTTGATCTCATTCAATTCCAAATCGCTGGGCCTTCAATATGATACCAGGCTGGTCCATATCTGTCAATCGGTTCCAGAGATATTGCGTGTAAAATGTAATTTCATGGCTGTTCATGTTCTTAGAGGGCAGATTACTCTGGAACCAAACGTTCCAGTATCACTAGTCCAAAATCATTCAAAACCCACTCAAAAGTTCTTCAATATAATACTTGTCTCATGTAAATGGGTCAGTTGCTTCCGAAGATATAGCCATTTAAATTAGATAACTGGTTAAAGGGGGGGGGGGGGGTTCTCTCCCCTCACACCAGAAAATGCAGGGACTAGGCTGGTGTAAAAGGGGCCAAACTGGGAATGCATTTTCTGGTGTGAAAGGGGTATTATTTCAAATAGCCGGTACCTGCAGTGCTCTGAATACAGCCAGGCTCTGCCACTGTCAGTGGCTATCACTTCTGCATGGTGGCGGCTGTCCCCCATTTACTGTGAGCATGTATTCCCCCTTGGCAATGAACATGTAATCCCAAATGACAACGAGCATGGAACATCTGGCAATGAGCATGGAACCCTTGGCAATGAGCATGTAGATAAGCAGCATTTATGTAGCATAATTTTTAATAGGCATTATGGTGTTTGGCATAATACAGAATGGACATAATGGCGTGTAACTTAACGTGTAATGGACATTATGGTGTAAATGTTTAATGCGTGCCTTTGGTGGACAATGTCCCTGTTTATGAAGCGTATTGTGAATTTTTTCTTAATCTGTGTGGCATTATGTGAATTCTGGCTCAATCCGTGTGGCATTATGTGAATTTTGGCTCAATATATGTGGCATTATGTGAATTTTGTCTCAATCCGTGTGGTATTATGTGAATTTTGGCTCAATCCATGTGGCATTATGTGAATTTTGGCTCAATCCATGTGGCATTATGTGAATTTTGACTCAATCCATGTTGCATTATGTGAATTTTGGCTCAATCCATTTGGCATTATGTGAATTTTGGCTCAATCCGTGTGTTATTATGTAAATTTTGGCTCAATCCGTGTGGCATTATGTGAATTTTGTCTCAATTTGTGTGGCATTATGTGAATTTTGGCTCAATCTGTGTGGCATTATGTGAATTTTGGCTCAATCCATGTGGCATTATGTGAATTTTGGCTCAATCCTTGTGGCATTATGTGAATTTTGGCTCAATCCATGTGGCATTATGTAAATTTTGACACAATCCATGTGGCATTATGTGAATTTTGGCTCACTCCATTTGACATTATGTGAATTTTGGCTAAATCCGTGTGTTATTATGTAAATTTTGGCTCAATCCGTGTGGCATTATGTGAATTTTGTCTCAATTTGTGTGGCATTATGTGAATTTTGGCTCAATCTGTGTGGCATTATGTGAATTTTGGCTCAATCCATGTGGCATTATGTGAATTTTGGCTCAATCCTTGTGGCATTATGTGAATTTTGGCTCAATCCATGTGGCATTATGTAAATTTTGACACAATCCATGTGGCATTATGTGAATTTTGGCTCACTCCATTTGGCATTATGTGAATTTTGGCTAAATCTGTGTGTTATTATGTAAATTTTGGCTCAATCCGTGTGGCATTATGTGAATTTTGACACAATCCATGTGGCATTATTTGAATTTTGGCTCAATCCATGTGGAATTGTGTGAATTTAGCTTCATTCCATTTGGCATCATGTGTAAGGGGGAAGTATAAAGGAGTCTAGTATTTTGTTGCATAATGTGTAGAAGTTGTATATGGTGTTGTAGACTACACTCAAGGACACACCTCTGTTGAGTGGCCACACCCCTTTTCCGGAGAGCACCTTCGGCGCGCGTACAACTACATCCTTCGCTTTTGTCACCATGGTGGGCCTGCGTACTTTAAATGCCAGCGCCTATTTTTAATCCGATTCCCACCCTCTCTCTGCCGCTCTATTAGCATGTACACTGGCACCACTAACACCGCCCCCTCCCCCACCTAAACCCTCTTTTATCATGGTGCCCCCCCTGTCATTTTATCCTGGATCCGCCCCTGCATAGTCCCATACTGTTTTTGCTTGTTTTATTAGGGGATTTTTTTATTTTTTCCTATTTCCTAGTATAATAGCCTGTCTGGATGTCATATTACCATTATTCTGTGAGACTAGCTTATTTATCAGGGTGTTCTCTTCCCCCCTAACCCATGTTTGAATATGGATTAGTTGTGCTGCGATGTAATACAGACGGAAATGTGGTAAACCTAACCCTCCCTGTTTTTAGGCCTGGTCAGGGTGTCACTTTTTATTCTTACTCTTTTCCCTCCCCATATTAATGAAACTGTAATACTATCGATTTTCTTGAAGATACTAGTTGGGATATATGTGGGTGCGTTTTGAAATAAATACAGAAATTTTGGTAGTATCCCCATTTTTATTAGATGTATTCTCCCTGATACAGTCAGGGGTAGTCTAGTCCACATCTGGACTGATATGGCACACTGGGCAGCATCCAGGGACTGATATGGCACACTGGGCAGCATCCAGGGACTGATATGGCACACTGGGCAGCATCCAGAGAATGATATGGCACATTTAACAGCACTCTTGCATAAAAAAAAAAAAACTTATTTTTTCTTTTAATATTTATTTAATAAAGCCGCCCCCTTAGTAGTCAGCAGCCCCCCATAGAAGCCCCTTAGTAGTTCCCCATAGTTTTCCCCAACAGCATCCCTAGTTGTCTCCCACATTTGTCCCCCTATAGCAGCATCTTAATAGCCCCCCTCATAGTGCCCCCCTCAACAGTCTACCTCCACCTCTCGCAGCCCCTACATCTGAAGACAGTACGGACACCGGGACTTATATAGAAACCAAAACTCTTGAAAATCCAACAGCGAGATGATGACATTTGGCCTCGTTCTGGATCCGGTAAAATGGTGCAAAAGATTCTCTACACTTTATGGTTCTCCCACTCTCCCTCACTTCGGTATTGTGATAATTTTGCTCATATTATTTCCTTTTTATGATGATGAAAGTTGGCATTTTTAATGTGTCAATGTTTTCATTGTTTGGGTGTACTCTCCTTTAAATGTTTGTGTATTTTAAGGTTTTGAATTAGCTTCTTTTTTTTTTTTAACCACATCTAGCAGTAGGGCTTTTATTAGAAAGAACGTACAGAGGAAAAAAGTTGCATTTCCCTTCCTATCATACTTGCCTACCCTCTTGTCAGTGGCGTAACTATAGCCCCGCAGCCCCCGCGGTGGCGGGGAGGCGCTGAGGGACTGTGGGCGCCGATCTGCGGGGCTATAGTTACTAGCCCTCCCACCCACCCAAGTAAACTTACACAGCCCCCTTACCCCTCCGCATGCCGCCGCCGCATTCAGGGTCCCGGCCGCAGCGCAGATCTTGTCCAGGCTCCGTCTCCTCCTGCAGTTCACTTCTAATGAAAAATAACTATCAGAAAATGGATGTTCCCTAACAGCAGACAGTTTTTTGGGATGCTAGAGGAGGCGCGGACCTCCTCTAGCATCCTTAAAAACTGTCTGCTTTTAGGGGGCAGCCATTTTCTGATGGTCATTATAGAACTGCAGGAGGAGACGGAGCTGGGAGAAGATATGCGCTGCGGCTGGGACCCTGACTGCGGCGGCGGCGGCATGCGGAGGGGTAAGGGGGGTTTTAATCTCACTTGGGAAGATGGGTGGGAGGGCTAGGGGGAGGGGGAGTGGCGCTGCCGATATCGGCGGGGGGGCGCTAAAATTCTTGTTACGTCACTGCCTCTTGTAATGCCCGGGAGGATCCCGAAAATCAGGTCTGCCTCCCGGGTCCCTGAGAAGGAGGGCTAGTGCCCTGCAATCCCCGCAACCTCTGCAATTCCCCCATATTGGGGGTCTGGGGCGGACCCAATGATGTGGATCGCATCATCATGGCCACACCCTACTGTGAAATGCTTGTAATACTGGCATTTAACAGTGGGAGCGGGGCCACAATGACTCTATCACAATGGCCACACCCCCAAACAGGACTCAAAATGGATAGCCCCACCTCCTCCCCTTTCTAGGCATTGCCACCGGCCCCACCCCCTGTCTCTTATAGCTGGCTGTCCTCTCCCGGAGAGGACAGCCTAAAAGTAGGCAACACTGCTTCCTATTCTGAGTTGGCCATAGACAGGAAATTTTACCAGCTGTGTATAGGTTGCAAAACTGTCTCTCTTCCCATTCTGAGGAGATCATGGTAGGGGTGCTGTTCAGTATATAAAACCAAAACATAAACATGATTCCTATCCCATTTATGCACTAACTAAACATAAAATATTCCCATGGTCTCATGGTGTTAGAACCTAATGCCCCTTCCACAAATATAGGCACATGTACAGCTCTTACAGTAAGTAAATCACAGTGTCCCAAAACAGGCCAGCTGTCTGTTTCCCCAGGTAGTGAGACTCTGAGCCAAGTCTTGACACAGCTTTTATCAGCCTCTTACAGGTACAGGCAATAATTAGCCTGTTCTCAGACTGATGGCCTAAAGAACCTAAATGGGCATTTTGGTTGGAGCCCTCCCTTCTCTCTCACATCCACAACGCAGGAACCCTTTTAGCAAAAAAGCATAAAAGCTCACAGCAAAGCAACTACAAATAACTGGCCATGTGACCACCTGCAGGAAGTTGGAGAAATTATGGCTGCAGCAGCTGCTCCCTGGCCGTTCTCAATGTGCTGCAGCCGCTCCCCCAACATTCTCACTGTGCTACCAGGCAGCTCCGCATCCACATCTCTGAGCTCCTCTGCTCTGTATCTCAGCAAGTGTTATGTTACATTAGGATGTGCACCGCAAGGAAAATGTCTGTCAAGCAAGAAATGTAGGGTCTCTACAGTTTCTGTAGGAAAACTGTGGGATAGACATTGAAGGTACAAAGAGGGGTAACGTTGTCTGGGAATATTGCGAGGTGGACACTGAATGTGGAAGGGTTTTGTAGAGTGGACACTGAAAAGTTAAGAGGGAGTCCTGTGAGATGGGAGGGTGAGGCTGTGGGTGGACAATGAAGATACTTTGTGGCTTGTCCATGAGCTGGTTGTTGAAGGGGAAGAGTGCAATAAAGGGGAATAGTGCTTTGAGGTGGACAGTAAAGGGGCCAGAGGGTGCTGTAAACTTGACTTTGAAGGGGGAAATGCTGTGAGGCTGTAATTGACTGCCTTAAGGTTGACAGTAAGTGATGCTAGGGAGAAGTAAATGAGCTGTGGATTTGGGAAGGGGTCACTATGTGTGTGTGTGTGTGGGGGGGGGGGGGTGTAATGAGAGACAGTCATGGGAAACATGGTATATACGAAGATAGCATGGAAGCCTGGAAGAAAAGCTGAGGCCACTTCATTGCACTTGCCCCATGCTAAAAGTTGCTAGACAGCCCCTGTCCTGGGGCCAGTTACCCTATTCAATGGTCGGCACTGCTGGCATGCTCCTTGTTACAGCTCTGCTTCCATGATGCTTTTACAGCTAAGACATGGGGACAGCTCCCTGGTGCACACCTGTAATCGAAAACGTCTGCTGAACAAAGCTTCAGCTAACAATGAAGCCCCCTTCAGACAGTAAAATCCTCTGCAAGCATTTCCATACAGCTTAGAACAAAGAATAAACAGCTCTTAAGCACCTCTTCCCCAAGTATGTTAAGAAAGCTATTTATAAGAGATAGCAGTTATCACATACAGGTAATGGAAGCAACTCTGAGTCTGAAGCTAGATCCTATAGTCTGAGATAGATATATAGCTCTATTTAGTTCATGACTTTATCTTTGTTATACATCTACAGTTTGCCACCCAGTGAGGCCAGGGTGAAACAAGTGTTTTATAAGTTAGTTCACACTATGGGGGTTATTCTAGTTCATTCTTTCTGACAAAATCCTTCTTAGATGGACAAAACCATGTGCACTGCAGGGGGGGGGGGGGGCAGATGTAAAATGTGCAGAGAGAATTAGATTTGGGTGAGTTATTTTGTTTCTGTGCAGGGAAAATACTGACTGCTTTATTTTTACACTGCAATATAGATCTCACTTTGAAGTAAAACCCCACCCAAATCTAATTCTCTCTGCACAAGTTACATCTGCCCCACCTGCAGTGTACATGGTTTTGTCCATCTAAGAAGGATTTTGTCAGAAAGAGTGAACTAGAATAAGGCCCAATGTTACATCACTATTTTACATCACTATTTTACAAGTTTCCTATGTCCATAAATGTATCAATTAATATATAAGATTTTGTATTATTTTGTCAAATCGTTTCATCTTTATACAAGTGATATATTGATTTTTTTTACTTGGACCAATAGCCAGAAAATGTAATTTGTATCTAGACTCCATGAGCCAGCACTCCCTGTAACAAAATAGCTTTAGACAATGCCCCCAATAACAATCCACATAATACACCACCAGTCCATGTGGCACTCGTCCCTTAGGTAATAACAATAATACAGGAATTTCAAGGTTTCAATGCTATTTAATCAAGTAGTTTTTTATGCTTGATGATTGATTAAATGCTCATGTCTAACTGCGTCAGTGGCCTAACTGACGCAACTAACAGCAGGAGCGGGACAGCTGTGCTGAAAGTGTTCGTGAGTGCTGCTTGCAGCCCCAGTTTCTGTTCGAGCATTGCCAGTGTGGAATTATATTTCATGCCATGTGGTTTTTTAGTCCACCATTGTTGAATTTTATGGTACGCATGTCGAAAACATTTTTGTGTCCCCCTTCCCCCTATTTTAATGTAATCATATATGTATATACATTGTTATTTATATATATTTCATAAAAATGTAACTGTAGCCCACCTTAATATTTTTTTAAAGCACTCTGGACTGCAGCCAATAGACTGTGTGTGTGTAGAGTAGCCAATGGGTGGGAGCCGGCAGCAGTGAGTCTGAGCCATTTCCAGACGCGCAGGGGGACGTTGGACCCAGCAACTAAGCGGTGATGTAATGTGCATGGCAGAGTGGGTGGGCAGTGGCGGGTGACGAGCGGCGCTGCCGTCGACATATGATAATTCATGTCTGCGGTGGCGGCGCTCGTCACTCGCTGCTGCCCACCCGCTGTGCCATTTAACAGAATGTCAGCCTGCCTGCCGCCCTTAATTGGTGCCGCCCTGAGGCCGGTGCCTCACGGGCCTAGGCACAAATCCGGCCCTGAAGCCAGGCAGTGCAGATGTGGAGGTGGCCACCACTGCTGGTCCTTCTTCTCTGCCATCTCCTGGGACCCCCGTCCTCCTGCTCATCGGAAACACCAAGTACCGATTGGCTTGTTGACAGCGGTAACATCCTAAGCATTGTCTCTATGTCTGTAGCAGACAGGCTACAGCTCCACAATCGGCTGCAGGGCCCCCTGTGTGTCGGGGCCCGGGATGCCAGTACCAGCAGTAACCCCTAATAGTAGCTCTGCCTATGACTTGCTCCCATATGATGCCAATAGTAAAGCAAATGAACAGCATTACCATATTGTCTGTGGCAAGAAATCCTGTTCTGAAACATGTATCAAAAGGGCACAATTGAAACCGTTCTATTTAAACCACTGCTTCTTTATATTCATAGACGCTTGCAAGTGTAACTAATTAATTTGATCAATAAATATTCTAATTTCTTATGATCTGTCATTAGCTTTTCTTTTCAGCACTTTCCATGCTGAACATAATTTTATAAAACACTTCCAAAGAATCTTTTATTTATTTCAAATTAGTGTGAGTGGGTTGTCCTCACTTTTGATTTACTTCATATGTAACAGCTGCAACTAACATGTGTTCCATCTATTGAGCAGACAAAGGAATTAAAATGATAGTGTTAAACTAAATAAAATACATCATATTTTCATCTTGGTGTATTTAACATATTTAAACACAATGTAAAATATATATTCATTAATCTGGTTTCCAAATTACACAAAAGTACTTCTGGGGATACTGTACGACACACAATAAATAAGATTACATAATTATAACTACAGTAATTACATTTAATTCCTAATAGGAGATTAAACAAAAAAATACACTATTGCTTACATTTTCTCTGAAGGTAAAAAGGGTTAATGTATTTCATGAGCGCCCTCTACTGCCATATAAAGGTACTGACATGAGTAGAGTATTGCAGCTTAAGAACCTGCTAGATTACCATTTTTTATTTTAATCAGAATTCAGATTACTCAAATATTTGTGCCAGATTCTACATAATGTAAACTAACTTGGAGCAATTTTGGTAATACAATATATATGGAAATTATACAAAAGTTTGTTATCTATTTACATTAATTCAGTATTAAAACTGCATAATAGGCCCAATTCAGGTTGGCTTAGTAAGATGCAAACATCTGAGGGGGGAGTCCAGGCGTCTCCATCAAGCCCGGGTCCGGGTAATTAGTGGCATCCCCGCCACCCCCTCTGCCTGTGTACATCCAGGTCCCCTCCTCTCTAGCAGGCAGAGGCAGTGAGGCCACTGCATACTAATATCAATCAGTGTTATCTACCATATTTGTATTTAAAAATATTAAGCAATTCACACATTGTTAGTTGATAATAATTTCTAGTTTTGTTTTTTTCCAATGAAGGGACTAGCTAAATGACTGGAAGTAAACTATAAGGAAACAAAAATGATATAGTGGTCTTCAACTTCAACCCACAAGTACTGTATGCCCAACAGGACATGTTTTCATTATTTCTGTCTGTGGAGACAATTGGGATAATTACCGACCAAGCAAAATAAATCAACTCAAGTGTGCATGCTCATAGATATCCACAAAACATGGCCTGTTGGGTACTTGGTGATTGTTGTTGAGAACCACTGGGCTACACCAATAACGGTGCTATGTTTATATTAAATAATATTAATAATAATTATAAATATCTAAATAGTTGGAGAAATTGAAGCACTTGGTGAGTTCTGAGGCGGCAAAATGGAAACTGGAATTAATGGATGAAAAAAAAATATATTTACTGCGTATATAGATATGGACACTGGCGGCTACAGCCCCTGGGCTACAGCACCAATCATACAACGCAGTCTCCTGAAGAGGAGAGATTTATGGTAGGGGCTTCACTCTCCATCTCAGTTTGCCCAAGACTCCTGTGCAACTAGCCAATTGGTGTTGGGAGGTGGATTACGAAGGTAATGGAAGTGCAAACTCTTGGATAACTTGCCAGCATATAAAAGACATGTAGCATAATATGTGTGTTTATTTGTGCTATGACCCCCTGCACTGTGTGGTCGGCAAATCATTTGCAAGACAAAACCAGGTTGGTTTTGCCTTGTACACGATTGCCACTATGAGTATACTCGCAGAACTTCCCACACAGCCGCCATAGGCAGGCTACTGTATATTGCCCCTGATTTCTGTTGGTCTCTGACTTTTCTATGCTTTCAATATAAGTTCACAAAATATATATAGTGTCACACTATTGAATCCATGGCTTGATGACCTAAGGTAGGTAGAGACAACTGCTGTCAACACAACATTTGTAAAAAAAAAAAAAAAAGTTTAATCATTGGCAATATTTCCTATAGTTACCATTACATGTAATGATTCTTTACCAAAAAGCAGGTTATACTGTACCCAGGGCCGGCGCCACCACTAGACAGCTTTAAGCATTTGCCTAGGACGCTGGAGGGCGGAAGTTAGGAGCAGGAGTCCCCCCCTGGATGGAGGTGAGTGGTAACTCTCCCCCCCCTCACCATACCCCCGTGGAGCGATGGAGTGTATTACCCACCTGAATCCCCTCCCTGGAGCGATGCAGCTGCGGCCGCATCAACCTCTACCCCCCTGTTGGAGCGAGTGATCGGGCCATGGAGGTGAGCAGCAACTCTCCTGCCCCCTCAAATGCTCCCCCCCTATGGAGCGATGAGGCGATGATGGCCGCACCGCATCACCCGGCACCATCCCTCCATGGAGCGCCAGACCTCCGCCGCATTACCCCCCAGTGGAGCGATGAGACGGCGATGGCCGCGCCGCATCACTCACCACCCGGCACCATCCTCTCCCCTGTGGAGTGAATAACCCCCTCCTGGAGTGACGCAGCAGGTGAGCGCCGGGCGGAAGCAACACCTCCCCCCCCCCAGGTGGAGCGGGTGAGCGCCCGGGCGCCCCTCCCGTCTGGGGCGCTCCGGTGCCTTCCACCGGCCCTGACTGTACCCACGTCTAAATTTAATCTGAAACAAAGCTCTCCCGCAATTTATATGACTTTCGATCTTGCAGAGCGCTTTGTTTCATCTTACAGGATATATCCAGGGAGGTGTATGATTTCACTTTACATTCAGACTGGCCGTGAAGTCCCTAAGGACTGGTTTGAGAACCAACTGCATTGGGAACAGCATGAACCTTAGTAGGTGACAGGCAATGGTATGAAAGAAGTAATGGTGATACCAGAAGCATTTGTATAACCCTATGTCTGCTGCTGAGAAACAGAGCAGCAGGTGATAATATAAATAAAAAAATCTTATAATTAAGGGAAAAATATTCAGAAATTCCATCAAGTCCCAGGATGCTATAGAAATGGTTTATTTCAACCAAATGAGGTGTAAAAACGCACAGTTCTTGGTTGGCTGCACTTGAGAAGGACGCTAAGAGCTCCTGGCCTCTTCAAAGATGGAGATCCATGGTAAAATAACAGATTCTAACACATTCCACTGTATGACATCATTCAGAAAGTCAGCCAGAAAATGCCTCTTTAACCTTAACAATTTAGATCCCAAAGGGAGCCACCTGCAATGCATCTGGTTAACCCCTCCTGTCTGCCTGCAGCGGTGATTTTTACTGACCAGAATTTTTATCCAAAGGAATCTTTTTTTAAACTACTGGGTCATTAGCTAGACACATCCTCATGCGTGGTCTAACTATGTGCTGCCCAACATCTGCCTGCAAATCTAGACAAAACAATGGCTACTGCATTCATCTGTTCTGTGTGTACCGCCTGAAATCAGCAGCAAAAATATAGTGCTATGGATTGTTTGAGGAGGGCCCCAAACTGGTAACTTGCCTAGGGCCATATGAAGTCTAAATCCGCCTCTGAATGGGAGTAATGTGCAATAAGGGAGATTGCTAAATTCTTCAGGGCGTCAGGGAGAATGCTACTATTTCAGGGAGTCTCCCTGGCAATCAGGGAAGTTGGCAAGTATCAGGAAACCATAGGAATAAAGTATGTACAGTGTGTATAGAATCTGTGCAATTGTTTTTCCTCTCTGTAAAACAATTTTGTGGAGAACCACCATCTAAATAAAGTCACTTTCCTTTAGAATATCTTCAATGAGAAATCTGTTTCCTTGCAAGGAATGGCAGGAAAGAGGAAGCATGTAGAATGAAACAGTCAAAACATTAAAAAGTGGAGAGTTATATAGTACCAGCCAGTCAGCCACTAACTGTCATTCTGCAGGTTGGGTTTGAAAATTACAGTTAGGAGCTGGTTGTTTATCACTCTCCATTTTATTACTTTTTAAATCTTAGAGCATCTTACTCAATATATGGAAATGCAGTTTTGTTTTAGCTCATATACTGTATGGACTAAAGTAAAAGTAACAACACAACCCTTTCATATGTAGTAATAGCACATGGACCTTATTTACAAAACATGCTTCATATATTCATATCAAAGTCTTTACCTCCTAGGGCTTTAATAACATACTTTCATTAAAAACTGTTTTTCTATTTTCATCCTGCAGTTTTGCCCTGTTTAGCATCACTTATAGCTTTAATTATATGAATGATGGGTCTATGGGCCATTTTATTTGGCAAGTTTGTGTATGTGTGTGCCTAGAAATGAAGCATAGATGTGCAAATGGGACTAATCAAAAATATAGGACAGGGACCAGAGGCAGACAGACCACCAGGGTTGATTGTCATTTGTTACCAGGATCTCCTATCTTTCATGTGGATGGCCACTACATCACAGTGGCCTACCCTCCTGCATTCTGCAGGAGACTCCCTGAAATTTGATATAGTAGCAATCTCCCTCTCTCCCTGATTAGTCTAACAATCTCCCTCATTTCAACTAGCCCACATTATACTGTTCCATTTTTGGGGAAAAAAGGAATAAGAGATAGATACATTTACATTGAATCATCAGCACCATTTCCCAGCACATTAGCAAGTATAGTAGCTCTTACTAACTGCTCTGGTGCTCATCTACATTTGGATATGTCATTTTAATAGATTCCACTCAGATATAGCAGTACACACCACGATTCCAGGTGCCTCTTTGACAATCTCTTTTCACAGTCTCTCCATATATGGAACTAGACACGCCCTTTGGGTGGAGCATGACACACCCTCTGTAAGCATTTGCTCCTGAGGAAGCCGGAATTTTACTGATCTGGGGAAATGCGCTGAACACACATATATCTGAGATCCCTGCATCCACTGATGGTCCACCACAATTCCTGAAAGACATAGAGCACCACCTGAGTCTGGAATAAGTTTCTAGCGCTGTTGGGATACCTAGCCAGATCCCTAAGGAGACCTACCAGAGAACCAGTGGTCATCATCAGGATACCATCTGCTCTTGCAAATATAGAGCACATCATTTTACATCATCATCTCAGCTGCTTATCTACTACTGGAGGGTATTTGCCAATATTCCCTTTGTCCATTAAACATCAATGGAGCAATTTCCCAATTGGTAATATGAAATATTTTCCTATTCTGGATAATTTCGTGACATTTGACTTTTAAACCCTGCACTATACCACTTGATGTCACACATGTGACACGTCCCCCATCCTTTATTTTTATGTATTTGGTTGTACATTATTTTCAGTTATTATATTGATTTTTACATTTTTTCTTAATTAATTAAATAATTATTTGTATATTACCATCTGAACAATAATTATTTAGCCAGCGCTGGCATGTTATGTTTTATCCAGGAGGAGATGGCAGAGAGGCAGTTGGAGACCTGAGAGAGAACAGTAAGGGACAGATCAGGAGAGGAGAGGTAGATTTGGGTGTCATCCGCATAGAGGTGATATTGGAAGCCAAAGGAGTTAATGAGTGCACCCAGAGAAGAGGTGTATAGGGAGAACAGAAGGGGGCCAAGGACAGAACCCTAAGGGACCCCGACAGGAAGGATGGAAGGTGGTGAGGTGGAGCCAGAGGCAGAGACTGAGAAGGAATGGTTGGTGAGGTAAGAGGAAAACCAGGCAAGGACCTTGCCACAGAGAATGTGAGGGAGGGCTCAGGTGAAATGACGTGGAAGGTGCAGTTGCGGGAGAGGAGGATGCCCACTCCTCCACCCAGGTGGCCATCAGGTCTGACAGAGTGTGTGAAGGAGAGGCCTTCTTAAGAAAAGGCAGCAGGGGAGGTAGTGTCAGAGGAGGAGCCAGGTTTCAGTGATGGCGAGAAGGTTAAAAAAGTGGGAGATGAAGAGGTTGTGGATAGTTGGAAGCTTGTTGCAGATTGATCTAGCATTCCAGGGAGCACAGGCGAAAGGAAGGGAAGGGACAGGTGAGATAGGAATTAGGTTGTGTGGGTTGTGGGTGCGTGTGAAAGGTGTGGAAGGTGAGAGGGGTTGAGACCTGGTATGGGACCAGATCAAGGAGCCATACAGTATTTCAGTACAAAAGTAGAGATATATTCAGTACAGAGTAGGGAGTTTTCTGTGTTCTCCTGTTTACCTCCTGTTCATCTCCTGTATATCTCCGATGTTATATTAATATAGTTTGCATACTTTACATTATTATACTTCACAGCTATAAGACTACACAGCCTGAAGGCTTCACAGCCTAAAATATATTGATTAAGTAGGAATACAAATCCTAGTGATCCCACCCTCTAGAACTCCACCCACACCAAATGGTTTAATCAAAGGTGTGATCAATTTCAGTCCACTGCCCCCACTAACACGCAGAGGCTGCTGTAGCTCTCAGTTGCACCAGGAGATTATGTGATAGAAGCGAGGCATAGCCGAGGAGCCGGCAGTGGCAGAACAAAGAGCACATCATCACAAAGCTGATGGACATTGCCAGATGGGGGAGTCTTCAGTCACCTGCTCTGGCAAACATGTGGCTTCCTGCTTTGCCTTGTTAAAGAAGAGCTATAGTGGCAATATCAGTGGCTCTATAGAACATTTACACTAATAAGCAAATAAGTAAATAAATATATGGACATTCATGTGCTAGGTGTAGTTAAGGGGGCTGAATGACAAAGACAGGTGAAGACCATGTACATATTACTTCTCGATATGTACTAGAGAAATGTCTCTGAATGCAGCCTGCTGATGCTATGAGCAAGCAAGAATTGCCATAGGTACCCGTGGCAGCACTAAAGGTGTTACTTATTGTGACGAACCTTCGGATGCCCCACCCCAGTTCGTCAGTGGGTAGCCCCCCTAAAGGCCTACCGTGCTTGCACCCCAACACAGGGGGGCAGGCACCCAGCTATTCCTAAACAGCGCCCAGTGACTACCAGACCTTTGCAGGCCTGAAACTGCCACGCTGGAGGCAGAACTGTACTATTTCTCTAAGGGTGTCTGAATCCAGCAGGAAATGCCTTATCTCACCCCCCCTTTCTCCTACAGGAAGCATCAGCCAGTTGAATAGACTGAGACCTTGCAATCCACAATATGGTCTGTTTTGACTTCACACCTGGGCCGCCCCTTATCAGCAATGGTTCCTGGCCTTTTGTTCTCCCCGGGGACTTGTTATAGACTGGCCGGCACCAGACCAGCAGGGGGCCAGAGAGTCCCAGAGAACAACCAGTTTCCAGGGCTCCGGCCTCAGCCAATCCCTACACAGGACTCAGGGGCATTTACATCTCAGGATTCAAGCAACGACCAATCCGGTCGCAGAACTCAAGAATAAAAGGGGCTGACACAGCAGCTCTGGGTTCAACTTTCTACATCCATCCAGGATCCCTGACCCGGCGAGGCAGGATCCCCGGGGAGGAAGCTGAGGTCCCTCCAGACCCCACCAGAACATCAGCAGTGGGCAGTCGGCCCTGGCGCAGTGGACCCCATACCACAGCCAGCGGTTGCATCCAGCGTGCCAGCACCCCGACGGCACCCACAGGCCAAGCGGCTGGGATTCATCACCTGCAGGACCAGCAGTGGGCAGTCGGCCCTGGCGCAGTGGACCCCATACCACAGCCAGCGGTTGCATCCAGCGTGCCAGCACCCCGACGGCACCCACAGGCCAAGCGGCTGGGATTCATCACCTGCAGGACCGGCAGCGGGCATCGGCCTTGTCTCAGTGGAGCCCGTACCTCCGCTGGGGTTCTGCATTCCCCCCTCACCAAGGCCCCACCAGCCTCAGCTCAGAGACTGCCCAAGGTGACTATTGACTGTGGAAGGGAAGGGGAGGTGTTCACCTTTGTGTGGTTCTGATATAGTTAGTGTGTGCTGTGTATATTGTAGGCTACCTGTATTGTGTAGTGTTAGTGGTGTGGTTATGGTTTTCATGTACTGTTAATATGAAATAAAGGTGCGTTTTGTACCTTGCTTTTGTGGCCTTACTGTGTGATCCGCGAACCGAGGTTCTCCCGGGACTGTGCAAATGCTGTAAACACTGCCTTTCTCAAGGCGGATACGAGCGATAGGCCCCTCCATGCACCCATGAGCCCGGGAGTCTTCACACTTATACCTGTTTTATGCCTCAAAACTATGCTCACCACCAGCTCAGTGCGCTAATTGTTTGATGTGCATGTTCCTATTGTTATTTCTACCAATGCTGCCAAGCATGTCATGGTACTGTCTACTTGATGTGTAACAAGCCCATTGATTTGCTTCCAGGTCCCTTACTGAGAGTCGCATTATGCTCAGATTGAAAATGATCTTCTGGCTCTAGTCTTTGGTTGTCTGAATTGTGAAGGGTGAATATAAGCCGTTATCATAGGTTAAATAAACCTTAATAATGCAGGATATCTCAGGAACACAGAGTAGATATCAGGAACAGTCGGACTAATAGGATCTGGTACTGTAGATCTGGAACTGGCCGATTGGTACAGTTGGAAACTGAACCATACTGCACTGGATAACTGTAATGACTGTTTACTGTGCTGGGCAAATGGAACAGCTGAGGACCAGACTGTGCAGTGTAACCAAAAAAGCTGAGGACTGAGGATCGTAGTATGTCAGATAACTGGAATAGCTGAAGACAGAGGACCAGATTGCATTGGGTAACTCTCACGGATGAGGATCGAGGACCAGACAGTGCCTGGTTACTGTAACAGCTGAGGACTGAGAACTGGACTGTGGTAGGTAACCGGAACAGATGAAGACTGACAGAGTGCAGAACTGGGCTGGAACTGGACTAGTTTCCTCAGTCACACTGGGACTGGCAATGTACAGAACTGGACAGGTACCAAATTAGCTTCTTTAGCCAGACTGGGGATGGGATGTACCAAGCAACGGCAGTACATCCCGCTGCCTATCACGTTGATTCCCATTGCATATGTACTAACATATGCGATGAGCAATGCAAGGGGCAGCTCTCCCGATAGGAGATGCCATTTGCGATCCCCAGGCCTGGATCGCGCATGTGCAGATTAGCTGGTGGCCTCGGGGCATGCTGGGAGGGATCCATGTCGGATACCTCACACAGCAGCGATGCGAAGAGAAAACCATAGGCTTTTATGGGTTTATGCCAGCTAGAGCTGGCATAACCCCCTGAAGCGATACCCCACCAGGAGGGGCTTTGGTGAATTTAAAAATGCAGTAAAAACCCTAAAATGGGTTTAGTACATGCCGCCCTGGAACTGGGCAACATACAGAATCAGGCAGGTACCAGTTATGCTTCTCACTACTGGACCAATATGGGACTGGTTATACTTCACAGCTGGACTGGGCTGGGACCAATTATGCTTCACTCTACTGGGCTGGGACCAGTTATGTCTGACAATACTGGACTGCCTATGCTTGCACCGTTACTAACACAGACACTGCATAGTCTTGGTAGACACTGTTGGTTGCCTGTGATCAGTTTGACTAATACTAGGACGAGACTGCAAAAGCTAAAGGGAGATGGAAAAGGGAGATGGAGAGAGAACATCAGTCAAATTGGAGACTAGCAGTAAAGTGTCACAAACACCATTGGCGACAGCCGGAATACACAGGATCTATTATCAGGAACTGGTATGAGTAACAAGAA
This sequence comes from Crinia signifera, assembly GCF_055691185.1. Taxonomy (NCBI): domain Eukaryota; kingdom Metazoa; phylum Chordata; class Amphibia; order Anura; family Myobatrachidae; genus Crinia; species Crinia signifera. Next base: position 74,104,631 of record NC_139225.1, read on the forward strand.
TCTGCAGCTGCTACGTTTTTCAGGCTAGCTCTGAATGCACAGATACAGACTTATATGCCCCCTGCTGAGCTGTCATTGGTGGTGCAGGGCCGGAGCTGTTGTAAGAAGGTGACAGCATGTCTGGACACCTGGAAATGAACCTGCAGCCAGCCTGAATGCTGAGGTGGTAAGAGAGTGGCTTGTAGCAGCTGCCTTGACTTGACAAGCTGTAAGATGAACAGCAGACATCTTGAGTAAATAGGCGCCACCTGCATACTTGTGTGCGTCCCTGCATCAATATACAGTAGGCCATCTGATTACTCAAGATGGACGGACTGTTTTGTGCTGCTGGTGCCAGTGAAACTGCACCCAAGGCTTTCTGGAACGCTGCCCAGTTACAATCAGGCAGTGATGGAGAAGAGCTGGTGATGCATATAATGACACCACCACTGTGGCATCATGGAATACCCTGGTGATTGAGCACTTGTTTCCATGATTACCGAGTACATGGGTATCCGGGTGGCGTGCTGCTTTTGAGTTTAAATTTTTACTTATTATTGAGTTACCGGCCAGTGTGGTTCTCAATTTAATTTATTATGTGAACATTGGTGGTTGCTGGTCCCCAGGGGCCGCCGAGAGATATGCCAGGCCCCGGTAAAATGTTTACTCTAAAGTCAGGGGAGGTGTTATTGTCCCCCCCTCCCTCAGCAGCAGCAGCACAAATCTACAGCAGCTGCTGACAGCAGGCCCACTGCTGCTGTAGTTGCTGCCCGGGAGGGACGGAGGGGGAAGGGCGGGTCCAGCAAGCCTGGGTCCAGGTAATTAGTACCCTCCCCCCCTCTCGGCGGCCCTGCCGGTCCCTTGGTGTTTTGGGCACATCCGAGACTGTGGGCCACTCAGGACCTGGTACAAGTGCCCCATAGTACACCTCTGTCACTGGGCCTGCATGTTAACAATACTGGATTTCTGAAGGTGCTGTCCATTCCCACAACATAAAAAACACACACTTTTTTGACAGGGGGGGAGCAAAGTTTATAGTTACGCCACTACCGTAAATGCTGTGTTGCTGCCCACCATTCTCAATCAAAGTGTGATCGCATCCTCCTGGAATGTGATCGCATTGTAAATATATGCACAAGCCTGCTGCAGCTGTTGTGCATGCACAGAAGTCCAAAAATAACCTGTTTGCAATGGGACTTCTGTGCTCCATGCTGAATTGGCCTGTATGTGAATAACTTTGTGTAATCTATCGTTAGCATGATTGGTAGGGGTGAGGCTGGGAGGTCATTGCCATGTCCTGCATTCCATACACCACTAGTGTTATTAACAGGTTGAAATGTTTTGCAGCTATATTTTTATTTCCATAGAGTAGGAGCCCACAGAAAGATACAGCTCCCAGATCCACAAGAGGAAACAATACCTGTTATTTGTGGTGAGCAGAACCTGCGGCTTTGTCTGAGCCATGATTGTAAGCAGCTTTTCATGCCAACACTTAGAAACGAGACATCACAATATATTTGATCCTTTTATTTCTTGTTGAATTTCTCTTTTTGCTGCAATTGGAATCTGACATCATACACAATTTTTACTTTTATGCAGCATTTTTCATAGCTGCATATACTGTGTATGTATATGTATGTATATATATATATATATACTGTATATATATATATATATATATATATATATATATATATATATATGTGTGTGTGTGTGTGTTGATCTACAGAGCACATTTGCCAACGATGAGCCTAATTTAGCATGGGTCACTAATGTGAGAAGATGCATAGAACGCCGCCACCCAGACGGAAAGGAAAGACTCCCCATGCTAATTTGCAAATGCATTGCAGACCACTATCCACTTGCAGATCCATGTGCAAAACCTAAAGCATTGAAGAGACTTTGCCGTCTATTTGAGTGACGCCCAATGCACAGGGTTCGATTGATTTTGACTATATAGTCAAAATCGAATCGAAATCCAATAGACATCGAACGGTTTTCAGCTGCATTTGATGCTGATTTGATAGTGGTGCGCGGCCCCGCGGCATCGAAATAGAATAGAAAAATAGGCTGCGTAGGCAAGACTATATAGTACAGATCTGCGTAAGGAATGTGATCTCCGCTCCCTGCCTCCGGGGAGATCTTACATACAGCACGCAAGACCTTTGGGTCCGATCCGCACAAGACTGTACACCAGACACATGCTATTTGAGCCGATTTCAACCGATTTCTCATCCCAAACCATCATAATTGGGGGGAAATCAGGCCCAATTCGCATAGTGTATGGGGGCCTTTACTGGTACCTGGCCACAGCTGGAGCACGGTCTGACAGTCAGCCTTCCCCCAGGTGCAGCGCCTGCTATTGGAGTGATGTGGCCGCTTCCAGCTGTCTGATATGCTGGACACCTCTTTGTTGAAGTTGCAGCATGGTTGATTCTGTGGTGCTGTGGAAAGGATTGTGTTGCTGGGACAGGCCAGAGTATGGAGCCATTAGTGCTCATCACATCGCTGAGACATGGCGGGTGCAGGGACACATGTTTTGCCGTTGGGCTTAGTCAATCCAGTACCATGTGATGCTGGACGCCTGGTTTTTAAGAGGTCTAATAAAAGTACATTTTTAATATTACTTACTACAATAAGAGTGTGCTGAAATGCAAATTTTGTATTTTGCTCCTTTGCAATCACCCCCCTTTTACTGACATTGACAAAAATGTTTTTAAATTTTGGCCTTGTTTATACTTTAACATCTGATTGTTAATGGAGCAGAGTGAGGCACCTGGGGCGAAACATGCCAAGTGAAGTGAGCCCTGCAGGATTACACACTACATTTATTGGGTTCCACTTGCTCAGGTGTTGACATTAACACCCCAAAAAAGTGGAAAACTAGTTCTGAACTTAATGTGACAACCTTTTGTATGTCGAACTTGTGCTTGTGTTGACCCTTTTGTCAATGTCGACCTTGTGCATGTCAACCTTTTTAATGTCGGTCTAGACACTGTCGCTGACCATCAAATGGTTTTTCCGTTGCTCGCAAACCTAAGTCAGAATCTACTTCTTATTTATTAAGCACCTTCTAGAAGATAAAAGATAGAATCTGATTGGTTGCCCATAGCCACATTCCATTGTAAATAGAACTCCCATCTTGGTAATTTTACCTCTAAATCTCTCTGCATATTACATCTGCCCCACTTACATACATACCCCACATGTGGTTTTACCAAGCTACAAATGGCTCAGTTTTTTTGGCTTTTCTTGTTTCATACTACAGCTGGCCATACACTTATGTGACATCTAAGAGGGAGAAGTCGCATAAGATTTTCCTTGAAATGCGATACATCACATTCAGTCCTTTTGCATGCAATTTATCATATGCGATCCCATTCACAGCTGCCATAGGCTGTCCAATCAGATAGATCTTATGTGCAGCACGTCCGATTTCCCACTCCGATCCTATGCGCGGTCCCAGAGACAAAACATATGTGATTAGCTACTTTCATCCGGACCCCCCTCACCTGTGTCCGGACCAGTGACCTCCCTGCACTGTACATCCTCTTCCAGGTACAGGGAGGAGGAGAGCCCGCCCCACAGCAGCAGCAGACAGTCGCTGGGTAAGGGAGGGAGGTTAAGCCGCTGGGGACCCGCCGGGGACCTGCTGCACATAGCCGTCGCAACACAAAGGGCATCTCCTTTGCAATAATTCTGGCATATGTTGGTGCAGTAATGCGGTAGCCGGCAATATGCGGCAAACTGGGGCTGCGGCTTTTAGTGAATCACGCCCTTACTCTGAATCAGACCCAATGGGTGACATTCTATGGGTTGCGATTTGCTTTTTTTGCCGTTAATTAGACCACAAAATGGCGATATCGCATTTTTCCATCAAATCGCCAATTTAATGGGATGCGGTAAGGGACTGAAATCGCATATTATGTGCGTTAAGGTATGCTGACTAAAAGTGCAAGATTAATTTGCATTTTTATCGCATCCAGATGTTTTCGTACAGAACAGTATACAAGTCGCTTATTTAATGCAATGCACATTTGCACATCGCACTTTTTAGGTGTCTAATTAGCGCAGCTATTTCAGACCAGGTTCTGTTTGGCGAAATAGCCAGAACCCTGCACAGATCGCAATGTTCTGTGCAGGGTTCTGCTGTAAAAAATAAAACAAAGGGTTAAAATAAAAAAAAAAAGAGCGTGGGGTCCCCCGCCAGAATATAACCAGCCCCGGGCTCACTGAGCCGGTGCTGGTGACATAAAATCAGGGTCCCCGACAAATCGGGGTCCCCTTGATTTCATGAAACCAGCACCAGGCTCAAGGTCCGGTGCTGGTTCCCAAAATACGGGGGACAAAATGACTAGGGGTCCCCCGTATTTTAAGAACCAGCACCGGACACAACCAGCCAGCAGGGTAATGCCACAGCCGGGGGAAACTTATTATATAAGCTCCCGCGGCCAAAGCATTAACCCCCTGGCTGGTCAGCATGGGCAGGGGTCCTGGGGAAGTGGGGACCCCCCAAAATGAAGGGGTCCCCCCCTCCAGGACTTACCAGCCCATGCTGATAGTCCGGGGCTGTCCCCGATGCCCCTGGGCGGTGGGCATCGGGCTGATGGCTTGTGTAAAAAAAAGAATAAAAACTATTGTTTTTTACTGGCGAACTATGAGTCCCAGCAAGCCTACCCCGCATGCTGGGACTTGGAGAACCACAAGTCCCAGCATGCGGGGCATTAAAGGGCCCGCTGGCACTTGTAGTTCAACAGTAGAAAAATAGTTAACAAAAACACACTGACACACTGTAAAATAAAAGTTTAATACACACATAACACACACACACTGATACTTACCTACCTTGAGCCCGTAGGTCGGTCCCTGGATCCTGGGTCCGGGCTCCGGGGCTCCAGGGCAGAAGAGTCCGGTTCCGGGGCCTTGGTCCTGGTTCCGGGGCTGGTCCTGGGGTTCCGGGGCTCCTGTCCTGAAGAATCCGGGGTCTGGGATCCGAGGTAGTCCCCAGGGGTACCTAAGGAAGCAAATCCTACTCACCTGGTCCCCGGCGACGACCTCGGCATCCTCTCCGGTGACAGCGCTGCTCCCATCTGGTACCCGGCTCGCAGGACTTTGACAGGCGCAGAGATGTTTCCTCCTCGGCGTCTCTGGACAGAATGATTTCTGGCCAATCAGGAGCCGAGAAAGTCGGCTCCTGATTGGCCAGAAATCATTCTGAATACAGACGCCGAGGAAGGAACATCTCTGCGCGTTTTTTTTTTTTTAACTTTGCGCTTTCCTGCAAACGTGCGATTTTCAGACATGAAAATCGCACATTTTCAGGACTAAAGACAGCGCACCAATTCGCTGCAAATCGCACCACTTCGCAATTTTCAAGCTCCAATGCGCATCACATTAAATATGCGAATTTGGACTGAAAAGTGTGATTTGAAAAAGTGCGATTTGCGGCGATGTGGTGCGCTAAAAAAACATGCGCATTTATCTCAAAGCATAGAATGTCACCCAGGATGTCATTAAAATGTCACTCTTTTAAAAATGGACTATGACATGGAGCTGTTGGATAGGTAAATAGTGGTATTCCAGATCTCAGCATGCAATTAAGCTTTCTTCTTAAGTTTATCATAAGTACATTAACAAAAACCTCATCTAAAAATAATTTTTCTGTTAGATGAGGTATATTTAAAAGAACGCGACATTAATAGATGTCTGAACAAGCTCCCTGTTTACTTTAATGCTTTATTCCCCTCTTTTTGTTATTTTTCCTCTTACCTGCACATACAGTATTAAGTTTCTTCTTAACATGTCCTTGTGCTTAAAATGAATCTTTGTACTCAAATAAAGGGTCCGATTCTGGATCACATGTAGTGATCCGAATTTGACCTCTGCCCCGATGGTTGGGATTTACGCACGTGCATGCTCATTTCTGCTTATGTGCAAACTCTGACTGTGGATGAATGCGGCAAAATACGCACTTGCCGTGCTTTTCTCAGCAGGGAATGGGCTTAGGCAGTGGGCAGATGCACCAGCTTTGTTGCTTCATAGGCAGTGGGCATCAGCTTTGTTTCATAGGCACTTTAGGCAGCGGCCACAAGTTCTAATTTTATTTAAGTTTAGTAGCACCACCAGCAGTATTGTTTTAAAGTGTATAACTCCACATAACCCAGTGTGTGCAGTGCACTGCATACTGTACATCCACTGTGTGTAGTACAGTATATGCCGATACTGTGACTGCCGTCTATAGCTCTGTACCTCTGTTTATACGTTACTGTGACTGCTGGTACCCCATCTGTTTATACGGTACTGTGACTACTGTCCGCAGCTCCGTACCTCATCTGTTTATACGTTACTGTGACTGCTGGTACCCCATCTGTTTATAGGGTACTGTGACTGCTGTCCGCAGCTCCATATCAGTTTATAAGGTACTGCTGTGACCGCAGGCCGTACCCCACTGTTTTTTTTTTAATTAATAAAATTATTAAAAGTTAAAAAAAAGAAAAAACAACTCTCTGTCCCACATACTGTGACTGCTCTCCGTAGCTCCGTACCCCATCTGTTTATAAGGTACTGTGAGTGCTGTCCGTACCCCATCTGTTTATAAGGTACTGTGACAGCTATCCGTACCCCATCTGTTTATACGGTACTGTGACTGCTGTCCGCAGCTCCGTACCAGTTTATAAGGTACTGCTGTGACCGCAGGCTGTACCCCACTGTTTTTTTAAATGAATAAAATTATTAAAAGTTTAAAAAAAGAAAAAAAAAATGTCTCTGTCCCACGTACTGTGACTGCTCTCCGTAGCTCCGTACCATCTGTTTATAAGGTACTGTGAGTGCTGTCTGTACCCCATCTGTTGATAAGGTACTGTGACAGCTGTCCGTACCCCATCTGTTTATACGGTACTGTGACTGCTGTCCGTACCCCATATGTTTATACGGTACTGTGGCTGCTGTCCGTACTCCATCTTTTTATACTGTACTGTGGCTGCTGGTACTCCATCTGTTCATAAGGTATTGTGACTGCTGTCCGTGCCCCTTCTGTTTATAAGGTACTGTGACTGCTGTCTGTACCCCATCTGTTTATAAGCGTGGCGAGTGCAGCGAGTCCCGCGAGGGGACGCGGAAAACAATTTAAGTAATCCGTGGGCCCTCACGGGGCTCGCTGCGCTCGCCACGCATCGGGCACGGTGGCTTGCTGCGCTCGCCACGCTATATAGAATCAACTCTATGCCCACTTGGATAGTGGGGAAATTAACAGGACCTTGTTAACATTGAATCCTATGAAAAATCGCATCGAATCGCATCGGATTGCATGCGATCTCACATGCAATTTCGATGCGATTCGATGCGATTTTCCGACCCGATCTTAAAATACTACATAAGTACCCAGAAAGGTTGTTGTCTTAAAACATTAAAGAAAAATAAGTGCTTACAAATCTCCTAAATTCTAAAACTCTTCAAAATGTACAACACAAAAACATAAACAAAGGAAAATATTTTAAGTGTTTTTTGTTATTATGATGTTAGAATGTAGAAGGCCAAAAACTGGGTTGACCATACATGGCTGATGGATCAGACATGGCTACTGGATTAGTGTCATAAGGGAGAGGAGGCTGCACACTGGGGGTCATATTATAAACTGGCCAATGGGCCTTGTTGTTGTCAAGGAATTAGGCTAGTTATCAGTTGGCAAATTAATATCATTGTTGTTAATCTGTGTTGCCATTCCCTGAAGAGTGTTGACCAACAGACAGAGACTACCAATCAGATCAGCATAGACACTTCCTGAGCTACAGAGCCTTGCTCCTTGGAGGGAAGCCAAATAGGTGGCAGCCCCTGTTCCATCATATGAAGGTCTTCTCTCTCCACATCATCTATTATAGATGAAAAGATGTCATCGGGGACATCCATGATCTCCTCTTTCTCTATCCTACTTCTTTTTGGATAGGATGTCCAGGATGGATGAATGGATGGGTGGGTGGGAAGAAGGAGGCCCAGCAACAGCTGGGGATGGTCATCATGAAGACCTTTGTGCATTCAGGCCAGATATGATCCATGAATTCCCAGACAGTTTCTGGATAGAATCTGGACAGAATGAATACCATGAATATCTCAAATAATCCCATTGGGCTGAAAGTTAGTGGGATCCACGTGGTTTTCCATCTCCTGACTTTCTTTCATGACCTCCGCACCGCTGTCTCCGGGGCTGTCACTCAGCAACAAAAAGCTGCATTAGCGGCCGTTGTTCTGTCGCGCGGATAGCTGTTGACTTGATTCCATGGGGTCTTCCTACTTCCCCAGATTAAATTATTAATAAGAACACAATCAAGCCAGATAGGGGTTTTATATATATAGATATTAAACTAAAAAAACAGTTACACACTTGCAGAACATGTCAGTGCTGCATGAAACGCCCACTGCTCCTCGGCTGCACATCATAAACACGATCAAGCCAGATAGGGGTCTTATTGGGGCCTAATTTTTCAAACTGCCATCCTGTCTGCCGCTGCAGTGCCACTCCTAGATGAGCCACTTGCTTGTGACGCACATTTGTGTGGCTTAGCATAGTTATCCAGCTACCTCGGTGCAACCTTTTGCCCTAAAAACAATATTGTGAGGTGTGAGGTGTTCAGAATAGACTGGAAATGAGTGGAAATTAATGTTATTGAGGTTAAAAATAGCGTAGGAGCAAAAAAAATAAAAAAATCTGTGATTTTAGCTGTTTTTATGGGTTTAAAAAAAAAAATACAGATCCAAAACCAAGACCAAAACCAAAAAGGGCGGTGTTGGCAAAACCAAATACAGATCCAAAACCGGAGGCAGATACAGATCCAAGACCAAAACCAAAACCGCAAAAAGTGGCCGGCGAACATCTCTAGTTATTATGGAAATCCCCATGAAAATGCTGGGTGTTTCAATGGATTCAGGGGCAGGCTGATGCCTGCTGGGGGCGGGTGGCTGATGTCACATGACAGCCACCCGTCCTATCAGTTGAGACTGACTTTTATTTGCGAAGGCAGGAGAAATCATGATTTCTCCTGCAGCAGCAGCATGCGAGGGGATGTGTCTTCGTTACATGTTTGCTAGGAGAAACGCTGTATATTCTGCTAATCAACAATATTTTGCAGGTAGAGCCGGATTTAGACTCATGGGGACATAGGCAAGATACCAATTTGGAGCCCATCTCCCTTAAACAGTCAATAGCATAATCCATTCAACTGCCCCAGGTCAGAGTAAGAGGCCAGGAAATCTATGATGAATCTCATCCAGCTACGAAAACCTTAATTTTGAGAAGAGAGGTGTATATATTGTATTTAGAAACAAATGCACTCGCAGGGGACGTTAAAATAAAACTTATCTTATGGAAAGTACATTTTGGCTCAGAACAGAACTGGGGCGGGTATTCGGTGGGGCGGCTCTCCACTGAACAAATATTAATGCACTGGTACCTGGGTACCCTCCTGGGATAGCAGCAAGACTGCAGCCAATGGATAGAGATGAATACGGCGGCATGCCCTGGATTTTACAAAGACACTTGGAGTCAAGCAGAAGTTTTCAACGTTTCAATTGAAATTGATGTTTCAAGATTCGTCTTCCTGATGAAAATTGCTTTATGTAATGGAAACAATGAAACCTTCTGCTTGACTCCAGGTCTCTCTCTCTCTCTCTCTCTCTCTCTCTCTCTCTCTCTATCTCTCTCTCAGTTTTGGACTATATAGTACAGATACATGAAATATATATAGATATAGAAATATAATGAGTCTCCCCCTACTTTCGTGAGAAGTGGAAGTGGAATTTGCATCCCCCGTTCCAACAGTGCTTCTGCCTGCATCTTGCAGGGAAGGAAGCTGCCGTTCCACCCCCAGCAAGTGACACCTCAAGGAAGCTGCCATTTTACCCCCAGCAAGTGACGCCCCAAGGTACGTGCCTCACAAGCCTAGTGAGAAATCCGCTACTGCACATGATAGGGCCACGATAGAGATAAAGTAGCAGCCAATCAGCACCTAACTGCCACATCACAGGCTGTGTTTGAGAAATGAATTTGGGAGCTCATTGGCTGGTACTTTATCCCTCTCCACTTTATCACTTGTTAAGGCTTAATACATTTGGCCACTTGTTACATCACCCGCGTGGAAGCAGTGTCGCATATTGTATGTGTATTGGGATTTCTATGTAGCATAATGAGAACTGGGGGCACCACACATTGCTGCTGCTGGAAGTATCAGGTGTGGATCATAGGGTTAACAGTAATTGGTTCAACAGTATCTAGGGTAACCCTAAAAGGTTGTCATGCAAAAAGGTCGACACAAGGAAAAGGTTAACATGGAAATGCTCAACACATGAAAAGGTTGACATGAGTTTTTCAAGTTTATTTGGGCTTTTCCCTGTGTCGACCTATTTTCCATGTCAACCTAAGTCGACCAATAGTGGTCACCAAAACTGACTATTGACCTAATACATGTGGACCCAATGGACAGGATGCACTTCTGTTTTTTTCTGTCCATATTTGCCTATTACATTTGTCATACTGTAAATAATTTTTCATGGACATGGACAACCAATCCAGGGCACCCCTGCAAGTTGCCCAAGGCACCCCAGGGTGCCACGGCAGCTAGTTTGGGAACCACTGATTTAGCCCATTAAGTAAATATGTGACAAGCGACTAAGGGGTTACTGTACAATTGTGCTTTGTTACCCCAAAGACCCTATGACACTCACAAGGAGATCTGTAGTGTGTAGACCATGGGTCTTCAAACTGTGGCCCTCCAGATGTTGTGAAACTACAAATCCCAGCACAGGGCCGTTTCTAGACAATTTAGCTCCCAGGGCAAAGAAATAAAAATGCGCCCTCCCCCCCCCCATAACATGACATAGAAGAAATTGCCGAAATAAGGGGCGTGGTTTATTTTAAAAAAGTGTGTGGCTTAATATAAGGGGTGTGGTCTAGCAGGAAAACAATTACCTTACATCTCACTTTTGCAACCTGCATGTCCAGACATTGGTTACCGCAGGAATTTTTATTGTCCTCCCGCACTTAAGTTGGCGGGCTGAAGGCCACACAGTGACATAAAAATATAAAGGCCCACACAGTGACCTAGTACGCCTCACAGATCAAGGCCAAACAATGACAGGCTACTTAAATCATTATACACTATTTATCCATGATGCCAATTACACATAACGCCGCACACCGTGATGACAATTACACATTACGCCGCACACTGTGATGACAATTACATATTACACTGCACACCATGATGACAATTATACTTTACGCCGCACACCATGATGGCAATTACACAATACTCCCCACACCGTAATGCCTATTACACATTATGCCCCACATGCTGCTGCCACACAACTGATGCCGTTTACTAATATGCCCCCACAGTGACAGGTATGCCCCCACAGTGCCACACATATATGCCCCCACAGTGCCAAATATGCCCCCACAGTGCCACATATATGCCCCCACAGTGCCACACATATGCCCCCACAGTGCCACACATATGCCCCCACAGTGCCACACATATGCCCCCCTCAGTGCCAGACCTATATGCCCCCACAGTGCCAGAATATTATATCCCAGCAGCAGCACAACTCACTGTTGCTGCTGCTGGGGAGAGCAGAGTCCGGGTCTCCGAGTCCCCCTCCAGTCCCCCCGCCGCTGCTGCTGTTGCTGCTTTCCAGGGAAGGGGAGCGCAAAGCGCGTCTCTCCTTCCCCTTCACTATGTCCCGACCCAGACTGTGACTGGGCTGTCAGCCAATCATACCTCGCGGGCTGGCTCCTGTTTGGCTGCCGGCCCGCGAGCTGATTGGCTAACAGCCCAGTGACACAGCCACGGGAAGGAGAGACGCGCTATGCGCTCCTCTCCCCTCCCCTACCCTCCAAACGGAATCATCTGCGGCAGGGGGCGGCGGACGGGGAGAGGTGGAGGAAGGTGGGGGCAGCGGCGTGGGGGGAGTTGCCGGGCGCCATGGCTGTTCAACAGAGGCGGACAAGCCGTGCGACGCCCCTGGCAGCTACACGGCTTGTCCGCCTCTAGAAACGGCCCTGTCCCAGCATGCCTTGCCACAGTTTCAACACTCCCTTATAGCAAAACTGTGGCAAGGCATGCTGGGATTGGTAGTTTCACAACATATGGAGGGCCACAGTTTGAAGACCCATGGTGTAGACCAGGGCTGGGCAACACCGGCCCTTCAGATATTGATGAACTACACATCCCAGCATGCCTTGCATCAGTTTCAGCATGGCCACATAGCAAAACTAATGCAAAGCATCCTGGGATGTGTAGTTCACTAACATCTGGAGGGCCGGTGTTGCCCAGCCCTGGTGTAGACAATAGTCACATTACTGTTGACACATGTTGGGGCCATGGTTGTCAAAGCAGTTGGAAAGTAAATCTGAATGAGACCCACTCATATTACACAGACCCTGCCCTCTCTGTTTTCAGGATATAACGTTTATCCATTTCCAGGTGCTCCACACTTTTATATTTAGGTTACTCATCCACCTGCTCGGCCCAGCCAAGTTTGTCTCCAGTTACAGCCTCGTAGCTGCGGCACAAAGTAAATGAGCTACTCAGTTCCTGGATAAAATAGTACTCAAAGTGACAGGAGCAGATTTTACACTGGTGAATGTTATCGGCCCTTTTATCTGGTTGAATGGGCTGAACAGGTAATATTAAATGTCCCTCTTGGCAATTAAAGCAGGAACATCAGATCTAATCAGTGTTTTAGCAATGTGTTTGTTTAACCCTTATACTGCCAAAATATAATGATGCCAAGTGTGCAAATCAGTGTTTTGTTGAGTTTTTCTTTTGCTTTTTTTTAAGAGTTGCAAGCAAAGCTAAAATTCTGGGCAAACCCATTCTGCATTGCAGGTGGGGATGGTGTACCATTTCAAATTAGATTTTGGCATAGACTGTGGTTATACGGTCTTTAGGTCGACACAGCAAAGGTTGACATGCACTGGGTCAACCACTGAAGGTTGACCTAATTTAGGTCGACACCGGAAATGGCTAGGTCGACAGTGAAAATGTCGACATGGTTGTTCACTTTTTTTTTAGCCGACATGTGCCGACAGCTGGTATTTCATGCCCTACCATCCACTAGGGCGTGGAGGGAGGGTAGAATAGTGTGCTGAACGTAGCAAGGCATTGTGCTGGAAGCATGGCGAGCGCACTGACTGCCGGCGAAGGGTGGCCCTGGTTTGTATGCCTTGCACAAAGTGTCACTAGCAGTACATGCTTGAGAATATCTCCTGGGGACAGCAGCCTGTGAGTACTTGTGTGTCCCCACTGGAGCCTATCTCCTTCCCCTCCTCTGCCCCAGACCTATCTCCCCCTTCCCTCCTGGAAGTCACAGGTGATTCTGTACCTCAGACTCCTGCCTGTGGCACCGCGATGATTTGGTGATGAGAACCCAACAGTGTGATGGGTTTCATTATCTTATAATATGCAGAATGGGTTGTGGTGTAGTAGTAGCACCATCGCTGCAGGGCATACACACGGACCGATCCATGCTCCATTTCCAAACGATCTAGTCAGATCACTTAGAAATAGGACTGAAATCATCCCGTGTGTATGCCCCTTTTCCACCTACTGTTTGTTCATATAATATACTCAGTACTATGTTTCTGGAAAAATAGGTCCAGGAACTCCAGGTCTGGGGGTGGATCAATTAAATAGAAAAATAATATACATATATAATAAAGAGAGGGAGAGATAGATGTATACATTGTATTTAGAAACAAAGGCACTCACAGGTGACTTTAAAATAAAACTTACAGTATCTTATGGAAAATTAATTTTTAGTTCCTGATGATGTCATATTTAATTAGAGGTTCAGGAACTGAGTTCCTGCTGAAAAATAGCCCTGAATATACTGTGTATTGAGGTTTTGGGTTCTAATGGGTTTTGGCAAAACACCTCCTAAGTGTTTTGTGTTTGGATTTTTTGGGTTTTGGGTTCTAATTTTTTTGTTAAAAAAGCATAAAAACTGCTAAAATCGCAATTTTTTTTTTTTTTGCTCCTACGCTATATTAACCTCAATAACATTCATTTCCACTCATTTCCAGTCTATTCTGAACACCTCACACCTCACAATATTGTTTTTAGGGCAAAAAGTTGCACCGAGGTAGCTGGATAACTATGATAAGCCACACAAGTGGCACAAACACGTGGCTCATGTAAGAGTGGCACTGCAGCGATAGATACGGCAGTATTAGGCAGTGAGCCCCAGACCAGACAGGTAGATACGGCAGTATTAGGCAGTGGGCCCCAGACCAGACGGTAGATACGGCAGTATTAGGCAGTGAGCCCCAGACCACACAGGTAGATACGGCAGTATTAGGCAGTGAGCCCCAGACCAGACAGGTAGATACGGCAGTATTAGGCAGTGGGCCCCAGACCAGACGGTAGATACGGCAGTATTAGGCAGTGAGCCCCAGACCACACAGGTAGATACGGCAGTATTAGGCAGTGAGCCCCAGACCACACAGGTAGATACGGCAGTATTAGGCAGTGAGCCCCAGACCAGACGGTAGATACGGCAGTATTAGGCAGTGAGCCCCAGACCAGACGGTAGATACGGCAGTATTAGGCAGTGAGTCCCAGACCAGATAGGTAGATACGCCAGTAATAGGCAGTGAGCACCAGACCAGACGGTAGATATGGCAGTACTAGGCACCAGGCTGGTAGATAAGACAGAACTAGGCACAAGACAGGTAGATACGTCAGCAATACTAGTATTGTGCACCAGCAGAATTTATAATAATTAATTTTATGGTACTTGTGGAGTATCACGGCTCCCACGATGGGCATCGTATGCCAAAAAAATCGCATCGCATGCGATCGCATACGATTTTGCACTGAAAAGCATCCAAATGCATTGGAATTAGTATTAAACATGTTCAATGGCCCCCAACTGGCATTTTTGAGGCTGTACCACCCCCACTATCAACGCGAACCCGAAGCGTGGCGAGCGCAGCGAGCCCGCGAGGGGCAGCGGTACGCATCCTACGACCTTTTCATACCCCCACTATCCACGTCGGCGTGGAGTTGAGAATAGAAAGTGTGGCGAGCGCAGCGAGCCACCGAGCCCGAAACGTGGTGAGAGCAGCGAGGGGACGCGGATACCTTCACAGGTATCCGCGTCCCCTCACGGGCTTCACAGGCGTCCGCGTCCGCTCGCCACGCTTCGGGCTCGGTGGCTCGCTGCGCTCGCCACACTTTCTATTCTCAACTCCACGCCGACGTGGATAGTGGGGGTATGAAAAGGTCGTAGGACGCGTATGCCGCCCCTCGCGGGCTCGCTGCGCTCGCCATGCTTCGGGTTCGCGTTGATAGTGGGGGTGGTACAGCCTAAAAAATGACAGTTGGGGGCCATTGAACATGTTTAATACTAATTCCAATGCATTTGGATGCTTTTCAGTGCAAAATCGTATGCGATCGCATACGATCAAATCGCATGCGATGCGATCGCATGCGATGCGATTGCATACGATTTTGTAAAAAATCGGCCAAAATCTGTAAAAATCGTATCGCATGCCATTGCATGCCACTATATATGGCATGCGATGGCATGCGATGGGAGCCGTGATACCAAGTACCAATTTTATTATTAGGTACTGCTTGGCAGTGGCACTCAGTGGCACACGTCAGTGCACCAGCAGCATGGAATTATTTTTTACAGTCCCACACAGCACAAGTATTATTTTTTTATTAAATTAGATATAGCAGCCTAGTATGTAGTTGTACTACTAGGTAGGTACACTTAGGCAGTAACACTGCCAGTGGCAACAGTGGACTGAGTAAATAATACTGGCAACCTCTATTCACAGTATTCAGTGCAGGCAGGCAGCACCAGTGGACTATATATAATTCAATTAATTATTAATAATATAGCAGCCTAGTAGGTAGAGAAAATAAACTACTAGGTAGGTAGGCAGGCAGGCAGGCAGTAGCACTGCCAGTGGTCACCACAAAAGGTAGTTATTATATTACACACCACCAGTAGCTTTATGCAGTGCACCAGCAGAATTTATATAATAATTAATTTTATATTAGGTACTGCTTGGCAGTGGCACTCAGTGGCACACCTCAGTGCACCAGCAGCATGGAATTATTTTTTACAGTCCCACACAGCACAAGTATTTTTTTTTTTATTAAATTAGATATAGCAGCCTAGTATGTACTAGGTAGGTACACTAGGTAGGCAGTAGCACTGCCAGTGGCAACAGCGAACTGAGTAAATAAATAATACTGGCAGATTCAGTGCAGGCAGCACCAGTGGTCTATATATAATATAATTAATTATTCATATAATATATATTACAGCACAGCACCAGAGGTAGGCCCCAGCACAGAGGAGGCAGTAGTACTACAGGTACACAGTTAGACTGTCCTCCTTGCTAGGGAGAGCCCACCCTAAGCAGAGAGGAGAACAGAGTACACAGCAGCACTGAGGGAGACAGCCCCAGCGAATAAAATAATGACAGCACAGCACACCAGAGGTAGACCGCACAGAGGAGACAGTAGTACTACAGTAAGTACACAGTTAGACAACACAGCAGTACTGAGAGACAGCCCCAGCGAATAAAAAATATTGCGTTCAAGGTCAAGCTCAAGTTTAAGCCCCAGCAGCAGCACCAACACACCCTCTCCCAACCCACTACTAGACTGGAGTGAAGATGGCGGGCGCAGCAGCTGCTTTTAAAGCCTCGCAAAATCCGGCGCCAGGAGATGACGTTCTGACCACGCGGACGGACCTGAGTCAGGCGGGAATCTCCGAGCGCTCACCCCCCTATATGCTGTTCTGACCCCCATCACCCCCACCCGCCACCGTCCCTCAGAATTTTACTATGGGGCCCACAAAGGTCAAGTTATGCCCCTGATTTCTAGTATAGTCAAATCGTCCATAGCCAAAATGGCATCATGTGTATGCACCTCTATATTTGGGTGGGGTGTGTTCAAACTGAAATCTAAATTGCAGTGTAAAAATAAAACCATCTACTATTTCTGGGCTGCAAAAGCAGCCATTATTTAGCCTTCACAGAACAAAATATAACCTACCCAAATATAAATCTTTTTGCACATTTTATATCAGCCCGACTTGCAGTGCAACATGGTTTTGCCCAGTCGTGTGCTTTTTTTGCTTTGCTTGCAACTCTGAACTAGGCCACAGAAACTCAAGCACTCACACAGAAGGCCATACTTGGCAGAGAAGCTTTGGCTGCCATAGGGCTGTAGTAAGTTCTGATGATGGTGTGTGTGTGTGTAAGGATGTACCAATTTTGACCATGTTGACCTAATTCAGATTGACCTTTTCCATGTGTCGACCCATTTGACTGTCGACCTAGACACTGCAGACCAAATAACCCATACCCTTCAATCTGTCTCAGAATCATACTACAATCATCTAAAAAACATATCGAAAATATGACCTTACCTTACACAAGACATTACAAAAACTCTACTATGCTCTCATTACCTCCTGCATTGATTATTGCAATAGTATTCTTACTGCACGTAACAAAAAGAGACTCTCGCCCCTATAATCCATACTGAAAGCAGCTGTAAGGTTAATCTTCCTTGCTACCGTGTTTCCCGATAATAAGACACTGTCTTATTTTTTTTTTTTCCCTCAAAAAAGACCATAGGTCTTATTTTCGGGGGAGGGCTTATTTTACATGTTACATGCCCCACTGCGCCTTTAAAAAAATGCCATCCCAGTCATCCATAATGTAACGTACGTACCGTACCTGTTGTGTAAGGGGATCTCTCTAAATGCATTATTACCGTACTGTAACGGTATTGTGCCGGCGCTGTGTGGTGAGCAGCAGCCGCGTGATGTGCGCGGCGTGACGTCACGCCGCGCCTACCGCAATGCATCCCTGGGAACGGGAGCTGCGGTGTTGCAGGTGAGCGAGAGGAGGGCAGCGGAGGTCAGCGGGGGTCAGCGGGGGCTGAGCGGGGGCTACACTTATCAAATACCGGTACATAAAATTACATGGGGAAATTGATAGGGCTTAATTTCGGGGGAGGGCTTATTTTGGACCAGCGTCCAAAATCTGGGGTAGGGCTTATTATCGGGGTAGGTCTAATTATCGGGGAAACACGGTAGACATCCATCGTCTGATAATCTGCCTTTTCAGTCCCTTCATTGGTTGCCTATATTCTACGGTGTTCAGTAAAAAAATATTTTTACTTACACATATTGTAAGGCCATAATCCAACCTACACCAATTGTATATCTCTTACCTTATGTCGAAATATCTCCCAACCTTTTTGTTTAAGATCTACGTCTCTCATCCACATGTGTTATTTGCTCCCATTCACGATTGCAGAACTCTTCTGACTGCACCCAATCTGTGTAATGCCCTCTTATGCACAGTAAGACTCTCCAAGCGCTCCCTGAAAGATCACTTCTTTATTCAAGCTTATCATATTTTGAAACCGTCCACATAACCTTTATAAACTTTCCTACCCAATTACATTATCACTGTACAGTCCAAACATATCCTAACGGGATGCGGTCAAAATCCAGGCAGTCGGAATCCCGACAGCCGAAATACCGACTCCGGAATTTATTTTTCCATTCTCCTGACCCCAGGCCAACATTGCCGGATGACATTTCATACAGCCTACCAAAAACCTTTGCAATGTAGTGGGCCATTACGAAATAGATAACACCTATCCTTGTGAATCAAGACCTACAGATGGAGCACCTCCTAGCCAGCCTGAGGAATCACCAGATCCCCTGAGTTGGCACAGGCTGGCGGTCAGGCAATCCATCTGATGGGGACGCGTGAACGTCTCACATGCTCACGCGTCCCTGTCAGCATGGCGGCGGGGAGAGGATTAGGGGGTTAGGGGGGGCTGCGGGCAGAGACGGGGAGCAGCTCGGACTCGGCAAAGGGCGGCGGGCTCCAACAGAACAGGGCGCTCGAGCGTCTTGTGCACACGCGTGCCCCGTTCTGTCGGATGTCAAACAGCAGTGGATGGCGATTCTATCGCCAGGAGCAGCTGAAATGAGAGCTACTCCATCTGTATGTCCCTACAGATTGTGAGACAGGCTTTTTCTACAGATGACTGTCTGAAACTACCTAGTTTGTTTTAGCACTATTATTTTAATCAACTGGTATACTACTAATCATGTATCAAAAAATATATGCTATAGTTATTTTTGCGACCCACGAGGGTGGCATTATTCAAAATGATTATGGGTAGTGCGAACCACATTATATTATATTATATTATTGGGGGGCGGGATAATTGGGGGGGGGTTTATCATTATTATTATTATTTTTTAAGTAACTATTAAGGTATGATAGGGGGGTGCATTTCATGGGTAATGGAGGGAGGGGGAGGGTTATCACATAATATGAATTGTTAGTACATTTATTATTATTTATTATTATTATTTATTATTATTTATTCACTAATATTGGTAATATATATTAATTGATTCTGTTTAATTAATTCTTTGGGTCCCAATTGCCCATGATCGATAAGGGCTGGATGTCCATGCATGCCATTTAGATATACCCTAATTGGGTCTAGCCAATGATACAACTCTCACCCATTCTAATTATTATCATGTATTTTCAATAAAGTTATATGAATTCCTTATTATATGTATATTATTTATTTATTTATTATTATATGATTTTTATGTATGGAAATATTATTGTGTATTTATGTCTATATTAATTATTCATTAATTTGATATAATAATTGTTATTATGAATTTTTTGAGTGTCATTACGTTATATGTGTGTATGTCCCTTTAAGGATTGCGAGTCACTATATATGATCAATTGCTGATATTAAGGAATGAAATAAACAAAGAAATGAGGCGTACAAAATTAAAATGAGGCATGATGAATCTCAATTTGGGCATATGAATTACGATTGTTGTTTTGGAAAGGTGAGCTCGTCAATGGGCTATGCAAATGAGGCTTACATGGCAGTTAAAACGAGGATATTTTACATAATGCTCCATGAGTGAAAACGAGGCTTGAGACACACAAAAACAAAATGGCCGCGGGAGCTTATAAATACAAGCAGATGAAAATGAGGCTTGACGCGCAAACCCGGAAGTGCGGGCTAAATGAATGGCGCGAACAGCGCTGCTATAAAACAGCTAAGCTGTGATCAGAGGGCTCAGACTGAGGAAGCCGCCGACTTCACGAGCAGGCGGAGAAACGCGTTTTTTGAGCCCTATCTTTGCTGGTCCTGTATCTATTCTGCAAGTGCACTTTTAACCCGTGGATTACAAATACTACCTAGCTGGCTGGTCCAGCAGGTGAAGGGTCCCAACACAGCTTTTTCCGGAGTACATCTCTGGTAATATACCAGTTGGAGAGACTGACCTTGATTATCCACCACAGAAAGTTCATGCAGGACTGGTAACTATGAGATTTTATCACTGCCTCTATTAAGCCTCATTTTTCATTCCTGATCCAGTGACTGTAATATTCACAAGAAAAACGGCAATCCCAGCAAATTCAGCTTTTTTATTGCAATATATGTTATATGTTGTTTGTCATGTCTGTCTGTTAAATTGTGCACAATTGTATTGTTATATGAATTTTTGTGTGGATCGATTCCACTTTATATACTTTATATACTTTTTTAATAAATTGATTTATATATTCTTAAAATTGTAAGGACATTCTAATCTTTTCCTGAGCAGGATTGCGCTTCTTAAAGTGCCAGATACTTAGGTATCTGACACTATCTTTTTGTTTTAGCACTGTCTGCAGTTATAAAGCGCAAGGGAATTTGCAGAGATATATAAGAAACTGTTAATAAATGAATAATACATCATTATTATTATTATTATACTACTGGGCTGCACCAATTTGTGGATTAAATAAATTGTTAGACATTGCTATGAGATAAATCAAGGATATTTTTATTTTGCATGCTTTTACCCAACATGCATATTTTGTAAGACTAGTCTTAAGGCCCGTTCGACGGACATTTGAAAGTTTATGCTTTTGCAAATCTTGTTCCACCTACCCTTCCCAACCACAGCAGGGCAGAAGCTGCTGCAGCAGCCAGAGCAACTCTCCAACTATCCACCTACCCTACCCAACCACAGCAGGGCAGAATCTGCTGCAGCAGCCAGAGCAACTCTCCAACTATCCACCTACCCTACCCAACCACAGCAGGGCAGAATCTGCTGCAGCAGCCAGAGCAAGTCTCCAGCTATTCACCTTCCTTTCCCAAACACAGCAGAGCAGAAGCTGCTGCAGCAGCCAGAGCAAGTCTCCAACTATCCACCTACCCTACCCAACCACAGGAAGCTGCTACCGCAGCCAGAGCAGGTCTCCAATTATGCACCTTACCTTCCTAACCACAGCAGGGCAGAAGCTGCTGCAGCAGCCAGAGCAAGTCTCCAGCTATTCACCTTCCTTTCCCAAACACAGCAGAGCAGAAGCTGCTGCAGCCAGAGCAAGTCTCCAACTAGCCACCTACCCTACCCAACCACTGCAGGGCGGAAGCTGCTGCCGCAGTCAGAGCAGGTTCTTGATTATGCACCTTCCCTTACTAACCACAGCAGGGCAGAAGCTACTGCAGCAGCCAGAGAAAGTCTCCAACCATCCACCTACCCTTGCCAACTCAATGAATAAGCAACAATCAAGAGAACAAAATATATATCTGACTAGGGACAGATCTCACATGGATTTCACAACAATATCTACAGTGTTCGATTCACAGACCACTCTGCCGATGAGTCGCTTATGATTTTTAGTTTGTCAAAAGTTTTTTAAAGTTAAACTGTTTTTCATTTAATTGACCCTTATAGGCCTTTAAGGGTCAACTAAAGGGAGTCTGTTTATTGTGTTGTATTCAGAAAGTCATATGCTTTCTATCGTTATATATCACAATGCATGAAAAGAACAGAAATAGCATGGACCATGGACCCTTATGACAGAACCCTTACGGGCTCATCCGATTAAACCCATCTTCGAACTTAGATTGTCTCTTACGATGATAAGGTAGTGTGCAAAGTTTGAAGACTATCATGGAACATCCATGTATGCACACACACACACTCACATACACACACACACACACACACATCGTTCAATTTTACTTATGAAGATACTTTAATCTGTTATGGCATTCAAGGAAAGCCATGTATGACATGTACAAACAAATCTAAACTTCACATGGGTGGAGAAAAATTCAAATCAGATTCCTGGCAACATAAACACAGTGTTATAAACACTGATAATCCACCAGGCCTCCAGAGCACCCATGTATATACTGTACTACTCAGACAATTATCGGAAATTAATGACATAATAAATATAAAGATATAGTAAATGTGGCTAAAACCTGAAAATATACTAAGACACAAGTTATATACTGTAGTATACAATTCTTCAATTAATATATAGGAGCAGGAGTGTAGAGAGGGCTAAACTGGTAGAGCCCATTCTCTATGTGCCAGCAATGGCAAGGATACCGCGGTCCTGCCATTGCTGCTTCTGTGTGAAGTGAGCAGCAGTGTAGGTAAGGCAACCTTGTTACAGCCACCAGTAGCTAAACACCACTCAACCGAGCAAATTACTGTGCTCGGCAGTACATGGACATGGCGGCTTTGCTGCTTGAAGCAGAGGAATGGCTGGTCCCTGGTGACACCAGCACAATTAAGTTGTAATTTTTGAGCACAACACATGTTGTCCGCACACTGTGACTGGATAACCAGAGGAGCCACCTCCACAGCAAGGAGGAGCTCAGTACTGCAGATGAACTTGGACCAGGGCAGAAAGGTAAGTGTGGTTGTTGGAGACATATATGGTGAGGCACTGAGGCAGCCATGGAGAGACACATGGAGGAGAGAAGGTGGAGGCTGAAAGAAAGACTGAGTAAGGAGGAGGATAATAGAGATGGTGAAGGGCAGGCTGAGGGAGATGGGACAGGAGGCTGGAGAAATGAGACAGAAGGATTGAGAGACAGAAGGCTGGATAGACACAGGGCAAGAGTCTGGAGTGACAGAGCTTGAGTGACAGGGGGCAGGAGGCTGGAAACACAGGAACAAGGATTAATGGGGCAGAAGGCTGGAAAGATAGGCCAGGATAAGGAAATAGGTGACATAGGGACATGAGTCTGTTTGAACCTCTGTTGTATAATGCTAATATTGGTTATATTCCTAAGCAAACAGACATCTTCCAGACCATATATGTAACAAAAGAGAAAAAAGCTAGAGATATTATGGGTGCACTCGTGGGTTTGTTATGTGGTATAACAGACCACATAACAAACCCACGAGTGCACCCATAATATCTCTAGCTTTTTTCTCTTTTGTTACATATATGTAATATGTATATATATCTAGAGAAGGGTAGCACCACAGCTGCTTAAAAATAATAAAATATATAAAAGGAAAGCATACAAATAACAGTGTGAAATAAAAATAGAAGAATACAGGAAAAACAGCAGGGAATTCTATATGGTCCGAGCAAAAGGAATAAAATACCTCTTCCAAACGTATAAATCTTCCAGACCATGTGATCTCTATATGAATAGTGGATACTAACTTTCTTTAGAGGTTCCTCATTGCAGAGAAGCCACCATTTAGGTAAGGTGTATTGTTATTTAGTACACATAAAGCTGTGGATTTTATTAGTACTTTAGTAAGTAGGAAAATCTAGCCCTCCATGCCCCATTTTAATACTGCCCCTAGTATTTATTGTTGATCCCCTTTAATTTAACCCCACATGCACACTTAGGGTGCGCTGAGCGCCATGGGTACATGCTACATCTACATGTATAGGATGTACTGTAGGGTTGGGTGTAAATGCTTTTTTTCCCTACAACTTACACACTGGGGCAGGTGTATTAGGCCTGGTGAAGAGATAAAGTGGAAGATGATAACTCAGCAGCCAATCATCTCCTAACTGTAATTTTATCACACACCTAATTGGCTTCTGCGTTATCACCTTCTATTTTATCTCCACTTTATCTCTTCACCAGCCTTAATACATTTGCCCCACTGCACCTATATACCCCAGTTTTGATAAGCATTTATAGCCACGTCAACTGCGCAGGGCCAAATCTAGGATTTTCTTCACTTGGGGCAAGGCAGTAAACTGGCTCAGATCCACCTCCCTCCCCCTTATGCATACGTGTATGGGTATCACATCCAAAGAAAAGATGGTGATACCCTTTAGCAGCCTGTGGGCATCTCTCTGAAGCGCTGTGCGAGGGATCCGTCATGGATCCATCCAGTGTTCCCTCTAATTTTACGAAGGCTGTGTGCGGCTAAAGATTTTGGCTGTGCAACTTTGGAATGAAATTAAAATTTTTGTGCGTCACTTATATATAACTGGAAAATGACATTCAGCATTTGTGTTAACTTTACTTCAAAATGATATTAAACATTTAAACATTCAAAATACAGTACACAATGTAGTTAATGGGTGAAACACACATTGAGTCCACAACTGCAAAAAAGGACCACTTCTGCTTTGTGCGCTCAGTTGTAATGTCTGTGCGCATGCTCCTCAAGGTGTGTGCGCGCGCACGTGCGCACAGCTTAGAGGGAACACTGGATCCATCCCAGCATACTCCGCTGCATCACAAGAGACAGCTGTTATCGCAAGAGTTGTCAATTGCATTAATAATCGCATATGTTAGTGCAGTACTTATATGTTAGTTGGGCGCCCACTAAGCTATTTGCTTAGTTTTACGCATCCCCTCGCGGGGCTCGCTACGCTCGCCATGCTTCGGGCTCGGTGAGTCGCTGCGCTCACCACACTATATAAAATCAACTCCATGCCAACATGTATAGTCACTGGCACACGCAGGGGGGGTTTCTGAGTACCCAGAACCCCCCCCCCCCAGGAGTCTAAGGGCCCTAGGTTGAAAGCTGAGGATCCTCTATTACCATGGGTTCAAGCATTTTAAAAATCAGCCCTTGGGAACCAGAGATATCTGACTTCAAAGCAGTGGTCCCCATCCAAGCCTGTTAATTGCTCTTCCCAGTCAGATATTTCAGGTTCTGTCTGATGGAATATTCCAAAAGGTGGGACTCTACCCCTTTGAAGGACACTAGTAGCTTGTCTCTACTGTGCCCAGAACCAGAGATATCAGCCTTCCAGCAGCTGGTTTTCGCTCCAGCTCCACACACCTGGTATGTATATATACTTGTTGGCGGATTGCTCTGGTTCCTGAACTCTGATCCCCTAGTCCCCAATACCATTTGGTAGGTGGGATTCTCTAGTTTTTAATTCCATTAAAGTCTAAGAAATGTATTTCCGGGAACTGGAGATATCTGCAGTCAAGCAAGCTGTCCTCCCACCAGAAAATTCTGAATAATAAGCCCACTCCACTATACACCCCTCCTCTGCATATTAAACATCCTCTACCACCCTGGAAGTTATGTATCAGGGCCCCATTCATTCAGCCCAATGCCCCCTTCTCCCACCATCTGTGCAGTAAAGGGGTAATTAGTGGAAATTACTGATCCACTCCCTACATGCTGAGCGGTTGATATAATACCCCTATAATACCCCTATAATACCTTATAATATAAGTACCGTTAGTGCATATGCAATTATTATTCATGCGGTAGCCAGCGGATGCTGGCAAAGTGAGGCCGCGGATATTAGAGCATCCTGTCCAAAGTAATTTCAGAAAATAATAAAATAAGACTTGTCCAGTATGGGAAGCTACTGTTTCGTACATTTTATATCAACTTTTAACTTGCGTGAGTACCAGTATACAGTACCTTTTCTTAGTATAGTCAGTGGGATACATATCATTCATCATATTTAACCATTCCGGAGACCAGTGGGTGGGGGGGAACCCACCTTTTGGTGCACTCTAATGCTATGACGCCTATCCATCCAGGTGATGGGTTACGGGGAACTCTAGAAAGGAATGAACATATGAACAGATTATGTTAGAAACCAGATTCTGAGCAGATATAACCTGGAAGAAGTTTAATTAATGGCATGTATATATATATATATATATATATATATATATATATATATATACAGGTATAGATTACCTCCTGGCCCAATTGGACCTAGTAGGGAGAAGCGGCACTCCACGGGCTTAAGACAAAGTTCTGGTTTATTCCAGGTTAAAACAACAAAATAGTACACATATCGTCAACGTTTCAAGACCTCGCAGTCTTTTCTTCAAGACTCGTACTGTGCAGTTAAAGTGATGCTGTGCTCGAGCACAGCATCACTTTAACTGCACAGTACGAGTCTTGAAGAAAAGACCGCGAGGTCTTGAAACGTTGACGA
This sequence comes from Crinia signifera, assembly GCF_055691185.1. Classification (NCBI taxonomy): domain Eukaryota; kingdom Metazoa; phylum Chordata; class Amphibia; order Anura; family Myobatrachidae; genus Crinia; species Crinia signifera. Next base: position 74,130,885 of record NC_139225.1, read on the forward strand.
TATGTGTACTATTTTGTTGTTTTAACCTGGAATAAACCAGAACTTTGTCTTAAGCCCGTGGAGTGCCGCTTCTCCCTACTAGGTCCAATTGGGCCAGGAGGTAATCTATACTAGCAATACCCTAAGGAGGCACCCCGGCATTTGCCCCATCATCCAGAGTGCCGGACAAACTGGATTCTATATATATACAGGGCTATTTTACAGCAGGCACAAAACCATGTGCACTGCAGGTGAGGCAGGTGTAAAACCCCACCCAAATCTAATTATCTCTGCACAAGTAACACCTGCCTCACCTGCAGTGCACATGGTTTTGTCCATCTTAGAAATATTTTGTCAGAAAGAGTGAACTAGAATAAGGGCCTCAGTTCCTGCTGGAGCCTGCTGAAAAATAGCCCTGTATATAATTATATGTTGTCTGGCTATCTGGATGGTAAATCAACAATGTTTAGTTTGAGTGTCACTAGGTTGATACCTTATTGTCGACATGGAGAGAGAGAGAGATGTGTATTAACTTCCAGTTAATGTACATCTATGAATCAGGTCCCTAATGCGGATCTCACTGACAAACCCTAACGCGATGCATTAAGTACACATCCTCTCCATTTATGCAGGTCTCCCTGAAAAACTATGCCCCAAAATGAATATTCTATTATATATATTACTTAAAAGTAGAAAACAAAGGTGCAATCCCATATAATTACATAACACTTAGCTAACTGTAAACCATTAATAGCAGCTTGACTCAAAACCCTTAGGAACAGTTAAAAAGTCATCAGTCAGCTTACAGCTAAACAGAGGGATCTGCAGTATGAATACAGTATGTAAAAGAAATACATGGCTTCCTTTCTACATTGCACAGAATAGGTTGCACATTAGAAAAAGTTTAATGAAAGAACTCCAACCAATTTTAATTTTATTTTTTAATTTACGTGGTGTGTACAGTAATTACACTTAATATGCAAAAACTAAATTGTACTCACCTTGGATACACTGTATGAACTTTGCACTTGTTAGTTGTATCTAAGAACAGGTGCACCTAGAAAGTTACAGTATCTCTTTAGTGAACACACGGAAATGATACTATAACTTCAAATAATTGACTTCAATAAAATGTTTAGGAAGCCTTTGGGAAATATTTACTGTTTGGAGTTCTATTTCACATGGGATGTTGCTATCGGTAACCGATCCGAATCTACTTCTTATTTATCTCGCATCTTTTAGAAGATAAATGATAGTATAGCAATCTCAAAACTGTATATTGCAAAACATAACAAGCTCTTCAAAATGTTCTAGTATGTCCATGCTGCTTTTTATTTTAAAAAAAGCTGCTCATGTACTGTAATCTATTTTTTTTACACCTACAGTACTTTATCTGACACTGATGCAGGGCAAATCTTGTTTGTAAATGGACAAAAACTTATTGCACTGCAGGTGGGGCAGATGTAACATGTGCAGAGAGAGTTTTGGATTTGGGTGGGGTGTGTTCAAACTGAAATCTAAATTGCAGTGTAAAAATAAAGTAGCCTGTATTTACCCAGCACTGAAACAAAATAACCCACACAAATCTAACTCTCTCTGCACATGTTACATCTGCCCCACCTGCAGTGCACATGGTTTTGGGCATTTGCATAGGGCTTAATTCAGACTCGTTTGGACGGGGCCGAAATTGGCCCCCTTTCCAATTGTGCTGGTCTGCACATGGGCGAATATGCACATGCGCAGACCTCCTGTGCAAGCGCCTTCGGTGAGTATCACAGGAAAGGGGGTGGACAAGGGGCTGTTGTAGGGGAATGCAGGCGGGTCGATGCTTGCTCGGTGCGAGCAGCTGACGTCACATGACATCAGTGCCTGCCCCCTTTTCAGGCATCTCCGTCAGAAATAAAAGTCAATTTAGAGTGACTTTTATTTCCGAACAGGAAAAAAATGATTCGATAGTTGGCGACCATCAAATGATTTTTCACTGGTGTGGGCACATGTAAGCATACACATCCTCTCACATGCAAATGCAGGGATTCTCTCAGCGGGGGGGTGGTTACCTGTTCAATAGGATTCGAATACACGCAGCCTATCGAACAGGTCTGTTTGCACCCGGTGTCTCCAGTAGTGCCATGCCCACTTACCATTTGACAGGGCGTAGCTTTACTGCTTTTTATGGAAACCCCCCCCCCCCCCCCCCATTACTGGAGTCTGCCCCTCTGCAGCACTATTTGCAAATTGTTCCTATAACAGAGGAGTGAAGAGGGGGCTGCAATTTACAGGGGCCCCATATATAGTCCCCCCATTCCTGTCATTCCTGCATTTTTCTATGTGTATTTGCTACTGAACACATATACACTTTTACTGCTACTGATACACATGCATTGGACAACACACAAGTTGGTGCCATTAATAAAGCAAACAACTCCTCTGCCACCATTTGCACTATTCTTGCACATACTGAAATAAATGGCTGTTCTCACATTCCGTTTCCTTACACAGAACATGTGCAGTTGTTTTTCTGGAAAGAAAGCAGAGTGCCCTGTTTTGAAGGTCTTTCCATTAACTTTCCACTGCTGCCATATTACAAAACAAACACAGATGAGATCCACTGTGTAATCCGCTTACAATTAGATATGGCTTATTTAACTGTCTCACTTTAAATTTTGCTGACAATTTCTCATTTGTTTCTCTCCTGTAGACAAATGCAAGTGCATACTTAACCCATTTCCTGCCAACTCTGCTTACATCGTTCAGCACTAGGCTTCACCAATAGACTTTTCAAAGTCTACTCATTTTCAATTAATATTTATACTGTTAGATTGACTGTAATGCACTTATTCGGTCTAAGCAATAAACAGCAAGTAATGCGCCAACCATATTGGTAAATAGTGGAAAAAATTATCTAATGAACTTCTATTTCGTAAAACCTGTTTGGCCTGCTGCGAAACTGGTGTCTTTCCAGAAAGCTGAGAGTAGAGCGTACAATGTCACTGTGTCTACTCTACCAAACTCTGCTAGAGACTCACAACATTTTGGGACCTACCCATGAAGGTTTATTGTTTTATTTATTTTTTCAATCTGCATTTTGGACACATTTTTATGGTTAGCTGTTCCATTTAGAGTTCTCCCAGACCCAAATCCATTTACCATTGATACTTTTTGTCAGTGGTATATATTTTTTATTATCTACATAACCCCTTCAGTGGTGTTTTTTTTTTTAGGGAGCGCTCCCCACTGGGCGAGTTTATATTTGGAGCGCTCCCTAAAAAAAACCCACCACTCTCTCCCCGGGTCCGGGCAGCGCCGCTGAACTGTCAATCAGCGGCTGCCCGGCGCCCCTGCTCCCGGCAGCCGGCTTGTCATAAGCCGGCGCCTGAGATGTCAATAGAAAACCCAGAGGGGAGGGGGGAGGAGGAAGAGGCACTGCAGAGGGGAGGGAGCCGGCTCTAAACAGTGGCAATTCTGAGAATTTTCCGGGCTTGCCAGACTGGGCACTGAGGCACAGCCCGGAAAATTCTTGTGATTGCCACTGAAGGGGTTAATAATACGCCATCAGTATTTAACATGATTTACCTTTCTCGTGAGGTCCATCGTTGTCTTCCTCCTCTGTGACATTTTTTACTTTCTTGCGCAGAGTTACGGTCCGATAACAGGGTTTTTACCGCATTTTTGTGGTAGAGCAGTGGTCGCCAAGACGTCGCGTGCGAGCTACCGGTAGCTCACCTGAGCAAAACGGATGGCCAGTGTGTCCGCCTGCCCGCCCGTGTGTCCTGCCGCCGCCCATGTGTCTGGCCACCCACCCGTCAGCTGCTGCTGCCCCTGCCTTCTCCTGTCGGTTCCTTCCCCTGCACACAGAGAGACAGACGCTAGAAGTCATATTTCACCTCTAGCGTCTGACAGGAAGCACAGCTCTGCACTCCCTGTCAAGACGTTGGAAGTGAAAAATTATTTCTAGTGTCTTTCTCTCTGTGTGCAGGGGAAGGCAGGGGCAACAGCAGCTGATGGGCGGGTGGCCAGACACATGGGCGCATATTAACCCCTTGGCAACGAGCTAGAACCCTGGCAAACGGACATTAACCCCCCTTGGCAATGAGCATTAACCCCTGGCAACAAATATTAACCCCATGGCAACAACCAATAACCCCTGGCAATGCATATTAACCCCTTGGCAATGAGCAAGAACCCCTGGCAATGGACATTAACCCTCCTTGGAAACGAGCAAGAACCCCTGACAACTGACATTAACCCCCCCTTGGCAATGAGCAAGAACTCTTTGGCAATGGACATTAACCCCCTTGGCAACAAATATTAACCCCTTGGCAACAAAAAATAACCCCTGGTAATGCATTTTAACCCCTTGGTAACGAGCAAGAATTCCTTTGCAACGGACATTAACCACCCCTTGGCAATGGACAATAACCCCCCTGGCAACGAGCAGTAACCCCTTGGCAATGAGCAATAACCCCTTGGCAATGGACATTAACCCCTTGGCAATGAGTATTGACCCCTTGGCAATGATTATTGACCCCTGGCATTAAGCAGGTAATTTACAATTTATTAGAAGCCTTACTGTGGGGGGCAATGTGGTGTGGCATAGAGATAAAAGAAAAAGGGGGAGGAGAGCAGACTAGGGATGAGGGGTGGGGGAGGGGAGGGGGGGTAGCTCCGATACCTACTAGGTGTTGTCCTATCTCAGTTGAATATGGTATTGAAAGAAGGGAAATATCACAGAGTGGGACCGAAGTTTAGCTGAACTGGGTATATATACGGGACTGCATCCAAACCAAAAGGAGCTGGGGTCGCAAGGAATTCTTTTCCTTAGATGGGTTGTGGGGGGGGGGGGGGGTGCGATGATGCCCTTATAAGTTTTTGAGTCTTTGAACTCCATCCAGCGGAACCAAGTAACCCTGAAGGAAGTATGTGTATCTTCCGTAGAGGATACAATGTCTTCCATGTCCATATAAGAGTCAACTTTAGTAACCCAGTCTCTGATAGTTGGAGGAGAGGAGGATCGCCAGCGTACTGGAATGACTGCCTTAGCTGCGTTATTAAGGTGACCTAGCAAAGATCTCTTATATCTTGGTATCGGGGCAGGGGACAGCTGGAATAGCCAAAACAGTGAGTTAGAGGGGACAGGTTCACCTATGATAATAGCAGAGAGTCTAAGGACCTCTGACCAAAATGGACATAGGGACGAACATTGCCAACATGTATGAAGTGGATTGCCAGGGGCGTTAGAGAAGTGTCAGCAGATTGTAGATAAATAAATGATTTTTTGATGAGTAAAAGCAGTATCTCTGACATTTGTTTAATACAAATTAATTATGCGATTTCCATAAATCGAAAAACTTAAATATTCCAAAAACTGGAATATTTCAGGAAGCTGTAATGGGGGCATGGGTGTGGCAACACAAGACAAACCCCCTGCAACACTCAACGGACACCTGCAACACCCGCTGGCCCAAGGATTAAAGTGGTCATGGAGAGGTGGTTGAACTCCTTTTCCCTTACACTGACCACACACAAAGAAGGGGTGCGGTCACACAATAGTAACTCCAATTAAAATTACAGCACACAGTAGCACCATCACATACACATTACACCAAATGTAGTGCCCCTGATTCATATTACACCACATATAAGTGCCCCTTCTACACATAATGTCCACAGTAGTGCTGCTTATATACATCTGTTGCTGTCACTCCAGCAAGGGTGGGATTAAGGTCTGTGGGGGCCCTGGACAACTAAATTGTGCCCCCCCCCAGTCCGGGATGGAGGCAGTTGGTACCTGGGCAGCGTGGGGTCCAGGCAGTGGGGAACCGGGCAGCACCGCAGTAGGGTCTGTGCAGCACTGGGGAGGCAGCGGGGTCCCTGCGGCGGATCGGCATTCAGCAGCGGGGTGGGATGGGAAATAGTAGCGGTATTGGTGGGGTGGGAAGTGGCTGCTGAATGTGCAACTATATTTTGAAAAAGACTGGCCGTACTAACGAATTCTACAGAGAGTATCGGAATTTGCTCTCCCCGATGTTGTCTAGGCTTTTTTATTGAAGTGGCTTGGGTGGGTAGCTTCCCTACGGAAATGCTGGAGGCACGAATAATTACGATTCCCAAACCAGATAAGGAAATCTCATCCACCTAAGTTAGCTTACACCCGTATGGTCTTGCCTAGACGGCGTGGAGGTTTGGCTCTTCCCGATCTGTCTGCATACCAGGATGCATGCTCAATTAAAATACTGGATAGCCACTCCCATTACATCTCCCTGGGTTGCGCTTGAACAAACTAAATGTTCCTCATAAACCCTTGCAGATATTCTATGGACACCAAGGCACATACGACCAGTAAACTTACCTTTACTCCCCTTTTCCTCCTCTGCTTTACGAACGTGGGACAAATTGGTTTCCTAATTGCCTGAAATTGGCCCCCCTATTGCGGCATTGTCAATGACAGCCATTGCTAGATTGGTTCCCAACTTGAATTTATCTTCATGGCTCCAATGTAATATACGGGTACTGGGTGACCTCTTAGATGGGCATACTTTGCTCACTTTTCCTCAACTTCAGGACCGCTTTGCCATTCCACCCAGTGAATTATTTCATTATATCCAGATACGCCACTGGTTCCAGAGCCTGCCTCGCCCTAGTCGCACTCCTAGTGCTGTAGCCACCTGTGTACTGTCCCGTTTAACATCATCAACGACAGGTAAGGAAATTTCTTTTTGGTATGATGTAATCGTTAATTTGCCCAAATCCCTAAAATCCAATGCTCAGCTTCGCTGGGAGAAAGATCTTAACATTACATTATCAGATCCCCAATGGGAACGGATATATAGCTCATCCTTTCAAATGTCCAGATGCTTGAACCATGCATGTCAAACTGCTTAACAGATTGTACCTCACGCCTGATAGGTTACATACCTACTGGCCATTCTGCTCCAAACTTTGCTGGAGGGCGTGCGGCGAGGTAGGCCACCTCTATCATGTGTTTTGTTCCTGCCCCTCGCTGCGTAACTACTGGATAGATGTCTTTCAGCTGATCAATAAAGTTATGGGCCTCACCCTAAACCCAGCCCCAACGATAGCACTATTACATATCTACCCTCCTGAGGTCCCACCCCATTGTAGATATTTGCTAGGACAAATGTGTATTGCGGCAAGGGCCACACTAGCCCAGGCATGGAAGCAACCCTTACCTCCTTTAGTGATAAAAGTTTTTCGCAAAATCCAATTCCACTTTACAATGGAGACTGAATGTCTCATATTCCTCTAAACCCCCTTCCCCAATTGTGAAATGGATGGCCTGGCATAAATACGTAACTGATGGTGCAGGAGCGGCCCTGGTATCCCAATCCTCCAAGTCGTCCCCTTTGCAGTTCAGTCTGAACGAACCACCTGCTACTTGAATGCTGTCAGGGTTGTATCTCGTATTTCATATGCCTTATGCTGTGTACACACGGGGAGATATATTGCTCAGTCATATATGGCTGAGCAATATATGGCTGAGCAATATATTGCTCAGTTTTTCTACTTTACATCAGCGACCAGAGATGGTCGCTGATGAAAAAGAAACTGCCGGGGGGAGCCCGGCAGTGGTAATCAGCTGATCGCAGGAGCATGTTCCTGCGACCAGCGATCACCACAGGGGCAAAAACGGGAGCGGGCACCCGGCGATATATCGCCGGTGCACACTCCCATTGCGGGTAATATGGTCGCTCAGCGACCATATTTCCCGCGATTTTGCACAAAATCGCCCCTGTGTGTACGCACCATTAATGTTTTCTCACATTGTACTATCCTTTTTGCTATTTACTGTGTTGTGCTTTTTTTTCTTGTTATTGATATATATTACATATTTGTGCTATTACTGTGTGCATTTCTTGCCCATGTTTTTGTCCCCTTCCCCCCTTTTCTCTTCTGTACCCCCTTTTCTTTGTTTGCTGAAAAAATTCAATAAAATATATTGATGGAAAAAGACTGGCCGGCCGTTTATTGGCTGAGAGAATTCTCTCAGCCAATCAGCGGCTTCCCATCTTATTGGCTAAGAGAAGGGTACTTATATGTTAGTTGGGCGCCCACTGTAGTTACTACGCTCATACCCCCACTATCCACGTCGGCATGGAATTGATTCTATATAGTGTGACGAGCGCAGCGAGCCACCGTGCCCGAAGCATGGCGAGGGGATGCAGAAAACTAAGCAAATAGCTTAGTGGGCGCCCAACTAACATATAAGTACCAAGAGAAGTCTCTTGCCAATAAACAGCCAGCCAGTCTGGGTTTTACATTCAGAAGCCACTTCCTGCGCTACCAATACTAGTTCCCATCTGCTGCAGGGACCCCGCTGCTGACTTCCCATCTGCCGCAGGGGCCCCGCCTCTGACTTTTCATCCGCTGCAGGGACCCCGCCGCTGAATGCCCAGCCGCCGCAGGGACCCCCCTGCCCGCCCCGCCCGACTCCGCTGCCCGCCACCCACTCGCCACTGCTGCAGCAGTGCCAGTGTGCGGGCCCCGGAACGACCACCCCTGTTGCCCCGTGGTTAATCCGGCCCTGACTCCAGCAGCTCACTGTCCCTTACCCTCAGCAGCTAGACATGCCCAATGTTCCTCCAGTAGCTTCCCCTCCTCTAAGTCCCTTCAGCACCTTCTCACCCTGTCTTCAGTATGCACAGAGCCTATTCCTCTTAGTGGCTCTTCTTCACTTCAGCGACGGTTATGGCATGACATCCCATACGCTATGCCAGAAGAAGAAGCTACTAGGACAGGCTTTTCTGTTGGAACTATTGTTCAGGGCTGTGGAAGAGGTGGAACTCAGTTCCCCCTACCATTAGGGGTGGTGGAACTCAGTTCCACCCCATTCCCCCTCACTTAAACTCCTGCACTGGCCCCATGCAACAACCACTGGAACCCATGAGACACTAACTGGACCCCTACAATACCTGCTTGAAGTTGGTGTCTGGTCTGGACCTCCTTGAAGTTGGTGTCTGTTGTTAAGGTATTTCAAAATCTCTATAAATCCAATATCCTTAATGCTTCTGTTCCTGAGCATTTGGATATTGAGACAACCTGTAATTAGCTTACTAATAACAATGCAAAAGATGTACAAATAAATCATCCAGGAACATGATACTCCGAATAGCTTCACCATTATTTTCTCACTATTTCAAAAAGTGACTCTCAGCAAAAGAATAACAAATCTAAAAGAAGAATTTTGTTAAGCAATTTGTAATTCCAAAAAGGTGGCTAAGAGTTCCATATGTGCAAGCCAAATAAAATTATCTCATACAGAATGTAATGTTATGCAAACTACAAAAGAATATGCAAAACACAGCTCTGTGTTGGGGCCTCAATGCCACTGAGTGCACAGGAATGTGCTGTGAAGTGTAATAAAACCTTACTATATAAATACACAAATACAAATTTGACTGAATATTTTTGTAAAAAGTAAATTTACGTAGTGTAAATATATTTTCTTTGGATTTGATCACAGGGCCTGTTACTTTCTCATCAGGTTTTATGAACAGAGCGTACTTGGAAGTAGACATATACAGTATTTCAATGTCTCTTTAATGGTAAATGTATAAAATAAATAAACAGAGACTAACTTCAGGTGCATACTCACGGGGCAATTCTCATCTAAGCGATCTGGCTATATTCCGACTTGATTACACAGCAAATTTGTATTTCAAATGGGAAAAACCATGAGCACTGCAGGTGGGGCAAGTGTAACATGTGCAGAGTGATTTAGATTTGGATGAATTGTGTTCAAATTTAAACTAAATTGCAGTGTAAAAATAAAACAGTCAATATTTACCCTGTACAGAAAAAATAAAAAGAATGAACCTAAATCTAACTCTCTCTGCACGTATTTGCCCCACCTGCAGTGCAACAGGGTTTTGCCCATTTTGAGAACAAATTTGCCCTGCGATCAGGTCTGAATTTGGCCCATTGCGTGTTTGTGTTTCCTACAGGGGTGCTGATGGTGTGCCTTGGCAGTTTTAAAATCTTGTGCTGCGAATAAAGGGCCTAATTCAGGCCCGATCGGAAGGGGCCGCATTCTGATGGTGAGGGGTCTGTGCATGTGCAAACCCCCTGTACGAATGCCTGCGATGAGTATTACACTGAATGGATAGGGAAGCGAGGGGGCAGACAGGGGGCAGCCTCTTTTGAAAGCAGAGTGTTTTATGGGCACCCCCATGAAAGCACTGGGCGTTCCCCTGGGAACGCACATATGTCCTTCCCTGGTTTGGGGCGCACGGCTGACGTCACAGCATTTTCACCAATCTCAAATGGAAATAAGAGTCAGTTCTAAATGACTTTGATTACTGAAGGGGAGAGAACTTGCGCTGAGACTCTTGTCCAGCATCATGGATAGGGAACCACACGATATACTTTCCTAAGACTGAAGGACAGATTTGGAAAATGCTTTCTTAGGTTTTTCATGGTAGTATGTATATTTTTTTTTATCAAAAAACAGGGTTTTTACCACATTTTTCCTTTAGAGTATCCTGCCCTGGGTTTGAAAAATGGCAGATAGGTGCTGATTGGTTGGTTGTTTATTACTCTCCATTTTATCACTTTTTGAAGCCTAGTACATCTCGCCCATGAACACACTATGGGCCTGATTCAGACCTGATCGCTGGGCGGCTAATTAGCGGAGCCCAGCCATCAGGTATTTGCCGCCCGCCAGAGTGAGATCCCGCCCTTTGCAAGTGTGTGAATAGCTGTATGAGGGATTCGCCTGCACATCCATTGGCAAGCTGCACACCATGGAATGATTTGTCCCAGTGTGTGCAGTCTGTGTGTAGCTCTGGAGTCACTCGGTGACTGCGATAGAAGCTATCAGTTTGGGGACGGAGTTAACGTCAGAATCCTTAGCTATAAATGCCTGGGCAAGCTTGGGTTTCCCTGACACTCCCAGAAAAGGCTGGTTGCCACCCCCAAACACCAGCTTCATGTCAATCACACTGTGAACGGCCAGCAATTAAAATGTAGCAGGATTGTATTGCAGGACGCCTCACGCATGCATACTATGGGCAGTACGCATACACAGTCTATCGATTATTGCCCAGCCAACAAATTTGTAGCCGTACAATCAGGTGTGAATAGGCCATATAGCACTGTGGGAATACATTACCAAGTAAATGGAGAATCCAGGATTAATGGAATAAACAGTCTGCAATTTTTATGAATGATTCAACCAAAACAGGTGTTAACTAAAAGCAAACACTAGAATAAATATGGGCCTTTATCTGGGTGGGTATAAAACTGAAATAATTCACATAGTTTCTTCCTCATAACAATGCCTTTACATAGGTCTGGATCTCGCCTGTGAATCCTGTCAGCAAGTAGCAACGTACAATATTTTCTTTACTCAGAATTTGCAAAAATCCAACAAGTTTTTTTTTTCTTTTCCTTTCTGCCGCCGGTCATTTGTCTGTCAGTCTGAGTTCTCAGTCTGATACCCACCCACAGATGTCGGAAAAGACCTGGGTTAAAAAAAAAAATTGTAAAAGAAGAAACAGTTCTCACACCTGTGAAAAGCAGCAGAGGAAATTCTGGGCGGCACGAACATGGTCGTGGAGCTGAGTGTATAAATATGCTGCCGGCCAAGGTCACGGAGCAGTGAGCTGGGAAGTTTCAAGCAGGGGATCCCTCCCTGTAACCACAAGATATTTTAGAAACGTGTGAGCCTTTACTTGTATGTTGTTCAAAGCTTTTCTAACTCATGCCTGGCCCATTGGAAATACCAATGGATTTATTTCACAGTTGCCATCTCAGCCTGAGGCTCCGGCAGTCTGGTTACTCCTCTTTTTCAAAAAGAGGAATGAGGGGATGCTATACAGTATATGTGGGTGTGTGTGTATGTACACACACACACACACACACACAAACACACACGCACGTATATTACAATATATAAGCTGGGCATACACTACACAATAGGCTCCATGAGCGATATTGCCAGTATTTCTCTCAAACTCCCAGGCAAATGATATAGTGCACACACTGAACGATATCGCTAATGATATCAATTAGTGATGTCATCCTGTCCCCGCTTTTGACATGCAGATGCAGTGCTTGACAATATAGTCAAAATTGAACTGCATGCAGATGACAGAAGATCTGATTCACTTCTCTTGTATTATTTATTTATTTATTTATTTATTTATTTACAGTTTCTTATATAGCGCAGCAGATTCCGTTGCGCTTTACAATAGTAGACAGTGATAAGACAAACTGGGTAACAACAGACAGACTTGGAGGTAGGAGGGCCCTGCTGCAAGCTTACAATCTATAGGCGTGCAATGCTGGTATATTTGTGTGCAATGGATTCTTTCCTTGGTATAGTAGTACAGAGAAACAATTGTATCATCGAGGACCGTGCATGCGTACCATGGGGGTTATTCTGATTTAATCATATCCCTGCGCATTTGCACGGTGGACCGATTTTTAGCACACGTGCAGAAGCTTGGTGTGAGTGGGCTAGCAGTGCAGGCGGGGGCAAGGGGTGGCAGTGGGGGGCACAGCCCATGGGAATGCCAGGCATTCCATGGGCCTTCCCACAAAAACATTGGCCATTCCCATGGTAATGGCCCAGTGACGCAGGTGTGGGGGGCTGGCAGCTGACGTCAGCAGATGTCAGCTGCCCACCCACTTCCCGCACAAGGTGCGCGGAGATCTGGGACACCACAAAGGTATATCAGATCTGTGAGATACATACTGTAGTTGTAATGGAAGCTAAAGCATTGTAACTGTGTTGGGTGTAATTTCCAGGATGGGGCACCGAGGTTGGTGCAACAGGGGATAAGGAGGCATGATCGTGCATCAAAGTTATTGTGGCACTGCCCCCGCTACACAATGCTAAAATTACCAACATTGTGAGGCAAGGGTACAATGGTTCAATTTAGAGGAAAAGGCACCATTAGATAACTATGTAAGGACTAGGTGATTCATCTCGCCCTATGGGCACTCTTTAGACCGTCATAAGGGGCTCCGCCTACTTAACATGTGAACGCCTTTAGTGTGTGAAATCTGGTTTGTATTATAAGGACGATTATCTGTATTGGTACTATAGTTAGAGGTTTCATTTTTAAGATGAAAAGAGCATTGATTGTGAAGAGGGTGTAGGTTATTTTGTTGGTATGAACAGTGCTTACAGACGATGGGCGTCTGTGGTGTTGGTGTGGCTGGTTGCAGGGGTAATGCGGAATGTAGAGAGACAGGTGCAGTGTTTTGGCAGGTAGATGAGGGGGTGCTGCGTGTGGTGAAAGGGGGGGCATGGTGTCAATGGAGGGGCATGTTTTTTGTGAGTGGTGGAGTTGGAGGTGCATGTCGGTGGTGTGGGTGTGTGAGGGTGCTGTAGTTGGGTGGGGGATGGTTGACGCCAGTTTTAGAGGGGCAGTTGTGGGGTTTTGGGGTGGGTTAGGGAAGCGGATTGGGCATGTTGTGGATGTGTGAAAGGCCGGTGTATCGTTGGTGGGGGAGGGGTGGTGTGGGAGGGGCGGTTGTCGTGTTTGCGCAAGTGGATGGCGGGGTGCTGTGGGTCGTGGTGGAGGAGCGGGTGTGGTGGTACGGTGTGTGTTGTAGTATGGTGTTTGGCAGAGGTGTGCAAGTGTGGCGGGGGGTGCTTGTGGGTGGGCTAGTGTGAGGTGCAAGATAGTGTGTGTGGTGGAGTAACACGTGTTGTGGTGGTCTGTGTGGGTGGTGTGTGTAGGTGTGGTGCGTGGGTGCATTGGTTGCGAAACATGCATTTGCGGGTGTGCTGTGGGAAGTGTGTGGTGTGGTTGGGAGACAGATGGGTGCGTGGTTAATGTGGGAGGGGGATGGGCGGGTACAGTGGCCGGCCTGACTCCTGTCATACATTCAGGGGCCGGCGCAGCAGAGAGCAGACACATGTGCGGGGAGGGAGAGACACTCTCTGAATCCCTCTGCCAGCCTGCACACACATACTGGCGCTGTGCCAGTTAAGTTAAAGATTGAAGGGGGGGGGGGGGTGAGGCTATGAGCAGCATGCGCAGGGACGGGGGGTGGCGCAGTTGAGAGTCCCCCCAGCATGAAGGAATAGACGCAGAGGACGAAAAGGGGGCATGACCTGGCGGGGAACATAATTTGCATATGTCCCACCTTCATTTGCATAGGCACCGCACATTTTTCCCCGCGAGGGTCCCGCTTCATACACTGAAGAAGTTTGGAGGTATGTGGCTGTGCCGGTGCCTCGCAATCACTGCATAATGTGTGGGGACTTTGGGGATGTGTGCACATGATGGGGAATTCTTTCAGTTCCCTACAGCAGCTGAGCTACGTATAGTGTTTGTGAGGACTGGAGTCTGTGACTGTGTGTAGAACTCCGTCCATGACTCCGCCCAGCGTTATACACACAGTCACAGACTGACAATTTTGGCTACATGTATAAAATATGTTTTTGGCAGATTCAGGAGGTGCGTCTGGCTGGAAAACTTGTCCATTCCTCTGGGAAGCCAAGGACGCCACCAAATTTTCCAAAGCCACCCGCCAGTTCTAGGAGAGTAGGAGAGTAGGCAGGTACAGTATGGTTTAATATTATACTATAATATTACCAACGCCGAAACCAAAGAATAGCCCAGTACTCCCACTAGTCATTTGTTTAAAGTGATATTACTGTACAGCTCTCATTTGCTATAAGCAAAGATACCAAAAATCAGACACGACCCTCGACAATACATCTATTTATTTGTAGTACACGGCCTACAGCCACAGGAAACTCTGCTGTTAGGCCTGTGGGTAATCTAGGCACTAGGCACTGTCACAGCTAGGAGGTTTATATACATTGTGGTTTCTTATACAAGGGTATCTTCCAGTCCTGCTTTGCTGACCCATGTCCTTAATTCCATTGAACCATCTAGGGCAGTGGTTCTCAACATCGGTCCTCAGGACCCCCCCCAACAGTTCACATTTTCCAGGTCTCCTCACAGAATAACAAGTGAAATAATTAGCCCCAACTGTGGATCTTTTAAAATTTGTTCAGTGAATAATGAGCGCACCTGTGCACTTGCTGGGTGACCTGGAAAACGTGAACTGTTGGGGGGTCCTGAGGACTAAGGTTGGGAACCACTGATCTAGGGGGTCCATTAGGACCAGGGAGCGAATGAGCGAGAACCGGCTGTAACCCCTCTTTACCCAATGCGTTTTGCCAACCACAGATACACAGGTGTTCACATACCACACCACACAAACACAGGTGTTCACACAGGTGTTGATGCTTATGCAGATAGCAGATACACACCCCAAAAACAGCTGAGACACTCCTGTGTTTTTTCCATCCACTCCCTGGTAACAACTCTATATTGCGAGCGCCATGGTAGCAGCAGCTTGGCACATGTGCAGTTTGATCACAGCACATGCCCAGTCTGCAATAATCAGTCACTTGTGTGCCACAGCATACAAACATGAATTAGGCCCAGAGCCTGGAGTAAAATTATTAACAGGGAACAACAATGGAAGCTGGAAAGGAAAAACATTTGAGTTGTAAATAAACTGTGGCCTATTCCAGCACGAAAATATTGTAGATTTGGTCAGGATGTATTGGCAATATACAAAAGCTTGTAATATATACACATACATCAGGGGCATTTTAACTGAGGCATTTTAACATTGAATAGAACCCACCTAACAATTCATTTAAAGCCAACTAAACAACAGCTAAAAGTTCTTCAACTACAACTCCCAGCATTCACCAAGGAAGCAGCAGATGTTTAAATCTGTGGGACATTTTTCGTTTCTACAGCAGCTGGAGGGCTACAGGTTGGCTAAACTTGTACTAAGTTATACAAATCTTTCTGCTATAGATAACACACTGTAGGAACTATGTTCTGTCTGTCCATCACTCAATTGGAATCACCATTTAATACATATCCCCAGTGACCCTCAGCCTTTCAGCAGACAGTGACCATGTGGGTGGTACGGCTGATTTTGCTTGTATTGAGTCTGATAGGTATATGAGTCTGGCATTCCTTCCTTGCACTGATCTCATGTTGTTTTTATTAAGTACACATGTGAACCTGTTCTCAGAGCTAGATATCTGCAACAAGACACTTGTGAATGTTTATGAAAATTTTGCCTAGCTTTTTTTTCCTGCAGTATTCCAATATCATCAGGTCTTCTGTTAACAATCTAAATTTCCATATTCTCCTGAAGGCAGTAAGAGTGTAGCAACCAAGCGTTAACAGGAATTCCACAGGACCTCAATTAGGCAGGAGGACTTGATTAAGAAGGGCGGCTTTATAAAAACACGAGGAATGCCCATTTGTGGGAAAAGAATCAGCAAAAAAAAAACAAAGATTGCAGACACAAAATTAGTAGCCCGTTATTTCAGTTTCAGTGAACCCTGAAGAGGACAGATTTATATGTAAGCCCTTTATAGATATGTCAGGCATTATGCTAGATGAAATTAGAAAGAAAATTGTCAGGATACAGTATTTTCGAATTTAGCTATTTATTTGTTTTAGGGCATTTTATAAGCGATCTGACTAGATTGATTTGAAAATGCCCCTACATCGCCCCGTGTGTAGGGGCCATAGCGGAAGTGATGTGTGGCCCCGCATGCCGCTATCGCCCAGCAATTAATAGCCTGCATGCTGGATAAATCTAGTGAGATCACCAGTCAGGGCCATTGTTCTCACCGGAGAACACTGTCCCTGACAGATCGCTCAGCACACAACGCTAACACATTGCTGTGCAGCTCTGTGTGCTGAGCGATCTACTGTACGTTGCTCAGATCTCTCATCAGTATCACCCAATGTGTAGGCCAGTGGCGTAACTGCCAAAATAGTATCTGGTGCCCCCCCCCCTAATGCTGCTTACACATTACACCATAATTTCACTTACCCTGTACGTCACATACCGTAATGCTACTTACCCTGTACGCCACACACCGTAATGCTACTTACCCTGTACGCCACACACCATAATGCTACTTACCCTGTACGCCACACTCCGTAATGCTACTTACACTGTACGCCACACACCGTAATGCTACTTACCCTATACGCCACACACAGTAATGCTACTTACCCTGTACGCCACACACCGTAATGCTAATTACCCTATATCGGGAACATCGGAAGACAAATCTTACTGTGTGTACCCACCATTAGATCCACACAGACCCTCCCCAGTGCTTTACCAATAAAAATGGTGCTTACCTCCATTCTTCAAATTGTGTGGTGCTGTACATGGTCCTGTTTATGTTGGTCTAGCAGCCAACAGCCATGGAGGGTGGAGGGGAGGCATGGGTACACATAATGGGATAGCATAGCTGCAAAGGGTACAGATGGGGAAAGCAACAGGGGTGGGGTGGAGTGGGGGAGGGGGGGTCAGAGATAGAGATGGCATAGGGAGCCGAGGCACAGGAGGGGGGAATACACAGCTAGAGGTGATAGAGGCAGGGATGGAGAAAATGCCAAATAAATAGACTACAATATATATATATGAAAGTGAACAGAGGCACAGATGGCAAAGCGGACAAAGGCATAGAATGGGCAGAACCAGGAGAACGCATGGGGTGGGCAGGAGCAAAGGCACACATAGGGTGGGCAGGGGCACACATGGGGTGGGCAGGGGAACACACGGCTTGGACAGGAGCAAGGGCACACATATGGTGGGCAGGGGCACATATGGTGTAGGCAGGGGCACACATGGGGTTATCTGGGGGCAGAGCAACACATACAGGAGGAAATGCACTGTGCAGAGAGGAAGCTACTGAGCTGCAGCCTGCTGTGTTACCTGAGGGTAGAGAAGACCGGCCAGGGGGATCGGGCTGGAGTGCTTTCTCCTCCCCTGCTGTAGCTTGCTGCTACCTGTCAGCTGTTTAGCAGGAGCAGCAGGGAGAGCACTTGTCCTGGCTGTTGCCTTACTGCACTGCAGAGCGTGCTGAGCAGCCAGCATTAACTCCGTGTGCAGACCTTGGGGGAGATTCTCTAAGCTAAAAATGGGGTAAAAACCCGTTATCGGGCATGTGCCAGCAATGTATATATTACTGGCTAATATAGACATTGGTGGCAGTGTTATATATTTGGGCGCTGCTGCGTGCGGGAGAGCTGGTGCTGCCACAGGCGGGGGAGCTGGACAGGCTAATGAACAGAAGAGCCGGCTCCCTGCTCTGTGTGACACTGACACCCTGCGCCCGGCGATCTCCCTGAGAGAGAGACACATTCTCCCAGCTCTATGTGGTGGCAGCATCGGACAGACAACCTGCACCGGGAACACTTCAGTCTGCCTGCACCATTAAGCGTAAATGTACAGCAGGGAGAAGGAGCAGAGGGAGGGAGAAGGGGAGGCAGTGGGGC
This sequence comes from Crinia signifera, assembly GCF_055691185.1. Lineage (NCBI taxonomy): Eukaryota > Metazoa > Chordata > Amphibia > Anura > Myobatrachidae > Crinia > Crinia signifera. Next base: position 74,149,181 of record NC_139225.1, read on the forward strand.
AGTCCGCCGGGCTGAAAGTGGGTAATCTTTCAGCCTGGCGGCCGTGGCAGCGTACACACCTAGCGATGATGGATGAACCTATCCATCATCGATAGACATGCTGGTAAAACCAGCCGACAAGAGACCTTGCTAGCTATGGTGCGGGAGCATGCAGCATCGCTAGTCGGCAATCTATTGGGCATACACAATTTCAGGTGAAAATCATCAAGTGTGTATGGGCCTTTAGTGCATCTAGCTCAATGTGGTCAGAGTGCCTTCTCTTAGACATAGCCAAACTAGGTCAAAGTCTACAGTATGTTGATTTTTCATTATTCCAGGACTGGCATATTGTAGTTATATATTGTATTCAGATCTTATAATTCTAGCCTTAGTATACATTGTATACACAAGGCAAGTGTTTCTGGGTGCAGGGCCTACTCTCCTTCCTGAGTAAAAGTGGACAGTGTGGATGACCAGTGATTCAATTCATGCTGACACTGCTCATCTATCCTGTGCCATGTTCCCAGCACACCAACTTCTGTTCCAATTTGGCTGCCCCTTCCCAGAGGAGCAGCAAGAAAGTTATCAAGCATGCAGAGCCAGATTAAGGTCTAAATGGGCCTGGAGCTGAAAATGATCAAGGGCCTATTATGCGCAATAATAGGGGTTGTGGCCAGCACCTAATAATGTGTGGGGGCGTGACCAGTGTTCTGGTTGGGTGGTCTGCTCATGGGTGTGTCTGTATTTGTGTAAATACTTTCAACTAATTATATATACTGGGAAAAGGCAGGGGGCTGGCATAAGAAAAATGCATGGAGATATATTGGCGGGTGCACTCCAAAGGTGCACCTGCAGGATGCCGCTTTCCTAACATACTGGCGAGGTGAGGCAGCATTCCAGTCATAAAAAAAATACTGAAAACCGAAAACTTGGTAGACAACATTTCAGCACCTTTTATGTGGTCACCTAAGTTTACCACACCATATACCCCTTATATAAATCATGCAACACAATAGTAACCCCCTCATACTGTATTTGCCTCTTACACATTGTGCCACATGGAATGAGCCAAAATCCACACAGATTGAGCCAAAATTCACACTATGGCACACAGATTGAGTAAAAATTCACGTTATGCCACACAGATTAAGCCAAAATTCATATTTTGCCACATGGATTGACCCAAAATACACACTATACCAGACATGTCCAAACAGTGGCCCTCCAGCTGTTGTGAAACTACACGTCCCAGCATGCCTTGACATAGTTTTAGCATTCCCTAATAGCAAAACTGTGGCAATGCATGATGGGACTTGTAGTTTCACAACAGCTGAAGGGCCATAGTTTGGACATGCCTGCACTATACCAAACAGATTGAGCAATAATGCACAATATGCTTTATAAATGGGGGCAACCAGGTATATCTTCGGAACCAACTGACCCATTTACATGTAGGCTTCAAATGATTTTGGTCCCGTGAAACTGGGCCGTTTGGTTCTAGAGATATCTGTCCTCAAACAACATGAACAGCCATGAAATGACATTTCAGAAATGAAAAAAAATTGGTTTACCCGCAATATCTCTAGAGCCAATGAACCCATATGGACCAGCCTGGTATCGTATTGAAGGCCCAGTGATTTGGGTTCCGAGCTTCTGTGATGTCGGAGGGGAACTGCCAGCCGTTGGAACCGGGGGAAGGTCGGAATTAGCGGGTCCCATGTTATCCTATGGGGAAAACGTTCCAGGTTTGCCTGGCGGTATCTCCGGTTCCCGGGGTCTACTGATGCAGGGCTGGGCTCATTGGAAAACCCTGGCCCTCAGCTACAAAATGGGACTATTTGGAGAGTGGGCCTGGAGCTGTAGCTCCATCAGGCCCATTGTTAATCCGGCCCTGCAAGCATGGTGCAGTGCAGTAATTAGGGATGAAGAAGCAGCGCCATTGCATTACAGGAAGTGGAGGTAGAGGGCCCCGGTGAACGATCAGAGGGGTGAGCTATGTGGGGGTGGTGCACCAGGGGGATGGCGGTGGCGCTGCCAGATGGTGGTGTGCCAGAAGTGTACCACTCAAGGCACCATTAGGACACTCATACTTTCCAGTGGCATGCCTGGAAATTTTCTGGGAGAGCCCGCAGCGCAGCTCAGCCCAGAAAATGCCCGTTTGGTAAGGGACTTTTTCCTTGCGGGTGTTTGCACCAGGACCGTGGACAAGTATCTGCAGGTTCCCGGCAGGTATATAGCAATAGACAATATAGCAATAGTCTCGCAGACCCCAGCGCTATTGCCATGCCACTGATCCTCATCATTACTCTGTTTTCAGTTCTCAATTTATTTTGTTTTATGTATGCTGTTTTCCTTACTGTCCAACATTAGAGAGCAATGTGCACCGTACAAATCAATAATAATAATAATAGTAATACTTGTGTTAGATGAAAGAAAATTAAATATTGATAGGTGTAATAGAAAGCTACAGTATAGTGGATTCACCATGATTTCTAGGTATTACAATTAGTTTAAGCAACCACACACCAAACTAAAACCTTCATTAAACCTTTGAGTGCCAACATCTATGTGAGGATATTTAAAATATCAACCAAAAACGCCAGCGTCACTCACATTTGTTATATAAATTCAAATAAAAATTAAAATAAAAAAAAGATTATGGGTGACATTTAATAGAATGCGCTAGTTCAATTTGTGCGATATTTTGGCAACAAAATGGCGTTTCCGCACATTTTGGTGAAACCGCTTACTTAATAAGGCGCGCTAAGTATCGTAAATCGCACTTTTTTACTTGCCGGTTTCAATTTGCATTTTTTCCGCATCCAGATGTTTTCGCATTGAAAAGTATACAAATCGATTATTGAATGTAATGCGCTAACTGAATTTGCTTTTCAAAAGTGTCTAAAAATCACCAATGATGCAGGCCAGGTCCTGATGGGCGAATTGACCCAAAAGCAACTTTGTACAAATGCAGAAATGGTTAATTTTCACACAGGTGTCCACAATTTTATTCATAAAATCCCCTACATATACCCATTAAGGACACATGTGAGACTTTGAGAGATGGAGATTGTGCAGAGTGGTGTTGAGCTGGCTGTTTGTGACTTTGGTCATTTGGAGGAGCTGCGCAGGAGGAGGGAGGTTGCTGCGCGCCAGATCCAGGTACCCAGATTACTGTGTGCTACACGTAGGTATCGTGCTAGGCTGTAACTGGACTCCCTCTCTGATCAACAGGTTGTGTGATTTTTTTGGCTGAACCACACTAACCCTTTGAACTTATTTGAGCAGGTGAGAGATGATTTGGACCCTTATGGGGTTGCCAACTATGCAGTGTCTGGGCTGCAGAAATTAATGTGTGCCCTCTACTTCTTGGCCACAGGCTCCACTCAGGCTGTGACCCCATGGGTCGTTGGGGGTCTCACAAGCAACTTTCTCTAAGCATTTCACTCAAGTGTTCTTTTGCTTTCAAGAAGTTTAGGCACACATACAGATGGAGCTGGCTCCATCTTTGCAGTGGATGACGATTCTACCGCCATCCACCGCAGGCGGCCCACTACTGCCTGGGGCGCGCGCGCCCCGTGGCGACGGAGCTTGGTGGGGGTCCCGCTGCTTCCCCCGCCGTCGCCACCGGTTCCCCTCGCCGCCCCCCCCCCCGAACTGGGCAGTGTCTCCCTGAAGCGGGGTCGGGCAGGGAGACGCTGCCCAGCCGCCATGATCCGCCGTGATACTGGGACGCGCATGCGCGTGAGATGCACGCGCTTCCCAGTCACTATCGCCGGTGAAAGGCATCTGGCGAGTGCCGGCCAAAGATGGAGCTGGCTCCATCTGCATATCAGATTCCCACTTGGGAGTCAGAGTGGCAGGACCTTAAGGTGGCTTTCTATCAGCTCTCAGCATTCCCAAATGTGTTGGGAGCCATAGATTGCAGCCACATTGGGCTTTGGGCACCGCACGTGAGGGGACACGTCTACATCAATCGGCATGGGCATCACTCTCTTAACGTGCAGGTGGTATGTGATGCCAACCTCAAAATACTGTGGTTGCGGACTACCCAGGGAACTGCCATGATGCCTATATTCTGCGCCACTCAGCCCTCTGAGACTGATTCCAGGACCACCAAATGCCAGAAGGCTGGCTACTTGGTAAGTACATTTAAATTTTTGTAAATGATTGGCCATTATGTATAGTGCTATTATGTGTTCATTTACATACTAATCATTTATTGCACTCCTGTGTAGTGTGTGAATAGTGTGTAAAGTATACCCAGAAATGTATCTAACCCTCAATCACTTTCAAAGCTCATGTCAGTCTGGCTAAAATATGGGTATGCTTGTTTTTAAAACCAAAACACACACAGGGAAAGAAAGTATAATGTAGGTGCACTGGAAGTCCTTTTTCCGTTACATAAAATATAACTTTTAATATTTTTGCATTAAAATTCGGTGAAATATTAAAACAATAGAAAGAAATAAAGAGCAGAAATAAGATTAAAAGTGTAATGGCCGCTGCTCGGCTCTATCTTTTATTTTCAGGTTTATAATATCCCTGTATGTTCCTAATATTAGCTGACAGTACTTGTAATTCTCCAATGACTGTCACGTAGGCTCAATGTGCCTCCCAACAAAAGGGGAAAGTTTATTGTGTATTATCAGGGTTCGTTGTAGCACAGATGTATCTTCAATTATAAGTGATACAGTATTTCACTAGTGTGATGTGGTTGTGGGTAAATTTAAGGGCAATTTTGTGGGAAGACGTCAGTCTTTCTGTGTGGGTGGGAGCCGCACTATCGGGGTGATTGGACAGTGTGTACACGTACCACCAATCGTCCAATGTATGGTTCCAATAATATTAGAGTCTATACACCGTCCTGTACATTATAATGTATGTTAGGAGCACATGGTTCCGCCCAACATTAAATAGTTTGGACTGAGGATACAGTATTCCAATTATACCATATGTAACCTTGTTTAAGCTAGGGGAATTTTAAGATTATCCGCCGCTTTTTACTGTTTGGCTTTCACCCTCCTCAAAACAAAGTTTCCTGTATATGTCTGTCTCTGATTTCTACACTGTGCGTGAGTTAAGGGATATTTAAATATCAGCTACTTTATAATTTATGAGCTGTTACCCCACTCCCACAGTGTTTGACGGTGTCTAGATAGTATCACACCTTCAGATGGACTTTTATTGTATTTAAAGCAGAATTTGCTGTTGCTGTTGAGCTAAGGGAAATATATCTCAGCCTTATATTTGTAAGCTTTTACCCCACTCAAAACAGCTTCCTATTGTAATTGTTGTTCTTAATATTGGACGGTGTGTATGGAGGGCACCAATCTTCCAATCTCTGCTTTATTCGAAATTCAGAGATTTCTAGGTACAAAAACAGGTGCAGATATATTATTGGTGGCTTTGCACACCAGTATATTGTTTTTCAGAAGTTGACATGTTTATTATTGCTAGGCTATTAGTCCCACATATAACATCTTTAGAGACTGCCGCAATTTATTGTGTGGCACAGTCAGAAGAAGTTTCTTTTTTTCTTTTTTTTTTTTATTATTTTTTACCCTCTTAGTGCATTTCCCACATATTTCATATTTATTCTGTTACATCAATAGGAGTTATTATAAGGGATAGAGTAACGGCTTAGAGAAGTATTATTGGGCTGCTTGAAATGGGGTTTGTTAGACATATATAGTAGCCGCTAATATGTGCCGGCTTTCATCCGGCACCCAAGATGGCTGCCTCACACTTTACATGCTCCTGAACATCTCTACAAAACAGCTTAAATTCTATACAGCAGACTTAAAAATCATCAAAAATATCCAGGGACTTACCTTTAACTTGTACTTCACTACATGGATGTCTCTTCAGAACAAACGGATTGCACTCCTGCACTGAGATGCACACTGGATTGGATTTAAACCCCTGCCCCTTCTACAAGGACTGGCTTTACATCTTCAGGGAACATCACAGAACAAGGTACTGGAAAAACTAAACTATCTCTATCAAGGTCCCCCATTGACATCAGTTACCTATGCTTTCCGTCCAGTTACATATGTTTCTCTGTTCAGAAACGAACTCTGATCCTTTCCCTTAAAAAGAATCTGAAATAAAATACCCCCAGCCCCTGGATTTCACAATCACACAGGGCCCAGTTTATTCCCAAGAGACTGGTTATCTCTACAAAGAACATACACTTCAAAAGCCTCACGCTGGGATTTCACACCTTTATTGGGATTGTCTTGTAACACCTCTCCAGAAGCCTGCTTTGTTCCCAAATAACTTGTGTGACTAAATCACTAAATCAGCAACTGAAAAGGAAAGTTACTTGTAGTTTATTTTAATGAATACCTGTCCAAAATACATCTTTGTACAAGAAAGAAACAACCTAATATAGCAATAACCTGGAGCTACATAGACTTGAGCAAAAGTGTTTTCAACATACTGGATACCACAAATATGGCGCCGCAGAAGGCTGCCTTGGAGCTGTGCAGCTCAACCAAACTATATGTCTCCCCTTGTCTCCCCCTGTCCTTGTCCTCATTCACCACCCCCTCGAGTGTGGTGACCCCGCCAAGTGTGGTGACAAAGCACAGCAGAGAAGCTCTTCTGAAATGGAGCTCACCCCTGGAGCAGACCACCCGTATGGGCCTGACGGAGCGGGAGGTGGGCAGATTGGCAGCCCTCACAGTCCACACTGCCCTTGCTGCCCTGTGCAGAAAGGATGCACCAAAGTTGTTGCCAGCAGGGAAGTCTGGCATGGTCGAATGGTGCAGTAACCGCAATAGGGGCTGCCGGGCCGGAGTCGCTGTCAGGTGGAAACGCAGAGGCCATAGATCTGCCCTCCCAGCAATCATGCTATCAAACACGAGATCTCTTGCGAACAAGATGGATGAGCTGTCTCTGCTAATACAAGATGCAAGGTCGGCCACTGCAAGATCCTCCATCCTATGCTTCACAGAAACCTGGCTGGAAGACCATATTGCTGAATCTTCAGTGACTCTGTCAGGCTTCAGCCTCTTCAGGGCCGACCGCGACAAAGAGCTCTCGGGCAAATCCAAAGGAGGGGGCATCTGTCTGTACATTAACGACAGGTGGTGCACAGACATAAAGTCCCTGGGCAAGTCATGCAGCCCCCAACTAGAGACTCTTACCATCAAATGCAAACCTTTCTACTCCCCTCGGGAAATTGCCTCTATTATCCTAGTAGGAGTATACATCCCCCCACAACCAAGACCAACAGAAGCCCAACTTCAGCTGGCCACTCTGATAACGGACACCGAACTTAGACACCCAGACTCGCTGCTCATTGTGCTTGGTGACTTCAACTGTGCCAACCTGAGCCAGGAGCTCCCAAAATACACCCAGCAGGTCACATGCCACACAAGAGAGGGGCGAACGCTAGACCACTGCTACACCACCATAAAGTCTGCATACCGATCCATACCCCATGCAGCACTGGGTCTCTCCGACCACTGCATAGTCCACCTTCTTCCGACATATATCCAGAAGCTAAAGTCTGCTAAGCCTGTTACCAAGTCTGTCAAAAACTGGTCAATCGAGGCAAAAACAAAGCTTCAGGCCTGCTTCGACTGCACTGACTGGATGGTGTTCAAAGCCTCTGCCTCTGACATAGATGAACTAGCGGATGCAGTGACATCCTACATCAGCTTCTGCGAGGACTTATGTGTACCAACCAAGCAAATCCGATCCTTTAACAACAACAAGCCATGGTTCGGTAGCCAGCTCAGGAAACTCCGCCGAGCCAAGGAGGTGGCATACAGCAGCGGGGACAGGACACAGTACAAAGAAGCCAGGAACTCCTTGACTCGGGGTATCAAACTTGCAAAAAGGGAATATACAAACAAGCTGACACACAACCTCACAGCAAAGGACCCTGCGGCAGTATGGAAGGGCATGCAAAACATAACAAATTACAAGAAAGCCCAAACACAGTCTGAAACCAGCCATGAACTTGCAGAAGACCTGAACAAGTTCTACTGCAGATTTGAGCAGGCCGTACCTCCCCCACTCCATCCCAAAGACCACCACACCCAGGCCCTCCACTTGGACCAAGGCGAGGTAGAAGCAGTACTCAAAAGAATAAAACCTAAGAAGGCTGCAGGACCGGATGGTGTGTCACCATCCAGCCTTAGGACCTGTGCAGCTCAGCTCGCCCCCATCTTCACAACGATATTCAACTCCTCCCTGGACTTGTGCAAGGTTCCTGCCTGCTTCAAACGCTCTATCATCATCCCGGTCCCTAAGAAAACACCCACGAAGGACCTAAATGACTTCAGGCCAATTGCACTAACCTCAGTGGCCATGAAAGCATTTGAAAGACTAGTACTGAAGCACCTGAAAGAAGTGACAAACTCTCACCTTGACCCCATGCAGTTTGCCTACCGGGCGAACAGAAGTGTAGAGGATGCGGTCAACCTCGGGCTGCACCATATTTTACAACACCTCGACCACCAAGGCACCTATGCAAGAGTCCTATTCGTGGACTTCAGCTCAGCATTTAATACTATCGTTCCCAGCATCCTGCAGCCAAAACTCCTCTCCTTAGGAGTCCCAGGATCAACATGCTCATGGATAGTGGACTTTCTAACAGCAAGGGAACAGGTGGTCAAAGCCGGCGCCTTCTCGTCCAGCACACGAACAATCAGTACTGGAGCCCCCCAAGGATGCGTCCTCTCCCCTCTGCTCTTCTCTCTCTACACGAATGACTGCACCTCAGCTGAACAGTCAGTGAAAATCATCAAATTCGCAGATGACACCACTATCATCGGCCTAATCAAGGATAGTGATGAGACCGCGTACAGGCATGCAGTGGAGAAGCTGACACAGTGGTGCAGCAGCAACAACCTCAATCTAAACCCCACCAAAACAGTTGAGATGGTGGTCGACTACAGGAAAAAAACAAATGCGCTAGCCCCGCTAACAATAGCCAACGCAGTGGTGTCGCGGGTTGATTCCTTCAAATTCCTAGGGACAACCATGTCCAGTGACCTAAGATGGGGATTAAACATAACCACAAACATCAAAAAGGCCCAACAGCGCCTGTTCTTCCTGAGGCAACTCAGGAAATTCAACATCCCAAAGGAGCTGCTGTGCGTATTTTACACCGCCATCGTGGAGTCTGTCTTATGTTCCTCGATCACAATCTGGTACGGTGGCGCAAGCGAGAACGACAAACAAAAACTGCAGAGGGTAGTGAAGACTGCGGAAAGGATCATAGGGACCGACCTCCCCCCGATAAGGGATCTGTTCTCATCCAGGGTAAGGAAACGTGCTGAGAAGATTGCAAACGACAAGCTGCATCCCGGTCACAACCTGTTCGACATCCTACCATCCAGAAGACGGTTCAGGTCCATCCCCGTCAAAACGTCCAGATCAGCAAGAAGCTTCTTTCCGTTAGCCGTCCATCACCTGAACAATCCAACCAAAGCGAATGCAATCCCAATATCAACAGCCAAACAACATGTCCCTACTTGGCGACCTGACCACCATAGTCGTAGCTAGAAATTAAATGCTTGTAATGTCTTTATGTAATATATGTAATGTCTCCCTCCCCCCCTTTTCATCCCTGCTTGATGCTGCACTGTAATCCACAAAAAATTCCTAGTGTGCGCAAGCACACATGGCCAATAAAGTTGATTCTATTCTATTCTATTCTATTCTATTCTATCCCCGCATAGCCCTTATGCTGTTGCCGTGCTGGCTGTTATAGTATCCCTGTCCGTTAAAACGGACATGCAGCGGCTGTTAAAGTCCGCACTGAAGATATAGTGAGGCGGCTATACTGATAGCTGCTCGCCCGTTATTAAGATATAAACGGCTTGTTTATATACATTTTGACACTTTTAGGAACATATAAGACAGAGGAGCTGCGGCCACTCGCTGCCTTGGCAGCGAGTGGCCGCAGCTCCTCTGTCTTATATGTTCCTAAAAGTGTCAAAATGTATATAAATTTGTTTGTAGCAATTATGTGGTAAAAGTTATATGTGGTGATAAACTGATAGGCAGCAAGTGGAAGCGCAGCCGAGTACAAGTACCGCTTGTAGCAGATAGCCGGCTGCTGCTATAATACAAGCCGTTTATATCTTGATAACGGGCGAGCAGCTATCAGTATAGCCGCCTCACTATATCTTCAGTGCGGACTTTAACAGCCGCTGCATGTCCGTTTTAACGGACAGGGATACTATAACAGCCAGCACGGCAACAGCATAAGGGCTATGCGGGGATGAAAGCCGGCACATATTAGCGGCTACTATATATGTCTAACAAACCCCATTTCAAGCAGCCCAATAATACTTCTCTAAGCCGTTACTCTATCCCTTATAATAACTCCTATTGATGTAACAGAATAAATATGAAATATGTGGGAAATGCACTAAGAGGGTAAAAAATAATAAAAAAAAAAAAGAAAAAAAGAAACTTCTTCTGACTGTGCCACACAATAAATTGCGGCAGTCTCTAAAGATGTTATATGTGGGACTAATAGCCTAGCAATAATAAACATGTCAACTTCTGAAAAACAATATACTGGTGTGCAAAGCCACCAATAATATATCTGCACCTGTTTTTGTACCTAGAAATCTCTGAATTTCGAATAAAGCAGAGATTGGAAGATTGGTGCCCTCCATACACACCGTCCAATATTAAGAACAACAATTACAATAGGAAGCTGTTTTGAGTGGGGTAAAAGCTTACAAATATAAGGCTGAGATATATTTCCCTTAGCTCAACAGCAACAGCAAATTCTGCTTTAAATACAATAAAAGTCCATCTGAAGGTGTGATACTATCTAGACACCGTCAAACACTGTGGGAGTGGGGTAACAGCTCATAAATTATAAAGTAGCTGATATTTAAATATCCCTTAACTCACGCACAGTGTAGAAATCAGAGACAGACATATACAGGAAACTTTGTTTTGAGGAGGGTGAAAGCCGAACAGTAAAAAGCGGCGGATAATCTTAAAATTCCCCTAGCTTAAACAAGGTTACATATGGTATAATTGGAATACTGTATCCTCAGTCCAAACTATTTAATGTTGGGCGGAACCATGTGCTCCTAACATACATTATAATGTACAGGACGGTGTATAGACTCTAATATTATTGGAACCATACATTGGACGATTGGTGGTACGTGTACACACTGTCCAATCACCCCGATAGTGCGGCTCCCACCCACACAGAAAGACTGACGTCTTCCCACAAAATTGCCCTTAAATTTACCCACAACCACATCACACTAGTGAAATACTGTATCACTTATAATTGAAGATACATCTGTGCTACAACGAACCCTGATAATACACAATAAACTTTCCCCTTTTGTTGGGAGGCACATTGAGCCTACGTGACAGTCATTGGAGAATTACAAGTACTGTCAGCTAATATTAGGAACATACAGGGATATTATAAACCTGAAAATAAAAGATAGAGCCGAGCAGCGGCCATTACACTTTTAATCTTATTTCTGCTCTTTATTTCTTTCTATTGTTTTAATATTTCACCGAATTTTAATGCAAAAATATTAAAAGTTATATTTTATGTAACGGAAAAAGGACTTCCAGTGCACCTACATTATACTTTCTTTCCCTGTGTGTGTTGTGTATAGATATACAAGTAGTAGGTAGCACCTCCAACTGTCAATACAATAAGGATATTATTCCCACTAAATACCAGTATTTGAGGAGATACGAAAGTACCATTACTTAAAAGACTGGTGCGGGTATCACCCTCCCCCCCTTTTTTCAGTTGTTTTTAAAACCACTAATTACCAACAGTAAGTGTACTCTTTACTATAGTGCATGTTTTTTTTTTACTCTGAAGTGGCACTTTAGTGTGTTTTGTCTTCTGATATGTCCAATCTATAGGTGTAATCAGTCCCTCTCTTTTACCATACTTCTTTAAATATCGGTGTTTTGGCTATTGGTCATTTAAAACAAATGGACATACCTGTATGTTACCATATACTGTACTGGCCTAATTTTTTCTTTTAAGGTGACTCAAGATATAGGTGTCTCCAGTGGCTCATGACACCTCTATGTTCCCCGCAAGGCCCTGCACAGTACCGCTATAACGATGCACACGTTGCCACCCGCAAAGTCGTGGAACGCACCTTCGGGGTGCTGAAAAGTCACCTCAGGTGTTTGGACAGATCATCTGCTTTACCACCCAGCAACAGTAGTAATGATTGTCCATGCTTGCTGCATGTTACATAACATTGGCCCTTATTTTGATCTGAGCGGTACGGACCGCGTGCGGCCGTACCGCCGATGTTTACACTCTGCACATGCGCAGAGGTCACTCTGCGCATGTGCAGGGGAATTCGCCGAGTAAAAAATTTAGACGCCGCAAAGGGGGCGTATAGGGGTGTGAGGGGCTTAATAGCCTCATTACCCTATGTATACGCCCAGCGTTTCATGGGCGTTCCCATGCAAACGCGGGGCGTATGCATGGTAATGAGGCTATGACGCCAGTGATGGGGGCGGAAAGCTGACATCGCCGGATGTCAGCTGCCCGCCCCAATACAAGCTTTCACACGGACGATTGTCCGTGTGCTCTAAGCTTGCGTGAGCGGGGGGAGCGTGCGGCCCTGCCTTCGATGGTCATCGACCATCGAATGCAGGGGGCAGCTCCCAACATGGTGGAGGCGTACGCCCCGCAATTTTCATGCGGATCGGCAGCCGTCCGTGTACGGACGGCCGTGCCGATCCGTCTTGTAGGCGGGGATTCGTCTGGTGCGGTCGGAGCCGCATATGCGGCTCGACCGCACCAACCAGAATAAGGGCCATTGTCCTTTCCCAACCATCTTATGTGGAGGATGGCAATGCAGCAGTCGTACAGGAAGCGGATACTACGCCACCTACTGTAGTTAGGAGTACGCGGAGGGGGGATCTGATGCGTAGGGAGATCATAAGGCGCTATTTCTCAGGTAATTGCATTTATAAACTATCATACCATGTACCTTTGGTATAAGTGTGTTTGCATACCATAAACCATTTGCCATACATTATCAGCAATATTTAGGTGAATAGTCAGAGCCCAATGCAAGGACCTGCTTAACCTGAGGTTTCCCTTGGTGGTGACATGCTGGTAAGTATATTTTTACAATACTGTATGGCAATTTAAAAAATGACCTAAAACACCAATATATTTTCAGGGGCGTGGCCTGGCGAGCTGACCGAGAAGACGTGCTTCACCGGAGCTCCTGCTAACCTAAACTATTATCACCCCTAAAACAGCCTTCACCCTCCTCAGCTCGCTTCCCCACCCTATCCCTTGTCCCAGCTACATCACCCGCCTGTCCTGGTCCGGGTTGCGGAGCCGGGCGGCACTTTTCAGAGCCGCCGCGGGTTGCGGCCTGGCCCGGGGATAGCAGCCGGGGCCTCAATTCCTGGAAGCCGGACGGAGCGGCGATACACCAGAAGGCGCCGCACGCGTGGCAGTCGAGAGAAGGCTTCATCCCCCTCTCCTGCACGCGATCACCGCTACCTCCCGCCCAGCCGCTGGACAGCTTGGAGCCCTCCCTGAGACGGAGAAGGAACGGAGGGGGACCCCCGCCAGCATCAACACCGGCGACCGCAACTCCGCTTCTCCCTAGCGGTAAGGCTAGATCCCCCCCTCCCCGACCACAGCATATCCCCAGTTGGGGAACAGTCTCCAGCGGCACTCACCCACTCCTTGGCCGTGGCTGGTCCCGGCCATCACCCCATACACCACGTGGCTCCGCCATCTTCCCTGCTCCCCCACTACAGCCAGAGGTCCCCTGCAGCTACATACCAACAGCCCCCTCTGGGACTGCCACAGATCGAGGCACTGTGCTGCACCCTGCAGAGCAAGCAAATCCTTGCTCCCTCATTATCAGCTGCTACACTGCAGAGGCCTGAGTGCTGCCCACCCCTTCTCACTCTCTCTGGAGGATCTCAAAGGCAGCAAAACACCACGCTGCACCCCAGATCCTGCATCGTCTCCTCTCTAGGGCATAATAATAGCCCCATCTCCCAGTTCTCCCAGGGGCTGACTCGATCACCACAGAGGGCGCTATAATACAAGACACCCTCCTGCTTGCTAACTCCCTCAATCTGGGCTCAATGTGAACACCCACGCCACAGGCCCACCTCTCCGGGACTACCACAACTTGTGATGTGCATGCAGTAACGACTTGTTACATTATCCCCCACGGTGCCTAGCTCTACCTGCTCATTACTTCAACAGTCAGTGCCTCATTTAAATATGCCCCCAAAGAAACCCAAGGAAACAGCCCCAGCAAAAATAAATATGCCAGCCGGGAAACCCTCCCAAACCTCACAACTACAGACAAGCCCCATACAGAAGTCGTACACCCCGCTAGAGGGCCAGGGAGTGCAAAACCCCCCTACAGGGCTGGCGGGTATAAATGTTGAATCCGACGAACCAGTTACAGTAAAGTCCCTCTGCCAGGTCTTCTCTGCATTCCAGGCAGAGATAGCCAAAGACCTAAAGCTAGCCATCCGCGAGGTTAAAACTGAACTGGTGGCGATCGGAGACAGGACGGATCATCTAGAGAAGAAAATGGAGGAGTTGGTCGCATCCCATAATGACCTAGTATCTTCTTATGACCGTCAGCAAACTGAAATCACCCAATTCAAAACCAAACTTGCGGACTTGGAGGACAGATCCAGAAGGAATAACATCAAGATCAGGGGCATTCCAGAATCTGTATCCAACTCCGAACTTGAGGGCTACGCCACAGCACTGTTCTCAAGGCTCCTCCCCTCCGCTGATCCTAAAGATCTTCTCATTGACCGCATCCACCGCCTGCCAAGACCCAAATCAATCCCAACCGACCTACCCAAAGACACCCTCCTCCGTGTTCATTTCTTTACCGTTAAGGAGCAAATTCTGAAAGCAGCCCGAGAGGCAAGGAAAACCGATGCCCTTGGAGGCCTCCAGCTGTTCCAGGATCTGTCCCCTGCGACCCTGACCAGCAGAAGAGCCTTCGCCCCTATCACCATGGCACTGCGCACCCATGAGATCCGGTACCGCTGGGGGTTCCCTGTAAAGCTGATTATCACCCATGATGATACCACCTATACTGTGCCCACCCTGGAAGCAGGAATGAAGCTCCTGTCGGATTGGGACATTTCTACTACAGGTCCCCAAGGGCAGAAGCGCCCCCAACCCCTCCGTCAGGATTGGGCAGACACCTGATGACTTTGGTACAATTATAGACATCTTCTCTTGTACTTGATTACCCAAGCCAGCCTACCCTCTCACCTCCATGCCGTGGGGTGAGATATACACGATAAGTATCAGTTTTATTAATCCCGATTGGTTACAGGTTGTTAGGCATTGGGACGTTATACACTGATGATTGGTGTAAGTTATTGTTAACCTAAAGTTAGCCTGTTAAAAGTTTTGGGCTGTACGTAGCGTACCCTCACAGCAGCTGCGATATATACATATATATTAGAAAATTATATACAGTGCTGGCCTATCCGTTTCCCCTGAGGCCCACAGGTGGTACATTAGTTAAAAATAATGTGTTGTTTAGTTACTAAGGGAAAAAAACAAAAACAAAAAAAAAAAAACAGGTCAATGTTGTTACCGGAGAGGTGGCCCTCCTCTCTTCCCTGATTTACAGAGAAGCCAGGCCGCCACCCCCACAACCCCTAGATACTACTGCATGAATAACTTTTCTCTTTCCCCTGCAGTAGTCATGCGGGTCCTAGCCGACGGACCCTTTGTTTTACCTTTCCCTTTACTCTTTCCCTTTACTCTTTTCTCTATTTGTTACATGTTCCCCCTCCCCCCCCCCGGACTGCATTCCTTACCGCTAATCCCCTTGACTCACTGTTCCCTCCCAAGGACACAGCCGACATGCCCACAACACCTTTTGAGGATATACTATGCCTAAGCTATTATCTTTAAATGTTAAGGGGTTAAATTCCCCACATAAACGCAGGATGGCTCTATCCTACTTTCACAAACAGAGGGCGGACATAGTGGCCCTCCAGGAGACGCACTTCGCCGCCCTGAACCCACCCATGTTTAAAGACTCTAACTACCCGACAGCCTACTATGCAAATGGCCCTTTCAAGCGTAATGGGGTTGCTATCCTTTTTAACCGCCACACTCCTTTTACATGCCAGACCCATACGGCTGATAAGAACGGCAGATACCTGATCCTTACCGGCCTACTAGAAGATAGACTGACGACCATTGTATCTATTTATGCCCCCAACACAAACCAAGTTGCCTTCCTCCGCAAACTCTTTCTCCTTGTACAAAAAACCTCAAAAGGCTCATTGATATTGCTTGGTGACTTTAATTTAGTTCTTGATCCCCGCCTGGATAAATCCCGCCTCCCCCCTACCCATCATTCGCATTCGGATAACCAATCGACAGCCTTCCGTAACTTACTCCTAGAATTCGATTTGTACGATACCTGGCGAACAACTTACCCGACCGGCCGAGAATACACTTTCCACTCCCAAGTCCACAACACCTATTCTAGAATTGACTATATTCTCTGTGACAAATGGTCCCTCCAACACTCCGCGCAAATTGACATACTCCCCATTACCTGGTCCGACCATGCCCCTGTGGTATGGCATTGGAACTTCCTCCCCTCAAAACCCCCCCCCCCAGACCCTGGCGTCTATTTCCTCACTTATTAAAAGACCCCTCAGCCAAAGACGCCATACTGAAAGCAATTGAAGCGTATATGTCTAACAACCACACAACAGATACCTCGGTGATCAACCATTGGTGTGCCTTTAAGGCGGTCACTAGAGGAGCAGCCATACAAGCCGGAGCCTCATTAAAACGCAAGACTATTGCAACTCAAAAAGCCCTAGAAGCCAAACTAATTGACCTAGATGACAAGAATAAGATATCCCCCTCCCCCTCCCTAAAGATAGAGTTGGCGTCAGTACGAAGCCAACTCCAGAAACTACTACTTGCCCGAACCCAATCAGCTCTAAATAGGATAAGACACAGATTTTACTTAGCCAGTAATAGATCGGGCAGAATGTTAGCCCGAAAACTAAGAGCTCAGCAGGCCAGAAATAGAATTAAATACATCATCTCCCCTAGTAAAGAAAAAATACTCAACCCTAAATCTATTGCAAACCAATTTGCGGAGTACTACTCTAAGCTTTATAATCTCTCCCTAGATCCTTCCACACCACAACCCACGGAGGCCACTATCAGTGACTTCCTAAATAGCCTTCAATTCCCCTCGCTCTCTCCAGAACAGCTAGAATCCCTCAACGCGCCTTGGTCCCAGGAAGAAATCCAGTTGGTCATTAAGTCACTCCCCAGCAACAAAGCCCCAGGGCCGGATGGCTTTATCACAGAATTCTATAAGTCTTTTAGCGACTTGCTGACCCCCTACCTCAGAGACCTTTTCAATGAGCTTTCGTCTGCAGGTCAGGCCCCTCCAGAATTGTTGGAAGCTCGGATTGTAACCATCCCGAAACCAGGCAAAAACCCTGCGTTGTGCCAAAATTATCGCCCGATAGCCTTGCTGAACACCGATATTAAAATCTTCGCTAAGTTAATGGCATCCCGAATTAATCGCTTCCTACCCGGACTGGTCCACCCGGACCAGACGGGGTTTATCCCTGGGCGGCAGGCCCCGGACAATACTAGAAGAGTTTTCAACTTGGTCGACTCATTATCCCCAAGCCAGGACCTGCTTCTCCTCTCACTCGATGCCGAAAAGGCATTCGACCGACTTAACTGGCAATACATGCGAGAGGTCCTGTCGCGTTTTGGCTTCAAGGACCGGATCCTGAGCTCAATTATGTCTCTATATAGTTCTCCGTCGGCCAGGGTGTTCAGCAACGGATTTCTATCCACCCCCTTCCCAATCTCCAACGGCACAAGGCAGGGTTGTCCACTCTCCCCCCTGGTATTTGTTCTATCCATCGAACCACTAGCTATGTCCATTCGCAACAATCCTAATATACCAGGTCTACAGGTAGGCTCCTCTAACCATAAATTGAGTCTATTTGCAGATGACGTCCTACTATTCGTGACAGACCCCACCAATACACTCCCCCACATTCACTCGACGCTGTCCTCCTATAGCGCTGCCTCTTATTACAAGCTTAACACATCCAAAACCGACGCCCTCCCGATTAACCTTGCGGAATCTCTCCCTTCCTTGAAATCCACTTATAACTACAACTGGCAACCCAATTCTATGAAATATCTTGACATACACATTCCCCCAAACATGAAAGATGTATTTGAAGTTAATCTGTCCCCCCTACTCACATCCCTCACATCAATCTCCAGATCATGGATGTCATTCGAAATCTCATGGATGGGAAGGATAGCGGCATTCAAAATGTCGCTCCTACCCAAACTCATGTACCTGTTCCGTACCATTCCTTACATATTCCCGAAAAAATCCCTGCATATGGCCACCTCCATCCTGACTAAATACGTATGGTTGACAAAACCCCCAGCTATGGCCCGCTCCAAAATGTCCCTTCCTAGGGCGTTTGGAGGACTCGACCTCCCCGACCTGTCCCAGTACCAGGCCGCCTGTCTCCTGGCCCCATCCAAACATTATTTTGAAACCCCCTCACGAAGAGCCTGGGTGGAAATCGAACAATTTTATTCCCCGCACATCCCCCTCCCCGACCTTCTAAAGATCCCTAAGCATATTAGACCCCCCCTACCAGCCCTACTCCCAGCGACAATTGCCACCCTGCATGTATGGGATCAACTACTCACTACCCTCCGAGCACATACGACTCTTATCACTACTCTCCCTATCACCACAATGGCAAAAATTATACCTAATCTTAATTTGAACATCTGGAAACGTAATGGAATCAAAACCTTGGGTGACGTGACCAACGTAAATACGATTCTCCCCTTCGCTTCCCTTCAAGAGACATACCTTCTTCCCTCCCATGAACACTACCACTACCTGCAGCTGGCCCATTGGTGGAATTCCCACTTCTCCAAACGCCCCCCCCCCAGAGGCTCACCACCAGACGGCCCTCTCCCGTCCCCTTATGACGCTCTCTACTGGTGACATCTCCTTCTGGTACAGGATACTGATAACCCCCCCTGAGTTCACCAAAACAGCGGCCCATAAGAAATGGGAGAAAGACCTAGGCGTCCAGTTTTCAGCCACCCAATGGGGCAAGATTTTCCTGTCCTCACACAATATGTCCCGCTGCCTCAATCATTCCGAGATGCATATAAAATTGATTAACCGTCTCTACCTAACCCCTGAACGACTCCACACCTTCTGGCCAACATGTTCCAACATGTGCTGGCGTCAATGTGGAAACATAGGTAGCATATTTCATATCTTCTGGGCATGCCCCAAACTCAGGGAATATTGGGGAGAAGTCTTCAACCTGATCTCTATAGTGATTCAGATAAACCTCCCACCTGACCCACTTTTAGCCCTACTTCACATATACCCCCAGGAACTCCCATCGGAGAAAACATATGTGCTAGGACACATACTTATCGCAGCTCGGGCAACCCTAGCCCAGCATTGGAAACTGTCTTCCCCACCAGCCCTCCCCCAGGTCATCATAAAAATAAACCACCATTATCTTATGGAGACCAGCTCCCAATTCTATTCGACCAACACCTCTCCATCCCATTCCAGATGGTCCCTGTGGCAAGACTACATAACAAAGGGACCGGGGACCAGGCTCTCCCCCGCTGACCACCCCGGGCAACCACCCATGTTCAGTTTGAATGAAACTCCAGATCCAGAATCCCCTCCTCCCTAGGTGTTAAACAATAGTTAGATCAGACCAGGCCAGGATAAATGTGCCAGGAGTATTTAGATAGACCCACCTCGGCTTGCCTTGTTGTTTACTCGGTATGTGTATCACCTATATTATGTATAACCCGCTCTGCGCAGCGGAATGTTGTGCAGGGTCTCATTTATTTTATCTGTATGACATCTATTGAATTTACAAGACTATGTTTTAAGTGCAAGATTGTACCGTATTTAATTCAGAATGCTGTCCCCCCCCCCCTCCTCCCCCATGTCCCCTCTTTTTTCTTTTCTGTACCCCATATAAAATTTGTGTTAATAAAAATTTATTGATGGAAAAAAAAAACACCAATATATTTTAACACCTTAACTCAGGGCTGGGCAATTGCGGCCCTCCAGATGTTGATGAACTACACATCCCAGCATGCCTTGCATCAGTTTCAGCATGGCCACATAGCAAAACTAATGCAAAGCATCCCGGGATGTGTAGTTCATCAACATCTGGAGGGCCGCAATTGCCCAGCCCTCCCTTAACTGCACAGTACCATAGTGGATTACACCATTTTAGTTTAATTACCCAAATCATTACGATGGAAAAAAAAACACAGACACATTTTACTGTAAAGGAACGTCTTTACTAATGTAAGAGATGCTTATTTTGTGCAATTACTGCTCCATAAATTGTCAAGAACACATTATGCATGCCAAAACTGTACTATAACAAAAATAAACATTTGTAACTATTACAATCATTTTTTTGGAACCTGTATAAGCGCACATCCCCCCTTTGCCCCTGACCCCAGGCCACCCCTGGTTCACACACTCCTACGTGGGGGTAAAGTTGGTGAGCCACTCAGTAGTGTACTTGACACACTGCTAATTGTGGATGTAGCTGCACCTAATAAATATAATTCTTGGTTATTTAATTTTGTCTGCAGGGCAACCAATGCATTAGTTTGTGCTGATATGGCTTGTGTTTGACCATGTACACTCTCATTTAGGATGGCTACATTATTGTTTTGGACCAGTAGGGCCTGGCTGATTTCGCCCAGACGTGTGTCCAGGGTGGTTACCATTCTTACTTGTGTGCCCACACTTACACGGACACTGGTGGCCAAGTTGCTGAAAGATATTTCTTAGGTATCCTTGCATATTGCCCATTTGATGGCTTTGCATCTCCATGAACTCTATTTGTTTGTGTTTAAATGTATGTAATGAGCATGAACTCATCTGCTGAAGATGGTGTGTGGGGTGTTTGGGTGAGTGTGGTTTGCTGGGGTGTCACCACAGTTGATGGCCTTTGACTGACAGTTTTCGCTGTGTTTTCTTCCTCAGGTGAGAGTGCTTCGACTGGTTGAAGAATTATTTCGGTATCTTCTTCCATCATCTCTTAACTAATTAACCATCATCTCTTAACTAATTATTAACACTATAGTATCTCACTGGCGTGCCACACTGGGCTTCCTAGCTTATGATAGTTTTTGTGGTGCCGCACCCTGCACCTAGATATAGCGCTAGGGACCCACAATATACAGAGAAGCCTTGACGTGGCTTGGGGGCATATCATACAACTGCGCAGGTATATGTAACCAATATCTCTGAATTCTATGATCATGTAGTGTTCAAGATTGGTTACTAATACTATTCAGTGAGCTGGGGGGAAAATGTATTGTTTTACTTTCTCAGTATTTAACCCCTCCCTCATGCACCTGAGTAATATTACTGAACTAATTGAGCATCTACCACTATCTGTATCATCTCTGTTGTGTCTGATGGTTGCACCACTAGTTGTGATGATCCTGTTGAAAATGAGAAATGGTAAGTATTCCACCATAATTTTGCAGCATGTGTCATATTGCATTTAAGGTGTGTTTTGGATTATGGAACAAAAAACTGTGGACGTAGGAGGGTTTCTCCGGCTCCTCCCTCGTCCACAGAGCCTGGCGCTTGTTTGAAAAAGAATAACTTGTAAAATACAAGAATTATAAAGCTCTAAAAAAACAGCTGCAGCAAATGCAAGTAGGGTGCTGATAGCCCACTCAAGAGATATAGGAAAAAATGGGATTTGCACTTGTGCTACTGAGTCTATGGTAATAACCTGTGAACCACACTGAACAAAAGGACACCTGGACACACTTGGAATAATTAAGATCAAATTTTATGTATAAAAAAAACGATGATAAAATTACATACAGACATATAAGTACGTTAAAAAGCAGATGCAATCAAATTGATATAATATAACTTCTCATATGATTAGTTGTTAGATGAGACAAAAAAGCGCTTGAAATAAGGCAAATAGCAATAGCCAACTCCAATGGGGTCACGAAATGCTGATTTAAGGAATTAGTTTCCAGGAGCAATAAAAACTCAGTAATGGATTGTAGCAGCCAGAGTGTTAGTAGCAGGGGTCAAGTGGTTAGAAGGTTTAGGGAAGGTACAAGCCAGAGCAAACTTCTGAGAACAGGGGATAAGCTGCGTGAAGCCTGTTAGCGCATGCAACGCCAGGTAGAAACAGTCAGGTAACGCAATGTATCCTTTCTATTATGCTCACCCTCCTAGATGGTAGATGCTAGAGGGGTCGGGGAACCCGATGACAAGGTGGCTCGACCTGATATACGTGGTGGTATAGTGTCCGTGAGTGAGTACTCCAGCAGAATGGAGGGGTCGGGGAGCCCGATGGCACGGCGGCTCGACCCGATACACGTGACGGTGTAGCGTCTGTGAGTGAGTGCTCCGGCAGGATGCGGCAGATGGAATAGCCGTGGGATGGGGTCCAAGTACTGCTGGCTGTAGGTACTGTGGAGACGGAGGAGGGTTACGCCCCAGTTTTGATGCATGTGCACAGCGTTTATTCCCTGCTGCTCAGCAGCCGACAGGGGGGACTCCCAACAGCCTCCCCTTGCCTCGGGACCCTGCCGGCCACGGGCAGGGCCGGCAACAGAAATTTTGGGTCCCGGTACATGGACATTTCCGTGCCCCCTCCCAACAAATAAACCCTCTAGACATCCCTCCACTACAGCCCCCTGGCTGGTACATTATTGTTGTTCAAAGGGCCACAAACAGCCTGTTGCTGCAAATGTGGAGGACTGCAGGAGGCTGTCAGTATGCCCACCCCCAACACCCGAGCACTAGGGAGCGGCAAGTCAGCAAACCACTGCACCGTGCGCTGACTTTTTTTGCCACTGTCCGCTCCGGCATGGCTAGCGCACCTAGTGCGCTCAGCAGCAGCAGGGAGGTGCAGGTTTGGAGAGACTCTGCTGCGGGCTGGAGTCTGGGTGGACAGCCCGTGACAGGCAGGAGTCTGTGCACAGAGGGGCCTTGCCTTGGACTTATGGCTAATGGCTGATGGAGGAGGGGAGGTGCCGGGACTGGTAGGCGAAGAGGGCAGCACAACATCACCGGCGTCTGGAGAGAGAAGAGGGCGGTGCAAGGCACACATCTACATTGTCTGGGGGAATGGAAGAGGGTGGCGCAGGACACACATCTCCAATGTCTGGGGGGAGGGGAGAAGGCAGTGCAGGGCGCACATAACCAGCGTCTAGGGGGAGGGGGTGATGCTGCCCTTTTCTACTATGAACATAGAAGCATAGTGATCATGGGACCCCTCCGACCCTTGTGGCCCGGGTCAGACGTCCCCCTTGACCCCCCTGTCACCGGGCCTGGCCGCGGGAGGGACGCAGGAATGTCCCCGAAAACCGGGACATTCCTGCAGTAATCAGGACTGTTGGGAAGTATGCATGACCCAGCATCACCAACAATTGCAATTTATGACCATTACATTTACATAAGTTGACCTTGCTGAGATATGTAGTTCCACAGCAGCACTATTGTTATGCAAACATTACAAGAGAGCATTACAGTTATAAAACATTGCAATGGTTGATGTACATGAAAATGTGTGATCATTTACCAGCTTGGGGTGGCGTTGGTGGCCTATCGGTGTCGGCAACATGGAGCCCAGGAAGGACCTCTGTTGGGATTATTCTTTTGAATTGCTTCTCATATGATGTATATGTGACCGGTTGGGTGTTGCCTCCTCCAGTGCAGCTGGCCTCTTTAATTTCGGTGGCCATCTTGGCTTTGAGTAGCATTTTGATGTCATTAAAGCGCTTTTGACATTTCTTACGCTTTTGTGCCTGCTACTTTGGAACTCTCTTCCTGGAGAAGTGGTGTCAGCAGACACAATAAATACGTTTAAAATAAGGTTGGGTAAACATTTATTGGTTGAAAACATCCATAAGTACGAATAAGTAACATACTCTGTCTTTAAATTATCAGAACATACTACATAACAAGGGATTAGCCATTATAAACATAGGTTGAACTAGATGGACGCAAGTCTTTATTCAGCCTCAACTACTATGTAACGGCATTGACTGCGCCAGTGATGGATTCCCACATGGCCCTCTTCTGCAGTGGTCCTGTTGTTGTGCTTCCCCAGCAGCCTGTCAAATATGGGCACTATGGCGTGGAGAAGGGCCGCATTTTCCTCATAAGAGAAACGCACCTTATGGCCACTTTGGGTGTGGCCACTTTTTGGCTCCACCTCAACCTCCTCTGTGGCCATGACTCCCTCCTCCTCTAGGGCAGCATCACCCTCCTCCTCACCTCCATATTCCTAGACCTCAGGCCAGTCGACCTCAGACATGTGGCCCTCCTGCAGCTCCTTCTCGGACTGTGTGCTGAACAGGTCCTCCTGTGTGAGGGGATGAGATGGCGAGGCAAGAAGGTCCTCCACTGTGCTCCTCTGGGGTCCGCCCTGGCCCAGGCCTTGTTGTGGCCATGCTGGCTGGCAAAGTGCTGCCTCTCCCTCTCACACTGCTGGCTCTAAGTGTGCCTCTGCTGCCTCTCTCCCTGGCTCCTCTGGCTTTGCTGCTGCCTGTATCTGGCCCACTGCTACCTCTGCCACCTGCACTCACTGTCCCTCCTCCTCTCCTATCCATTCTCCTCACCTTACTACCTTTCAAAGGTCAAAATGGCACCTGTGCCCCTTTATATAGGGGGTGTGATGCATATTGTAGGGGACTTAGGTGGGTCAATAGGTTAGGGGGTTCTTTGGCATGCGGAGGCAGTGTTGTAATTCGCATTCTGGTTGATCAGAAAATCGCACATGACCTGCGCTGGAAATCGCTCATTACTGTGTCATAAATTCGCACCACATCGCACCACATCGCATCTCACCGCACTTTTTGGGCACATTAGCGCATCCCATTAAATAATCGGTTTTGGAGAAAAAATGTGATTTGAAAAAGTGCGATACGGTGCGATAAGGTGCGATTTAGAAATGTTACTAAAACTCGTATTCTATTAAATGTCACCCTATATATCCAATCGAAGGTAAACGTAACAGACCATTATGATGAATAAAATTGTTTGGAAATTTTAACATTTTGACAAATTCGCTTGGCGCTCAAAGAGTTAAGAAGTGTTTGCTTGAAATCCATAATGCACATTTGTTTTATTATGTAAAATGTTTTTCGAATAAACGATATTGTGATAACAATACATTACTCATAATTTTTTTTTATTGTAGCAAAAAAAAAAAAAGTAACTTGACATGTTTAATCCTCCCTTAACAATCAGTGTAACATTTTCATTATGATACATAGATTCAGTAAGCTGATTCTTTCTTGGCAAATGTATTCTGGAAACCTTCATCAATTTGGGAATTGTTTCATGTTTGCTGATCCTTTGTGATTGTATTGTTTTCAGAATGTCATGTGCTATTGTAATATTGTATAAGATGTCTTATCATAGTGCCCTTTTACATTAACAGAGGTGAAAAGGATTAGGAAATAATTTTAGCAATATAAAGGTACTTTTTTTTTTTCAAAGGGCAATAAGAGAAATGAATCATTGATGTGATGTAAGACGTATGGTCCAATAAAGAGAAAAAATATATATTTTTATTGTAAATGATTTGGTTAAGTATGAAAAGCTGGAATCCTGACAGTGGAATTCCGATGGTCAAAATGACAACAGATCCCATGAGTATCACTATTTCAGGTAATTTAAAGGTAGGTAAGCAATGTAATAAAGCAATGAGGAAGGCAAGTCAGGTGCTTGGTTTCATATGGAGAGGAATCAGTGAGAATACCTGGATGGTTATTGTATATTAGTGTTCCCATGCCCTTTTGTGTCTGCAGATTTCCTGGCCCCAGCTTGTTTAGTGTTCCAAACATATACAGCATGGGTCTTCAAACTGTGGCCCTCCAGATGTTGTGAAACGACAAATCCCAGCATGCCTTGCCACAGTTTTGCTATAAGGGAGTGTTAAAACTGTATCACGGCATGCTGGGATTTGTAGTTTCACAGCATCTGGAGGGCCACAGTTTGAAGACCCATGACCTACAGGAAAAAGATACAGAAAAAGTTAGGGTGCTAGTCTGATTTCCAACAGGCAATATACTGCTCTGACCCTTTAGCCACTTGATTGATTACAGGTTGCTGCTCCAATCAACTGGTAAGTGCTGAGTATGCAGTGTTGCCTGTGCCAACCAAATGGTTTTACTAAATAATCGGTACTTATGTAATATCTGGACTCCCGTTTTTCTTATGAGACCGCGTCCCCTCGCGGGGCTCGCTGCGCTCACCACGCTTCGGGCACGGTGACTCGCTGCGCTCGCCACACTATATAAAATCAACTCCATGCGTAGTTGGATAGTAGGGGTATGAAAAAATGGGGTGCATTTAACATGGGAGTCCAGATAATACATAAGTACCAAATAATCAAATAAGTCATTGCATGGATCTGAATAGAGATTTATTGTACCAATTAAAATAACTAATCGGCCTGCTCCTATTGAGGCAACCATAATCCAATTACACTAAAATAGCACATAAAAAAACCACATAGAAGGTAACATATGAAAAAAACATAAAACAACAATGTTGCAACAATAAATGATACTAAAGAATGTGTAAGTGTTTATCTGCCAGCATAAAATGTATATTCCGTCAGTATGTGGCAACTGCAATTGGTGAAACATTCAGAGTGACATAATAGGATGAGATTTTTTGACTTTTGAGACTTTTAGTCAAAAAACGTTCAAATTCACCTGATTTGTATTATTCGCACATGTAATAGGGTGCGAATTGTGGTATAATTTGCACTTTTTCCAACATACTGGCCTACGCATGGTTCTGTAAAAAAATGTGTTAAAGTGAAAAATAAAAAAACAAAAACGGCATGGTACGTCTGTAATGCGGGGCCACATGTCTGCAAACAAAACAGACCCCTGGGGTAAGCTGGCCTATCAGGAATCAAGACATCCGCCCCTGTTACCGATCCATATAAAATACTCTGTAATGTCAAATAGCAACAAACAAATCTATAAGCTGTGCCCACATGAAAGGAGACTTTCGCTGCAGCTGCGTTGTATCTAATTGTAGTGGGTTAATGTGTTTGCCAATAGATGGCGTGGCATTTTTCCCAGTTGCGCATGTGTAGTGAACAGCTTCACGTCAGTTTCTTCATTCCACATTAACCTCTGTGATCAGATATAATGTCGATACAACAAGTCTCCATTTCATATGAGCACACCTTATATAAGCATTTTCTTACATATTATTGCAGAGTCAGCATTCCCCCACATGAAAGTAATGTGGAGGATCCAGACCAGGTTTTGTTAGCAGTAGCAGAATCCCAGGTGTAATCAGCAGCACCTGGGATGTCCTGGTTAAAGGCTTTCCATGGCAGAGTCTCCTTGCTCTCAATGATGGACTATCTACCTTAATGATAGGCTGGGGGTGTGTGTTAGACTAGGGACCATTGGAGCCTTTTAGGAGTCTGCTATGGCTGTATGCTACTGCCTGTGATACGAACTGCATATGAATGTCACCTGCAATGCTGTACCTGCTGATGAGAATAAACTACCAAGTCATCATCTGAGACCCTGTGTTTGTGATCATTGTCACAATATAAAAAAAAAAAAAAAAAGATCCATTATAAAAGAAATCACCCCTTTTGCTGAGAGATGCACCGAACTTAGCCTCGGTACTATCAGTAGTTTTAAGAGGTAATATAATTGATCGTATCAATCAGTGCGTGTGTCTATGAAACAAACACTGAACCAGTACTATGAAACAAAGCTATGAAGTGTACTAGTGACAGCATAGTCACTCCCAACTGTACAGTGCATGAAAAGCCGGCTCCTTCCAAGCCTGCAGCTGCGCAGTGTTTATACTAGTTTTAGAGAAGTTCTTTTCTTACGTATTCCTGGAAAATCCTAAACCACAAATAACATTTCCTGGAAGAAGCGATCCTTGACTGACACTGGCTGTGAAATTAAACAGATAAACGATTGCAACCAATTTTTTACATGCATTGCAATAAAGTGATCAAAAGTAGAAAAACTTATTTGCATTGGTTAGATTAGCACAAAACCTGCAACTAAAACAAATCTGGGGAAAGAGAACTGAAGCTGGACAGTTTCCAGGAAGATGAAGGAACTAAATGTGCCTATACGTGGCAGTGTTGTAACAGGGATCTATACCACACTGTTCTGGCCCTGTCTCTAAGCTTCTGAAGCCTTGATGTTGTGCAGAACGAAAGGGCTACCGGGTACCGGATAACGCTACGACAGTGGGGATGCAGAAGGAAAGCTGTGCCGGATGACGCTACGACAGTGGGGATCCTAACAGTCAGTATTCTGACACCGGGATCCCGACTGCCAGTGCTCCGACAAAGGGGATCCCGACTCACAAGGGGCTATTCTCCCTTGTTGGGGTCCATGACCCCATAGAGGTAGAATAGAACCTGTGTGCGTTCGCCCCCCTGTCGGAGCATCGGCAGTCTGGATCCCGATGTCAGAATACTGACTGTCGGGATCCCCACTGTCGGAGCCCCATACCAAACCCTGGTTACCAAGCACTAGTATGACAACACTGATCGGAGCATACTGTGGACATTCAACGCACTGCCTTTGTATAACTGCCTGCAGGGTGCTGATCCAGGTGCCCTGATAGCTAGAAGAAAGGTGCCAAGAGAAGGTGAAGGTGCTGCCCACAGAGTCCAGGACTCAGTGTGGTGGCCCCGTTTGCACACTCCTAGTTGCTGCCCTAATATGTGTGCATAAGAACCTGTTAAGCTGGCATCTACAAACAGATGATGCGGCCAATTTCTTGTCCGTACCTATATTTCAACTGAACCAATACACAGCCTATCCCTTTACTTTGAAAATTTGACAAGGTGCAATGTGCTTCATTTCAAATACCGGAACCAAGGTGGTGAGGTGTCAACCCAGGTCAAGGTGCGGTGTGAATGCACCACTCTGAATAACCCAGGTTGACCAACCTGGCATTTTGACCCAGGTTATAAGAAATGTTAAATCCAGGTCGCCCTTGGTATAATTAGCATCCCATATTGGACCTGCGATGTGAAGGGTAATGAGCGATCCCCAGTTATTAGTGAATTAATATGCCAAGTTAAAATAAAAAAATACTATCTGTAGGAAGGGGGTAAAAGTTATTGCACAGGTTTTTATAATTGATGTACTGCCTCCTTGATATCCAGACCATGACAGGAAACAACAGTAAATAACAGTTAAAGCACCATTATATATATATATATATATATATATATATATATATATATATATATATATATATATATATATATAAAGTAGTGTTTAGGTTGGCAACATAAGTGCGTAAGGCATGAGGTCAAAAGAACATATGACACATCTCTTCTGCTCTATGATGTTAGAGGTTCAAGAGCTGCCATTTCAAAACTCGATAGTGTCTAATGCCTCAAAATGGCATATTTTAAGTATTACTGTAATTTCCTTGGCTGAAGGACATGACATCTAGCCAATGGCCTATTTTTGTCCTAAATCAATATATCTTTTACACTTATGTCCAGAATCAACAGCACTTAATAGAGGCGCCTGCCATGTGTTTTAGGCAGTATTGCCAGACAGACACTGTGAAATTGTGAGGTGTCAATCCAGTCTTTGTTTTAAAAAGTTTACTTTGTTGTAGTACAGACTTCTCTTTAGACAATTGAATAAACAAAAACATACCCACTCTGGGTAGCAGATGTTTAGGTTGTTTTCTGTTTGATGCCCCTGCTGTATATTAAAGATCAAAGAGATTGTTATAAATAAAATAAACTAATGTGTTATTCAGTTGACAAGTGCAATAAAAAAAAAAAACCAAACGCTGCTATTTTAAGTAATAAAACTTAATTACAGTACTGTATTTTTCCATTGTTCAGTACTTAACCAGTTTCAATAATCCCTGCTCCAAATTGCCACTATTCAGGGCGGTAGTGAGCCGCCGAGGAGACCAGGAAGTTGGAAGAAAGCTGCAGCTGGCAAGTACCCAGCAACTCAATCAAGCAGGGAGTAGGTGAGTACACCCCCTCCCTCCCCCCCCCCCCTGACTGGAGACTGCCCATGGATTACGATCGCGAGCGGTGGCAGCTCCCCTCCAGCTAGTCAGCGGCAGGCGCCCGCTGCCCCCCCCCCTGTGCTGGATAGCAGCAATCTGCTGCCCCCCCCCCCCCCCCCGTGGACTGGGTTGAAGCGCGTGAGGGGAGAATTGGAGCGGGTGAGGGGGCGGGCTGGTCACCTGGGGCGCTGACAGGGCTTGCACCGGCCCTGCCACTATTCCAAACTCTTACTTGCCAACACTTATGGGCATTTTAAGTGTGCTGATGGCACTCACCTATCCAATCTTATATTGGATGATAGTCATAAAAATATAATACTAATTGATAATTAATATTGGTATAGTAAATTTTGCCAAAAGAAAGTACTGGTTGAGTATCCCTTATCCAAATATCCTTTATCCAAATTATTAAGAAAACCAAAGTTTCCAGAATGGACTTTCCCCCCCCTTAAAAGCCTTCTGAGGACATCTGTAACTGGCACTACTGGGGACATGATATGCAACTGGCACTATACAAAATTCAGCCCCTGAGACATTACACAAACTTTGTTTCATGTTTTAAAACCTTGTTTTATGCTCAAATTAAATATATGTATGTGCATTTCATGTGTTTGTTGTGTTTATATGACATAAATTCAAGATACCTCAAGATACCTCATTGAAAATAAATATAAAAATATTCAGAAATACAGAATAGTCCGTTTTCCAAAATGCTTCTGGTCCTGAGCATTTTGGATAAGAGCAGTGCAGGCAGTACGAATGGTGCAATGGTTAGCATTCCTGCCTCACAGCACTGAGGTCATGGGTTTGCTTTCCACCATGGTCCTAACTGTGCAGAGATGCCATGCACCCACTCATAATATCTGACAGAGTAGTGTCGAGGGTCGACTCCTTCAAATTCCTAGGAACAAAGATTTCCTGCAACCTCAAATGGGGTCCCAACATCATTACAACTGTCAAGAAGGCTCAGCAGCGGTTGTTCTACCTGAGGCAACTCAAGAAATTCAACATCCCGCAGGAGCTGCTGCTCATCTTCTACACTGCCATGGTAGAGTCTGCTCCTCGATCACAATCTGGTTCGGAGGAGCAAACGAGAATGACAGACGAAGGTTGCAAAGAGTGGTGAGGATGGCAGAAAAGATCATTGGGGCAGAGCTCCCCACTGTCCAAGAACTATACCTAGCCAGGGTCAATAAGCTTGCAGGAAAGATCTTGGTGGACAAGCTACACGCTGGCCACAACCTGTTTGAACCCCTTCCGTCAGGCAGACATTTTAGGTCCATCCCAGCAAAGACGACAAAAACTACAAAAGGCTTCTTCCCAATAGCTGTCCACCAACTTAACAGTATTGAACGTACCAAATACTAAATACTAACTCGAACTGTTCTAGATATATGTGAAATGTATGTGATGTATGTTTATGCCTCTCTTCCCACCCCTCTTGTGTTCCCTGCTTGATGCTGCACTGTTACCACAAAAAATTCCAAGCATACGCAAGTATACCTGGCCAATAAAGATGATTCTGATTATTCTGATATTCTCCCCGTACTTGCGTGGGTTTCCTCCGGGTACTCCGGTTTCCTCCCACAATCCAAAAATATACTGGTAGGCTAATTGACTCTCAACAAAATTAACCCTAGAATGTCTGTGTGTGCATGTACATGTGGTAGGGAATATAGATTGTAAGCTCCACTGGGGCAGGGACTGATGTGAATGTTCATATATTCTCTGTAATGCGCTGCAGAATATGTGTGCGCTATATAAAAAAACTATTAATAAATTATAATAATAATAAATAATGAGAGATACTCAACCTGTGTCTATCTATCTATCTATCTATCTATCTATCTCTCTATCTATCTAGGAAAGAGTAAAGGTATCCAGCATTACTTGCTTGCCCCAGGCACCAGGAATCCTAGTTTTGGCAATGCTTATAATCTATATTCCCTACCACAAATACATGCACACACATTCATTCTAGGTTTAATTTTGTTGGGATCCAATTAACCTACCAGTATATTTCTGGATTATGGTAGGAAAATGGAGTACCCTGAGTAAACCCACACAAGCATGGTGAGAATAAACAAAGTCTACACAGTTAGGATCATGGTGGGAATCAAACCAATGACCTCAGTGCTGTGAGGCAGTAATGCCATTACACTGTCCATGCTGTAGGGACCTGAGGACTCTACAATCACAGGTCCCCATGTAGGCTCTGGAGGCAACTGCTGGTCTTCACTGAAGAATTGATCATTCATTTTGATGAACATCATCTTCTCCACAATTTGCGGAAGCAACGTCCTACGCTGCTCACTGACCAGGTTCCCGGCTGCACTAAAAACTCTTTCAGAGTACACATTGGAGGGAGGATAACTCAGGTAAAATAGTCAGTTTTTACAGGGACCTACAAACTGCCTTATTTTTCTGCCAGTACAGGTACGGACTGTCTGATATGTCTACTTGGATGCTGTCACCAAAGTAATCCTCCACCATTTTTCCAATGGTGACAGCATCATGTGCAGTGACAGTAGACATGTCAGCAATCATTGGCAGGTCCTTTAGTTCAGACCAGATGTCCAAACTCACTCCTGCTTGCCCTGCATCACCGCAAGTGGGTTGCGTAGGAAATTTGAGCTGTTTCCTCGCAGCCACAGGTGTTGGAGAAAATAAAGGAGGAGCTGTTGCAGTGTCACGGTCCGCTTTAGATGACAATCTCCTGAAAAGCAGATATTTGTACCACAAATGTCCGCCAGAAACAGAGACACAACATACACTTTAAACCAAGGTTCGAGCACGGTGGCCAGAATGTATTCCTCTGACTTTAATACAGTGACCACCCTCTTATCCTGGCAAATCGTATAAAGGGCTTCATCTACAAGAGCTACATGCTTTGCAGAATCGCAACGCTTCAGCTCTTCCTTCACTTTCTCCAGCTGCTTCTGCAACAGCCTGAACAGGGGAATGACCTTTCAACCTGGCAGTGTTGGAACTGACTTCATGTGTGGCAAGTTCAAATGGTTGAAGAACTTTGCACAACACGGAAATTAGTCTCCACTGCACTTTGGTCAGGTGCATGCCTGCTCCTGTGCCTATGTCATAGGTGGCTGTGTATGCTTGAATAGCCTTTTGCTGCTCCTCCATCCTCTGCAGCGTACAGAGGGTGGGGTTCCAGTGCATAACATCCTTTTGTTTGAGGTGATGGCAGGGCAGATTCACAAGTTTTTGATGTCGCTCCAGTCTTCAGCAGGCAGTGGCACAATGGTGAAAGTGTCCCGCAATATTGCCAGCCACCACACACATCTCCTGCATGCTCCTGTCACTTTTTAGGAAATGCTGCACTACTAAATTTATTTTGTGGGCACGTGTTGGGAAATTGCCCATACTGTATGTAATGTCCACACAATTTTACTGGCATTGTCCAATACCAAAATCCCCAGGAGAATCTAAGTGTGGTATGCCACTGCAAGATAATTTCCCTCAGTTTCTCTAAGAGGTTGTCGGTGTTGTGAAACCCCCGTAGCCTTACTGTGATACACAGCACAGCCTACCTTGGATACTGCAGTTGCTGATGTTGCTGCAGAAGGCGATGCATCTACCAAGTGGGCTGTCACAGTCATATAGGGGCTTATTCTGGTTGGTGCGGTCCTGTCAGCGTTCGGACGGTACGCTTTTTTTTTCTTCTGCGCATTCATACTGTTTGCTATGCGCATGTGCGATGACAGCACTCCACTTGCGAACGGACCTTTCTGATCAAAACCTCCTGTCCGCACTCACACGGTCAAAGTGGGCGTAATGTGGGCGTTTTTAGGGGAGAGGCCAGAAAAGTGGGCAAAACTGGGCGTATACCTGGGTGTACACGGGGGTGTATACTCAAACTGCACAGAGGTGCATCTGCCTCGCTCCGAGAGCGCATGGGACATTTTTGGCAAAAAAAGTCGGACCCCAAAGAGTGCTCCATACCACTCTTAGACTTTCCGCCTGAGTACGCCCGCAATGGGTCTGCTAATTAACGCAAAACACACCTAAATTACATACACCTGACCGCAATATTAACCAATGCTGCAGGATATTTAGGGAAATAGCTCATTTGAGCTATACACAGCCCTGAAATACATTGGAAGGTTCTCTTTCTACACTTGTCACCATTTCAAGGTAGGATTATTTTTATGTTTTATTACTCCAAATACACATGTTGGAATATATGGTATTAGGTCTCTTTTAAACATCTACACCATTAATGCAAGTGTGCCTGTCATGTTAGGACAACAGGATACACAATTCATAGGAGTTGACATGTGCAGGGCCGGACTGGCCATCTGGCACTTCTGGCAAATGCCAGAAGGGCCGATGGCCAGGTGGGCCGAATTTATTCTGTGCGAGCGGCGCTGGCCACCAGTCTCTGACTGGTCTGCAAAAACATGGCCGCTGGCCTCCTGCACTGGGGACATTTCTAGTGCAGGAAGCCGCTACAGAGAGTGATGTTGTGGGTCTCCCGTGGACCTTTGTGGAGCGTGTGAGTGACAGCTCACAGCTCCAGTACGTCTCAGATCTCTGCAGGCTGGGCAGCAGTGTGCGCACGCTACTGCGGGGACTCAGTGTAGAAATAACATGTTTGTGCAGCTTGTCACCATGAGAGGGATCTCGGGAACTGGAGGACCGCGCAGGAGGTGTCTGAGTGCCTCTGCCCTCTGATCAAGCATAAGAGTGCCAGGTTAACACTACAGCCACTACACACACCCTCACAGTCTGACTTTATCAAACCCCCCCCACACACACACACACTGCAACCCCCACTCTGCTCACAGCTACCCCTAATGTTAATAGTAGGAAGGCTGTTACCTGCACTGCACCCAACCCTGCTCGCAAGTACCCCCAGTTTCAGTGGGGAGGGGCGCTGTTATCTGCACTGCATCCAGGTTATCTGACCTGCATTATACAGGTGGAGCAGCCTGTGTGGATCCATTAATTATACAGGGGGAGCAGCCTGTGGATCCAAGTTATTTTTATCCCAAATAAATTTTTTTAATGAGATGCCAAGGATACATGTATGAAAAACATAAAAAGAATGTAAGATATAAAGACATTATAACGGTCCAAATGAGTACAATCAACACAATATTAGAGTCTATGTAAAGGTTCCACAACCTGGACCAAATATAGAGGCATCTCTTTTTGATTTTAAGGGTGATATTATATAATACTTATAAACAGATATAAATAATACAAGATATATACACATTCATACATACATGCATACATACATAAAATACATACATATATGGATATATGGATCCAAGTTATTATACAGGGGGAGCAGCCTGTGGGTTCCAGTTATTATACAGGGGGAGCAGCCTGTGGGTTCCAGTTATTATTATAAAGGGGGAGCAGCCTGTGGGGTCCTAGTTATTATTATACAGGGGGAGAAGCCTGTGGGGTCCAGATTGTGTCCTATTCTGTAATGGGCATTACGGTGTGTTCCATAACGTGTAACGCCTCCTTTTCATGAGACCACACACCCTTTTTGCCACACGGCTATGCCGCACAAGGGTCCCGCCTACTTCCGGTGGGCCTGTGGGCTCAAAATGACAGGGCCAATTTCTGGTCCCAGTCCGGCCCTGGACATGTGTCAACTTTCTCAATGCAACACAAACTACATACACTTCACATTATTTATTTATACACCTCTATCACGTCTAACAGCAACAATGTTGTTTTGTAAGACCATTTTAACTTGCAATGTTTGATAAATTTGTCTTGCTCATGCACACAATCTTGGAAACAATCTTACAAATTGCCAATATGGACACAAATGTGTAAGCAGCCAATCTGCTCCTAACTGTCTTTTTCACACTCTATATGTAAGATGGCATAGAGAGGGTCAGGTAGGCATGAAGA
Organism: Crinia signifera; assembly: GCF_055691185.1. NCBI lineage: Eukaryota > Metazoa > Chordata > Amphibia > Anura > Myobatrachidae > Crinia > Crinia signifera. The sequence goes on from NC_139225.1 coordinate 74,185,213, forward strand.
GGGTCAGGTAGCCAACCATGATTAACCCTTCACTTTATCCAATTCAACGATACTCAATGATGTGTGTAACACATACACACAAACATAGGATAATTGGGAAATTGTTAGAAGCCAACTTCAAAGGGAATTCCCTTTGAAGATGCCTTCTAGCAATTTTCCAATTATAAGATTAATTGCTGCTCCACACAAGTGACGCGTACGCAACCGTGCTTGGACGTACACTTCCGCCTATGATTGGAGCAGCGCGATGTCTCCGATTGCTAAGGCTAAGAACCGTCCGTGCATGGGAGCGTACGCTCATATGCACGCCACTCCCCATTGTCGGATGTTCGCACCGTTCGTGTGCGGATGTTCTGTGGGCAGAATCACGCTAGCCGAAAGAATACGGGATTTGTACGATGGGTCTGTGCGCACGGCGGTCCGACAGCACCAACCAGAATAAGCCCCATAGTCCATAGTTTGCCATGAACCACTTGTCCACATGTCCATGGTTAAGTGGACAGTGGGTACAGCCGCAATTTTCAGAGCACTGAGGACACTTTTTCGGACATCTCTGTACATCCTGGAAGCTAGATTGGATTTGGTACTGGGTGCACAATACCTCCATCAATCGTCTAAATCTCACACCACTGATCCGCAGACACCGGACACACATCTAACACCAACATAGCTGTCAAGGCCGCAGTTATCCACTTTGCCATAGAATGACCGCTGTCATACTTCATCCTCATCGCAAATGACTGTTGAATGGTCAATTGCTTAGTGAAAGATGTAGCAGTGTTCTGACTCTCCTTCTAGGATGATGAACGACTCCCAGCAGCAACAGCAGCAGTGGTAGCAGTAGGCGTAGCACTGCAGAATCCTCCAGAGGAATTCTGGATAGAAGAGGAGTCAGTCGTGCCGGTGACATGACCTGCAGGACTACCTCGAGGAGGAAGTTGATGAGGAGTGACTTGCTGGTGTGGTTTTCAGGCGCTTGGATACAAATGGATCAAGGGATTAAGTTGTCCCTGGACTGCTTATGGTCCTTTGCCACAGTTTCTGAACTAAACAGTGACTTATGAATGAACTTCTGGTGACGCGTAAGCGAGAATGTCCCTAGGTGGACAAGGGCCTTATCCCTGCTTATAGCAGCGTTACATAACCTACATACTGTATGGCGAGACAATTGTTGTCTGGATCTATATTAAAATAATTGCAGACCAAAGAGGTGGATTTTTTAGTCTTCTGCCCAGGTATGGTGATGGCCTTTGGCATCCCACTGACAACAACTGTCTCACCCGGTGCCTTTTTGAAGCAAACCACATCACCATCAGCAGCATCCTCCATGTCAACTTCCTCCTCAGCGCCAACTACATCAATATCCTCCTCCTGGTGTACAACATTGACATCCTCAATATCAAAATCCGGAACTGGACTGTGGGTGATCCTACCAGCATATGCAGAGGGCATGCAAATGGTGGAAGGAGCCACCTCTTCCCATACAGTTTTGGGAAGGTCCGGCATCGCAACCACCAACACCCTTGGAACCTCCCTTGGGATTTGAGATACCATGTCTTAAGAAGGCACAGCTGTTTGCTTTGTTTTTGATGACAGCTTACTCTCAGCAACTCTCTTAAAATTTTTAGTGGGGGGAGGAGGAGGGCTTCGATCATCGTGTGAAGCTGAACCACTAATCATGAACATAATACACATACAAGAAAAAATACCAACTTTTCCCTGGGCGCAGACTGATTTTCTCACACTTTTCCTTCTCCCCTCCTCTCTCTCAGGTAGGTACCCAAAATAGAGAAACAAATATGGGGGGACACAATAGTGTGATATTGTTTTATCAAGAAGTTACAAAGAAATAACAATTTTCCTTGATTCTTTATGACTCGTACCCTTAGATGTGGTCTACTGTATGGAGTAGACTTCAATCACTTTTTAGGGGGGCGGTAACGTCACCAATCCAGCAACCAAATTCCTCCGGCGTATATGCAAGAGTAGAGAAGCTTATATAGTGCAGCACCGCTTTTTTATTTTCACAGTAAACATTAAAACATTAGAGGGTGTAACAATGGACTCTCACCGGATCAATATGTCCACAAAGAAATTGTACACAAATAGGCAAAGATGTTACAGTCCCAGGTGTCCCCGGAGCCTCCTGGTCCAGAAAAATGGAGTCCACTGTCAAATCCCTCCTCTCCACGGCCAACGCGTTTCAAAACCTGCTGGTTTCTTCCTCAAGGCATGTGGAGATAATGAACTAAACCTTTATTTATACCCCAATTGGGGAAAGCCTATTTCCAGACATGGAGTTATCCTAACATCTAGAGTTCCCTATCTAACATGAACAAATGCATAAGTCCAAGCCAGTTTTTCTTTTCATCTTTGTATTCTGCTTGTGGGAGCAGGTGAAATTGATACCGGCGTCTTTCTCCGATATTACTTTCCGGAAGCGGAAGTGACGTGTGCGTTCCACGTCGATCGCTCTGCTTCCTCCTTATGCGTTCCATACGCGTGAATGTGCGCCGGACTTCCTGGATCCGTCTTATCGTACTGCACGGATCTTTTGTTTGTGTTTGGCAATATTTGTGTCCATGTAAACATCCTCCGGTCACCATTTTACCAGCGTATATTATATAGGGAGACAGAAATGCAAATTTTTAAGCATATTACAATACCGTTTAAAAATACCATTGTATATTTATAAAGTGCCATAGAAATATACATTCATATAAAATGCCATAAAAATATATATTCTTTAAAAAAAGGACTATTCTAAAACAATTAATCCTAAAATGCCCTTAAAATTCATCATTCTTATGATTAATAAAAATCATTGTATAAATATGGACATTGGTCCCTGGAGGTCTACATGAACCATTTGAGTTCAAAATCTTTATTTAGACCTCCAGGGATCAATGTCTGATGCTCAAAAAATAATGTCATTAATTTCTTGCTTTGCTAGGATAGTGGCTATGTCGCCCCCTCTACTATTGCCACTAATCTTTTTGAGCACATAAACATTTTTGATAAAAGATGGATTGCATAAATGTTCATTTTTAAAATGTAGGGACAAAGCATGAACTTCCAGGCCTTTTCGAATGTTCCTTACATGTTCACTCATTCGGACTTTAAAAGGCCTGCTTGTCCTACCAATATAAAACTTGTTGCAGCTACATTCTATGGCATAAATAACATTAAAAGAATGACATGTCAGGAAATCTTTAATTTAATTTTAAATGCCCTTCTGAAAATGCAAACTGGCTTCGATGGAATTTGGATCCCTATAATAGGGTCTTTTTTAAGGAGCCCCCAATGTTTTTGAATAATTTTTCTCACATCATTGTGCTGTGAAGAAAAATTAGTGATGAAAGACCACTTAAAGTTTTCATTATCATATTTATTTTTTTCCCCTGGGGTAAATAGAGTCTCTCTATCGAGACATTGAATTTGGGTCAATGATTCCTCCACTTTTTTCTCATCATAACCACTTTGTATGAAGCGGCCCTTCATTTCTGCCGCTTGTTGATTGAATATCTCCTGGTCTGTGCAATTTCTTTTGAGTCGTCTAAATTGACCCATCGGGATTGTATCGAGCCACCTATTTTGGTGAATTGGTGGGCTTTATATAGTTTTTTGTTTTTAGTACCTCACCTTCCACATAAATGATAATATCCAAAAAACTGACTTGGTTTTGGCTGACATTGAATGTAAGTTTAATACCCTTGTCGTTATTGTTCAGATATTCACAGAAATTGTCCAGGCTCTCTCTGTCACCCCTCCAGATGAAGAGAATATCATCTATGTACCTCCGCCATGACACCAGGTTTGCCCCATATGGGTGGTGGGACCAGATGGTATCGGTCTCCCACTCACCAATAAAGATGTTAGCATAACTTGGGGCAAACCTGGTGCCCATGGCGGTTCCTCTTTTTTGTACATAGTATTCTTCTTTAAAAACGAAGTAGTTATTGTATAGAATCAATGTGATCCCTTCTAACAAAAGGTGTTGAAGTTTTGCACCCAAATCCGAGTTCAATAATGCCCTTTTGACTGCTGCTATACCTTGTAGATGGCTGATAATGGTATAGAGCGATGTAACATCAGCTGTTATAAGAAAAAGATCTTTCTCCCATTTTATTGTTTTAATAAACTGCAAGACTTCCGATGTATCCTTTAAATGTGAAGGATTCTTCACAACGAGGGGTTGAAGATGTACATCTATGAATAGAGATAAGTTTGAAGTGACCGAATCGACCCCGGAAATAATTGGTCTTCCGGGGGGATTTATTGGGTCCTTGTGTACTTTGGGTAACACGTAAATTGTAGGGACCATTGGGCAATCGATGTTTAGAAATTTACTTTCCTCTTCAGTTATCACTCCTAGTTTGTTGAATTTGTTAGTTAGTTCTTTAACAAGGGCAATCATTTTTTGAGTGGGGTCTCCTCTCATTTTTTTGTATGTTACAATGTCGGAAAGCTGTTTATAAATTTCCTCCTCATAATCTTTTTTGTTAAGGAGGACTATACCCCCACCCTTATCTGTGGGTTTTATAATTAGGTTTTTATCTTCCCTTAGTGTTTTAAGGCCCTTTCTTTCCTTAAATGTGAGATTTTGTTCTACCTTTTTTGTATTTAATTACATGAACATAGGCCAGGGCCTTGCCACTCCGTGTCGTAAATGGCATATTGGCAAACTTATGATTTTCCTCAAACAATTTACATTTATTTATTTTTTACAAGTTATTGAACTTTGACATTTTGGATTTTACATGTTTAGGCATCAGCCTTGGCAGATGACGTTGATGGCATTTCATGTTCTACAGTATGTCATTACTAGTGGCAGCAGCTTCAGTACTAGGAGGAAGTGATTCTTGTTCTTTTACTATTTTATCCTCCAAATTTTGGTTCTCCATTATCTTTCTGGAGTTTTAATAATATTAAAAATGATTATATGAGGGTGGCACAGGAGAGTGTACTCGGTCTAAACCACACACACATCAAAGCTTGAAAAAATGATACGGATTTAGAATAACCCTTTTATTTTCTTTAGTGTACACTTGATTGTCACTGGACTTTTACGACTGTACCACTGTACTTATACGGCAGTACCACTGTACTTATACGGCAGTACCACTGTACTTATACGGCAGTACCACTGTACTTATACGGCAGTACCACTGAACTCATATGGCTGTACCACTGTACTTATACGGCAGTACCACTGAACTCATATGGCTGTACCACTGGACTTAATGGCAGTACCACTGGACTTAATGACAGTACCACTGGACTTATACAGCAGTACCACTGAACTAATGGCAGTACCACTAGACTTATATGGCTGTACCAATGGACTTAACAGCAGTACCATTGGACTTAACAGCAGTACCACTAGACGAGCAGTACAACTGGACTAGCAGTACCACCGGACTTAATGGCAGCACTAGGCAGCACAGCACCACTGCATGGACTTATACAGCAGCACTGGACACCAGTACAGGATTCCAGGACTGGCAGCAGACAGCACATTACCACAGGACTGCACTAGCGGGAATTGCCGAACAGCGCTCGGATCTCAGTTCGGATTCCTGCTATCTGAAATCTGGACACGCTCATCTCTATTGAGGAGACTAAAATAACAGACAACTCAACAGATTTTTCAGATTCCTTGAATCACTGACTGACATTAGAAAAGTAATCTTTCTGATGTCAGCAACATGGAGTTGCAACCCCATGATGAGATGGTCTGGACCCACAATTTGAAAACTTCTGACTCATATGTTGCCAATTTGAGCATTTTTTTATTTAATCAGTGTTAACTGAGAATTGACCCTTACTGCTCACCAGGGGCCTTATTCTGAGTTGCCGCAGACACGGTGGCTGCCTCTTTTGCTACATTCACAACAGGGCTTAAAGTGGACCTTGAGAGGTGGTGGAACTCATTTGGCCTGCTACATCCCCCCCCCCCATTAGGCAGAGTCCAGGCCAGTGTCAGGGCTTTTGGGACCCTTGCAAACTATAAATATGTTATGCATGTCCTATACTTTGTAAAAGGACAGTGGTCTCAAGAAAGGGTCATGGTGAAACAATAGTACCCCCAATTTAAAATACATCCTACAGTAGCACACCCATATTCACATTGCACCGCATGTAGTGCTTCTGATTTATATTAAACCACATGTAATGCCCATTATTCATATTTTGTGACACAGTAGTGTTCATTATTCAAATGATGCACCCTTTTTACATTATGCTAATCAGTAGTGCCCCTTAATTATGTTACACTCCCAGTGCTACTTCTTAATTTTTATACATATATGCTACACAATTGTGTCACTTAAATACAATGCCCATAGCAGTAGTAACCCTTACACAAAATATCCACAGTAATAGTGCCCCTTTACACAAAATGCACACAGTAGGGACCTTTATGCATATATCTGCCTCTGTCTCCCATGTTCCTCCAGTAGCTCCATGCAACCTTCCATCGGTTGCACCATTGAAAATGCACCACACCAGTCCAATGGCAGGTGGAAGGCATGAATTCCTGTCACACGTATTGCATTAATTGTTCACTCACTGCTGTAAAATCTGATTATAGGGAAGAAGAGCATTAAATCAGGGAAATAATGAACAACAGCAACGTACGTCCTCGTGTCTGACACCTCCTTTCTTAAAAATAAGACATGAACTTGCTGGGGGGACAGGGGGGCTGAAAGCATTTGGACAGTGAATCTGGAAGGCATTTTTCCCTCTTTATTTCTCGTATTTGCCTTGGCACAAAATACTCTTACTGGAATTGCTTTGTAATAGAAGCATTACCCCAAGAGATAAAAAACATGTGATTTATTAATGCTTAGTATTTTATTTAACAGATAAGTTACTGGCCTCCCTGTTCTCTTCTAGTTCAGCATGTGGCCTCTGTTTTCTTATTGTCTCTGCCGAGATTAGAATTAATGCGATTAAATATTAAATCAACCTTGTAGTTGGACGAATTTGAAAATTGTGACTGCTCCAGATGGAAGTGTTAAAAGTTTTGTAGTAGATTCAAGGCTCTGAAAATGATTTTTTGAACAATTTTAGTTAGCTCATTCCCTTTTTTTCCCCCCAAGCCATGATTCATCAGAAAATGATTGTGACTGCTCAACTGGTACAGAGATAAAATAATAAGATTATATAAGTAAAGTTACAAATATAAAAGTTCATTCCATCCTTAGTACAGTTGTATTCTCATTTTGCATACTATTAATATAAATGGCTTAAAATGTGCACCAAGATCGTAATGATTGTCTTAGGACAGCTTGTAATTTGAACAAGGTTTGTTCTCCTTGTGAAAAGTAGAGCAGTTTTTTCCATCCTGGGGAACTCATACCCCTGGTGGTAATGCTGCAGACCGTTTGGGATACTTGAAAATAATATTGGTAATGGCGGAAGAAGTCGTCTCCCGATGGCAGGAGAAGTTGCCGATTGCCCATTGCTGTGGAGATGATCCACGTTGCGTCACTTCCGGTTCAGTCTGCAGCATCATTAACATCTCCTTATGGTTTTGCCTGACTAGCAATCCAGTGGGAGCTACCCATGCAGCCCTCAGACATCAGCGATCATCTGAGCCACACTAACACAGGTGAAGGAAGCAGCAGCATTAATCCTACAGGCATTAGTGGGAACCCAGGAGTACACAGCCAGTGACCAGACACAGAGGGAACCAATTTCTGACCATACACTACTCCTCCGCTACACCTTAATATAAGGATACGCATCGCATACTGCTCACTTCCACTCCACTTGTAAATATTGTGGATATTTCAAATTAAGAGGAGGGGGTACTCATAAATGAAAAGCCTATTCAAGAGTTAGAGTAGAGTAGTAGCCCAAGAAATTTTCAGCCATACCACAAAAGTGGTTAATGGCTTATAAGGGTCCATCAAATGAAAAACATTTTCACTTTACAAAATTTTTGAGAATTGCATAAGCATAGACTTTCTGTTGGACAGGCCAATAGAGAATACATACAATCAATACTAATTTAATAGAGAATAATATAGGCATAATAGAGAATACATACAACCAATACTAATTTGGAACACCAGCCAATGCAGGTGTTCCAAATTAGTGCAGGTGATAGTAACTGACAAAGACTACACAAAAACCTGTCAGCACGGGTAATTAAATCAATTTTTTTGCGTCCTTTTAATTTTAAAATCTACTTTACAGAGATTAAAGTAGGATGCAGGCAAAATGTCACTTATGTGGTTGTTCCCAAATGCATAAATGTTATGGTTGCAGGCCTTAATATGGGGCCAATTCTGGATCACAAATTAGTGATCCGAATTTGGCCCCTGCCCCGATGGTCGGGGTTTACGCATGTGCATGCTTGCCAGGCAATTTGCAGAGGGGAGGGAGGAACAGGGCGAATGGGAGCGGTGGCAGTGATGGGCCATGGGAATGACCAGTGTTTAATGGGCATCCCCATTAAAATGCAGGGCATTCCCATAGATACGCGGGTGGAGTGATGTCTGCCAGGGGCACTGTCTTTGTCCCGGTGGCCGCAAATATAAGTCAGTCTCAACAATCACGGACTCAGCGGCTGATTGGTCCATTCGGGACCACGCCCCATCCCATTCCCAGAGTGCTACTCTGCGGCCGAGCCCTTGTAACCGCTGCTCCCCAGCTCCTTCCCCTCCCCTCCGCCGGGTCCCAGAGAGAGTCCCCTGCAGCCTGTCCCTGTTCTCCGGCATCACCAATGCGGATTCCCGCAGCTCCCCTCTATAAATAGTTGAAAGTATTTACACAAATAGAGACACACCCATGAGCAGACCACCCAAACAGAACACTGGTCACGCCCCCCACATTAATAGGTGCTGGCCACAACCCCTATTATTATGCATAGTAGGCCCTTGATAACTATCAGCTCCAGGTCCATTTAGACCTTAATCTGGCACTGGATAGGACCAGTGGCAGTTTTTACCTATGGGCTGCAGACCCCCAGGTAAAATCCACCAATGTAGTGAAGCCAGATGCAGTCTTTGAGACGGCACGCGCTTCACTATGACTGGCAGTGACTTCCTATTGGAAGTCCAACCTGCCAGTCACCAAAAGCAGTCAAATTGGGAGGTGTTCCCTCCCTCCGGGACACCTCTCTATCGGCTGCTGAGCAGTAGCCCATGAAATGCAGGGTCTGCACATGCGCAGTACCTACCAGCGCCTGTACAATACAGATAACAGGCCATAGAAGTCCCAGCGCCTGTCATCATATCACAGGCACCGGGAACGCTGTACCTGCGGCAGGGACCAGGAGGAGTAGCGGCGGCAGGGGGGGGGGGGGTGTGTGCTGGCATTGTGGACATTGGCAGTACCCCTCCTGCCATAAAGTTATGAGCCGCCACTGGGTAAGACATGCAGACATGTTTCCATGTATCATAATAAAAAATGTCCCATTTATATAAATCCATTAATTTGGCTATTATCGAATGAGGGCTTCTAAGTAATCAATAAAAATAATACAAATAGGCGAGGGGAGGCAGTGGTGGCATAAATCAGCAGGATCCTCCTTTGGTCTGCTTGGCGGAGCAGAAGCTGGTAGTGGTTTGGGGAACCCATCATTGCCCTCCTTACTTGCATCCCACACTGTACTGTGCTTCCCCCCTCTGCATACCACACTGTGCTGTGCTCCTCCTGCATCTCACACTGCACTCTCTCTCCCCTGCATCCCACACTGTACTGTGCTCCCCCCACTACCATATCTCACAATGTGCTCCCCCCCCTCTGCATACCAAACTGTGCTGTTCTCCTCCCGCATCTCTTACTGCCCTCTCCCCTGCATCCCACACTGTACTGTGCTCCCCCCACCACCATATCTCACAATGTGCTTCCACCTCCTGCATCACACACTGTACTGTGCTTTCTTTACCAGATGCCACACTGTACTGTGCTCCCCTTTTGCATCCCACACTGTACTTTGTTCCCTCCTCCTGCATCCCACATTGTCCCTTCTTCAGCCAATCAGCTCCTAACTGCCATATCACATGCTGAGTTTGAAAAATGACAAGAAGGAGCTGATTGACTGTTTATCACCCTCCACTTTATCTCTTTTCGAAGCTTGATACATCTGGCCCACTGTCCCTCCCACCCCCTCTTCATCCCATGCTGTACTGTGCTCCCCCCTTGCATCCCATACTGTGCTCTTTCCCTTATGCGTCCTGCTCTGTCGTTCCCCCTGCATCCCACACCCTCAAAATCAGCAGACATCAGTGATTGTTGATTCTAGACATTAAAATTAAATTGATGTCTGATGAACCAAAACTGAAGGTTACTAAACTTGCCTCTTTACATCAGTAACAAAGCATCTGAGCAGTGGGATTAAGAGATGTACTGTATATTGGAGGAATTCATTTATTTACAACAAACGCAGACAAATTTTTATGCATAGTAAATGTTCCTCTATTTCACGCAGATGCACTACTACAACATGATACAACATAATTACCACATTATTTGCCGCCCCCCCCAACACAACTTCAACTGCACAAGTAACTCCATGTTGCCAATTCCGGGTCACTCACTGTGCACAATGACGGCAGTCCCTAGCATTCCACACACACTGTGCACCCAACACAGCCGCACACAGGGGGCTTACCTAGGCTGACGGCAAGCCTCCCCTTGGACTGCTCTGATCCTCCAGCGCGTCCCACCGTCTTCAGCAGCACCTCTCCCCGATGTTCAACGCTGTCTTTAGCCGCCGGGGTCTTCACTGCAGGCACCCCCACTCAGGTCTCCCTCTCTGTCTGCTGCTTGCAAACTTCGGTGGCGACCGCTGCAATCTTCACTTATCTCCTGGGGATTACGGCTTCTGGGTCTCTCTCTGCTGCCTGGAAGCTGAAGCTGCGGTCGTCGCCATCTCCCAGGGGACATCCGGGGGATTGCTTCGCTGCTAGCCATCAACAGGCATCACAGGGCTGCCACTCACCTGCACCAGATATTCAGCACTTGATGCCCGGTGCTGGTTCACAGATGCTAAAGGGGGGCACTTTCAACACGGCGCAACAATATTTGCAAAAGATAAGAAAAAAAATCACGCCACTGTTTGCCGCCCCCAACAGGTGCCACCCATAGGCCTGTGCCTCACGGGCCTAGTGGGAAATCCGGCCCTGCTTTGAAGGTGTCCCTCTAATGTGTGGCTTGGTCCAAAGAAGAGTTATTGACTACTCTGACATATTATGCCAATGCGAAGTACTACTATCTCTGCACTCCTTGGGCGAGATTTAGTGGGTTTACCGTTTTTAGCAAAATGCGATTTTTGCTCAAATCGCCCTATATCGCCGTTTTTTGATATCACATTTTTTTACAGAAATCGCATATTTAATGGCTGGCATAATGCCGCATGAAAAGTGCGATATATGGCGATATACGGCGATATGGTGCGAATTGAGTCGATTTAATACTCCATAAAAGTGCGATTTCCGGGTTAGGTCATGTGCGTATTTGCGGCCAACCGGAATGCAATTTACACCAATACACCTGATCAGCCCATACAACATGCTAACCTATTGGCCCACCTTAGTCCCTTGCAATACGCATCACACCCCCTATATAAAGGGGCGCAGACGCCATTTTACCCTTTGAAAGGGAGTAAGGCGTTTGAGATGGAGAGGAGAGGAGCAGTCATAAGGTGCAGAGGAGGCAGAGGGACAGCCAGCTTGGGCCCAAATACCCCAACCACTGGGAGAGGTAGGGGAGTGAGAGGCAGCACTGTCAGAGGCAGGACAGGGACAGCCAGCATGCTCCCAGCAAGAGCTGCGCCAGGGAGAGGCCACATGGTGGAAGCTGAGCAGGTGGCTATGGAGGATGAGGAGGAAGCAGGCACAAGCCATGTGTCCTCACAGGAGGAACAGAGTGCCAGGCACACAGAGGAGGAGGTGCAAGAGGGTGAATTTTCAGAGGTGGACTGGCCTCTGCAGGAGGAAGATGAAGCAGACTTGGAGGTGCTGGGGGAAGAAGCAGGACAGGAGGAGGAGGAGGGTGACCCTGAAAATGTGGAGGAGGAGGATGATGCAGCTCGTACAGCTACTGGGAGGAAAGTCAGGTTCTCATATGAGGAGAATATGGCCCTGGTGCGTGCACTCTTGCCCCTGTATGACCGCCTACTTGGTCCTCACCATCACCGCACAAGTGTGGCAAGAAAGAAGTTGATGTGGGACAATATCACCTCCGCGGTAAATGCAGTTAGCACACACAAGAGGAGTGTGCGCAACGTCAAAAAGCGATATAATGACATCAAGCGCCTCCTCAAAGCCAAGCTTGCCCTGGAGAAGAAAGAGGCCTGTCGTACAGGAGGTGGACCTAGGCAGCAAGTCAGCTTTAAGGCCTATGAGAGGCTGCTACGCCGAATCATCCCACCGGAGGTGCTTCCCGGCATCCACATTGCCGACACAGACAGGCCCCCACTCCACCGCCAACTGGTAAGTGTCCACACATGTCAACTTCACATTTTGCAATGTCATATGCACATGCAATTATGGTGGAATGCTTTATGTGTCCAATAGATTGCTGTGTGTGGAACTACATATCCCAGCCAAAACACATTTGGCTAGGTTTCATTGTTAAATAATGGACTGTGCATTTTGCTGGGTTATGTAGTTCCACAGATCCAAATAATGTGTGCTGTCCTAATCACTCTAGGGCTGCAGTGTACTTGATTGTTAATCCATATCAATCCTCTGGGTAGTTGGGCAAGTACTTTACAGTCACTTTTACATGTGTAATCTGATGGTCTTTCCTGTTAATAGCAAGTGGATGAAAAATATAGTTCTCAGTCATAATACTGAAATAACCACTCCAGTTCAAAGTCATCAAATTCCTTATGTACTCATATCAGAGGAAAAATGTTTGATTTTGATAAAGTTTTTATCTGCATTTGTGAAAAACTGGCAGTTAGGTGCAAATGTTCATAATGGAAAATGTCTTTTTCTTTCAAACAGCTCTATCTCTGGAGTCCCAGCCTGCTGTTGAGCAACATCAGCCACATCCGATTGTTCACACTGTCCAGTCTGCAGGTGAGATATCACACTGTTACACAAACACATTGCACATTACACACATGGCTGGCCCCACCACAGTAGCCTGTGCCAATGCATGCATAATGCATGAGCAACACCTCACCATTCCAACTAAGGTATCATGACCCACCATACAGCAATCTGCATAGCATACTTACCACTGTTATCTCATTTGTTGGACCTTCACAACCGATGTCAGAACCCACGGATCCCATGCAAAATATGGACGACATGAGTGAAATCATCCTAGAGATGGTGCCATCGTTGGAACCTGCACAAAACCAATCACACCCAGTCAATGAGGCCCCCTATACGCAGTCATATAGGCAGCAGACCCAATCATTGCAGCCACCAATGCTCCCACTAGTGCGGAGGAGTTGGCGCAATCCATCCATCTTTTCAAGGGGAAACAAATATCTTTTATGGAGGTGCAGACCACCCAACTAGAAACCATTAAGGGGTATGTGCATAAAATAGCTCTGCAAATGAGACGAATTTGTGCGTGCTAATGTAGGGACACAAATTCGTCTTGTCTCCACATTAGACACACGCTTCTCAGAAATTGGCCAAGCCATTCAGGGCCAAACTACTAATTTTAGAGCACTAAATGCCAATATGGTTGAACAGACCCAAGCTATTAATGGCCAAACAACTGCGTTGATGTCCCTACAAACGCAACTCAGCCTCAGTGCAACTAGTTTGTTAGGTCAGCACCAAACCACATCTACGCAAAGTAGTAGTGTGTCCAGGGCCGGCAACAGAAAACTTCGGGCCCTGTACACTGATATTTCTGCCCCCCCCCACCAGGGCCATTTCAACAGCATTATGGGCTCCCGGGCAAATCAGTGCAGTGGGGCATATCACATATATATATATATATATATATATATATATATATATATATATATATATCACACTCACACACTAATAAATATGCAATGTGTAAGCCGGCAAGGATCCCTGAGGACGGGCAACTTTATAAATCCAAGGCACTCAGGAGTCTAACCAATTAGACCTTTTGGGCCCCTTTCTCAAGCCACAACAAGTGCCTATTAAATCCACTTATGGTTATTTTCTAATTGGTTCGACTCTGAGTGCCGCCTTACTACACTGTATATACAGAGCTGACAGCCGCCGGACTCTAGGAGGGAACCAGAGCAAGTATTTTGTTGAAGGCAATTGAGGATTAATTACACAATACCAGGAGAGCTCCACATGGAAGCACAGCAGCAGCACCACGGAAAATCCGTGGTGCGGTGCCGCTGCTGTGCTTCCATGTGGAGCTCTCCTGTTATTGAATATATAAATACGAGTGCACCACTATATTCAGGACAATCAGGGGTCCCCACTGTAGTCAGGGTATAATTGTAAAATATATAATTTATAGCAGGGGCACCACAACAGGATGCAGGCAGGGCCGGCGCCACCACTAGGCAAACCTAGGCATTTGCCTAGGGCGCCGGCCACTGGAGGGCGGAAAATGCCGCCCGGGTACCTGTCCTACCGGCGCTGTCTATTTCAATCTGGCGGCGGAGGCAGCGGGGGTCCCTGCAGTCTATTAAAATTCACGAGCGCTATCCGCCGGGCTATGCGGAAGCGCTTCTAGTGTGAAAACTCTGGCAGCACGGCGCACGCTGATCTCAGCCAATCAGCGTGCTGCCAGTGTTTTAACACTAGAAGCGCTTCCGCATAGCCCGGCGGATAGCGCTCGTGATTTTTAATAGACTGCAGGGACCCCCGCTGCCTCCGCCGCCAGATTGAAATAGACTGCGCCGAACGACAGGTACCACACCACCCCACCATACACCCCCCCCCCCCCGGCACCGGGGCGCCCCCAGCCCGACTCGCCTGGGGCGCTCCGGTGCCTTGCACCGGCCCTGGATGCAGGTGCAGTGGTTGAAGAAATTAGAATGAATCTTGAATATCCTCTGAGTACACTGCACTCCCAGGCTCCCAGCAGCTGCAGGAGCTGAGTGCGTAATGCAGAGGATCCAGGCATAGAGAAGAGCCACTGGGTACTCACCTACATCCCTCACCTCAAGAAGCAGCCAGTCCAGAGAGGCACACCAGAGCAGGCAGAGCGCAGGGGACAGCAAGGGAGGACGCCAGCCACCACCTCAGGCACTAGGAAGAGGACGCCAGGCCCATGCGACCGGAAGTTGCAACCCACTCCAAAGATTAGCAGGGCGCACAGCCCAGGCCGCGGCAGGGAGATGACAATCGCCTTCCACTACAGGGATGGAGCGAGGATCTACTGCGCACCAGCAGCTTCATAGGATTCCGGTGATTCGCGGGACTCGCGATGTGCCGCTGCGGACTGCGGGGTGAAGGTAACGCTGCCTACTACTCTCTTGACGCCACAGACCCCTGCGTAGACTACACAGGAAGTAGGGATCCCGCCTCCCGCAGAGACCCGGCAGCATCGCGCATAACAGTCGGACAGACACAACCAGGCAGCCAGCACACAGACGGCCGCGGGGGTAACACAGACGGGCCCTGGCCGTGCTCTGGGGCCCTTCAGATCGCCGGGGCCCGTCACACATGTCCCCTTTGACCACCCCTGTCGCCGGCCCTGAGTGTGTCCTCCACACCCATGAGTGGGTCCCCCACTACTCCCCCACGGCGTAGTATCCGTACAAGAGTTGGTGGTGCCACCAGTGGTAAGGGTGCTAATACCCGGGCGCTTGCCAAAAATGATTAATGTTGTGTGCATTTACATGTGTATCATGTGCTGTTTTTTTCCTTCTCTCATGCAGTGAATGTTCATGTGAAATTTTTATATGGTATGGCCTATGCCTAAATGTTTCAGCAAGTAAAAATTATTTGCATCCAGCAAACTTGTTGTCATTCTTTACAAATGATTACCCACACTGTTCTTTTATGTAGTGTCAAATAGTGACATTTTAGCAGACACGGGGCTTTGGGTTGTGTGTGCTTATTTGTCATGGAATTGTCCGGAAATAGTGAAATTTGAGGGGGATAAGCATTGGGAATTGCATACTGTATGTAGGCGCCACTTGTTTTGGAAAATTTCAACCACATCAGATCAATGATCCATGTCACCTCCATCAATTAAGCCTATGTTAATTAGCATTTGCAAACATTTGTAGAAACAGAAAAGTACAGTACTTACTTGACATTGTTATAGGTGTTATCATGTTGCCAGGCATAAAGTATGCTGTGGTATTGCAGCTTGCAGGTGTTGCCCATTATTGTTGGTGTGCTTCTGGGCAATTAACATGGACAGGGAAAAATGGCCACATCTACATAATTTGGTTGACCCAAAGCTATGTTATGAAGCATGCAGCAAGCCTGGACAACCAAAACCACTTTGGCAGGGTGGCATAGCAGTGTACCTGCTGACCTGTCAAAACACCGAAATCTGCTTTTCAGCACCCCAAAGGTGCGTTCCACTACATTGCGGGTAGCAATATGTGTAGCATTGTAGCGGTGCTGTGCAGGGCTTTGTGGGTTCTGCAGAGGTGTCATGAGCCACGAATGACACCCATATCCTGAGTCACCTAACGTGTAAAGGGATTTGTGTGGTCACATATCATGTGGGTAATTTGCACATAATAGTAGCAGCCTATACTATATTGTTTGGGCTAGTATAAACAATTACAACAGAAATGACTCTTTAATATAAGGTTACACACATGGATGTTAAAGGGAAAGACATAGGTTAGCAAACATCATGTAAACAGTGGTAAGTGACTTACCAAGTAGCCAGTCCTCTGGCATGGTGTGGTTGTGGAAACGGTCCCAGAGAGCTGAGTGCCGCAGGATATAGGCATCATGGCAGTTCCCGGGATAGCCTGCAACCACACTGATAATTCTGAGGTTGGCATCGCAGACCACCTGCACATTGAGGGAATGTCTGCCCCTGCGATTCACATAGACATGCTCCCTCACGTGCGGGGCCCGAATCCCAATGTGTGTGCAGTCTATGGCCCCCAGCACATTTGGAAATGCTGAGAGCCGATAGAATGCCACCTTCAGGTCCTGCCACTTGGACTCACAATGTGGGAATGTGATATATGTGCGCCACAGCTTCTTTAATGCATTTAACACTTGAGATAAATGTTTAGAGAAAGTGGCTTGTGACACCCCCAAGGCCCATAAGCTTACAGACTGAGTGGAGCCTGTGGCAAACAAGTGGAGGGCACACATTAATTTCTGCAGCCCAGACACTGCATAGTTGGCCCCCCCACAAGGGTCCAAATCATCTCTCACCTGCTCATATAAGTTCAACAGGTTCTGTCGGTTCAACCTAAACATGTCCACCACCTGTTGATCAGAGAGGGAGTCCAGGTACACCCTAGCACGGTACCGACGAGAAGCACGGAGTGGTCGGGGTACCTGGTTCTGGTGGGCAGCAGCATCCCTCCTGCGTAGCTCCTCCAAATGCCCCAGCTCACACACTAGCACCTCCAGTCCACTCTGCAACATCTCCATCTCAAACACCCTCACAGGTGTCCATAATCATGTGGGGGTATGTGTAGGGGACTTAGTAATTGCTATGTGGGTTATCTGTGAGAGATTTAACCTTTTCTACGCTCAAACGCTGGCGATTTTGAGGAAATCGCCACCCTCTACTTGGTCTATTTTTTATTTTTTTTGAAAAAGATCGCATTTTGCTGGCGATTTCCAAATGCGGCAGCCATTAAATTAGTGATTTGTATCTTTTTCAATGGGAAAACATCTGGATGCGATGTTGTAAATCGTCACTTCAGAAAGTGCGAATTAGCGGCAAAAAGTGCGATTTATGCCGCAAATCACAACCCATTAAGTAGTCGATTTGGAAAAAAATTGCGATAACGGCAGTTTTTGCGATAAAAATCGCCAAAAACCCAACATCGATCTCTAATAAATGTCACCCCTTGTATCTAACCTATAATCTTATGCCAGACGATTTTTATATTATTAGTGCTAAAGGTCTGCACTCTTCCCACACGCCACAAAATAGTTGTGGTACTAGAGCAGGACACCGCCACTGCTGCAACCTAACGTCTGTCAAACTTCATTGCCTGCAGCTATTTTGCTCCATGTCTGAGTCTGTTCTTTTTTTTTTATATAAAAATAAAACAATCCTTGTTACATGAAATTTAAGAAATTGTATAGGTTAAAATAACAATTATCATTTAGAGAGTTTCCAAAATCCCTTCTATCCACATCTGCTTCCAGTTTCTTTGTCACAGTGTGGAGTCCTTTGAACAAATGGTATCATTTAATACTTTTAAGTGCAAGCTCCAGGAATAATCTGACAGAAAGCAATGTAATAGAACATCTATTCTGTGAGGTCCCTACACATTGATATTCATATACCTGAAACAGGCATTGATGTCACTCGGAGCGCAACTAGATTCTTGTCTAAAGTCAAATACAGGAACGTCATCTTGTCTGTATGAATATGGCTTTCTATACTCAATTTCATTTGTGGCGAAGGGCTCCCAATTTCTCTGCTTCGAACAAGTTTTGCTGTCAGGTATCAATGGCAGGTTTACATTTTCCTCGTGCAGGTATGAAAAAAATTGTAAAGATCATTTACTGCAGCACAAATGGGGCCTACACACAAAGCGATTTTACTTATTTTCTAAGCGATCTGACTTTTATTTCAGCTGGAGATGGATGAAAAGGGGGCGTGTGCGGGTGTAAACACATCTACGCCACCCACTGCTGAGCTGCGGTGCTGACCGCCACAGAACAGTGCAGCCTGGGGTCAGGGCCCGGGAGTTGGGAGGAGAGCCATTGGGACACACAGACGCACACCGGCCCGGCTGTCACAACAAACATAGAACACTACATGGCAACAACCCTGTAATCCACCCATGGCAACAAGCATGAAACCCCCTGTGCCAACAAGCATGAAACTACTGGTATACAAATACGTAGCTCCTGGCAACTAGCATGTAGGTACAGTATGTGTAATAGGCATTATGCCATGTGGTATAATAAGCAATGGGCATAACGGTGTGTGGTAGGGATTCACAAAACAATGTAAGGCATAATGTGAAGTGGGCATCATGGTGTGGGGCATAATGTTTAAGGGGCATTACGGTGTGCGGCATAATGTGTAATGGGCATTATGGTGTGAGGCATAATGTGTGAAGGGCATCACAGTGTGGTGATGCCCTAATGGTGATAATGGGCATTACAGCATGTGGTATAGTGTGTAATAGGCTTAAGGGTGTGTGGTATATTGTGTAATGGGCATTATGGTATGTAGCATAATGTGGCCATGCCCCTATTGTCATGTAGCCACTCCTCTAGTTTTGTGACCATGCCCCCTAATGACGCATGCCCTTGCCTACTTTTGACACACGTGCCCATGGCATGCGCTTATAGTACCACTAAAAAATTATTTATACTAGCACCACTTTTGAGCATTCCCTTTTGAGGCCACATGCTCTTTTCTAGAAACCTGTTCAAACAACAACACCCCCCTTTATTATTTGTGGTGCCCCTCTGTAATTTTTTGGTACTTGTGTACTAGCACGGCGCCCACGATAATGAGTTGCCCGATTTTATATCGCATCGCATGCCATACACCCGATGGCATGCGATGCGATTTTGACCCATATACGGTATTAAATTGTATAAGCACTTTTAAGCTTAAATACACCCCCACCCCACCCCCCAAGTATAAACGTGAACCCAAAGCGTGGCGAGCGGCAGCGGTACGCTTCCTACAACCTTTTCATTCCCCAACTATCCCCATCGGCGTGGAGCTGATTTTATAAAGTGTGGCGAGCGCAGCGAGCCACCGAACCCGAAGCGTGGCGAGGGGACGCGGATACCTGTGAAGCCCGCGAGGGGATGCGGATACCTGTGAAGGTATCCGCGTCCCCTCGCCACGCTTCGGGCTCGGTGGCTCGCTGAGCTCGCCACACTTTATGAAATCAACTCCACGCCGATGTGGATAGTGGGGGTATGAAAAGGTCGTACAACCAATTTGATGCCCTAGTCAAGATTTGTATTGGTGCACCCTGGCAGATACTGTAATCCCACAAGCAGCCTCCATGTATCGGCTGCACCACTGCAAGCTGCACTAGATGCAAAGGAGGAAGCACTTGCACAGAAGAGCACAGCCTGCACCCCCTGGCACATGTGAAATACACTCTGCACACCCTGGCACAGGTGGAATAAGTGGCACAGGAGGAAACACTGGCATACAGGAGAGCCCACACTGGCATGGGAGGACAGGAGGGAACACTGGCATGGTAAATACACTAACACAGGAGTGCACACACTGGCATAACAAGGCATGATACAGGAGAATGTATTACTGAGAGGGGCGTGACTTACAGACAGGGGGTGTAAAAGCCCCTCCTTGCCATACAATTCCCATGTGACTTTTGCACTGTGCAGCCGCTCGGTGCTCTCTCGGTTCTCGAACCACAGATGACTGTTTGGTAACCAGTGGTCACCGTGTTCCTGCTGCCATATGCTTTATAACCAAGATGGCACTGCTGGCTTCACCCCCAAACCTGCTCCTATACACTCCTGCTGTCAGTCTCTGACCATCTGCCCCTGTATAGGATGTTGGGAGCGGAGCTCATCCATTGGTTTCAGGACTTTGATGTTATGGTGCCGTGTTCCCACATGCACAGCCACATACAACTTCTTGACACAGACTGGATTTAGGGTAGGTATGGCCATTGTTGGGATCACCATCGATGGCAATAGTACAAATGGTCACCGATGGCAACATAATATGTAATGGATGACCAACGATTGTTTTAACTATGAATGGACATTCATTTTCTTTGACTGACTGGCCTTAGGGCCAATCAGAACCTGGGGCAGGGTTTCATGGGCATCAGGGGCGGAGCTATGCTCCATGTCCAGGGCACCTTCAGGGAAAAAAATTGTTTATGCTGTACCATCAATGGAAGGGAATCATCTAGTTCTCTCCCACCGATGGCAAAACTATTCTACATTATGAATCATCGATGGTAAATGGCTATCCCTAGTGCAGAGGGAGCAGCAAGTCCTAAAAGTAGTCTGGCAGCTAGTCGTGCCTCTGCACCCAATCCAGCACTCCTCAGCTCAGCTGCACTCCCTCTGGCTCTCCTCAGCTCAGCTGCACCCACTCCGACTCTCCTCAGCTCAGCTGACCACTGTAAGCTCTGAATACACGTGTGAATATATCTCTATATTTGGATCAAGATATGCAATAAATGTGAATTAGCACGTACACACTTAATTGTACTTGACTGACAGTATTTAGAAAAATATAGCATATCTGTCTGCACTGAACAGCCAATCCTCGGTAAACCTGCCCTACCCATTTAATTGACTGCTCAATCAGTAATAGGATTTAATGAGCATGCATTACTATTTAAAACAGTTTTACCTGTGCTGTGTGTGTGCATGGCAGAGGGCACCTGTTGCAGTGGCAGGAGGATGTGGGGATTATCATGTACTGAATTGTCACAGGTGTGTTAAGCAAGCTGTTAATGATAATGTATTAGAAAGTAAATAATGTCATCATACACTTTTTAAAAGCGGAGCTTTAATATAATCCTACAGTACATGCGTTGGTATGCCAATATCAACAGTGTAGCAAATTATGGTGACCCTGTCTTTGTTTGCCCAAAGCTCAGTGAGCAGCTAAGGAAACAACACAGTGATGTCCTTCTGCAGCTTGTGTTAGTGGTGTAACCACAGTGCGTGCAGGTCTGGGAAGTAGGAGAGCCTTGGATGACCCCCGCAGCCACCTCCCCTAGATCCCAGGCTGCTTTGACCCAAGGCAGAGGTCTATTCTGAGCAGGGCATCTGCCAGTTACACATACCTGCTCTTGTAAGTGATAAGGCACCTAATGAGTTATTGTGATTGACCTTTTACACTAACTTAACTATATATTGCCCTAGAAATAAATCACATGGAAACATATTACTAAAAATAAATACACGGACAACAACTGCATAGGTTAAAGGTCATGGATATTTATTAACTGATATGACCCTTACTTGTAAAAAAGGAATGGCAAGGAAAGCACCTGGAGACCAGCTCCAGTCAATGGGTGTTAACAATGGTGGTGACTTAAATGCTCCAACTTATAACATGGCAGCGATGAATGGCCCATCTAGCTAAAGGTATAAACCACACTGTGACACATGGCGAGGATATTTTTGAGGAAATGCCCAATGACCCCCCCCCCCCCCCCCGCCGCCGAGGCAGGACTCACCAGCTGTCCTGGCAAAGGGTGGTAATGCCACACAGCGACCACTTATACCTCAACATGACCACCAGTTGAAAGCACCTTCCTGACGATTTTATATAATTTAATTGAAAAGCCAAATTAAGTGATCAGCCAATCGGCTTGGTAGCAAATGTGAGGGCAAGGGAGGGAAAAGGGAGGAAGGGTTTCCAGGACTCAAATACAGTAGAAAGTAGAATCATCCAGATCCCCTTAATATACCAGGGACAAAAGCTACTGTCCCTTAACTACCTAGTTGGCTAATCTACCTAGCAACAACCTTTTTTCACTAACCAATCACAAAATTCACAGTGTCCTAAATGCACTTATGCCTATGCAGCCCTCGTTTAATCTAACCAGGGGCTGAAGTATAGAGCAGCAGCTACCTGCTTCCCATGAATCTCTGGAGGCACCAACCCCAGCGGCAGATGCCCCTTGGCTCAACCCACTCCTGCTCAAAGGCCCCTAGTATCATTTTGCACTGGGTCTCTGCCAAGTATGCCTAGATGTATGTTAAGATGGCCATCTGACAATGCAGACATTACTCAGTCTTTCAGTATAAAACTATCAGACGCCTTTTGGTTATGTTGAAATATTGCAAAAATTAAGTTGTTCAATAGATAATTCAGTTTATATCAAGTTGAGGATTAAAACCAAGATACTGTTTACTTTCTTCTTTCTCTGCTGAATAGTTATAAACAAGACGTGAGCAGGAACAAGATGTAAGCAGAACTTTTTTCGTTTTGGGACAATAGTTTTCCAGATTTGTAGCTGATGTGCTGCAGAGATCTTGTTTCATCGTAGAGCTGGGACTAGTAATAGCATCATCTTGGATTATGAGGAGCAGATGAAAGATATGTAGGGAACATAGAGTTTCACGCTAAAACTAAGCATGTTTCAGAGAGCAGCTCATGGAAAAATTGAGTAGCAGTTGAGATCCGATTGGATGCAAAACTGAAAGAATATGAATAATATTTTGCACCTCGCTGTCAAGACTTTTTTGCAAAACATTACAGGAAAATGTAACAAAATGAATTCTGAACATGGACTTTGGGGGTTATACTGGTTGATTCCCTCAGATGTGAATTCACATCCTTACGAGTCCACGAGATCCCGCCTTGTGAATGGGGATACTCTGCCCCACCATACGCATGGCGTGTACGTTAGCACAGCGAATGATGTGGAACGTGCACGCAGATCTAAGGTTGCTCACAAGGTTGGGTGCGTGCGCCCAAGGCGAACATTTTGTTTGTCATGGCCGCATGCACCAAGCACATGCATATCCGCAGAAATTGACATGCGCAAAGAGAAAACGTCGGTCCCGTGCGAACGCACGCAGCTGTGCGAACGGACCTGAATAAGGTCCTTTATGTGAATATACTTGATGTGAATTTCACAGTCATGGGGGGAGATTTACTAAGATATGTATTCTACTTCACATGTGATGTTGCTATGGGCAACCAATCAGATCCTGTCTACTATCTTCTAGAGGGTGCTAAATAAATAATACTTAGATTCTGATTGGTTGCCCATAGCAACATCACATGTGAAGTAGTATACACATCTTAGTAAATTTCCCCCATTGTCATCAGTTATGTTGTGTAGATTCAGAGCCGGCCCTAGCCTAAATGACGTCCTAGGCAAGATTTTGGCTGGTGCCCCCTAGCACCGCCACTAGTTCCGCCTCTGACCCCGCTCCAATTTCCCAGCACCATCAACCCTCATCATAGCAGTCATCATTTTGGTGGTCCTACTCGCAATATTTTAAATAGAAACAGTGCAGACATTCGGTGTGCAGCCTAAATAGGGGTGTGTTCTTGCTGGGAAGGGGCATGGCCACCCAATAGTACCCCCAATTCAAATTATGCCACACAGTAGTGCCACTTTATTCACATTATATCATGCAATGGTGTCCCTTATTCACGTTACATCACACAGTAGTAACACTTTACCTTATATACATTACTCCTCACATTATTCACATCATACCCTTAGAAAAAAATCCTGAGAAAATATTGTATTTTAAGCACCTCCATGGCCACACTGCAACCCAGCACAAAGCAGTGTGTGCTGGGCAGAGGAGAAGAGCTGCAGCTCCTGCTGTCACTTAAGGGGAGGGGGCCCGGGGCCCCCACTGAGCCCTTCCATCAGACTTTGGCCTGGGTAATTTGTACCCCCTACCCCTTTCTCTCGGCACCCCTGATAATACCACACAGTAATTCCCCTTACACATGACACACATTATTAATGTCCTTATAACCATCATGCCCATTACACATTATGCCAACCTTTATTAATGCCCTTCATACACATAATGACACACATAATGCCCCTTACACATATGTTGCACATTATTAATGCCCTTATACACATGACACACATAATGGCTGTTACACATATGTTGCACATTATTAATGCATTTATACATGACACACATAATGCCCCTTACACATATGCCGAACACTATTGCACAACCAACCCACCCACAGACAGCACTCGCACAGCCGCAAACACTGTGACCTCTGCCTCTGCTTGGATACAGATGTTTCCTCATACATCTTGCCTCAATAGGCCATGCAGCTCCTGGCCAGTTCTGCTAACGTTGGGTGCATTTTTTGCTGAAAATGCATCTTATTTGCATTGCTATGTGACCAGCACACACAAGGAGCTTCCAATGATTAAAATGATATGTGGCATAAATATATTCTGTGTGCTACTGTGGCTGTACCTGAATACGGAATGCTATGTTACAGTGATTTCCATGAATACACTATTTCATATGCAGATACAGCCTCACTCACACACAGAATATAGGCATGCTGCATATCATTTTAATCAGCAGAAGCTGCTGATGCCCCTACGCATTGCAAATGCCCTAGGCAATTGCCTAGTTTGCCTATGCCTAAGGCCAGCTCTGTGTAGATTCAAATTGTCCAACACAGACTGGTCTATTTCTCACAAGCTCTGTCACTACATGCAATAACCGATACATCCGTGCATAGTAATCAATTATTACATTGTAAATTGGAGCTTAATTCAACATGAGTTGTAATTTTGCAAAGTTTAACAAGATCACAACTCCTGGTGGCAGACTGCGGTGGGCCACCCAGCACAGGGCAAGGCTGCCCAGCAATGTGCCCGCAATTTTTTTGGGCACATTGCAATTGTGCAAGCGCTTTGATATACAGGGAAGCACTTGCATATTACCAGCTGCCACATAGCTGCGCAGCCTAGTTGCGAATTCAGGCGCAGGCCAGCCTTGTTTAGCAGCAGTGGTGGGATTCCCCTGAATAGTTCAAACACACCGGCATTGTCCAGAATGTGCCCTGTAAATGCCACATTGCCGGATCCTCCCCCAGCACTACTTAAACTGAGTTTGCTGCATTGGTGTGTATGCACAATTTTCCAAAAAATGTGATTTGCAAGTTTTGGGAAACTGCAGGACTTACTGAATTAGATTCTTGTGCCGATATTATCACAACACCTCTGCATCTCAGGATGTGGATGGTGATAAATCGACCATTATTAAACTCTTAACCATTGAATATATAATAAAGGGATAAAAGAAACAGACACAGCCTTACAGTGAGTAGAAATGAAGGTGATATAATAAGTAAGGTAACAAGACCTCTCTCTTGTGTATAGTTTTTTATTTCATTTTCATTTCCCTCCAGGCCGGAGCAGGTAGACCATGGCTTCCCCTCACGGCCATTAGACTGCACCTCATATCAGTCATACTATCCCAGCATCATTTGCAAGATGGCGGTGTTGGTGGAATCATGGTCAAACATTGAGGTGCATAGTGTGATCAGATTTCTGTGTCTAAAGGGCTAATCAGCAGCTGAAATTTATCATCAACCTGTCAAATTGTACGGTGATAAAGTCATGTCACAGAAACACGTTTGGGTTTGGTACCCTGCCATCTATAATTACAGGCCCGACTTTCAAGAGAAGTAGCAATCCTAGCATTTCTACCACAGATTACACCTTGTGCCTCATTGAAGGTCTGAATCAGGTGCAGAGACACATATACAATAGTCATAATGATTGTGAACATTTTTCAGCAAGACATGATGTCCTGGCTTCAGGTGGAGGATGCTGGATACTTGAAACTAGGTGGGTTTAGGAAGCGGACTGACATGCAGCAACTTGAGATGACTGTAGCACAAGGAAGCAGCGGGGACAGAGTGTTGACTGTAAACCAGGGGCAGGGGCGTCAGTATCGCTCCGCAGCCCCAGCGATGGCGGGGAGGAGCAGGCGCCACTGGGGCGCAGGGTCACGGTGGATCCCACCCGTCATGCTACAGTATTTACAGGCAGAGCTGCTGGGCAGCTCCGCTTCGGCGCCTCCATCTTAAGCTCCTTATAACCCCCCCGCCCATGCCCGCCTCTCCCATGCCCCCGCTCGTGCCACCCATGCCCCCTCGTGCCACCTTAACCCTCCACTTAGCAGGGACCTGCAGATCTCCCCGGTCCTGGCTCCCCTCTTGGCTACTGCTACTTTGGAAATGGACCCTCATAAAATGTCCGCCCCACCATACAGCAGACAGTTCTGTGAAACTGTCTGCTGTATGGAGGTGGACATTTTGTGATGGACCATTTTCATAGCAGAAGCAGAGGGGAGCCGGGACTGCAACACAAGTAGATCTGCAGGTCCCTGCTGAGCGGAGGTGTAAGGTGGCGCGAGGGGGGCAGGGGCGGACGAGGGGAGGGTTGCTAAATTTACTGAGGGGGCAGGGGCGGACGAGGGGAGGGTTGCTAAATTTACTGAGGGGGGGGGGCGGAAAAATTATAGTTACGGCACTGGGCGTGGAGTCTAACCCACAGGTGGTCTTCACCAGAGAACCCCGCAAAGGGCTTTGCTCTTCATTGTGCCCGATGAGCAGGTTGCGGCCCCCTGTCCAGGTCCTCTGTGTACTGCTACCAAAGAGCTGGAATGCTGGGAATACAGGATACTCAGGGAGAGGTATACTGGATGACTTGAGAATGAAGATATGATGGTGGTGTATCGGTGTGCTGGTGTCAGTCTGAGAACCGAGGAGGGTATTAGAACTGGAAGCCTGTGAACAATGGAGATGCAGCCTGGGAGACGATAGTAATGTGGCCTGGGAGCCGATGATGATGCAGCGTAGAAGCTGATGATGATGCAACTTGGTGATGTGGCTTAGGAGTCAATGATGATGTGGCTTAGGAGCTGATGATGATGATGCGGCTAAGAAGCGATGATGATGCCTGCTAGAAGAGACCTGGAACACACAGATACTACTCGAAAGCTATTGGTGGTAAACAGCAGAGTGTCTGGCAGGTGGAGATAATGAGGAGTTTTGCTAGCAGCAGCACAGGTGCACAAGTATCACTGGTAGAAATAACCTGGAAGCCTGGGAGCCTTGGACGCTGACTGGAGAGTATCACAGGTAACAGGCAAGTTGTTCAAAGCGATTTTGATAGTGCTGGGGGCCTGACTTATATCCCCCCTGCCTGTCTGTGATTGGCTGCATCTCATTGGGAGGCATTTCACCACCTCCCCACACTCGGCAGAGGAAGCCGCCGGGCATTGAGGGGTGGAGAAACGCGTAAGTTAAAGAGCTCTTTCACCTTCTGGTACCAGTTTTTATGCACAAAATAGAGGTGACCATCTTTTGCGCAGATCCAGACAAGGCAATACTGGAGTGCTAACCAGACCAAGCCGGGAGCCGCATCCAGCTGTCACCATTAGGAGGCCACCTATGCACATCCAACTGCACCTGGCTGAGGCCATCGATTGCAATTGTTGCTGGAAAGGAGTGGTAATTATATCACACTACCCATACTAACTTTCTTTCACTGCTAAAATGCTGAACTGACTTCTTTCCTACCCAGTAGGAATTGCTCTAGATTGGTCTACTAAAAAAAAAAAAAAAATGTACATTGCCTGCTTATGTGTATGAGCTTTGAATTTATTGTTGTTTTACTTTGCATTTATATTATTTGATACATTTTTCTTGATTTATATTTAAAATTATTTTCTATTTTGTCACAGTGTCTGTTGTTCTATATTTACCCTCTGAGGTTTAAGAACCCACATCCCACTGCAGCTTGAATAGAAATGTATACTATGAAATCTAATATTGGGTTCTTCATGCTGTGGTTCTTTGAGCGCATAGCCACCACCTCTTTTTTTACTAGCCTTAGTAAATTTGAAAATACGAATTTACAGCCATATATGGCTACAGATGGTTATGAATATGGGCATTCGTAGCCATTTGTATTTTAGAAAATGCCCCCCTTTATGTCTATTGTGGAACTGCAAGTCTCTGGAGGGATAAAACCTTATCTGGATCTGTGTACTAATCCACAAAATAAAGATCAGATCAAGGAAAGACAATTTATACAAGCCAAGCGATGCAGGTCACAGTGTAATCTGTATCTCTCTATAATAAAAGTATATTAAGGAATATCTCACTTGCCTGCAACCTGCTCCTGTTCTCCGCCACTTTGGTGATACATGCAGCCTCTTGCATAATTTAACATATGACCCTTTCTCTAGTAGTTATGTATGCCAGAAACATTATTACTTATGTCTAGGTTTCACTTTGCTCCTTGTGTTTCATATTTGTGCATGATCAATTGCATTTAAATTGGAAGACTCTGGTGTTGTTTGTTGACAGTATATGGCCACTTTTCCAGATAGGCAGCACCTGCTGAAATGTTACCATTGTCCTGGAATAGTCTGTTCCCAGAGGGCCACTATTATGTATGGCACCAACGCGATGTCTATTATGCTGTCCATGAAAAACATTTATACATAATACCTTCAATTATTCAAGTGGTACTGGATCTCGCTGACATATTGCACCCCACACATGAATGTTTTGGAGATGATTTGGATTTCTAGACAAATGTTTTTACTTTTGAAAGCACATCTGGAAACTTGTTCCAGTACAATATACTGTAGGATTCGTCAGTGAACATTACATCTTGGAAAGTTTAATCACATTGGAACCACTGCTTTGCCTGCAGAACTATTTTTTTATTGTTTTATGTTACTATTATAATGGTTATATCTAGGAAAATACATAATTACTTAAAGTGGTCCACCCCCAGCCCATTAGGCGGAACAAGTGCTAGGGCTTTTGGCAAAACTATAAATTTGTGCCCTACCTTCCATACTTAATAAAGGGACTGTGGTTTCACAATGAAGGGGTGTGTTCACAGAACAGTACCCCCAGTTCAAGTTATGCCACACAGTAGAACACTCTTATTTACATTACACTGCTTGCAGTGCCCCTAATTCATATTACAGCACATATTAGCATCGGGACCAATACAGATGGTGATAGGTCTGGGGTGAATAGGTAGAAATTTAAAAGAGAGGATTCATTTGCCAAGAGATGTGGTATAGACTGAGAAAAGCAGGGTGCCTAAGACTGAGCTCTGAGGTACTCCAACTGGTAGAGGTAGAGAAGAAGAAGTGTAATCATAGAAACAAACACTGAACGAGTGGTTAGATAGATGAGAACAAAGAAAGAGCAGTGTCCTGAAGACCAAAGATTACATAGTTACATAGTAGGTGAGGCTGAATAAAGACTTGCGTCCATCTAGTTTAGCCTATGTTTATAATAGTTTATCCCTTGTTGTATAGTATGTTCCGATATTTTAAAGACAGATTATGTTCCTTATTCGTACCCGTGGATGTTTTTAACCAATAAATGTTTATCCAACCTTATTTTAAACGTATTTATAGTGTCTGCCGACACCACTTCTCCAGGAAGAGAGTTCCAAAGTTTAACTGACTGTAAAGAAATTTTTCTTCTAGATGAACAAAATATTTTTTATTCTAATCTAAACTTGTGCCCTCTCGTCCTAGATTCCTTTCTAGCAGAAAAAAGGGTGTTTGACAGTTCCTTATATTGGCCCCTAATGTATTTATACATATTGAGCATGTTTCCCCTTAAACGTCTCTTCTCTAGTGTAAATAGTCCAAGATTGCTTAATCTTTCCTTGTAGCTTAAATTCTACATTCCCCTAATAAGCTTTGTTGCTCTTCTTTGGATTTTTTCTAAATCTATGATGTCCTTTTTATAGTGTGGGGCCCAGAATTGTACTCCTTATTCGAGGTGCGGTCTAACCAACGATTTGTACAGAGGCATAATTATTTTTGAATCCCTAGTTTCTATGCCCCTTTTAATACATGCTAGAGTTTTGTTGGCCTTTTTTGTTGCTATATTACATTGAGCACTACACCCTAGTTTGTTGTCTATTTGGACTCCTAGATCCTTTTTTAGTACTGAATTACCCAATTCATCCCCGCTTAGGTTATAACTAGCACACTGGTTATGTCTCCCAAGGTGCATGACCTTGCATTTGTCCACATTGAACCTCATCTTCAACTTTTTTGCCCACTCATCTAGATTGTCAAGATCATTTTGAAGCGTGGTGACCTCTTCTGATGATTTAATAAGTCTGCTCAGTTTTGTATCGTCCGCAAAGATGGATACATTGCTGAGTAACCCCATCCCAATATCATTAATAAAAATGTTCAATAAATGGGCCCTAGGACCGAACCCTGTGGCACTCGACTTAGTACTGGAATCATATTTGAAAAGGCACTGTTCATGACCACTTTGTTCTCTATTACACAGCCAGTTCCCTACCCATCTACAGATATTTGCCTCTAATCCCAGGTCCTCTATTTTATTTATCAACCTCTTGTGTGGTACGGTGTTGAAGGCTTTAGCAAAATCTAGGAAAATCACATCTACAGCATTTCCATTATCATGGTTTTTGCTAACCTCTTCATAGAAACCAAGTAGATTAGTTTGGCATGAACGATTTTTCACGAACCCATACTGGTTATTACTGAGTGAACTATGAAGATCTAAATATTGCTGGATACCATCTCTTAAAAATCCTTCATATAGTTTACCCACTATTGATGTTAAACTAACAGGTATGTAATTAGTGGGATCCTCCTTTTTTCCTTTTTTGAATAATGGCACTACCTCTGCTATTCTCCAGTCTTTTGGTACCTTTCCTGATGATAGTGAATTATCAAAGATATAATGTAAAGGAGAAGCTAATTCATCCCTTAATTCCATTAGTACCCTAGGATGAATCCAATCTGGCCCAGTAGATTTATTTGTTTTGATTTTGCGGAGCCTCAATATTATTTCCTTGGTAGAGAAATCAATATTGAGGTCCGGCTTGTTCATCCCATTTGTGGTATGTGTGTGTTCCACAGTCTGCTCTCCCTTAGTTAACACTGATGAGAAGAACTCATTTAACAGTTCTGCTTTTCCCTTATCCTCCCTAAAACTTTTTCCAGTGATATCGGTTAGTGGGCCTATGTTGTCCTTAATTATACGTTTACTATTTATGTATTTGAAAAACTTCTTGGGGTTAGTTTTGCTTTCAGTGGCTATGCGCTCTTCATAATCCCTTTTAGCTACTTTGATTGCCCCTTTGCAAATTTTGTTTGATTCTTTGTAATTGGTGAACGCCTCCTCATTTAAGTTATTTTTATAGAATTTAAATGCTCTTGTTTTATTGTTGATTGCTGACCTAACTTTTTTGTCCAACCATGGTGGCTTTTTTTATTGAATTCACCCTTATTTACTTATGTAAATGTATGGTACTTATGTAATATCTGGGCTCCCGTTTTTCTTATGAGACCGCGTCCCCTCGCGGGGCTCGCTGTGCTCGCCACACTTCGGGCACGGTGGCTCGCTGCGCTCGCCATGCTATATAAAATCAACTCCATGAGTAGTTGGATAGTAGGGGTATGAAAAAATGGGGTGCATTTAACATGGGAGCCCAGATAATACATAAGTACCAAATGTATTTAATAGTTAATGATTTGAGTACATTTTTTGAGTATTCCACATTTTCTCAGCATTTTTTCCCCTCAAAAATTGTTTCCCACACAATTCTTTGTAAGACTTCTCTGAATAATTCAAAGTTAACTTTTCTGAAGTTTAGTATTTTTGCCTATCCTTTATGATGTAATTTACTGAAGTTGATTTCCAGTGAAACCATATTGGGGTCACTGTTCCCTAGATGTTCAATTACTCTTGTGTTTGAAACTAGATCTATGTTATTTGTTAATACCAAATCTAATAATGCCTTATTACGAGTTGGAGCTTCTACCGTTTGTGTGATAAACTGGTCGTTAAGTAAGCTTAGGAACCCACTGCTTCTTGCTGTTTTATATGTTTCGTTTTTTCCAATCAATATCAGGTAAATTAAAATCCCCCATAACTAATACCTGACCCTGATTTGATTTGTTTGATTTGGTTTAAAAGAACAGACTCGTCCCTTTCGTTTATGTTCAGAGGTCTATAGCATACCCCTATTAAAATGTTATTATTAGTTTTTTTGGTACTTGTGAGTTATCCGGGCTGCCGATTTTTTGATTGTATGCCTTAAGTTAAGGCATACAATCAGATGCGATGCGATATCGCATCGCATCGCATCGCATCCGACCATCGGATGCGATGACCCGATTTTTCCATAGGAATCAATGTTAAAATGGACTGAGTCCATTTTAACATGGAATTCAATGGGAAAAAGGGGTCCTTTTCATACCCCTACTATCCAAGTGGGCATGGAGTTGGATATAAATCTGTGGCGAGCGTAGCGAGCCACCGAGCCCGAAGCGTGGCGAGCGAAGCGAGCCCCGCGAGGGGACGGTATTCCGTGTCCCCTCGCGGGGCTCGCTACGCTCGCCACGCTTCGGGCTCGGTGGCTCGCTACGCTCGCCACAGGTTTATATCCAACTCCATGCGATCATCGGATGCGATGACCCGATTTTTCCATAGGAATCAATGTTAAAATGGACTGAGTCCATTTTAACATGGAATTCAATGGGAAAAAGGGGTCCTTTTCATACCCCTACTATCCAAGTGGGCATGGAGTTGGATATAAACCTGTGGCAAGCGTAGCGAGCCACCGAGCCCGAAGCGTGGCGAGCGAAGCGAGCCCCGCGAGGGGACGGTATTCTGTGTCCCCTCGCGGGGCTCGCTACGCTCGCCACGCTTCGGGCTCGGTGGCTCGCTACGCTCGCCACAGGTTTATATCCAACTCCATGCCCACTTGGATAGTAGGGGTATGAAAAGGACCCCTTTTTCCCATTGAATTCCATGTTAAAATGGACTCAGTCCATTTTAACATTGATTCCTATGGAAAAATCGGGTCATCGCATCGCATCGCATCGCATCCGATGGTCGCATGCGATGCGATGCGATGTGCCCGATCCGACCCGATTTAGAAATCGGCAGCCCGGATAACTCACAAGTACCGTTTTTTTTGTTATTGTCGGTTATCTCTGCCCACACAGCCTCCGTGTAATCTTACTCTGTACCTGTGCTCATTTCTTTCTCACAAGATGTTAAGTTATTTTTTACATATAGGCACACACCCTCACCCTTTCTATTTTCCCTATCTTTTCTGTAGAGTGTATATCCCTCCATGCTAAATGCCCAGTTGTGCGACTCATTACATCATGTTTCTGTAATACCAATAATGTCATAATCATTCCTAGTGACCACAGTTTCTAGTTCCCCGATTTTACCTGCTAAGCTTCTTGCATTAGCCAGTAGGCATTTTAATTTATGTTTATTTTTATTTGCGTCCCTAAAACATTGTGTTTAATTTCTCCTCTGGACTTATTTGTATTCCTTCCCACCTCCCCCTCAGTAGACTCTCTACAGCCCTCCGCACTATGCCCACTGCCCGACCTATTTACAGTTTTGAAACTTCTTCATATGTCGATTACTCCTTCCCATACCCTAAGGTCATCTGTACCTAAGAGCTGTAATGAGGTAAGATTACTGTTATTACATAATATTCCTGGAGCACCCTGGGAATTACCTACAATATTACCCTTATTATTACCCCGGACATTGCCTGTAACTATGTCCTCCCCCCTCCTCCTCCACCAAATTGATTGACCCCAATCCTACTATTCTCACTACGGGACCCATAGTATCTAGCTACCCCCCACCCCCCCACCCCCATCGCCTAGTTTAAAATCTACTCCAACCCTCTAACCATCCTCCCCCCCCCCCCAGCACCGCAGCCCCCTCCTCGTTCAGGTGCAATCCATGACGGCAAAAAAGATGTCGCCTGACCGAGAAGTCTGCCCAGTGTTCCATGAACACAAATCCTTCCTTCCTACACCAGTTCTTTAGCCACACATTTACCTCCCTTATCTCCCTCTGCCTCCCTGGGCTAGCGCGTGGCACTGGTAATAATTCTGAGAATATTACCCTAGATATCCTCGCCTTTAATTTCATACCTAATTCCCTATACTCTTTCTTGAGGACATCCCACCTACCATTAACTTTGTCGTTGGTACCGATGTGTACCAAGACCGCCGGGTTGCTCCCAGCCCCTCCCAACAATCAGGAAGAAAAATCTAGTACCAACCCCAAATGGGGGATGAAACTAGAGGGAGCGCTTGGTGTGAGTGGCTAACTCAGCAGCTGCTAGGGAAACAGGTTAGTGTGACCTGTATAATTGAATTGCAAAAAGAGGTAATAGCAGTGCTCTAGGGGTTTTCCCAGATATTTGGTGGAATGAATAAAATTGGACGATCTTTACAAATATTTATTAATATCACACAAAGGTAAATACATATTCTAAAACCATATGAGATAAAATCAACAGTAGCAAACAATGCCCATACCCACAATGGATCAACAGAATAGGGGAGAGTCCGTTCCTATGAGGCCCAAACTTTGTAGATAGGATATTATAGTTACCACTCCTGATTAAGCTGGAATGCTTTTACACCATCCATAAGTCCAAGTGGCCAGCCCAAAGATGGCACAAATAACCGGTTTCACTGGCAGTTTTGAATAAATGGTGGGTCTTTTGTAGCAGGAGAAGGTTAGCTGGTGCACCAGAGGGTGAAGTGGCCT
This sequence comes from Crinia signifera, assembly GCF_055691185.1. NCBI lineage: Eukaryota > Metazoa > Chordata > Amphibia > Anura > Myobatrachidae > Crinia > Crinia signifera. The sequence continues at coordinate 74,220,361 of NC_139225.1, forward strand.
CCCAGATGAAAAAGGGTGGTCAAGGCAGTTCAATCCTGTAGGGCTGGTCCGGACTACAATCCCAAATGGATAAGTGGGTAAGGGGCAAGCACTTCCTTACACGTTTTGCTGCTCCTGGCAGCTTTATCAAAGGTACCTACCAGGAGCGGTGAAACGTGTCAGAAAGTGCTTGCCCACTTATCCATTTGGGATTGTAGTCCGGACCAGCCCTACAGGATTGAACTGCCTTGACCACCCTTTTCCATCTGGGAGGCCACTGCACCAGCTAACCTTCTCCTGCTACAAAAAGACCCACCATTTCTTCAAAACTGCCAGTGAAACCGGTTATTTGTGCCATCTTTGGGCCGGCCACTTGGACTTGGACTTAGACGGTGTCTGTAGAAGCATTCCAGCTTAACCAGGAGTGGTAACTATAATATCCTATCTACAAAGTTTGGGCCTCATAGGAATGGACTCTCCCCTATTCTGTTGATCCATTGTGGGTATGGGCATTGCTTGCTACTGTTTATTTAATCTCATATGGTTTTAGAATATGTATTAACATTTGTGTGATATTAATAAATATTTGTAAAGATCATCCAATTTTATTAATTCCACCAAATATCTGGGCAAACCCTAGAGCGCTGCTATTCCCCTCTTTTTGCCTCCTAACAATCTGTCTACTCGGTCCACGATGTGCCATACCCGAGCACCCGGGAGACAACAGACTGTATGGCAATCACGGTCCCGATAGCAGATTACCCTATCTGATGATAGAATCCCCCACCACCTGACTTTGCACCTCCCTCCCTGTCATCCCGCTTGAGCTAGAAGGACTGCTCCTCTGGTTGCTAGAGGGAACAGTCTCCTCCAGCTCCGTCATTTTGTCAATATCCTCCACCGAAACTTCATTCAACCGGGCGAATTTATTTAGGTGTGATAGATCCGAGATGTCGTGCCTGTCATTCCTGACCCTCTTTTTCCTCCTTCTGACCGTGACCCAGCTGGCTACCTGTTCGACCTCAACTACCGGTGACCCCATCTGCAACTCCTCCGCCGTTCTATCTAAGGTTTGCTCGAGATTGGAAATATCCCTCAGTAGCTGAACGGTCCACTCTAGATCAGTGACCTGGGCTTCCAGGGCAGACGTTCGCTCACATCTCTTGCAGATGTATTCGAACTGGGACTTTTGCTCCAGGTGCGCATAGATTTTGCACGACATGCAATGAGTGAGATTCTCAATCTGGGCCCCACCCATTTTATCTACCTCCCTGCGACTAACCCCCTAGTATACAACAGAAAATTAAATTACAATGCAATTACACAGTACAAGTTAATATAAGAAAGTTGATACTTATCAGTTCCTGCAGCTGTGTCACACTCCTGGGGCCAAATGTAATAGGGTGAGAGTTTCAGAAAGTGAGAGATTTTGGGAGAGTTTTCCCCTTTTTTCTAAAGCAGCAATCAATTACACTGCAAAACCAGGTTGATTTTGCCATGTAATTGATTGCTGCTTTAAAAAAACATGGGAAAACTCTCCCAAAATCTCTCACTTTCTGAATCTCTCACCCTATTACATTTGGCCCCTGGTGTCCTCACATCTGATGTGTCTGCAGCAGTGACAGCAGGGCTTTTATCTCAGTCCTCTGGTCTCCTGCTGTTACTGGCTGTCTTGCAGTCTGCTGACACTCCAATTTGTATCCAACCGCTACGGGCTATTTCACACGCTCCGGCTCCTGCCGGGCAGCGAAAACCTGTACGGCCAGGAAGCCGTGCAGCACACAGTAGATTATCATGGAGGGGATTGCCACAGCCCGGCAGCTGTCCCTTGCAGTGGCGGGATCCGGCTGCAACCGTGCGGCCGGGCCGTCCCCGTGTGAATGGACACAATAGTGTCCATTCACACTTAAACAATGGCACTTTATTAATGGCAGTTCAAATTCACAAGCTCAATAAATTTGCTTGCCCCCTGCTGTTTTATACTGCTGATACTAATCAGCTACCCACCTGACCAGATAACCACTCCCACACTCCCTCCTGCAGCAATATACAGAGAAAGAAAAAATATATACAGTATAACAATTTAAACACACAAAGCAAACAATCCCCTCAGATTAATTCCACAATTTACCTTCTAAACACACCACTCCTTTTAGGATATAACTCTACACTTAAACAATCACACTTTATCAATGGCAGTTCAAATTTACAAGCTCAATAAATTTGCTTGCCCCCTGCTGTTTTATACTGCTGATACTAATCAGCTACCCACCTGAGCAGATAACCACTATACTTCTAAACACACCACTCCTTCTTGGATACAACTTTACACTTAAACGATGGCACTTTATCAATGGCAGTTCAAATTCACAAGCTCCTTGTAGTGTTTGTATTAGCATGGAAGGATCAACACTGGGGCAAATACACATCCTTTCCCATAGTATCTATGCGCTTATGCAGTCATCATGAATACTGTAAAAAGTTAATTTAGTATAGTGATAGCTATCATCACCACCACCACCACCACTGCACTAGGGTTTTTTTTATATCAGAAGAAAATGTGATAAATATGTCCTATAGTCTATTAATCAGTGCGTAAGTAAACAGTTAACATTTGAGAAAGGGTTTGCAGTCCTTGGGTATTTCAGGGTGGAGATTGGGATGTTGCCTGAAAGGAGTGCAAAATGGGGTGTCATGGGTGTGTCAGGGAACGCTGCTGCATTCCCATTTGCAAATCCATTGCTTCAGAGGCTAAGCTAAATTTAATTTGGGGAGAGTAGGTAAAGTTGACCCTCGGCTATCGCAAAAGTTGGCGGGGTGACCCTGTTCTCACAATTGCACAGACCACAGCGCCCGAAAGGGGGTGTCTGTGCAGTTGTACACTCCATCGCATGGTAGAGCATTAAGGGAAGGCTGGGGTGAGTATTTACACATTCCGCAATCGCTTCTGAGAGAGTGCGACCACAGCTGCATTACCGGCCATCTCTGAAACTGCCCTTTAGAACAGCAGTGATGTCCTGGGGTATTATTGCATGTCTCTCCTATATAAAATCTATTGAACTGAGATCACTACAAAACTTACAAACCTCCCTCCAGGCTTGGCAGATGTTCCAGAGATAGACACAATTTAACTACAATTATTTGTTGGAACTCCTATTTATTGGAATTCCTCATAAGGCAAGTTTGATATACTAAAGCCTTTTCATTTTGGTATTCTAGAGGTGCCAAGAAGATTTTGGACCTGACTGATAATTCCATCTAGGAGGGCTGTTTGTTTTGAAAAATGTAGGCAATAGTTAAGATTTATCAGATACACATTTTATTCCAATGACATTTTCAATCTTTTTCCACGTGTAAAACCTTGTTTATAGGAGCTTACAAGCTCAGCAAAGGAAAGATAAATACTATTGTGTGAATGGAATGGGATATTACACAGATTCCATAAAACATTTCTAGTGTACATACTGTAATAGTTGTAATAGGGGTATAATTTATATTGGACTACCAGAACTGGTTCTAACCAATTTGATGTCCTAGGTTTTTAGCTGGTGCAACCTAGCACTGCAGCTAGTTCTGTCTGTGACCTACAGTAACACCCTTCTCACAGCACCCAGCACAGCACCCCTACCCCCTACATGCTCCACCGGAACTATCCTCTCTACACCCCTGTCTGTTGATGAGCCCAGGAAAACTCTGTTGGAAGCCAAAGGCACTTCCACGTAAGAGAGGTGACATGCTTCCATTGAGAGCAACGCCACTTCCTCCCCACCTGAGACTACAGCAAATTTACATTGCTGCCATTTTCTCCAGATTCATAATTTTCTATGATGTAGTGGTTCGTATTTGGCAGCCGTAGACCTTGAAAAAGACCCTATTTGAAGGTAGACCAGTGATCATCACCCGGGTTATCGTCACTTTATTCCAGCGCTCATTTGACCTGTTATAACATATCAGTTCAAAGTATGGGGGATATTTTGATTGAATCAGTCCCCTGATTTTTGTCGGCTGCGCATAGTTATCTATGCGCACATGCAGCTGAGGGTGTGCGAGCAACCACAGCGCTTGCACACAGAAGTCCGGGTGGGGTAGTGGGGGGGGGCATGGGGCAGTGGGCCAGGGAATTCGCCCATGGGAATGCCCAGCATTTCATGGGCTTTCCTATTAAAAGGTTGGGCATTCCCCGATGGTGATGGTGCGGGGGGGGGGGGGGGGGGGGGTTTGTCGAGCAGCTGATGCAAGCAGTGGGTGCCCTGGAGCGGGTGGGTCCCCACTCCCCCAGGGTCCCTGCCCAGGCTGATCAGTCAGGGGTTTATGCTTTGGCCGGGGAACTTATATAAAAAGTTTCAATAGCCTGCTGACCTACTCTTTGTCCCCTGTAGTTTGGAAACCAGGACCGACAAATGAGCCTGGTGCTGGTTAGAGAAATACGGGGGGACCCCCACTTTTTGTACCCCTGAATTTCTACAACCAGGACTGGCTTACACTTGGAAGTCTGTATGGATCTCATTGATCCATGCAGGCTTCAGTCAAATACAAACCCAAAACATACGAATTCACCAGTTTGAATGGTTTGAATCTGCTGATCAGATAGAAGGAACAACAAAAAAAAACTGAAACAGTGCTGTACAGAATTATTTGGTTATTTACACAGACACAGACAATACTAACAGACAATACTGTATATTAAGTTAGTATATTAATTTGGGATGTATCCATACTTACTCCCCTATGTGGACATTTTTTAGCGGTTATATACTTCGGTACTTGTGTAGTTTGACGGCACCCAATATATATCGAATGCGATATCGGCCGATATATCGATGCAATCCAAATCAATTTTTGACCTCTTCATTACCCCACTATCCACTATGCATGAAGTTGATTTTATATAGTGTGGGGAGCACAGCGAGCCACCGAGCCTGAAGCATGGCGAGCGTAGCGGATTACTGTGCTCGCCACACTATATACAATCAACTCCATGCATAGTGGATAGTGGGGTTATGAACAGGTCAAAAATCCCTTTAGATCACATCGATATATCGAACGACATCGCATCCGATATATCGGGCGCCGTGAAACTACACAAGTACCTATACTTATGTGAGTCCCAGCAATGGGGTGAGGATTCCAGCTTCCAGTTCCCAGTGGATTACTCTTACTGCTGGTACAGTCCTATACTTGCGGTCTTATCAGAGGGGTGTGGTATGCGACTCTGACAGTCGGGATCCTGACAGTCATTATCCCGATGTCGGGATCCCGACTGTCCGGAGTCAGATAGCATGGTGAGCGCAAAAAAGGCCCTTGCGGGCTTGCTGCGCTCGCCACTCTGCGGGGACGGTGGCTCGATACGTGAGCCACCTATTCTATTCTCCCTCTATGGGGGTCATGGACCCCCACGAGGGAAAATAGCGGGTGGCCGTCGGGCACCCGGCTGCCGGCGTTTTGACAGTCGGGATCCCTACGTCGGGTAAATGACTGTCGGGATCCCGACTGTCGGGAACCCGTCCGGCACCCTATCAGAGAGTGTCCACTGGTTCCAGTCTGGGACTGAGTATGGATACCATCCCAAATTAATATACTAACTGAGTCTAAACAAAAGACGCTTTATTGAAAATAGCATGCATTTACTAACCATAATAAATATCCAGCTTATCATACATAATATCCAGTTCACTATGGGCCTTATTCTAGTTCACTCTTTCTGACAAAATCCTTCTTAGATGGACAAAACCATGTGCAGTGCAGGTGGGGCAGATGTTACTTGTGTAGAGAGAGTTAGCTTTGGGTGGGGTTTTACTTCAAAGTGAGATCTATATTGCAGTGTAAAAATAAAGCAGCCAGTATTTACCCTGCACAGAAACAAAATAACTCACCCAAATCTAATTCTCTCCGCACATTTTACATCTGCCCCCATGCAGTGCACATGGTTTTTCCATCTAAGAAGGATTTTGTCAGAAAGAGTGAACTAGAATAAGGCCCTATATGTCATACCCAGCCCGCCATACATTATATCCAGCATTTAATACGTGATATCCAGCTCATCATACATCATATCCAGCTCATTATATGTCAAATCCAGGTCCTCATATAACATATCCAGCTCGTCAAACATCATATCCAGTTTGTCATATTCATATCCAGCTCATCATATGCCATATTCAGGTGCTGTAATTTTTATCTTGAACGGCAACTCATACTGATGCTGCACTGTGTCCCCTGTTGCATGACCCTTTCTGTACATGCACAAAGGTCCTTATTCTAGTTGATTCGGTCGGATGCGTATTTTCAGACAGGAACCGAGTGTTCTTAGCCCCGCCTTCCGGACGGATCGTTCACACCGTCCGTATGCGGTAAGATGCCGACTGAACGGACCGTGAGTGGATTTTTCCATCTGTGGGAACCTCCCCCATCATTGGTCGCTGACCATCGAATGCTGGACCAAGTGGTCAGGCAGCACCGAGTGCTCCAGACCACTCTGGCATTTCTCCGTGCAAAAGCAGGGATATGGGCGGGCAGCTGGCATCCGGCTATGTCATATGTCCGCCCCCCACACACGCGTCACGGACGGATTACCATACGTATGCCCAGCGTTTTCATGGGAACAGCTCTTCACGCCCCTCTCCACCCCCTGTTCGGATTGTACAGAATTCACGCTGTATTCAGATGTGTGCAGCATTCACACATGCGCAGATACGCCTCTGCACATGCGCAAACACCAACCATCGGCCGTCCGTTTGCATTCGGAGCCATCCGATTCAATCAGAATAAGGGCCAAAGTATCAAGCATTAGTATTTTGCAGCATGGGATGCAGGTGTACAACTGGACCTGGATGAGGTTCAGAGAGCCTTCAAGTGGTGTCAACACGCATTTAGTATATGTGGATAATGTTATATACAAAAGGCACATTTGTACTGTTTTTGTTATTATTGGAGCTACAGCTCTTTTAGTGTTGCTTTTCTCCCTCACTGTAGCCTGCCACGTTTCACTGTGCTCCTGATAGCTGATGTAGCATGAAAGAAATGTACACATTTTTACAGGGAAACTAATTCCAAAATAATAGAATAGCTGATACTTTTAAAAGTTAACTGAATTTTTATTTTGTAATACAGTATTTGCCAGTATTGTATTATAATGTGCTCATCTGTGTGTATATATGTGTGTGTGTGTGTGTGTGTGTGTGTGTATATTTATTTAATGTTATGCCAAGTTTTGTCTCCCTGTATTGTTCCTTTGTACGGCGCTGCAAAACACTTGTGGCGCCTTATAAATAAAATTATAATAATAATAATAACAACCCAATAATGGTAAGGTGCCTAATTTATATGCATATAGTCCAAGTTTTGGTACATAAAACCAATAGTTTTTATGTATAATATATGAAAGTCCTTAGTCCAGTGAAGCAAAAATAACGAGGTTTCTTCCAAAAAAAAAAGGATTAATTTCATCTTTTCAACCAAAAGGATACAGGAATTGCAGATACAACTCAACGTATTTCCTCTTAAGAAGACTTCATCAGGGGAATAAAAAATTGTATCTTTCTAATTTAGCATATTTCTGTCTTAGTTTGGAAGAAAGAAGTACAGTATTATCCCAGGTGTGGTAATGATCCCAATATGGTCTACAAGTCCAATGACAGTCAGCGAGGATAGGCCTTAAAAAGTATCTCTTTCTCCCACAAGGGTAGAAATCAGAATGATTTGTGCTATACATAACTCATCTGTGTGGCGATGGGTTATGTATAGCACAAATCACACAGGGATATGGTATTCCCGTGTCTCTTAAAATATCTTCGACTAATCCCGATAATTCTTATTTCCCTGTGAAATGGGAGTTTTAAGCAGACACTAATCTATTTACTCTTTTAGATGATAAATGTTCTTATATGCATCACTCTGTTTATTCTAACATATTTTGTGCCCCCCCATACAGCTGTCTGGGTCCGCCGGGACACCGCCGCACGTTAAAGATAGTGAGCCGCTTGCTATGTGAAGCTTGTGCTCCAGGTGCATTTCACTGATGCGGAAGTCGAGGTCAGAGTGACCGGCTGATAACTTCCGGTTATGACCACTTCTGGCTACGGGTTCCCTGTGCGGACCACGCACACATCACCCTTATTTAAGGTAAGTACCTTGACGGAATCCCGACCACCAAAATCCTGAAACTTTCTCCCTCCGTGGGTGTCCACGACACCCATAGAAGGAGAATAAATTAGCGTGGCGAGCGCAGCAAGTCCGCAGGGGGGGGGGGGGCGATCCACGTCCACCCCTTGTCTGGATTTCGGCGGTCGGGATTCCGTCGTCAGGATTTTGACAGCGGGGGTTCCGATCACCAGCATTCCATACCGAATCCCCCTATACAAGAGTTGGGAACATAAAATGGGCATAGTTTGACCACATCTGGGAATTGCTTTTTTCTCAGTTAGGAATATTGCAGATATGTGAGTATTTTGCATGGATTTATATCTCGAGCTTTGAAGGAAATTTATCTCAAGCAACACTTTCCTGCCAATTTCTGAGATTATGATTAGTGCCTCACTTACCTTCTTATCATGTACTGTAAATTACCTCATCAATGAAGATGACCAACTGCTTGCTCACTGAAGGCAAAATGTAAAAGCTGTAAAATAAATTTGTCATTAAAATAATTATAAAAAGAAGCATGAACTATAATGATTCTCAATATGTTACAATTATTGTTAATAAATACTTCAAATTTCATTATGGATCTTTGAAATAATGACTTTGAATGAAACGTCTTTCCAATATCTGCCAGTTTATTTTTGATTTTTATCCATGAAAAATATTTATCCATCATTAATCTGAACAAGATGTGCTACAGCATGTGCATTCAATCTTTAGTCTCTGAAATTTAGTTTATTTTAGTTAATATCATTAGTGAAAGTCACACTAGTTGTACACTTTTAGAACCTTAAAATGGTAGCCTGTATCTACAGTATCACAAAACTTTCACAAACAACAACACAAGCCATGACACTGTTATTGTCAACTTACGCTGTTCCAATGGCGGTGCTATGTACAGTATGTGCACCTGCTATGGAGCCCTGAGATGAGAGGGACCCAACTTTCTTGAATTAGTTACATTTTTTACAGTACAGTATATACATTTTCCTCCATTGGGTGAGTGTGCCGGATGACTCACCGACAGTCGGGATTCAGACGGTCGTTTGTCCGACATCTGAATTCTGACTGTTACAAGTCTGACAGTCAGAATCCCAACTTACACATGCTATTTTCCTTTGTTGGGGTCCACAACCCCCATAGAGGCAGAAGGCGTGAACCACCAAGGCCGCAGTGATCCCGCAAGGGGCTTAAATGCGCTTGCCCCCCCTCCCTGTAGGACTCCTGAAAGTCAGGATTCTGATGTCGGAGAAACAACTGTCGTAATACAGACTGTCAGCAAGTTATACTATACCCATGGGTGGCACCTAGGGGCTCTTACAAACATTTGCTTTGGGGCCTGCAAGATATCTCATTATGCCCCTGGCCCTGTATTGGTAGAAAATTAACTGAAGGGCATTACCCTGTGGCAAAAGATAACATGGAGACACTACATGGTGGCACAATATTAACTAATAAATTACTAGTCCCAAGTCTTCTCTCAAATTCAGAGGTCTGATTAAAAAAAAAAGATTTTGGATTGCATGTAACTTGTAAGTGCCACCCTCGTAAATGTATGTGCCATTTTACTCAGGAGAGTGTATGTTGAAGGGGGCAGCATTGACAGGAAATGACTGAAAATGTATGTTATCGATATTAATAGTACTATAGTATAGTATAGTTTATCATATAATATTTGCAGCCAATTCCCTGGAAACACTCGATTTCTGGGGTTTGCCGCAAATATTAAGTATCCCCAAATGTATCATGGAGGGACCGCAGCAGGAATCCCCAATCCCCACTGAGATCGCTCCTTCTCCGCCAGCATCATCTTGCCACACAGGTTTCTATGGGGATGCATCGGGCAGCATCACATTGGGTCCTGGGGAGCCATTCTCAGATGGAGTTAACCCATTGTAGCCTATGTGCTACACTGCCGGCCAGGGTCAGCGCTAACCATGTATGTGCAGGCCCACCGCACCCGGCGAAGCATATCACAGGGATGGGCTCCTTTCAGAGCCCCTGCCCCTGTAGGGACATACATTCATCCAAATGGATCGCATATTGCAATGCAATCCTGGGCAGTAGATCCTGCCCAAATCGCATTGCATATGCAATCCTATAATAAATGACCCCTGTATCTCTTAAGAGAGTCAGAGATGTGCCCATATATCAGTATTGCTTTACTTACATTTAACAATAACTTTGCTGTTCAGCATTAACATTTATTTTGCAATAAATGCAAAATAATAATATTAATAATAACCAAAATTTTACTTACAGAAGATTGTAGAAATGTTTTTGTGTCTAAGTGTCAAGAGAAGTGCCAGTGAGTGTGGGATTGCCATCTGCCAATGATAACAAATCATCAGAAGGTCCAAGTACACTGTAAATGTTTCTAGTATATTGTTTCCTTGTTCCAAGTCTACATGTGAATACAGTATGTGTAATTGTTCGTACATTTCTTACTGTACATTGCTTGCAACAGTACTGTCTGCCCATTCAGACAAGTCATACATTGACATGGGTACATATGCCTGAAGGTGTACTTTGACAACTGTCTTAAGAGGGAATTCAATTATTGGAAGAAACAATGGGAGCAAAAATGTAAGTTTTTGAAATGTATCCCAATGTTTCCCTGATATTTTTGGGGGTCTATCCTATTCAGGTCGCCCGAAGAAAAATTCAGTTTCTCTTGAGAGAAGTAGACCTATTTCCACTAGAAAATGGAGCTGTCTCAAGGGATGTTTCTCCTCCATGAGGCAGGAGGAAAATAATACCTGAAAAGCCAAGGCTTGTGTTGGCTTTTCCCCCTTTGCGTCTATACAATTTTTGTTCACAGCACTTATTCTTTGGTTAGACCTTGGGCCTCGTGTTAAATAGTTGGAGACTGATCATTAACAATTTTGCTGCATGGACTATTTCTGTTGTAGTGTGTATTTATGCTATAAGTCTGCTCTCATAGTCAGTGTCCTTCCCTTAAGGTGCATTCACACTAGATGATTTTCTGACCAATATTGTTCATTTTGTCCCTTCTGAACAATATCGGTCAAAATATCGGCCAGTGTGTATGCTACAAATGACGATGCTCGGTCTCGCCACTCATTCATAAAGGTTGTTTGTCAACTATGCAGGCAGGTCATTTTCGAATGTTTCGCTAAAAGCTAGACTGTCATTCCTCTTTTGTTATTCGTCATATCGTTCATTTGGCCAGGACCCTGGGGAAGTGTATGCCCCTTTTTTAAATCCAAAACGTTTGTTTAAAACACATTTTTTTTTTTACACCAGCAGTCTTGGTTTAGTATAGGGCTCCTTGGCTAAATTCATGACTATACTTTATCTGGTTGTAATCAAACACAGAACCTGTGTGAATCATAGTTGTCCCGGATTAAAGGGACACCTATGTTTAATATTATTAGATACTGCAATTCAGTATTCAATATTTAAGACTTTACCCAGTCATATTAAATACTACACAAGCAATTTTAATTTTTAGTGCCCTCTAAAACGTGGGATCTATTCACAGAAAACTGCTGCCAAAGTGATCACTGCTAGAGCTGGCAAGAAAAGTATCACATGGAGGCAAATTCCTCTGTGTTGTAACATTGTCACACATCACTAGTTTAATTACTTCTGACTCACTTCAACTGGCAGCATTGTGCTGCACGGTATATTCTTAGAATCCATCTAATATGAAATATTACTTGGGTAGGTATTTATAGCCAAAACAAAGATAAAGTAACAGACAGTGCTTTGACAATTTTTTTCCCTTTTGGGTGATTATCATCGCTTAAATAGAAATCTTGAAAAGTCTAACAATACTCATAGGGCTGAACAGTTAGGAGTAAATTAAAAAAGCAATTTGTACCTTGGCTAATTAATTTTATACTGCAGGTTGTGTAAATATAAAATTAAGCTAGGACAATACCTACCTATTCTTCCAGAACTGCTGGGAGGTTCCTAAAACTTGGGTAGCGCTCTCACATTTAAAAGTGGACAGGTTTCCTGATGGCAGCTGCAACATGCCACCCAGCTGCCTACTTACTGTATACCGCTTTCACATTGCATATGCCAGGTCGCACCCGGGAACAGGACCCGGGTCGCTCAACCCTGGTTACCCATTTACACTGCCCAGCAACCCAGGTCTGACCTGTGTAAAACCTTTCTTTTAACCCATGTTATAATACAGAGTTGCTGGACCTGGATTTTTCACACCGCACAATGACCTGAGTTGACCTGGCAACAACCCAGTTCGGACCCTGGTTATTTGTGCATTGTGAAAGTGGTATAAGTGAGTAAAGTGGGCAGTTTGGGAGGCTGATGATAGCATTTGCACTAGTATAGGTAGGAGTGTGTGTATACGCACAGACATAATAGTGGAAAATAGATTTTTTGTTGTTGTTCATAGAAAGAACCAATATATGAGACTACTGTCTACTACAATTTTTGTAGTCATAAAATTGGTGGTGCGCCCAAAACATTCAGAAATTGTGACTGAATACAAGGGGGTTTGTTTGAATAGACGCAAACAGAAAGACAAATGTGTCTTTTGGGCGCACTCTTAAATACAGTAATAATTGTATGATTTGTGTATTGATTTAAAACGTAACTTTTATTAGACTTTTAAATCTAAAAGAAAGTGAGCGTTTGCAACATTAAATAAAACTTAATTAAACATTATTAAGCAAAAATAAGCACTTTGGCTGTTTTGACTTTAATTATCACACAACCAGTTAATTTGATCGGTGAGGGTATATAATTGGGTCCCAAATTAATTGACATCAATATTCCTGTCTTAACATACAGATGGAGCCGCTGCCATCCTGGGTGTGGTATAGGGGTCCGACAGTCGGGATCCCGACCTAGACAGCATGGCAAACACAACAAAGCCCCTTGTGGGCTCGCTGCGCTCGCCACGCTGCGGGCACGGTGGCTCGCTACGCGAGCCACCTATTCTATTCTCCCTCTATGGGGGTCGTGGACTCCCACGAGGGAAAATAGCCGACGGCCGTCGGGAACCCGGCTGTTGGTGTTTTGAAAGTCGGGATCCAGACGTCGGGTGAATGCCTGTCAGGATCCCGACTGTCAGGACCCCATCCGGCACCCGCCATCCTTGGCCGGAGCTCACCAGATCCCTTTCACTCACCAGATTATAATAATAATAATAATAATAATAATAATACATTTAAAAATTTAAAGCTGAGGTTAAATTATCAGTGGAGGCTATAATTATTGAGCGCTTACAATACAGTATGTCTGTTTCTTCTTCAACCTGCCTGATCTATTTTTTTCAGTCAGGACTAATGATTGCTAAAATATAGGGCTCTCTCATCAGAGATGTGATGCTTTTTGCAGATCTTTGAAAGCAGAAGTCTTTAGACACTTGTCACCTGACTCTGTACTATACTTATTCACATTCTGACACTCTCTCATCTATCCGGACCGTGGTGCCATCCCTGCAATACTGAAAAGCATCAGGGTGACACACTGTACCATATTAGAAAGCAGAAGTGTCCACTGCTCTAGCTTCCATGTAGAAATCAACCTGGTACTCTCATTTGGCATTACTCTGCAGTTCTTAAGGTGACCATACACCTACAGATTTATCTTCAGATCTGGCTGGTTGGAACAAACACCTGGTAATATCTGAATATAGTTTGTCAGTTTTTCAGTTTTTCAGCATTTCCAAGCAAATGGTCAACTGTCATTTGCTCTCAACCATAACCATGTTTGTGTTCCAACCAGCCAGATCTAAGGATAAATCTGTAGGTGTATGGGCAGCTTCCTTTACACCTCACTGTGGGCTACTGCTCAGCATAACCAGTGAGAGACCAGGTCAATAACCAGAGAGGAGACTCCTGGTGAATAGCTGGTGTGGTAACGTGGACCTAGTGTTAAAACAGAAGATGCACAGGAGCCACCGATTGTGGGAGCACATGCTCACTCAAACTATCCTTCCTCAAAAAACCTTTGCACAGTAGACATCAAGGAGAATAGATACCGTCTCAATAGACTAAGCTATCAATGGACAGTGATTACTAGGGTGCAGGACCACCTAGGTTAACCGGTCCCATCAATTGATGCATATAAGACAGGAATATTGACGTAAATTAATTTGGGACCCAATCATATACCCTCACCGACCAAATTAACTGGTTGTAAGTGCTTATTTTTGCTTAATAATGTTTAATTAAGTTTTATTTAATGTTGCAAATGCTCACTTTCTTTTAGATATAAAGTTTAATAAAATGTATGTTTTAAATCAATACACGAATCATACAATTATTACTGTATTTAACAGTGCGCCCAAAAGACACATTTGTCTTTTTGTTTGCGTCTATGCAAACAAAACCCCTTGGATTCAGCATTTGCACTGGATCACATGATTTAATGAATGCCGCCCCCCCCCCCCCCCCCCCCCCCCCACTGTGTAAAATGCCTGTAATTGTGACACTGGAGGTTATTCTGGTTGGTGCGTAATTTTCCGAATTCTGTCTGAGCGGTCCGCATGCTACGCGGACATGGTACGAAGAAACGCCCACCGGTCCTCCGCATTCGGACGGACTCACACTTTAAGAAGAGGGCATGTTTACGGATGACATCCAAACCTTGCATGTGTGGTGGACATCGGGATCATGGCCGTACGCACCGATGCGGTGTATTTCCGCAAAACATACTACTATCTTTTGATCCCCAAATGTGTGCTGTTATTGGTAAATGTAAAAGTGACATGTATATTTATATTAGTGATAGCAAGTTCTGTCCATTGCTTGCAGTGTAAATGTGTGTAACAAATGCAGCCGTGCTTTCAGCATAGATTTGTGTGTTAAGTAATGGTCCATTTAAGCTGCAAGGTTTCCAATTGAAGCAATGAAAAGAGTGTAATTAATGAGTAATGAGTAGAGGAGTGGATTGTATTGTGTTCAGGTGACATTGGTTCAGGTGCGGGAGTACTAATTGGGCTATCCGAATGCCTAGCGCATGACCGAGTGGTGTCCGCAAAGAAATACTTGCTTATGGACACCGCATATTTCTTGCCTTTTGGATAGTTTGCAGTCGGTGTTCAGTCCGAATGCACGCCTACCAGAATTAGTGCACTCCCTCGTGTACGCCCATGTTTACGCCCAGTTTAGCCCACTTTGAAACTACGCCCCTGTTTACTCCCGAATGACGCCCATAATACACCCATATCTCCCGAGTGAATGCAGTGCACATTTCTGTACGGTATTAGTGAGAACAAGTACGGAGACCTTGCGTGGCACATGCGCATAGCGTTGCTTACGCATGCGCAGACGGCTAAGAAAAACGCCATCCGAAAGAATTCGGAAATTTACGCATCGACCAGAATAAGGCCCACTGTATGGCAGAAAATGTATTCACAATGACACAAACACATTTTAATTCTCATGTACAGCCATGTACAGTATGACGTGCCACGCCCTGGAAGCCAGAATGTCTTCAACAAAAATGAGGACACAACCCTTCCCAAATGTGAACCATACTCATTTACAATTGGAATTTGCCCTAGCTTCATTTTAAATTTAATTGTAAAACAAAGCATACCATACTACACATAGAAGCAGTCCGTATATGTCCTGAATGCAAAAAACTTAAATACATGCATTTGCATCCTTGATCACATTGTTCTATTTTGCCCCTAAGAGTGAATCACATCCTAATTGCGCATATGCAATAAAAATGTGACTTAATGATATTTTGGTTCCTGTACCATTGGTGTATAGTGCACAGTAACTTTACCTGGTAATCAGATTGCATAATTTGTTGTTATGCAAATTCATTGCGGACAAAGTATATATTTTTTTTGTGGTCTTAAATGTGTGGCACTACTGTAGATAGAAGCATACACAATAACTGTTGGCTATATTGCCATCTCTTACAGGAATTGCATTTTGAAACTTGTTCTGTTTCAGACAAATTCACAACTCTTTAATAATCTCTCCATTTCCTTATGCTGAACTTTAATTTGTTCCAATGAATATTAAACCTCTTTGAATACATTTTTCTTGATTTGAGACTTTTGATATATATATTTTTTCTGATTTGTTTTGATTGTTTTTTTGATCTACATGATAAAGCTTTTGCCTGAAAGTATACTAATAAACTATATGAATCCCTTTCAGACAGGTATATTTTTGAAAAATCACATACTGTATTTCACATGAAAACTTGAAATTACGTTACAATTATTGTTAATTAATGGAATTCTTTCAGAATAAACTTTATTTACAATTTGATATAAAGGATTTTGTATATATGAGTTTGATGAACTAAGTAAAACCATTTGCATATAACTTTTTTTGCTTTCACTAAAAAAATTTACAAAGCTCCCTTTTGGAAAGTAAGTTTTGTACATAATCTATTCACTTTCCTGCAAAATCATATGGGCTAGTACATTTAAGCTGTGTACACACGGGGGCGATAGGGGCTGAAATCGCTGGAAATATGGTCGCAGGCAACCATATTGCCAGTGATGGGAGTGTGCCCCGGCAATAAATCGCCGGGTGCGCGCTTCTGTTTTCAGCCCCGTTCTAATCGCTGATTACCTCTGCGGCACCGCTAGCAGAGGTTCCTTTTCATCAGCGACCATCTCTGGTCACTGATGAAAAGGAGACACTGAGCAATATATTGCTCAGCAATGTATTGCTAGCAATATATCTCCCCCCGTGTGTACGGGGCTTAAGTTTTACCACCTTTTCATTAAACACAGCCATCTCTCAATCCTAACCTTGTACCATGTAAGTCGTTATTTTCTTGTTTGGCTCATTTATCTATTGTCAGGTGCTGCGGAACCCTTTTGACTCCATATATAAAAAATTATAATAATATTAATAATTATTATTATTTAGCTTTAGGGATCAGACTATTTGCTGAAAAAAACATACAGAAAACAACATACAATGCACAACACAGCATGGTTTATTAAGGCGTTGTCATATGAAGTAAAACTAAATGTTCCTTGCATATTTCTGAATACATTTTGTTAGGAATCTGACTTGGAAATTTAAGTCACTAGGAACACAATTCTCTGCAGACTGTTATCGCCAGTAGGGTAGTGGCTGATAACATGTGAACATTTTGATAAATGACTAAATTTTACTTAAAATCTGAAGAAAGAAAACTTTCGGCAGAATTTCAAAAAACATAAACTTTAAACATTTTTTAAGTTGTATGGACAGAAGGGATTGCTAATAGGAGTAGATGTTTCTTGACTCTATTGTACAGATCCTTGGTCAACTACAGTATCTCTCACATTTTGGTGGTTTTTCCATTGTTGATTCCTATAATATTATTATTGTTATTATTATTATTATTTATTTTATTTCTGCTTTTAAACATTGTAGTAAAATATTGACTTCCTATAATACTGATGCTTTTCATTTCTTTATGAAAAAAGAATTGCCAGTGCCAACATTTGTTTCTACATAAAAAATTAAATAATTTCATAACTTAATAGTTTCTTGTTTTTAGCAGCTGAAAAACTCATACAAGACTGAAAAGACGGATAAATAAATAAAAATAATAATAATAGACAGTTGTGATTATTTCCTCTTCTATAAAATGTATTTATTTATTATTTTTTATTATTTATCTATTTATAAAATGGAAATCTGCTGGGAAAAGGCAAAATTTCACCAAATTTTCATGTTGTTTTGCCTACTTATTCAGACCCTAAAAGTCGCAGTGGGGGCTAATAAATAATGCTATTTATGAAGAAGAGAAGAGAAATATTTCTCCAAACTTTTCCTAAAAACAAGGGCATATCTTCATAGCGTTATAGGTGAGATATAGCTGGGGTTGAATCCTCCCTCAGATTGGCATCAGACCTCACATGAAGCGAATCACACAACAAAGCACATGAGCGCTATTAATGTCAATTATGTCTTTCCTACCATGCCACTTTTTGGTGAAACATATAAATTATTTGATGACTGTCCTGCAGTTCCGCAATCAGAGCATTTGTCCTGATTCTCAAGGGAACTTGGAGGTGTGCAGAACTGCACAGTGGGGCAGGTGTCTCCACAGCATGTGTGTTAAAAAAATGGGATTGAAAAAGAAATGCAAAAAAAAAATAATCTTTATATATCTTCTGAGATACAAGCAGAGGAGGACAAGTGTAGCTTTAGTACTACCTCTTAGTGACTATCTGCTTTGCTCTACTACCAAGATTGTTGGAGGTCTCTTAGTGGCAAGCTTTTCGTAAACTCTTCCTGAATCCTGGCTGCTTTTAATCTCCCAGCCTATTCATGCTGCGCATATATTGCATTAATCCATTCACTTGGCCATGTCTTCCTGCTGGAAACCTTCAAACAAACATTAAAGTAAGTTAAAGTCACTGGCTCGCCATTTGGCTGTTAACATGTTGGAAACAGTTTTTGGAAACTCAAAATGTGTCCTGAGTACACAATATGTGATTGTAATCAGTTACTTGCAAACATGTAAAAGTAATATTCTGAAATGGGTTACGTGTTTTCAATGATAATTTGAGGATTAATATTTGGCCTTATGTGTGCATTGGTCATCATATTGCAATTTAGGTAACATGGAGTTCTGCACTTTAGTACATGACTGATATATCAAAAACGTAACAGTTACTGCAGTGCTAAAACATGTAGAATTGCAAAATAACTTTCTATAAATAGATGTATAAATGATAAAAATCGAAATTTGATGAAAGAGCAGAATTACACACTATCTTGCTTATAGTTAGATTAGATAAATAAATCAAAGGGTTCAGCAATACTGCATAGAATACAGAACAGATGACTGACATACTACCACTGTCCGCTGTTAGGTGTTACAGCAATTCGGGGTTGTCACTGGTTACAGAGTTGACTGAAGAATTTCCACATGGTGTAGTAGATCTCCCACCAATTCATAGGGCTCCATATTTAGAATTGCACACTACTCAAATGAACATCATATATTCTATAGAATATATATAGCTATCTCTGTCTCATGTTTCTGAAACATTTTTTTTCCTTTGAGTATTGAATCAGAAACTTTACTGTAGGGTCAAACATCATTGGCACAGACCTCAAGGTCTGAGGGCTATGCTATTATCAAACTGTTGTCATATTACGCATGATACTTACCCAGTGGCTAATTTTAAAGTGTAAATGATTGCCGCTTTAAAAAAACTGGAGATTTCTTACCAAATCTCTCACTTACTGAATCTCTCATCCTATTACATTTCCCCCAGCCTGTCCTAGCATTCAAACATTTAATGCAGTTAAATTATCACAATATAAGCATAGAAAATAAATTGATCTTTTTATAAAATGCTTAAGGCAGTGGATCCCAAACTGTGTGCCTAGGCACCCTGGGGTGCCTCAGTACACTTGCAGTGGTGACTTGGGTTGGTGGACCAGGATCAATTCATATGATTTATGGTCAATGTACCAGGCAAAACCAGTGCTTGTGGCTGCCAATCATAATATATGTGGACAAACAGAAGTAAATCCTGTCCCTCACCAGATAACTGTGACATATAAACACAATGCACTTAATTTAATTATTTTTTTCTGAATTTCTCGGTGAGAAGCATTTGGCCTAGGGGTGCCTTGAAAATATTTTGATGCTCTAGGGTGCCGTGATTCAAAAAAGTTTGGGAGCCACTTGCTTAAGGGTTTGTTTGATGAACAATACAAAACGTATTCGATTTAATATAACAAAGTGGTAGATGGCATTAGATACAACAAAAATATATAGAAAATGACACACATAAGTACAAATACAGCTTTATAACCTATATGTCTGTGAAAAGGCAGAATAAGATGGATAGTTTTCCGGTTGGTTGAGTCTCCAGATCTGACAATTTTCAATCTCACATAAATATTACCCATTTGACAGGCACTGTAGTGTAAATGCTAATATTTGGATTCATTTTCCCGACATGTGAATTATAGAGTGTCCAAAAATAATCCAAACATTTTCTTAGCATAATTTTTTTAGGAATATCACAGACATAAATATCCAACCAATAAATCGGCCATACAGTAACCTTCCACACATTTGGATATAAAAAGTTATAAAACGATGGCATCATTAACGAACAGGATATTCTTGAAGGGAAGTGAATTTTTTTCTTTAACGTCTATATGTATATTTCCTGTTCTTACTTGCGGTTTCAACTATCTGGCCACTTCAATCCTCACTACAATCCACATGGCGTTTCACTGGGAAAGCCACAGACTACACTTAGAGCACTATCATGTTCCAGAAACTAGTATACGTAATGTATAGTAAACTATGGGCCTCAAACAGATATTTACTATTCAATTCACTCATACAGTGATCTCTAAAAATGCTTTGGTGCAATTGTGGAAAGATTTTATGAAAAAGTTCACATACTCCCTGGGATTGCAGTTGCGCAGGTCTAGCTAAGGGAGACAGAAGTAAATATATGAAATGCGATATGCGATTCTGTGTGCTATAAAATGGTGAAAATACATTTAAGAGATATTCTTGTGACTTTTGCTAAAAATATTCAGTATGTCAATAGAAAAAGGTTCCTTGACACCTGTTAATAATATCAGTTCAGTATGTATAAAATTCATTTTGGCACAGTAAAACGTAGTTATTTATTGCTTTCTTGTGGCAAACTATAATGCTGGTTTTTCTATAAATTTTAAGAGTGCAGGTGAAAAAAAATGAAAACCTTTTAACGGGAATAGAGGGAAAAGCCATGTCCCACCAGAGTTTGTGCCTGATATTGCTAGCAAACGTGTTTCACATGAAAATGTATAACATGTTTATACAAGATAGGGTGCTGCATATTTTCTGCGTACTTATTGCATTTCTCTATAATTTATAGGGAAGTGTAATGAGCCATGTGGCATAACTAAATGATCTTAGATTTTTAACCTTTTTGCACATTAAAGTCTAGAAGAGATCATTCAAATTCTGTTCATGCTGGTATAGGAAAAAATGAAACAAAATCTAACATCTCGTTATTTACCATAGTACGGTGTAGAGTGGTACTGTATATTCTATTTATGTATGATACAGCACTACTCCCAGTGGTAACTATCAAGGGTGCAGGGGATGCATCTGCTATGGGGCCCAGGATCTTAGGGGGGGGGGGGGCGCACTGAACCCAATCCCACTGCACCCATTTAAATGATTTAAAATAGGGACAGTTTCCACTTGGCCAGCTGGCTTAGGGATTATCCTGTTTTTCCCTTTCTCACATCATGGGGGAATGCAGATGTTGATGATTGGAGCTCTCTCTATAAAAAGGGGATAACTGGTAACATGTGATGTCAGCATCCCCTCTCTACATGCCGCACAGTCACTTTCAGGGTGCTGAATGATTCTGCCGGCAGCAGCTGCCATTCTCATTCCTTGACCTGTGGATGCTATAGCGGAGGTTGCAGGGAGCCACAGCTTACACAGGGCAGTGTGAACTAAGGGGGTTATTCTGATTTAATTAGTCCCCCATGCATTCACATGGAGGACCTATTTTTAGTGTCTGCGCATGTTCATATGCAGTTATGCACATGTGTAGACGCTTGGTGTGATCGGGCACGGTGGGCTGCATGTTCACTGTCCCGCTTGCACCTAGCAATACGGGTGGGGCGGGGGGTGGAGCGGCGGCAGGGGGCAGAGCCCATTGGAATTCCCAGCATTTCATGGGCGTTCCCATGAAAACACTGGGCGTTCCCATGGTAATGGCACAGTGACACAGGTGTGGGGGGTGGGTAGCTCAATCTTGCACTGAGCACAGGCAGTGCCAGAGTGGGACAAGGGGAATGGGGGGGTGGGAGAAGGCTGCTTCTACTTGAGGAAGGCCATTCAGCTCATCATAGAGATTGCTACACTTAATAAGTTGAGGGGGTTAGTGAAGTGAGGATGCAGTAGCGTGGGTTGGGGCTGTGTGGGTGCAGTAAGATAGGTGACCAGTGGTGCGGGGTACTGGCTTTCCACCCCAATATACTCCTGCTCCCTATGTAATAATATATGAAGATATATCTGAGGTGTAAGTGATATGCAACTCCTTTGTTTAAAAACATTGTATGTGTATGTATATATATATATATATATATATATAAAAACATGGGGGGTACCCCAATCTGCGCCTTGATATCCTGGAGCAGCAACCCTGTTGGATCCCCTGTTAGACGGGACCCGAAATTTAGGGATGAACAAAGAGAGGGTACAGAGTGCGCTTATGATATACTAATATGCATATCATATAAAAGATATTTATTTATAACAAGCTTTACCTTTATAATATTTTGTATACAAAAGATAAAATCAAATACAATTCAGTTCATATCCTGTATGTGGTTCATTCACAGCATGTGATCAAAACATATGAATCTCACCCAACGCGTTTCGTCAGCTAGGTGACTTCATCAGGGGCGAATAGTAATTTTAAAATGAATGATACATCAAAACAGTGAATTCCTTCATACAATCAGGAACAGATTAAACAGCCCAGCAGTAGGTTCTTACCTGGGACCATTGTAAATTCCCTTGTGGCTGTCTGAACCTTTAAGAACCTACTGCTGGGCTGTTTAATCTGTTCCTGATTGTATGAAGGAATTCACTGTTTTGATGTATCATTCATTTTGTAGAGAAAAAAAGTGTATTTGAAATTTTCAGAGCATTATACAAAGTAACAAGTGCATCATGGCTGACCCAACAGCCATTTCAACTGGATGCCTTCCAGTTTTCGTCAAAACGTTGGTGATGCTTTCCATGCACGATGTACTTTGAATACAGGTTTTAAAAGTTTGATTGTGAAGTCTCCGAGTGCCACTTTCTTTCTACAAACTGTACCAATATCTCACTGGAGGCATCGGGGCAATTGCCGGGAGGAAAGGAGAGTGACGCTTCCAGAAACTGACATATATAGATATATAGATAGACAGTAAGATGTGATCCCCACTCCCCTACATTGTGCTCTATCTGTCTATGTCCACCCCCCCCCCACCCCTCTGCCGTTCTGTGCCCCCTCCTATCCATCCTTCTTTCTGTCTATGGCACCTTCCATCTGTCCGTATACGCCCCCTCCTATCTGTCTGTCTATGCATCCATCTGTTAGTTCATCTACCCATCTATGGTGCTCTCCTTTTAGCCATAACAATATTTTTTAACTCTCTTTCATTGATTGGATTGTCTGTTTTGTATGATTATCCTCATTAGGAGGCCCAATATGAAGGCAATAACTACACCTTTGATAAAGCTGGTTGTGGGGATGCAGCGAAACACATCAGAGACTCCATCACCTTGCACCTTACACGCTCTTGGAACTCAAGCTATACAGTCTGAACCAGCCCCGGACTCGTATTTCATCTTCCACCTTGGAGAACCATACCATCCATTTCTACAGGATCCAGTACCTTTGTGGAGTGATGAGAATGCCCACCAGCAATAAACTGCTTTAGTGGTTATCTGGCTTTGCAACTCCACCACCAGGACATACTACACCACACTTTGCCCAGATTGACTTGGACTCCTCTAACCCTTGATGGTAATGTCTCCCCTTAATGGTATGGCATAAATACTATTGTGTCAACAGGTGCATTTGTTTTAATAAGCATTTTATCATACACTACATACCTTATGTGTTAATACATGCCTTTATTTTATGTAAAGACAATACAATTGTTTAGATTTCTATTTAATCTGTTAGCTCTGCACCTCTTTATACATTGTTTTGTTTTGTTCAGGGTTGACTGCCCTGTATGTTCGCAGCTGCTTTGGACTAGCAGTCTCACCTCAGCACCTCCCCTGTACTCTTTTGAGGGCTTACTCTAAACTTTTGCATCATATAAAATTTTCTCTGATTTTCCTGTCATTTAGAAAATTGTGAGTCACTCAAAGTAGAGCAATGGGCAATGGCTCCCATGGTACCACGCCGTGTGGTGTCCGCTGTGCATGTCACATCTGAAAGCATGTATTAGGAATTTTATATTAACTTATATAAATTTGTTGAATTTGTCATTGCTACAAGTTTTAATACTAATTTTAACACAGGATAACAATTCAACCAAAGATGACATATTGTAGTATTATAAATACAGTATTTTTCCTGGATTCATCTGTAATAGTCATTTCTGTTTTATTTAAGGTCTATGTAAAACGTGGGATGGAGAAGGTGAAAGCTGTAGAGAAGAACACTATATGGTGAAATTTATTCAGACATGCGTCGTGCCAGGAAATTGTGTAGTGTGCATCATGGCTGAGCCATCTGCACTGAAACAGCGAAACTAGTCATATATCCATTCAACTTCTACCCGTCATTGTACAGGCTGTTTGAAAAATTACAGCAGCTCATTGGTTGGTATCTCTCTTTATTTATCTCTCCCCAAGCTTCCATTAAGGAGTGTAAATTGTCTATAGCACAATGGGGTGGTAATTTAGTGGCATTTAAAAAGCACAACAGAAAAAGGACACCTAACTCCCAACTGTCCCAATTACAATGGGACAGTCCCTATTCATTGATGCAGTAAAAAGTGAAAGTGGACAAAACTTCAGAAAATGAGCGTGGTTGGCCAGATTAGGGATTGCCTATAAGAAGTGTAGCCTTGTGCTTATTGGCAGCTGGGCTTATCTGTGAGCCTGATTTTAAATAGATACATTGGCAGATGTAACGCTGGGTATGGGTCGACTTGTTGAAAGTAAAAAGTTTGACAGTCATTAGGTTGACCGCTACTTGGTCACCAAAAATGTTGACGTGCAAAAAGTTGACACAAGCAAAATGTCAACATGAAAAAGTATGCTGTGAAAAGGGTCAACATGAGGTTTTAATTTGTGTCTATGTCGACAAATGTCGACATGGACACCTCACATGGCTCGCTTTGCTCACACCTCCATGTTCACAGGGATGGTAAACTATGAACCGGTTCCTTATTTTGAAAAAATCGTGAAAACTCACATCGACAATTTTCATGTCGAAGTAATGAAGATACAATGTAGTCAGAATAACAGTTTAATTAACAGTAAACTTGACTTTAATGTTGTATTTCTTATATTTTCAATTATTTTGGCCAATGTACTTCCTTAATGCATGCTACTTAGGGAAGTACGGATGGTGTAATGGTTAGCATTACTGCCTCAAAGCACTGAGGTCATGGGTTAGATTCCCACCATGGCCCTAACTGTGTGAAGTTTGTATATTCTTCCCGTACTTGCGTGGGTTTCCTCACTTCTTGCCTCAGGTCTACTTACCTGCACCTCATGTCACCTGTCTGTCTCCCCCTCCTTCTAGATTGTAAGCTCCTTAGAGCAGGGCCCTCTTCCCTCCTGTTCTAACAGCACTCTTCTTGCATTTAAATTACAGCTCTCTTATACTCACCTACAATCTATACCTGCATCTCTCACTCACTTACTTATATCTGCTGTTAATTGTGCTTTGTTGTATCTTCTGTCAATGTTATGTCTAGTTCTGTATACCTTGTACTGTTCTAATGTGTTCTATACTGCGTACCACTTGTGGCACCTTATAAATAAAAATATAATAAAATAATAAATCATTTCTTTTTTTTTTATTATTTTAAATTCTTTATTCATTTTTCACATAACATACGTTTTCCTTGATTTAATTTCAAGGTATTTCAATAGTTTGTACAAAATGTTAATAAAATCATTTATACAATAACATACATCTAGCACAAGCTAACCCCCCCCCCCCCCCCCCCCCTCCCCACCCTCTACCCCCCTCCACCGGCTTGGTTGGTCTATTCTGTTCCAGTGTGAATTCTGCTTTAATTTTTACTCATCACCAGTATATCCCAATGCCTTGCAGCTGCTCCTAGTTTCATAATTTTATAATAAGATTCAAGTTCTCTTTATTGTTTTTAAAACCTGTTATTTATTTATATCTTCTTGAGTACTGTGGATTGCCTGTCTATTTCTAATAGATTCTTACCTATACTGAATTCTCTTGTAAGATAAAGTGCTTCAATTCTTTTTAGGCATTCAAGGTGCCTTTTTCTATTGTATAGTAAAGTGCTAAGTGCCAAATACGTGGTTCTTTTACAATTATTTTTGTGACTATTTCGTCTCTGAATTTGGAGTATTATTACTGTGGATCCTCTAACTAATTTTTGAATTTCCTTTATTAAATTTTTCACCTTTGACAGACATTTTATATGTAAAAAAAAAAGGAAGATCAATAATTATTCAATTTACATTCTATTTTATACAAACATATTTCATTTTACAGTAGTTATCTTTTTCTCTTTCTGTCTCCCTCCCCCCCTTCTCTATCCCTCCCCCCCCCCCCCCTCCCTCTCTGCTCTTCTCTTCTGTTTATGGTGTTTCTATTGCCCGCTTTTCAGAAGGGGTCTGTGCCCAGTCTTATAACTTCTGAGCCGTACCAGGTTGTTGATTTTATTGAATTTTTTAAGGAGTCTTTTGTACTCTGTGTCATTTCTTTTATGTGTGGCAACCATACAGATAAGAATTTACTTACTCTTTCTTCTTTTTTTAAAAGCATCTCCACCCAATCCATTTGGAATAGGTGTGTTATTCTCGGTTCCAGCAGTGTTATACTCAGAGTATTCACGCGGGCCATTGTGATAATATTGTTTGGTACTTATGTAGTAACTGGGCTGCCGATTTTGAAATCGGGTCCATCGCATCGCATCGCACCCGACCATATCGCATGCGATGCGATGCGATGCGATGCGATGGACCCGATTTTTCCATAGGATTCAATGTTAAAATGGACTCTGTCCATTTTAACATAGAATTCAATGGGAAAAGGGGTCCTTTTCATACCCCTACTATCCAAGTGGGCATGGAGTTGGATATAAACCTGTGGCGAGCGTAGCGAGCCACCGAGCCCGAAGCGTGGCGAGCGTAGCGAGCCCCGCGAGGGGACACAGAATACCGTCCCCTCGCGGGGCTCGCTTCGCTCGCCACGCTTCGGGCTCGGTGGCTCGCTACGCTCGCCACAGGTTTATATCCAACTCCATGCCCACTTGGATAGTAGGGGTATGAAAAGGACCCATTTTTCCCATTGAATTCCATGTTAAAATGGACTCAGTCCATTTTAACATTGAATCCTATGGAAAAATCGGGTCATCGCATCGCATCGCATCGCATGGTCGTATGCGATGCGATGCGATATCGCATCGCATCGCATCGGATTGTATGCCTTAACTTAAGGCATACAATCAAAAAATCGGCAGCCCAGATACTACATAAGTACCTATTGTTTTCCTGGCTGCCGCGAATATTTTTACCAGTAGTGTCCTTTGTCCCTTTGATACCTTTTTTTTGAATTGATGCTGGTGCAATGTCCCATAAAACCCATTCTGGTGTAAGTGGGCAATAGATTTTATATTTGCTCTTAATATGTCTATTCACCTCTACCCAAAAAGCTTTCACCTCTGGGCATTGCCACATGCAGTGATTTATATCCGCCCCTGGTGTATTACACTTGGTGCAGGTTGTGTCTGTGGCAATCCCCATCTGGCTTATTTTCTTCGGCGTATAATAAGCCCGGTGTAATAACTTGTACTGCATCTCTGCATATGCTGCCGACACCATTGTCTTATTTATCCGTATGAAGGCCGTCAGCAGCATATGTGTCGACACATTAGTTAAATCCTTCTCCCATTTCGCCAGACCCGTTTTTAACCCGTCTATTACTAGTTGTTTTTTTATATAAGGATACCACATTGAGGTCTTATTTAATTCACTATCCATGCTTTTTATCTTTTTATCTAAGCCCACCATCTCTTTGTTTGTAGATTTATTCTTGAGTATGCTTCCGGCATGACTCTTTATTTGCAGATAGGTGTATAGGGGGATTAAAACATTATGATATTTTTCGCATAGCCGTTGGTATGGCATAATGTTTTTGCCATCTTCATCCATTATATGATATATTAGGGATAACCCTGCTCTATTATATTTCTTTACCAAACTGGCATTTTGGATTAAAGGTCTATTCAATTCGCTATTATGGAATAGAGAACAGAAGTGAGTTTTAAATGCAGATCCTCCCATTCTGGTGCGTGCCTGTCTCCAGGCTTTGCATGTTGATGCTAGTAATACGTTATCTGCTATATTTGGTGGGTATTTTGATGGTCTTATATGTAACAGACTGGGTAAAGGGATATCTGGACAAAAGGCCTGTTCAATCGTTAGATTTACATATTTTTCTGTTGCTTTTATCCAATCTATGGCATATCTCATATTCGCTGCTATTGCGTAGCTTTTAATACATGGGAAGTTGATTCCTCCAAGCGAGGGTTGTTGCGTTAATTTAAATAATGATATTCTTGATTTTTTTTCTCCCCATATAAATTTACTAAAATTTCTATTAAGTAGCTGTATATCAATGTCTTTTATCATGAACGGTAACATTTGTATCATATATAATATACGGGGGAAGGATATCATTTTTATCAAATGGCATCTACCTATGCATCTATCATTTCTGATGTTTATTCTAATGAAAGGCAAATGCAGTGTTGCCTTTTTCAAATATAAAAGACAAACTCAAGAAACTGAAGGCCAGTAAAGGCGCCCATACATGGTGCGATTATTACACCCAATATGGGCTGAATCGCATTGCATGCGTTTTGCAGCACATACTTTTTGTAATGTGCGATGCGAAGCCTGCGGGAAAAATGTGGTTCTGTAGCCTACAAACATACAGAACCTTCAAAGAACAGTCCAACTATAAAACTGCTGCATACAGATGTTCAGAGCTCCACTGTGACAAGGAGCCAGATAATTGGCCAGACTGTTTTGCCCGCTCCTCAGAATTCTGTGTTTTTTCTGTCAGCAGAAACTAATTTTATAAATACATATATACTACCACCCTAAGGCATTCTGAATTGTGGTTTCTAGCTACAACTCAGCCAATAGCTAAGTCTCTCTGTTTAATTTCCCATTAACAGCATTAATAAAAAAAAAAGCATATTCAGTCTGGGCAATGACTACAGCAATGCATATGGGATGCTATGAGGCAACCACATTTAGGGCATTGTGGAAAGCATTTTGATATGAACCTTATGTTAGTGATTGTGAAAGTGTAAAATAAACTTTACATAGTAGTCACCATGGTAGTTCCCTTCAATTTTTATTGCATATGTATTAGCTTACCTTCAGTGAACCATTTACACATTTCCAAGTGCATTCTTGTGGTCCAAAGTCAATTCCCTACTTGCTTAGATTGCTACTTGCTAATGGAGTGCTGACCTCACACCAACTTGTATAGTGTAGAAATAAACTGTTTATCGGATTTGGTGACTTTTTTTTTTGCCACTGAGTTACTCAGAATTCAGTTCAAGCTTAGAACAACTGTAATATGTAGACATATAAGTATTTGTGCTGCTGCTGAGGATTAACGGTAAGTGATGACTACTCAGGGCACTTCCCATAAACACAAACTCGTCATTGTCTATGTTGTAGCTACTTTGCCCCCAAATAGCCTGCAATCGGTTTTCCCAAGCAAAGTTAGTCCAGGGAATCTACTGCTGGGACTGGCTAAAGTTTTGAGTATTTATTATCATGTGACTATTTTTCGAGGAAAATAGGCTACATAGGAAATTTGTCTGCATTGTGGTGATTTGAATTTGGATTCACATGTTTTCCTGTCTAGAGGGAAGTCCAATATAACATTGTTCCAAACTACATATTCAGGGAACTGTTTGTCTTTCACTGTGATGTCCTGGTGTGGCCAAATGTCAGAGGGCTCCTTAGAAAAAAAATGATGGCAAAGCTCCCTGGGTCCCCACCATGCCATTTAGAAAATTTGCTGAGTCCTCAGTCTCTGGTGCCATATATCCCACTATTAATGGTACATTGCTTTAGTGCATAATGAACTTAAAAGACTACAAGAAGGTGAGTCAATGGCATGTGAGGCACAGACTGGAGGGGAGGGTGCATGTGGGAAAAGAAGAGTAAGGAGTAGGGCATGCGGACATGAAAAACTAAGACTTTTTTCCGGCTCCCTGTCATTAAACATGTCATCTTCCTATAGCAGCTTTTTGATCTGGCACTGTAGCACATGAATATTATCAGATTATCTGTGGTCTAGTTAGAGGCCACTATGTCAAGTCACTCAGAGCTGTCTGCTGGCTGTTTGAAAATCTAAGCTTGTCATGTCCTATCCGCTAGCAGCACCCCTGTGGTTTGTTTCATAGGAGGAGCGACACATTTTACTGACAACAGATGAAGGAAGAAAAGCTACATAAGAAGATGGCAAGTCAAGTGTAAATATAGAGGTGATTCTGGGCTGGAAGGTACTAGGAGTCAAACTGAAGAAAAAACAGAGATTCAAGCATAATTAGTATAATCTGTAGAAGTGGAACCCAGTGAGGACTGGAGAAAAGTAGGACTTTTGAAAAAGAGGGTATAATCACTATTCCATGTTAAGATGAGTAGACCATGTAAGGTTTCTGTTTTTTTGTGAGGTATTAGGCCCATCTTCCTCAGTTTGGCAGTAGACCATGTACATGCAAAAGGGTACTAAGCACTATTAATTACTAAGTATACTGACATACTGTCACAATCAGGTCAGAAATCTTCAATTCATCTATGTCCAATGATCACCTGTGATTTGAGACCAGTCCTTTAAAAAAAAAGTTTTAACCATGATTCCTGTTAGCGTTGTATTGTTGATCTGATTGTTCATGTTCAAGACTTCAGCTTGCTCTCATCAGCCTTAGATTGATTGCTGACTTTGACCTTGGCTTGTTGTCACCATTCTCGGATTAATTTCTGGCACTGATCCTGGATTGCTCTCACCATTCTCTGACCGATCACTGGATCTAACCTAGGTTTGTTCTCACCACTCTCGGACTTATTATTGGCTCTGACCCCAGCTTGTTCTCACCATTCTTGGATTATTTTACTGGCGCTGACCTTGTATACCTTCACAATGTTCTGAATTACAAATTAGACGTCTGTTTGCTGAGCTCTCTCATTGGTTCTCATTATTACACATCATTCCTACTAGAAGTATCAGCTATACCTCGACTGCTCATCACATAACATCCTTTTAGGAAAGTAAATTTAGTCTATCACTGAATCAGTTACAGTTCAGTTATTTAATATCCATGTGATTCTATTTTCAGTATTAATTGACAGTTCATTTAGTATCAAAATCCTCCCCCATCTTTCAAAATACAGCCCATTATGAAAAGAAAAGTGGTATTATCATTAGTCTCTCCCACTCACCCTCATGTTGCATATGAAAAACTACATGCACAGTTTAAAAAAACAAGCATTTCAGCACAGGACCTGCCACTTTGGTGGCTGAAGTGCTTGGTTTGTTTGGGCCCCACAAAACAATATTTTGTAATGATTACCTTTAATTATTAATGAGGTTGATTATGAAGGTGTTGGCAGTGGATATTGTATGTGCTGGTCCAAACTGCAAGTAGCTAATACTTTACTGCTTATTATTATTTTACAAATTATTATAATTATGTTCAATAAGGGCATGATTCATGTGTGTATGAATAGCAAAAAAAGCATACAACTGGAAATAAACATATTGCAATGCAGGTGGAGAAGATGTAACAAGTGAAAGATGTAGATTTGGATAGGTTATATTTTTTTCTGTACAGGGTAAATACTTTCTGCTTTTGCATGTTGCCCATGCTTTGTTTTTACTGTGCAATATAGATTTCAGTATGAACACAATACAAATTGAAATCTCCCTTCATATATTGCATATGCCACTATTGCAGTGCATTATGGCCAGTTGCTTGCTCTTTTGCTTTTCCAGCAAACATGAATAATAAACCTGAACTCGCTGCAATTTACATACAATAACATGGAATAAGTGCATACGCGGTTAAAGTACCTACCTCTACTAACTTCATACCTCACAAATCAACATTATATTGGAAGTACCTTGCCTGAACACACACATTTTAGTTTTTTTTAACATTTAGTTGGACCTGTATTGAAAGTTATTTTTTAACGTACAGTGCCTGCCCTGAACAACATGTTTTTTTTATAAGCTTTGTTATTAAAATTCACCCCCCCCCCCCCAAAAAAAAAAAATACATTGCTGTACAATACAACATATCATAGTAAAGAAATATCTTAAGTAATTTCCTTGCATATATAAGAGACTTCTGATCCATTAGTGTAAAGATTTAAGGGACAAAACAAGACATAGTTCCATTATATAAATAATGCCACACTTTTCTTTTTTAACACTTGGTTGCACCTGTGCTAAACATTATTTTATAATATGCATCCTGCCAGAATAACAATACTCACATTTATTTTTAACA
The DNA here is from genome assembly GCF_055691185.1 of Crinia signifera. NCBI lineage: Eukaryota > Metazoa > Chordata > Amphibia > Anura > Myobatrachidae > Crinia > Crinia signifera. Next base: position 74,252,700 of record NC_139225.1, read on the forward strand.
CTGCAATAAGTAAGGGTGGTGCCTGTAGTGAACATTGTATTATTAAGTCCAGTGCCTGAACCTGTCCTGAACACACACTTTTTTATTCATAATGATGGTTTTCCTGATAGTGGGTACACATTAGTCTGACTTTGGCATTATTTGCTACATCGGATAAACAAATTGTGCATATCGCCTAACGTATGCACATGATGGGTAACAAGCTAACTGAAAGCTATTGCATGCAATGCAGTGTAATACCCTCACATACATTTTTTTTAAGGGAAACCGAGGGGGTTATAGTATCACTGCAATGTATAGGAGTACATGGGATGAACTTTTGTTCACCCTGCCAGATCTCTTGGTAAACAACATGATGTCACCCTGTCTGGGTGAAACACCTCTGTCCATCAACAGCTTGAGGCGGGAAAATGGGCCTGCCAGCTGATTGGGTATCCCAAGTAGTAAGGTATAACTCCGTGTGGGTGTGGGGTTTCTGCGCCCTGGGACCCAATGGGGTTTTAGCTGCCCCAAAGGAAAGGAGGAGAGTAAGTGACCATGGAGAGGATAAATGTGGCTATTCAGACTGAAGAGAGAGAGTTCACCTGAAGGGATCTAAAAGACTGCTGACCCAGAGAACAGGATTGTGGCCTGGGGAGCTGCAGGACCTGCAGCCCCCCAGAGGAGCTGCCCAAGAAGTGCATGGCTGCTGATGAACGGCACAGCAGGACGTAGTCCGTGACCATCCAGTGATGATGTTGTGGGACCTGCATGGTGGCGTGGTGAAATCCGGATGGCTATTGGTCACAGCATGTGAACCCCTGCAAAGTGCTTTGCATCCCGGATGGCACTGAAGATGGAGGTCAGTCGGATGTGGCAGAAGTGCCGCAGCAGGTGGTGAGAGTCTGTAAACCCTTCCACTGCCCAAACTCTGCATGTTAACTATTCCCCTGCAAGAACTTTGCATAGTAACCCCTCCGCTGCCAGAACTCTGCACGTTAACCCTTCCGCTGCCAGAACACTGCATGGAAACCCTTACCCTGCCAAAATTCTGCTGTACGTCCCTTCCGCTGCCAAAACTCTGCTATTATTCCCTTAGTACAGTTCCCTGCTCGGTTAACCTCTTCATTGCCAGCTCTGCGGGTTATAGTGACTGTGTATTAAGAGCCTACAACCTGTTAAGTGCTCATCTGTTTACTAATGATTTTCCCTTGCTAATTATAGAAACGGTGTCCCAAAGTCTATAGCCAGCTGTATTGCCTGTCAGTTTTATACTAATGTGCTATCTATTTAAAATTGCTGATATATTTTAACCTGTTAATATAATAAAATTGAGCTGTACTTTTACATGGTGTCGGGTTATGTCTGCTAAAAAAAAGGGGAGACTCTTGCCTCTTTGTCATGGTGTGTTTGTGATCTAAGAAGACCTGCTGGTCGAAAAAAGGAGCCTTGTGTCATTGGATCTGCAAACACATCTCAGTACCTGGGTGCAACAGCAGTGAGGTGTAATAAAGGGCGGGACAAGATGCTACATCATCCTTCATTACAACAGTGTGTACAGCCAATCTCCACTTGTCTGCACCGCAGGGAATTCACCACGACCATTGGAATGACATAGTCACAGTGCTGCAGTTCACAGATCTTTAATGATGACATTGATGACATCATAACCCACAGCCCTTACACTGCAGACCACAGCCCTACACTGATAACACTGAGTCTGACACAGTCAGACAGTGCTGCAACCCCCAGATCTAGTTCACTGATGATGAAGTTGATGATGATTATGATACTAGCATAGTAGCACACAGCTTTTACACTGTAGCACTAAACCCTTCACTGATGATGATGACAAACACAGACACAATTACGGCAGCACTAGATCGCTGATAACACTGAGTGTGTGTGTTACATAGTATCTCACAGTAACAGTATCCTTTAATCGCACAGCAGTCTGCCCCACATTAAGACATCTTGCACGATTGAGCCTCCAGGTCCCCGGTTCCAGCTCCAAGCGTTGTTTTTTTTTTTATTTGACAATGCATCTTAGGTGCAATATGATGTATTTACCAGGAGACTGTAATGTTCAGTTTGATAAGTGACACTTGGATTTATGTGTGCGACTGAGCACATAGCACTACTGTATATTTGTATATTATATTTAGTGTATTAGACACCTCTTTGAGCATTCTGTCTTCTATAATGAGATACTTGTGTAGATGTCTGTATGAAAAAAACTGTTCTAAAAACTATCGCTACCCTGAATATCATTAATATATATTAGTAAGTGAGTTACACTATGTTAGCATGAAGCAGGCCTGTAACTGTCGAGGGCAGCACCAATGCTAATCCTAAAGTCAGATTAGAAAAATAACCAGTCCCTCCAACCTCCAACCACTATCAAACATGTCTGCAAATGCTGGCTATATTTTTCCCACAAATATTTAGGAAGCTGATTCTTCCATCCACCCTTGACAAATACAGTTTGTTCATCACTATGCAGACTCTTTTCTTTTCCAAATGAAATGTAGAAATGCTTCATTGATCCAGGCCACATCTAGATGAGCAAATTTCTCTTGGTTAGGTTAGCCAAACTATTTGGTCTGCCCAGAAAAAACTTGGGTATTGCGCAAAGCCGTGTCTAGATAAGCATATATTTTGGTTCATTTAACCAACATACAGTATTTGATCTGATTTGCAAAAAACAAAATAGGGATGTGAAATGAATCAGCTTCACTACTGCCAACTACTGTATACCAAAATCAGCGATTCAGGCACTAATCAGGCTACAAATATACAGCTTCTATTTCAGAATTTGAATTTGGGTTTGATTCCAAGTCCATGTTGCAAAATGACTAAAAAAGTTTTACAGCCCAAAGTATTAATAAAAATTGTCTTTCTCACTAGACTATGGGGGGGGGGGGGGGGTATTCAATCCCAGTCACAACTGTCGTTCTGTCCCGACAGCCGTGACCCAGGTCCATTTTCGATTTGCTCGACAGCATATCACAATGTGGGATTCAATGTCCCGCCTGCTGATCTGCGAAAAGGGGGCGTGTCTGTGTAAATGGATTCAACCGTGATCTTGACAATTCATGGCCGTTATCGGCAAAACGGGCCTGACAGCTTTTAAAGTGAGGCCCGTTCTGTCGATCTGCCTCTTCAATGCTGTCGGGAAAGACAGCATTGAATAGGTGCCCGCCGCTATTTCCCCTGTCGAAAATAGCAGCTTGGATTGAATACACCCCTTAATATGAAGTGTTTTTTATGCCAAATACTCAGTGATTTTTATGTGATGTATGAACTAAACGATACAAAAAATAGTTTGATATACAATAAAAAAAAACCTGGAGCGCCGCGCAGTTATACAAACAATTATTTTTAAAAGGGGTTGTGTATTTATCTTAAAATATCAATTAATAACAGGTGGACACCTATAAGACACATCTATGAAGCACTGTAATTCATGTGTATATCAAACACATAATTTTTTCGGTAACATAAAAAGAATAAAAAACTTTATAATCAATGGTGCAGTTCTTGCATGTGATTGCTAAACAGCATATACAATTCAAAGATTACGTAGGGGGAAATTTACTAAGATGAATTCGTAGAAAAAAAGTCATATTTTCATAGGAAAATACAATTTTTTTTGGCGTATTCGTATTTTTGACATATAGTATGCCAAAAATATGAATTTTCGTATTCGTATTGATGGGACATTCATATTTGTATTTACAAATACGAATGAATACACCATCGATAGAATACAACAGGAATCACTATTCAAAAGAATGGTGATTCCTGATTTACTAAGTGGCCATATTGAAAATACGGCCGCTAATTGGCGTAAAACGGCCTCGAATGGCCGGACAAATACGGCAGGAGAATACACTTAATTTTCCTGTCGTATTTGGCCTTAGCCTGCACGGATCAGTCAGATCCGTGCAGGCTTCAGTGTAATTTAAAAAAAAACAAAAAAAAAAAACGGCGTGGGGTCCCTCCACAGCCGTGACCAGCACCAGGCTAAAAGAGTTGGGCTGGTAATAAAAAATCAGGAAACCCGGCAAATAGGGGTTCCCTGGTTTTTTAAAACCAGCCCCAGGCTCCAGGGCCGGGGCTGGTTCCCACAATACGGGGGACAAAATGAGTAGGGGTCCCCCGTATTTTAAGAACCAGCCCCAGGCCCAACCAGCCAGCAGGGTAATGCCACAGCCAGGGGTAGACTTTTTATACAAGTCCCCCGGCCAAAAAAACATTCATCCCTACTGACCAGTCAGCCTGGCCAGGGGCCCTGGGGGAGTGGGGACCCCCCCAATAAAGCCCCCCCCCCCCCGCCTCCAGGACTTACCTGACCAGGCTGACGCCTGGAGCTGTCCCTGATGACCCTGGGCTGTGGTCACCGGGCTGATTAAGTGTAAAAAGATAGGAAAAAAATGGGTTTTGCTGTGGAACTATGAGTCCCAGCAAGCCAGGATCGCATACTGGGACTTGGAGAACCACAAGTCCCAGCATGCGGACCATTAAAGGGCTTGCTGTAACTTTTAGTTTCACAGCAAAACCAATAGTTAATTAAAAACACACTGACACATCAGAAAAATAAAACTTTAATACATACATAGCCCATACATACTGATACTTAACTATCTTGAGACCGTAGGTAGCTCTCTGTCTTGGTTCGGTGTCCTGATCCTGGTCCGGGTTGGTGTCGGCGTCCGTGTCCATGTCGGCGTCCGGGTTCAGGGTCCGAAGAAATCCATAGGGGTCCTGTGGAAGCAAATTATACTTACAAGTCTCCTCCGACGAAGATCTGTCCTCTTCTCTACTGAAGTAGTCCAGGTCTTCAGAAAATAAAAAAACGTGAGTGTCCCGGTACCCTGTCACAAACTAATAGGAGAGATGCTGATGGTTCATGTTCAGCGCCTCTCCTCCGAATGATTCTATTGGCCGCCTAGCCCGCTAGGGTGCCAATAGAATCATTCGGCCCCTGGCCAGGCTGACCGGTTGGTAGGGATGAATGCTTTGGCCGGGGGGGGACTTGTATAAAAAGTCTCCCCCCGGCTGTGGCATTACCCTGCTGGCTGGTTGGGCCTGGGGCTGGTTCTTGAAATACGCCATTTTTAAAATTTATTTATTTTCCATTTTTTTTACACACTGCAGCCTGCACAGATCTGACTGATCCGTGCAGACTGCCTGTACGAATTTGTATTAGCTGCTGTATATATGGCCGCTTATACGAATGAATACGCCATTGGAGGTTTACAAAGCAGTCGTATCTGACTGCTTTGTAAATGATCCTCCAGAACACGAATTTGCATACGGCTGAAACAGTCGTATGCAGTCGTATTCATTCGTATTAAGAATAAGAATACGAAATATCATATTCTTAGTAAATTTCCCCCGCAGTTTGAATAAATAAAAATTGTCACAAGTAGAAAATGTTAAACTATTTTGTTGGTAGTCAAATAAGCACACCGGAAACACAAATTAGGTAAATGCAAGAATATGATAAAACAATATGCCAGCAATGAATACCATCTGACTGCAAACACAACTGTTAGGAAATTGAAATGTGAAGTACTGTAATGCATCTGGGATTTAGACAGTTTTAAAATAATTTTAGATGTTTTTTTTACATAAAAAATCTACTTTTGTCTTTTATTAGTCTGTCGCACTCTTCAAATACAAAAAGTCCTAGTCATTATAGGAGTCTGGGTATCCAAATTGCTGCATGTAGCAGCAGTAGATACAAAATCACCTGAGCAATTCAACATTGCTGTGGTGAAAACAGTTGATCCCCTGACTCGTGAACTTGTGTTCCTGCATACGTGACTTCCGATGGACGGGCACTGGAATCAGCGTTATCTGAAGATGATGAAAGTTCCAACTATCAGGCTTTAAAATGTTGTATTTAAGGAGCATGATGAATATAAGTTCCCATACAAGAGTATGGATACAGCGGGCCAGATTGGTCCATAAAGGCAAGCACGAGATATCCATGATATGCCTGTGTTACCTTTATAATGAATGTAAATTTTAACAAAATAACAATTTTCACCCACTACTGCAGCAATTAAAGGAAAATGAATCTTACCCTGGAAAGCTTCTTTCCAACCCAGGACTGAGACAAAGCTTACATTTGCTGGTGTTACTGGAAGTGTCAGGGAACACATGCAGGCACGTTTAGGGAAGGTGTGTGACGTCAGCTCTGGTCCCGATCAGGCTGTCTCTATCACACCGGCTGAGTAGGTTCTTGGTGATGCACAGACTGCACACAGTGGTTGAGAACCACTGCTGTACATGTTATAGAGGTGAACAACCTATTTAAAGATGGTGTGATATATTTTGGTGAGAGCAAAAAGAGGAATTGTTGGTGTAAACCCTTTTGTGTGCACACTTCTTGGCAGATTGTGTCTAACATCAATATTCCATTTATTTCATACATAAAAACAAGTATAAAACTTTGCGAAAGCAAATTTGTAGTTTTTCCAAATAAACACTTGTGCGTTTCATAGGCATTCTGCCCACTTCATCAGAAAGTGTGAAACTAGGAACTAGCTACAAGATCACCATGCTCTTGCCAAAGTACTACTCAAAAGCAATCCTAATATATGCTTCTTGGAGAATACTCATTTTTTATAATTTGCAGTATTGAGAATTGTGGTGGCTTGAAAATCCATTTAGTAAATGCAGCAACTTGTATATGTGTAAGGGAAAAAATAGGAATGGGTTAAAATAAAATAAAATATCTGGCTACAAAACCACTGGGAAACTGCCAAAATCCTGGTTGTTTTACAAACTCACTGCATACTAATTTCCCCCCAGAGTTTGAGATTCTCCCTACTATAATAAGAATTGTCTCTAGCTGTTCAGTCTAAGCCTTGTGTTCTCCAGTAAGCTTAATGATGAGAAGCACTGGTGCTCATCCAAATTCTTTGGGCTTGGACCACTGTAGTGACAACTTTGACCACCAATAGTTCGTTGGTAAGGTGGCGTCCCCTGGTAGTGCAGGGGCAGCTTAATATTGTAATACTGTAATAACAATAAAAACAGTGTCTGTGTCTGGGTATAGCTTTGAAAAAGCTGGGTGATACCCAGCGAAACGCATTAGCTACAGCACCCCCACCTTCTCCTTCCCAGTGCAGTTGTGGATTGAATTCCAATCTTCCACAAGGATACTTGAACCAGGACCCAAAAGTGGACTTTGCCATCCATTGGGGTTTTTCAAGGAATTACAAGCAGTGTATCATTCTCACAGGGACCATTTCCTATTACAACACGGAGCAGTGGCAGATATCCTGAATATGTGGGTCCACAAAACTGTCCCCCCCCCCTCCCAAATTACTTTGCCCATTTGGAGTTCAAAATAGGAACAGGATCGCAATTGAAGGACTAGCGGGGTGCTTTCCCATAATACCCCCATCCAACGCCAGGGGTAACTTTCTAAGGCTTGCACCATTCACACGCTCATTATAGTGCAATTCAAGTTTATTATGTACCACAATCAATCATAAATGTGTTTTTTTATGTATTTTCATTTATATTTAATAAATTGGTTGTATGTATTGTGTGAATTCCTCCTAAAGTACAGTTTTCTTTTTCTTTGTTTTACATTTCAGGGGCTGACTACCCCTTGATCAATTGAAATAAGCCCTAAACAGAGCCTGTTCATTACCGTAGGGTCATTACCCATCTGTGACTGGGTATGGCCACATATTAATGTCCCCTGTTGATTATGCTGGAACTGTAGTATTTCAGTTAAAGAGAACACAATTGAAATGTGTGAATCCAGGACCTGTTCAAGAATTTTTGGCACCCTAAGCTTACTTCTCCCATCACCACCAACACCAATACAGACTTTCCAGAACCTCAGGTGAACGTGCCTCTTAGAAGTTCAACACCTGCCATTTGCATTTAGTTCCACAAGGATGCCTCTTCAGAGTCATCCTCAACTTTGTGATAGTCAGACTCACGCCCCCCCCCCCCCTCAGATTCTGGAGGCCCCAAACAGCTGCCTAAAGCTTTCTAATGGTACAACTGGCCCTGTGTGCCACCATATAGGCACCAATCATGGCTTTCACTATGACAGTATGTCCACATGGGTGTCCTACATAAGGAAGGATTTTAGGTACACCTTCAGTTATTTTGGATTAAATGTCTCTGATCCTGATGTAACACTCCCTGAGGTGATAAACTAAAGTGAGAATTTACTAAAGGGAGTTTATCAACTTTAGTGTACACTGGCTTGATCCCAATATCATAGATTTTAAGTTGGAAAGGACATTTTAGCCAGGGGTAGGGGATTTCTGGCAAAGCAGGGACATCCCAAAGGTGAATGCACACCGGACACTTGAAATGGAGAGGAGATCACAACATGGCGCCAGAACTGGACAACGCCCATGGGACGTGTGCAGCAAAAAAACCTATAACAAGCCCTGACCTGACCTGGATATCACGTAAAGTATTAAACTATTTATAGAAACAAGAACTTTGGTCTGCATCTCAGAAAATAAATCACATTAAATGGGAGGGACATATTCATATTTTCCAAGATTTTTCAATAGAAGTATCAAAAACCAGACATTCTTTCTTAACAGTTTGCTCCTCTCTTGTAAAGGCTAACCGTAAATTTTATATGATGTTCCCAGCATGCCTGAGAATATTCTCAGGATCAGGCTTCAAGGATTTTCTCAGTGCTAAGGAAGCTGAAGAATTCCTTGTGACAGAATCCACTCGGCAAGAACCTGAGGACATTGCTGATGTTCTGAACAGTTGAGACTGTATCTGCCATTGATTATGTCACCAAGTTCTACTATCTTCTTTGCAGATACATTTATAATTCAGAAGTTTAATCTCTGTTTATTGGGATGTTACCACATTAGAATCTAGACACAGAAGACGTCCCAAACAGTAGTGCGCAATTAGAACAGAGTGCAGCAGGTGTGGTTATACCAAAAAGTATGACATGCAGAACATACTTAAAAGAACATCGAACAACAACAGCAAAAAGGTGTACCACACACAGCGCTTAGTGTATAGCCTCAGGACAATGGATTTATAAATAAACAGATATCACCATTTGTTTCCAAAGAGGATTCTTTAGCTGTAGATCTCAAATCAGCAGGATTTAAAACCTAATGATAGCCACCCAGTCTCACAGTTTGTGTGAGTAGGTGGAAGAAAGGGAAAATATCGTGCAAATTACCCTTAATATAAAATGAATTTTAATAACAGTCTGCACTTGATAACAATCCCATGGGCAAAGCAGCTACCAGTCAGATGGATTTTGGGGCTCACAGTCAGGGTTTCATGTACCCGTCCGGAACTAGGAGATGGGGTCCACAGCTGCACGCCACTGCGACTGTCAATCCGCTTCTTCTTCCGGGGATGTCCACAGATAACACTCAACGCGTTTCAGGTACACCTTTTTGATGTTACCACATTACCAATTACTTTTTTGAACACGTTGCTTTAAACTGTACTATAATCTTAGCAATGATTATTAGAGCTGACTTAGCAATATATCACAGTTTAGATATAAGCTAAGTGGGTATTTGGAGCATTGCCATTAATTATATGTTATACACAATAATAATAATAATAATACTCCTAATGTGTAGAGTATTGGTGATGTACAGTACACATTAGTTTTCAGGAATTCCATTTCGAATAAATATATAGCTGCCTTTTTAGTAAGTTTCCCTTTTACCCTGTCATATTGTCCAGTGTTTCCCTCTTGTTCTTCCCTTTACGCCTTATTTCCTTTCACAGTGGCGATTTAAGGGAATGTGTAGCATTCACCTAACCTACAATGTCAGTCAATATAGGCTCATTAAATATTAGGGATAAACATACGAAGAAAACTTCTCACTTATTTGAATAAACAAAATATTGATCTTATGTGCCTACAGGAAATGCATTTTATGCCAGCTGAGGTAAAGAAAACTTCAAATTGTGAACTGGGTTGTATTACGCTCGGCATCCCTAAACTCATAGGGGGAAATTTGCTAAAGGAAATTTGTAAAAAATAGGTGTATTTGTATCCAGAAATACACTTATTTTTTACATTTACTATCCTGAAAATACGGCAATTTGTATTCGTATTGATAGCACATCAATACGAATACGAATTTTCGTATTGTCGGGATAGTAAATGTCAAAAATAAGTGTATTTCTGGATACAAATACAATTATTTTTTACAAATTTCCTTTAGTAAATTTCCCCCATAATCTTATGGTATTGCAATACTAGCTATAAAAACTTTAAATGTTTAGATATCACCCCCTGGGCAGATATTTCATTTTGGGTATTGTTATAGCAGGAGTTTCATTGACTATTTGTAGTGTGTATGCACCTACTCAATATAAGAAGTCATTCTTTGTTAACTTATTAACAAACTTACATTCTGATTATGATCCTACAACATTAGTATTATGTGGAGATCTGAATTTAATATCTTCACCCATCTTAGATATGTCACTCCACTCCCCAAAATTGGAGTCCCTTAAATGGCAAAATCACTTAACTTAATAGATACATGGATAGCCCTTAACCCAGTGGAAAAGGACTTTACATGCTTTTTATTGACACATAAAACTTGGTCCAGAATAAACTACTGTATATATTGATAGCTTAACCTCACCTCATCTACTATTGCCCCTCCAATACTGTCAGATCATGACCTGATCACTTTTGGATTAGAAATTCAGAACTCAGATAAAGCAAAACCCTTGTGGAGATTCCCAAGGCCTATGTGATAGGCTTCTGCTGCTTTGGAATCAACACTGTATAGATAAAGCAGAATATAAAAAAATCAAATCCCATTACTTTTTGGTAGGCAGCAAAGGCTGTATTACGTGACAAAATTAATGCATATGTTTTGAGACTTAAGAAACAACAAACCTCTAAATATATAGAATTACAACACAAACTATCTGATTCCTTTCAAGCATTTAAACAACATCCATCATTGGAAAATAAACCTTAATATCTTTTTAATGTAAACTCCAAATTTTACAAATTCGGGAAATAATGTGGGAAAACTCCTTACAAACTTATTACAGGGCTCTAGACAACACACAGTTATTTAACCCTTAATAAAAAAAAGATGGCTCCCTAACGGAATCTTATATACAAATTGCTGATATTATGAAAAGTTACTATGAAAACCTTTATTCACCACAACAATTGTTCCCGAATTAGTCGATAGATAATTTAACGCCATCTTTATCCCCTTCTCACCCCTCTTCCTCTTCTTACTAGGTATCTTTACCACTCCCACAAATAACAGATTCACTTATGCGTAGTGTAACCAATCCAATAACTACTGAGTAGGTCACTTGGGCTATTGGGAAAAATTGATGCTAGCTAAAGCAGCAGGCCCTGATGGCTTTTCAAATGAGTTTTATAAACTAATGACTGCACCGATTGTTGATTTGTTAATGGCTTGCTTGAATTCCATAATGGACCAAGGATTTCTACAAGCTCACTATTCAGATGCCATTATTAAAGTACTGCCAAAGGCAGGCTAAAATTTTAATCTTCCAGGGTCATGAAGGCCAATCTCTCTTCTAAATATTGATTATAAATTATTCATAAAGAAATTAGCGGAGAGACTGAAATCGATTGTACATCTTATAATTCATAAAGATCAATCAGGTTTCATTTCAGAATGACACTCGGTAGTAAATGTTTGACGAGTTCTGGCTGCTGTACAGCATTCAAGAGCTAACTCTGTGTCCCAATCTACTCCCAATATGGTGCTTACATTGGACGTGGAGAAAGCATTTGATTTAGATTTATGGCCTCATTTATTTAGAACTTTAGAGACATTTTGCTTTCCCTCTAAATGTATTAATGTAATACGTAACTTATATTCCTCGCCCAAATCATGTATAGCTTGCATTGGTTTGTTTTCAACCCTATTTCAACTTGGCTGAGGAACCTGACAAAGGTGCCTCCTTTCACCCATCTTACAGTATTTGCAATTGCCGTAGAACCACTTGCAGTTGCAGCACGAACCTCTCCTCTTATACTGGTATGGTACAGGGGTCCGACAGTCGGGATCCCAACAGTCATTTGCCCGACGTCGGGATCCCGACTGGCCAGACCCAGACAGCATGGTGAGTGCAACTAAGCCCCTTGCGGGCTCGCTGTGCTCGCCATGCTGCGGGCACGGAGCCACCTATTCTATTCTCAATATATGGGCGTCGTGGACCCCGAAGAGGGAAAATAGCAGGTGGCCGTTGGGAACCCGGCTGTTGGTGTTTTGACATTCGGGATCCCGACGTCGGGTAAATGCCTGTCGGGATCCCGACTGACGGGACCCCATCTGGCACCCCTCTTATACAAGGGCTAAAAATTAAACATGAGGAATTGAAAATAGCATTATTTGCGGATAATACATTAATATTGATTTCTAACCCATCTCATTCTCTACCAGCTCTATGAAATCTTATTGACTCATTTGGGAAAATATCTGGTTACAAAGAAAATTTTACAAAATCGGAAATATTATTCCTGGGAAATGCAAACCCAAATCTTTTAAAAACTCATAATATCCCATTTTCTGTTTCCCCTTCCCACTTCTAATATCTTGGTATTCAAATACGTGCCAGTCTATCCCAACTTTACTCATTAAATTTTTCCCCTATTATTTTGCAAAGAGTGACTACATTAGATTCTTGGAGTGACCTTCCAATCTTGTTATTAGGTAGACTAGCTGAAACTTAATCTATTATTTTCCCATAAATTCTATACTGCATGCAAATGCTACCAATAACTCTACATAAAACAGATATAGTATGATTAGATTCATTATTCTCTAAATTTATTTGGCAAAATAAACGCCCTAGAATAGCTATAGCCAAACCTAAAACTTCCAAATCTGAAGGTGGACTTGGTTGTTCTGACTTGCAAAATTATTCTTCAGCTGTATTTGTTAGGTATATACAGTTGCGCTCATAAGTTTACATACCCTAGCAGAATTTGTGATTTTATGGCCATTTGTCAGAGAATATGATTGATAACTCACAAACTTTTCTTTCACTCATGGTTAGTGGTTGGATGAACCATTTATTGTCAAACAACTGTGTTTACTCTTTAAATCATAATGACAAAAGAAATTGCCCAAATGACCCTGATCAAAAGTTTACATACCAAAGTTTTTAATACTGTGTATTGCCCCCCTTAACATCAATGACAGCTTGAAGTCTTTTGTGGTAGCTGTGGGTGAGGCTCTTTATTTTCTCACATGGTAAAGTTGGCCATTCTTCTTGGCAAAAAGCCTCCAGTTCCTGTAAAGTCTTGGGCTATCTTGCATGAACTGCATGTTTGAGATTTCCCCAGAGTGGCTCAATGATATTGAGGTCAGGAGACTGAGATGGCCACTGCAGAACCTTCACTTTATTCTGCTGTAGCCAATGACAGGTCGAGTTGGCCTGGTGTTTTGGATCATTGTCATGTTGGAACGTCCAAGTACATCCCATGCGCAGCTTCCAGGCTAATGAGTGCAAATTTTCCTCCAGTATTTTCTGATAACATGCTGCTTTCATCTTGTCATTAATTTTGACCACGTTTCCAGTGCCTTTGAAGCTCACACATCCCCAAAATATCAGCGATCCACCTCCGTGTTTCACTGAAGGAATGGTGTACCTTTCATCATAGGCCTTGTTAATTCCTCTCTAAATGTAACGTTTATGGTTGTGGCCAAAAAGTTACATTTTGGTCTCATCACTCCAAATGACTTTGATCCAGAAGTTTTGAGGCTTGTCTCTGTGCTGTTTGGATTATTGTAAGCGGTATGCTTTGTGGCATTTGCAGAGTAATGGCTTTCTTCTGGCGACTCGACCATGCAGCCCATTTTCCTTAAAATGCCTCCTTATTGTGCATCTTGAAACAACCACACAACTTTTTTTCAGAGAGTATTTCAGCTGAAATTATTTGTTGGTCTACCTTAATGATATTTGGTTTCAGTGGAAGGGAGAAAAGAGGACTCTCTTTGTGGGGCACTCTTAGTATGTCAAATGGTAGTTTTAAAACGTAACTTTTATTAAATGTTCCTTTAAGATCGATGGGACAAATAGGCCTTTCGTATAAAATAAGATATCTTATTTCGTATAAAATAAGATAAGTGGAAAACTTTCTATGTCCCTTTTGCAGTGAGCCTTTATAATATATGCTATGCACTGTGGGATGTTTTGAATAGATAGGAAGGATGATCATCATCCCCTGCGAGGGGGCGCGTTACACGTCCTCCCGACCTGTTCATACCCCACTATCCCCATCGGCGTGGAGTTGATTTTAAAAAGTGAGGCGAATGCAGCGAGCCACCGAGCCCCGTGAGGGGACGCGGATTACTTCACATATGTTCCGCATGCGCTCGCCACGTTTTGGGCTCGGTGGCTTGCTTGCTCGCCACACTTTATAAAATCAACTCCACGCCGACCTGGATAGTGGGGGAATGAACAGGTTGGGAGGATGCGTAAAGCGCGAGCTTGCCACGCTTTGGGATGACGTGGATAATGGGGGTTTGAAAATGTCTCCTTTATTGTGCATAGGACGCACTTGCGCTTGCATGCCCCCATTATGCACGAGGTGCACATGCTAATAGTTACTGAGACGCAGGAGCATCTGAGACGCAGGTGAGTCTAAGACAGCTAGAGCGCCTCTCCGCCGTCTGAGATGCACCTACATCTCAGACAGCTGGAGCGCCTCTCCACTGGTGCCCGCATGATCCCCTCTCTGCTGGCATCCGCCAGCGCAATGGATCTGACGGTTAATGGCGCTGTGTGAGAGGCGCTCTCTACACTTGCATGGACGCCGGGGACAGAACCATGGACTGCGGGAACAGAGCCATGGACGCCGGGGACAGAGCCGGGCTGCCGTGGAGTGACTATGCTAACTACGCTAGGCAGCCGTTGGGTTGCCGCAGCATCACTACGCTAGCTATGCTAGGCAGCCATTGGGCTGCCGCGGAGTCAATATGCTAACTACACTAGGCAGCCGTTGTACTACGCTGAAAGCGTAGCAAGCCTACGCCTGCGTACATATGCTAATTGGGCACCCAGCTAATACACAAGTACCTGGTATTGGTTTTATAGGTTACAGCAGTGGTTCCCAAACTGTGTGCCGTGGCACCCTGGGGTGCCTTGGGGACTTGCATGGGTGCCTTGGATTGCGGGTCCAGGACCAATTCAAGTTATTTATGTCCAATATAATAGTCAAATTGTGGACAGACAGAAGTGAATCCTGTCCATTACCACATAATGGATCCTAAGGATGAGATATAAACATAATTTATGTAACTTAATATTTGTTTTTGACTTCTTAATGATAAAACTTTAGCCTAGGGGTGCCGCAAAAAAAAAATTCTGGTTCTGCAGGGTGCCGTGATTAAAAAAGTTTGGGGACACCTGGGTTACAGGATAAACAATGACACCGTCCAGTGGTGATTATATTCGCTCTTCTCTATATTTAACATTTAAATATGTATAGCTATTTTCCCTCCCTTTCTTTCTCTCTGTTTGTGCTAGTTTTTATTATACATTATTGTTTTATTGGTTATTAGCATTCTATTGTAAACATATACGATATTTGAGATAATACTTTGCTACAAAAGTATGTAACATTTCTGAACTTATGTTACGCTATGATTATTGACTATTACCTTATTATGTGTCAATTTTGTATTCACATACATTATATAATTTCTGTATTTGTATATATCTTTAAAAACCTTTCAATAAAAAAATATGAATGCAAGACAGCTCTTGCATTAAGAGCTGTCCTTTGCATTGTGCCGGCAATGAGCAGCGGGTCCCCGACGGGTCCCCAGCGGCTCCCCCTCCCTCCCTTACCCAGCCTGATGCTGCTGCTGTTTCTTTCCCCCTCCTCTTTGCACCCTGCAGTGTGCTGCCTGGACACAGGTAAGGGGGGGGGGGGGGGCGGGGGGGGTCTGTGTGAGGTGGCGGGGGTCCATTCGGGTGGCATGGGTCGCATTAAGAAGCCCTTTTACTTGTGATAACCCCTGCAGTGTGGGTTTTCCTGCATATCAAAATGCGGTAAAAACCCATATAACGGGATTTTTACTGCATTTTTGACTTAGTGCATCCCTCCCAGGGAGTGAAAGACAATGGGGGGGATGCTCTAATATCCACGCCCCCTTACCACCGCACATCGCCTACATATTTATCGCATATGCTCTAACATATGTGATAATTATGGCAAAGGACAGCTCTTGCGTTAAGAGCTGTCCTTTGTGGTGAGAGACAGTGAGTCCCATTGGGACCTGGCAGGTCCCAGCGGCACCCCCTCCCTCCCTTACCCGGCGCTGCTGCTGAGCCGGGCTCTCCTCCTCCCTGCACCCGGAAGAGGATCAAAGTGCAGGGAGGAGGAGGTCACAGGTCCGGGCAGCACAGCACTGTGCTGCCCGGACACAGGTGAGGGGAGGTTGATGCGGGGCAGTGGGGGTCGGTGCGGGGCAGCGGTGGGTCACGGTAAAAGTCCATAGGCTTCTATGGGTCATTGCCAGATTTTTCTGGTGATGCCACCCAACGCAATAACCCAGAGGGGGATGCTTAGAGCATCCCAAGATGCATTTTTAGTTTAGAGAATCTCCCCCAATGTCAGGGAGAAATGGGAAGAGACAGGGAGTGAGAGACAATGTCAGGGAGAAAAGGGAGAGTGAAAGGGAGTGAGAGAAGGTGTCAGGGAGTGAAAGGGAGAGAGACAGGGGGCCAGATGTAAAGCCACCCGAGTTTGGTGGCCATGCAGCGAAACATATTTAAAACAAGAAAATGATAACTGGGATATTTGTTGTGATGGAATCCCATAATGAATTGACATACAGTATTAATGGGAAAATATTAGGTGGATACAAGCAATTACCAGTAAAACACAAAGATTTACTCAGCCACACTATTCCTAGGTTATAGACAATCATTTTAAAGTGACTGTAGATACTTTAAGTTGCTGGTGTTATGATAGCATTTGTGGGAGAGGGGACACAGGAGTTAGCGGAGGTATGGGAGAGGGAACACAGGAGAGGAGAGGTGTGGGAGAGGGGACACAGGAGAGAGCAGAGGTGTGGGAGAGGGGACACAGGAGAGAGAGGATTTTTTTGAGAGGGGACACAGGAGAGAAAAAGAGGAAAGACAAAAAGGGATGGGAGAGAGCAAAAGTTAAGAAAGACTGTCAGGAAGAGAGGTGAGAGGAAGCGGAAGCAATGGGGGTTGGGGGAGAGGGTGGAGGGCAAGGGGTTTGACCGACATCAGTTTGTCCCTCCTTACCCCCCCCCCCCCCCCCAGTACAAATGGCGCTGTATACATCTGACAATGGCAGCAGATCTTCCACTCACCAGCCACCACCGCTGGGTCTCCCATTAAACTGCAGTGCCGTGTATCACCTCCTGCAGCTGCCAACACCATGTCTCTTGGTGCACTGGGGCTCTCTGATGCCTCCTGATGTCTTGTTGTGTATCGTGCTGCAGCGCCGGTGCTCTCTGATGCAGTGCTGGCCGGGTATCCTGTGTTGGCAGTGCATCTCATGTGCATCGGGTCTCCAGCGTGCGGCGCAGGCAGTGGCATGTCACTTTTTTTAAGAGGGTGCAGGGGATTTACTGGTCCTTGGGGCCCACAAAACACCCGGGCCCCATAGCAATTGCATCCCCTGCACTGCTCTAGTTATGCCACTGTTGCTCAGCACAGATTGATCAGCACACAGCGCTGAACCGGAATAAATCTAATCAGGTGATGGCTACGCGTGTGACTGTGCATTGCTGTCACCGGTGGGTATACACTCGAAGTGATCCATGCTTCATTTCTAAGCAATCTACAGTAGTCAGATGTTATAGAAATAGCCCAGTGTGTATGTCTCATTAGTTCTTATACGCACCAACAAGAAGAAGCAGTAGTAATATCCTCCATCTCAAGTAGGCTTTCCCACGGCTAATTATATTACAATTGTGATATAAAATAAAAAGACATAGAGCCTGTCAGTTAGTATTGGCCCTTAACACACCACCAGATACAACACCCTTAACATAAATAGCATGCTTTGTCTTAGTCTCCATTTTTACTCTTTTAATCTGCATCATTCTGCTCAAACTGCCAAACGCTTTTCTTCAAGCAAATGTTTTGCTCAGTTTTGTATTGGTGCCATAGCAACATTCTTTCCCCTTTTTTTCAATTATGCGCCTGCCGTGCTTGTGACATTCCTTTTATTTGTTTACTTATTTTTAAAAAAAAAATCTTTAACTGAAAAAAAGTGACTAAAGTATGATCTCAGGTTTTGGCAGAAGAAGGATAAGAACTACCTGAACTAACGAAGCTGCGGTCATTGGAATGCGAGGCAGGAGCATGCGAGTAGCCAGAGGAAATATAAAATTAATTAGCAACATAATTTAGATCCTTACGTACCTTGTAAATGTTCCTTAATGTTTGTACTAGTAAGATAGTCTTGGCTGAGACCCTTTATTTTAGAGAACCTGCAGAGTAAATTATTGCAGATGTAGCTAAACCACTTACTTTTGTTGAACTTTCCTCATACATTTAGATTACGCTTAGTCCTGGTAAAAATGTGGTTAAAGACTGGTTCAGTTATATGACACCACTAAGACAAGAGACCGGAATGCGTCTTCTTTGTACAGTATATGAATACAATTGTTGGTCGATTTATAAATAGGCAGCTATATGGTACTATATCTTGAAGGGAGATAAAGTAGAGAACGATAAAGTGCCAAACAACCAGCTTGTGTAATTTTCATCTCAGCTTGTAACATGGCAGTTAGGAGCTGATTGGCTGGTACTTTATCACCCTCCACTTTATCACTCTCCAAAGCTTAGTACATCTGCCCTAGGGGCAGGGTCGGATTAAGGATTGGGGGGCCTGGTGCAATTAAGACAGTGGGTCAAGGTGTAGGGGGTAGACATAAGATTGTGCATACCAGCCAACAGAATCCATTTCAGGAGAGACAAAATTTTCTGAAGTGAGCATATTCCGAACAAGTGGATCTGACAGGTCATGTTTGATGTTAATTATAGTTTTTATACTGTAATATACTTAGGGCCAGATGTATAAAGCTTCAAAAAGTGATAAACTGGAGAGCCAATCAATGTTACAGACTGGGTTTGAAAAATGACAGATAGGAGTTGATTATTGGCTGGTTGTTTATCACTCTCCATTTTATCACTTTTTGAAGCTTGATACATCTGGCCCTTAAGGAGAAAAGCAATAGCCTGCTAGATACCAGCATCAACACCATAAGAATGAGTCTTTTAATATGACAATACAAGGTGTGGATATTAAATAACGAGACACATGCTATAATTCACATTTAGTTATATCAAGTTTATTTCGGCTCTGTTCCCGTTCTATGTTCTCCCCTTTTTTGTCCACTCATTGCTGCATTCTTAGTTATCATTAGTCAAAGCCAGCTATCTCAACAGCTCCATTGTTTCCCTTTTTACTTCAATAACTGAAGCAAAATGGGTTCCTCTGAGTACAGATTTGGCATAAGAGAAAAGAAAGTAGGGTACTTGTTTAGTTTCACGGCTATGCGATATCGGCCAATATATCAGCCAATCTGATGCGATTTTTTACCTGTTCATAACCCCACTATCCACTATTCATGGAGTTGCTTTTATATAGTGTGGCGAGCGCAGTGAACCATCGAGCCCGAAGCGTGTCGAGCGTAGCAAGCCCCACGAGGGGACGTGGATTACTGCGCTCGCCATACTATATAAAATCAAGTCCATGCGTAGTGGATAGTGGGGTTATGAACAGGTAAAAAATCACATCGGATCGGCTGATATATCAGTCGATATATCGGGCGCCGTGAAACAAAACAAGTACCAAAAGTAGTAGGTCTGGTGAGTATGGAGAGTGTTCTAGCACTGCAATCTGTTTCACAGCCAAAAACTGCTTCACAGAGAGAGCTTTGTGGGCTGGTGCCCTTAATGGAGAATGAAACCATATTGCTGGCCTCTGTATTCTGATTCTTTTCCACAAAGTTTAAAGGACATTTTTGTAGTAATGCTGATTCACTTGCACCTTCCAGTGCCCAGTCTACCAAAATGACACCCTTGATATCAAATAAAACAATTAACGTTACTTTGGATTTGCTTTGACTTGCGTTCTTCATTCTTGATGATGATGGTGTCTTGCAGTGCATGGGTTATCATTCTGTTTCAGGATTGTACTGGAAGATCAGGTTTCATCACAGGTAATCACTTCTTCCAAAAAATGTGAATCCGCTTGAATTTATTCCATAATGTCTGTACAAATTCACCTTCCATTTTCTTTCTGCTTCACAGCAAAACGCCTTGAAACCATTTTGGTTTAAACTTTTGTCATGCTAAATTCTTTTTTTTTTTAAATAATTTTTATTGTGAACAGTTTTTGTTAACATTGTCGAAAATAGTGTATTAACAGACATTGAAGTGATTACATAAGTGTATACTTCCAAAATGAATATCCATTGAATTCTTACAGATTCTGATGAATACAACCTGTAAACTGCATATTATTCCGTCAGTTTCAACAATAAAAAAAAAGAAAAACTTTCAAAGCAGTTTGGACTATGGTGCCTTTTTTTTTTTTTTTTTTTTAAATTAGGGACTAAGTCAAGTTTACAAGGTATATTCTTCTTGCATAGCTTAGTCTAGTTCCATTATTTATACCATCTTGAACTTGAATCTTACGTAATCTAGTCATTTGAGGTAAAATTAAACAGTTACCACTAACCTTAAGATATTATAACAGTAATAGCGAAAGACAAGAAGACAAATGGAGGGGGGTGGGGAAAGGCGGGGGGGGAGGGGGAGGGGTATGGGTTGTTGCACTGTGAGTTATCTTATTAGCACAGATATTGCCTATACACTTTATTACTCCTTATTGAACCTCTAGTTAAGAAACAATGAGCAGAGCAAGATTCTCTGATACTGACATTATATGGGACTTGGCCAATGGATCCAGCGTGTTAATATAAGGTGACCATTTTTTATAAAAAGGTTTGTATCCATTAACCAAGTCAATCCGAGCATAGTACCTTTCAAAATACAATATTTGCAATAACCTTTGCTTAACCATGTAAATTCGTGGAGCTGATTTCTTTGTCCATTTGATTAGAATACATTTCCTTGCTACTGTAAGGATGGTTAAAAGCAAAGGTATAGCTCTTTTATTAATCCTATCCATAGGCCAGTCTTGGAAGTGTAATCCCATGAGAGCTGGAATACTCATAGTAAAGGTTATGTTAAAAATAGGTTGGAGAAAGTTCAGCAATTTGTTCCAAAATCTCCTCAGTTTGAAACAGTCCCACATACAGTGCTGGTAATCTGCTACAGCCTTTCCACATTTAAGACAGCTACCATCTTCTTCCTTTACCATGTATTTCCTTCTGTGTGGGGTAATATAGGCTCTATGTAATGTTCTTACACATACTTCTTGAAGATAAGTAGATTTCAAATAAGAGAAGGATTGGGAGTATAAACATAATAAGTCTTCCTTGGAGTCGATAGATGGAATATCCAGCTTCCATTTATTCAATAGAAGATTCCACTGCTCAGTGTTGACATAAGCTGTATTCATTATCACAGTATAGAGAAGCTTAATCTTGTAAGGTTTAGTCAGTAAATAATTCAACAGAGTATCAATGTTAATAATTTGAGAGACTAGACTATATATTTTAGTTTCAGGTGGAGGTGCTTTAATTGTA
The DNA here is from genome assembly GCF_055691185.1 of Crinia signifera. Lineage (NCBI taxonomy): Eukaryota > Metazoa > Chordata > Amphibia > Anura > Myobatrachidae > Crinia > Crinia signifera. The sequence continues at coordinate 74,274,395 of NC_139225.1, forward strand.
TTCAAATAATGTCTTACTTGAAAAAAGATATACAAATGAGACCTAGGCAGATCATATATGGTCGCTAAAGCGTCAAATGTTGTTATATAGCCGCCTGGGTCTAATACTCTACTTGACCTGTCTATGCCCTTCATCTTCCAATTTGATAAAACTGGGTTATTAATAGATGGGGGGAAAGAAGGATTTCCCCATAAGGGGATAAATTGGGAAATATAAGGGTTTCTATTACAGATTCTGTTCAGAAGGAGCCAGCTTCCATACGTATCCTTGAATAGTATATGTTGTCTAATATAGTGGGGAATTTTAGAAATTGTTGTTTGGACTAACACTCCAGGTGCATAAGGGGCAAAAACCGCCTCTTCTAGAGTTCTATCTGTGTACACTGATTTGTTCAGGATCCACTCACTTATATACCTGAAAAACACTGCTAGAGAGTATGCCCGCAAATCTGGGAAGTTGAGTCCTCCTTCCGATTTAAGTGATTTTAGTTTATTTTTTGCTATCCTAGGCCTCTTATTTTGCCATACAAATTTTAAGAAAACTGACTCTAATCTATTAATATCTTGTTTTGTTAATGCTAGCGGCAGCATTTGCATGGCGTAGAACAGCTTTGGTAAGATTATGGATCTGATTATAGCTATGCGCCCCAACAAGGACACCGGTAGCTCCCTCCAGGATTCCAATTTTGTGGAAATATTTGAAATTATTGGGGAATAATTTAGACTATACAGCTGTGCAAGATTGACTGGTATTTGAATACCTAAATATTTAAAATGTGTTGTGTTGACTGCAAATGGGATATCTGTTAACTGAAAGTTATCTAAATTTGGCTTTCTTAACAATAATATATCAGATTTGGCCATATTTACCTTATATCCCGAGAGAGCTCCAAAGGACTCGATAAGACTCAAGAGGGGGGGGATAGATACAGTGGGGTTAGATAAAAATATTAGGGTATCATCTGCGAACAGAGAGATTTTTAATTCCTCTGTTTTTATCTGAATCCCTTTTATATCTGTAGAGTTGCGAATTGCTATCGCAAGAGGTTCGATTGCTATAATGAATAAGAGGGGGGAGAGAGGGCACCCTTGCCTTGTGCCTCTCTCAAGTCTAAAAGGAGTTGAAATCATACCGTTACAGGATACTGAGGACAGGGGACACGAATATAATGTACAGATTATTCTAACAAATGGAGGGGGAAAACCAAAATGTTCAAGTGTTTTAAAAAGATGCTGCCATAAGACCATATCGAAGGCCTTCTCCGCGTCGAGCGCCAGGACAGCATTTGGTTATGCCGCCGACGCGGAGGAGGCCTGCGTCTCCTGAATAGCCGCCAGGACTCTGCGGACATTTGCAACTGAATGTCGGCCTGACACAAAACCTGTCTGATTTTTATGTATGATATTGGGCATTATAGGTTTCATTCTTTCTGCAAGTATCTTAGTGAATAATTTATAATCGACGTTAAGCAAAGATATCGGTCTGTAAGACCCCGGTTCGTTTAAATCTCGGCCTGGTTTAGGTATAACCTTTATGATGGCATCAGAAAAGTGGTCAGGTAAAATTCCCAGCTCCACTATTTTATTGAAACTGGATGTTAGAGGTTCTATTACTTGTTCTATCATTGATTTATAAAATTCATTCGTAAAACCATCCGGTCCTGGTGCTTTTGCCAATTTCAACTGCTTAATAGCCCATTTAACTTCTTCCGTAGAAATCGGCATTAATAGTTTGGATATTTCTGAATCCGAAATCATTGGAAAAGTCAAAGAGTGGCAAAAATCCTGTGTGTAGTGGGATGTGGGGGCTAGGAAAGGTTGAGATATCGAGTCCCCGAGAGCTCCCCCGGGGTGGGCATATAGTTTTTCATAAAAATCTTTCAAAACTGTCGTAGTCTGTTGGTTGGACTCAGAGAGGGAGCCACTAGATGTTCTCAGCGGTCTGACTATATTTTGTGTCCTAGATCCCTGTAGTAAATTTGTAAGTAATTTCCCAACTCTATTGCCGAATTTATAGAACTTGACATTTATATTAAACAAATAATTATCTCCCTGGAGTTTAAGGTATTCATTAAAATTATTCTTTGTTAGCTGGTATATTTTCCTATTTTCTAAGGTAGGATTTAGTCGAAAATCTTGGTAAGATTTTGTTAGTTTTACCTGAAGATCCTTATAATTAGACATCTGACATTTCTTCCTTCTCGAGACATAGGCGATCATCTCGCCCCTCAAAACAGCTTTTGCTGTTTGCCAATAAAGGATGGGGTTTTCCAGTTTACAGTATTCATTCTCTGTGGCGTATTGGGACCATACCTTCTGGAGTGTATCGCACATGTCTCGAGACTGAGAAAGGTGAGAGGGGAATCTCCACTGTCCCGGGGCTTTTTGTTCCTTCTGTAAAACAATGTCAACAGTTATTAGTCCGTGATCCGACAATAAAGGTGGACAAATATTAGTGGCGTTGAGGAAAGGAAGCAAGGATTCTGCTACAAGTATATAATCTATTCTGGTCCAGGTTTTATATGTCAAGGACAAACAGGTGAACTCTCTTTCTAAGGGATTTAAACACCTCCAACTGTCAATCAAATTTAAAGACTGTAGGATATACGGTATTCCTATCTTCGGAAGTGACCTTTGATGTTTTTGAGGGGGAGATCGGTCCATATAATGTGAAGATATTAAATTAAGATCACCTGCCACTATCAAAGAACTTGGATCATACTTATGTAGCTTGGCCAGCAACTGAACAAAAAAAGATTTTTTATACTGCGTAGGAGCATAGACAGAGCAAATGGTCAAAACCTTATTTTCAATTTCCACCTGTAGAATAATGAAACGCCCTTCAGGATCTGCACTTTCAGAGATAACTCGGGTATTTAGGTGGGATTTGGCTAACATAGCCACTCCACACGATTTTTTTTTTTTTCCATCAATAAATTTTTATTAATAGAGTTTTATATGGGGTACAGAAGAAAAAAGAGGGGGTACTTGGGGAAGGGGGGGGGGGGACAGTATTCTAGATTGGAAACAATACAGTATTATAGATATGATAGATAAAACAAAACAAAACATAGCAAAACAAACATAGACACACCGCTACGCAGAGCGGCCTATACATAAGGTAAATAAGGTAAATAATACGCAAATCGAATAAGACAGTACGGCAGACTGAGATAGATATTCCCTGGCAGTCCCGGCTCCATTGGCTTGACAAACAGTTATTAAGTACCTAAGGTGAGGGAGATTCTGGGTCTGGGGTTTCATTCAGGCTAAACGGAGTTGACTGCCCAGGGGGGCCAGGGGGGAAGAGCCCGGTCCCCGCTCCGCTTGTCATATAGACATGCCAAGGGGCCCATCTGGTGTGGAGTGAGGAGGGATTGGTCGAGTGGGGTTGGAAGGCGGTCTCCATAAGGAAGTGGTGGTTTGTTTTTAAAATAACCTGAAGAAGGAGAGGGGGGGAGGGCTGCTTCCATTGTTGGGCAAGATTTGCACGTGCTGCGATAAGGATGTGTCCAAGGACATATGTTTTCCCTGCCGGGAGTTCCCGTGGGTATACGTGGAATAGAGCTAGAAGTGGGTCAGGCGGGAGGGTTATCTGAAGCACTGTGGAAATCAGATCGAACACCTCTCCCCAGTACCCCCTGAGCTTGGGGCAAGACCAAAAAATGTGGAATATATTACCCACATTCCCACACTGACGCCAGCACATGTTGGAGCATGTTGGCCAAAAAGTATGAAGTCGGTCGGGGGTTAGGTAAAGACGGTTAATCAGCTTTATATGCATCTCTGAGTGGTTAAGGCAACGAGACATTGTGTATGACGATAGAAAGATCTTACTCCACTGGGGAGCAGAAAGCTGAATGCCTAAATCTTTCTCCCATTTCTTATGGGCTGCTGTCTTAGTAAACTCAGGGGGAGTTATCAGGGTCCTATACCAAAAGGAGATGTCACCTGTGGAGGTCGTCATAAGGGGGCGGGAAAGGACCATCTGGTGGTGGGCTTCTGGGGGAGAGAGTTTGGAGAAGTGTGAGGTCCACCAATGAGTCAGCTGCAGGTAATGGTGGTGCTCATGGGAGGGGAGGGAATACATTTCTTGTAGGGAGGCAAAGGGGAGGATTGTGTTAACATTTAGCACATCTCCTAGGGTATTGATCCCTTTGTGTTTCCAGAGATTCAAATTGAGATTGGGTATAAGTTTTGCCACGGTAGTGATAGGGAGAGTAGTGATAAGGGCAGGGGGGGCATGTAGAGTGGTGAGTAGCTGATCCCACACATATAGGGTGGCATTTGTTGCAGGAAGTAGGGCTGGAAGTGAGGGTCTTATATGTTTTGGGATCTTTAGTAAGTCTGAAAGAGGAATATGTGGGCAGTAGGATTGTTCGATGCCCACCCAGGCTCTAGGGGTGGGGCTTTCAAAGTAGTACTTAGATGGGGCTAAAAGACAGGCTAACTGGTATTGGCACAGATCAGGGAGGTCAAGACCTCCAAATGCTCTCGGGAGGGACATTTTGGAGCGGGCCATAGCTGGGGGTTTTGTTGACCATACATATTTTGATAGAATGGAAGTAGCCAGTTGCAGAGATTTTTTCGGGAATACATAAGGGATGGTGCGGAACAAATACATAAGCTTGGGTAGGAGCGACATTTTAAATGCCGCCATCCTGCCCATCCATGAAATTTCAAATGCCAGCCATGATCTGGAGAGGGACGTGAGGGAGGTAAGGAGAGGAGACAGGTTGACCTCAAATACTGATTTCATGTTTGGGGGAATATGTATGCCTAGGTACTTTATAGATTCAGGTTGCCAGTTATAGTTATACATAGACTTCAGTGTGGGGAGGGATTCTGCAAGGTGGATCGGGAGGGCGTCTGTCTTGGACGTGTTAAGCTTGTAATAAGAGGCAGCGCTGTAGGAAGATAGTGTCGCGTGGATATGTGGGAGCGTAGTGAGGGGGTCCGTTACGAAAAGTAGCACATCATCTGCGAATAGGCTCAACTTGTGATTAGCGGAGCCCACTCGGAGACCCGGGATATTGGGGTTGTCGCGGATAGACATAGCCAATGGCTCAATGGAGAGGACAAATATCAGGGGCGAGAGAGGGCAACCCTGCCTTGTGCCATTGGAGATCGTGAAGGAGGTGGAAAGGAAGCCGTTGCTGAACACTCGGGCTGATGGGGAACTATATAAAGACATAATTGAGCGTAGAATCCGGTCCTTGAAACCAAACCGTGACAGGACCTCTTGCATATATTGCCAGTTAAGGCGATCAAATGCCTTTTCGGCATCGAGTGAAAGGAGGAGCAAGTCCTGACCTGTAGATAGTGAGTCAATTAAGTTAAATACCCTTCTAGTGTTATCCGGGGCCTGTCGTCCGGGGACGAACCCCGTCTGGTCTGGGTGGACCAATGAGGGTAGAAAATGGTTAATTCGGGACGCCATTAATTTAGCAAAAATTTTGATATCAGTGTTCAGCAGGGCAATCGGGCGATAGTTTTGGCACAACGCAGGGTTTTTGCCAGGCTTCGGGATGGTCACTATTCGAGCCTCTAGTAGTTCTGGGGGGGCCTTCCCCTCCGAAGAGAGCACATTGAAAAGATCTACTAGATAGGGAGACAGTAAGTCTCTGAAGGACTTATAAAAGTCTGTGATGAAGCCATCAGGCCCTGGGGCCTTGTTGTGAGGGAGTGATTTGATGGCCGACTGTATTTCCGCCTGTGACCAAGGGGCGTTCAGGGAGTCTAATTTTTCGGGGGAAAGGGAAGGGAAGTGTAAGCTGTCCAGGAAGTCACGGATGGTGGTGTCAGTGGGTTGTGGCGTGGAGGGGTCTGAGGAGAGATTATAAAGCTTAGAATAATAGTCAGCGAACTGGTTTGCGATGTCTTTAGGATTATGTACTTTCTCTTTACTTGGGGAAATAATATGTTTAATTCTGTTTCTGGCTTGCTGGGCACGTAGTTTCCGGGCTAACATTCTGCCCGATCTATTACTAGCTAAGTAAAATTTATGCCTCAACCTATTTAAAGCTGATTGAGTGCGTGCAAGGAGAAGTTTCTGAAGTTGGCTACGCACTGAGGCCAACTCTGTCTTTAGGGAGGTAGAGGGGGATTTTTTATTCCTGTCTTCAAGATCGACTAGTTTAGCCTCTAGAGTTGTTTGAGTTGCGATGGCTTTGCGTTTCAATGTGGCTCCGGCTTTTATGGCTGCCCCTCTGGTGACCGCCTTAAAGGCACACCAATGATTGATCACCGAGGTGTCTGTTGTCTGGTTATCAGCCATATATGCTTCCATTGTTTTTAATATGGTGTCTTTGGCTAAGGGGTCTTTTAATAAGTGAGGGAATAGGCGCCAGGGCCTGGGCGGGACTTTTGAAGGAAGGAAGTTCCATTGCCATACTACAGGTGCATGGTCGGACCAGGTAATAGGGAGTATATCGGCTCCCGAGGAGTGTTGGAGGGACCACTTATCGCAGAGGATGTAGTCGATTCTAGAATAGGTGTTGTGGACTTGGGAATGGAAGGTGTATTCTCGGCCAGTTGGGTAGGTTGTTCTCCAGGTGTCATACAAATCAAATTCTAATAGTAAGTTGCGTAAGGCTGTTGATTGGTTATCTGAGTGTGTATGGTGAGCAGAGGGTAGGCGGGATTTGTCCAGCCGGGGGTCAAGGGCCAGATTGAAATCACCTAGCAGTATCAAAGAGCCTTTTGAGATTTTTTGTACAAGGGAGAAGAGTTTGCGGAGGAAAGCCACCTGGTTTGTGTTAGGAGCGTAAATGGATACTATAGTCGTCAATCTGTCCTCTAGGAGGCCAGTGAGTATCAAGTATCTGCTGTTCTTGTCAGCAGTTTGGGAGTGGCAGGTAAAGGAAGTATGTCGGTTAAAGAGTATTGCAACACCATTTCGTTTGAAAGGGCCATTAGCATAATAAGTTGTCGGGTAGTTTGGGTCCCTAAATTTGGGTGGGTTAGGGGAGGCAAAGTACGTCTCTTGGAGAGCCACTATATCCGCCTTTTGTTTGTGGAGATATGACAATGCCATCCTACGCTTATGTGGGGAATTCAGTCCCTTAACGTTTAAAGATATTAGTTTAGGCATGATATGTCCTTAAGAGGCGCTATGAAAGTTCCGAGTGTGTCTGTGGGAGGGGTAGCAAATGGTGAAGGATGACAGTAGAGAATGTTGTCCAGGGGGGGGGGGGGAGGGGGAAAGGAGGACAGGTAATAGGTAAAGAAGAAAATAAAGGGAAAGGTAAAACAAAAGGGTCCAACATCTAGGACCCGCATGACTACTGCAGGGGAAAGAGAAAGGTTTTCATGCAGTAGTATCGAAGGGTTTTGGGGGTGGCGGCCCGGCTTCACTGGGGGGCAGGGAAGAGGATAGGCCACCGCTCCAGAAACAACTTTTTCTTTGTTTTGTTTTTCCTTAGAAACTAAACAAGATATTACAATTTACTTAACATTCCACCTGTGGACCCCAGGGGGAGGTGGGAAAACTAATACTAAATATAACCTACTAAAGCAGGCGCATATGGGCCCCAACCATTATGGAGGGTACTATGCACTTAAACAAGAGAAAAAATAATGAAAACTTTAACAGACTAACTTCGAATTACAACAAACATCTGTGAACAAAGTCCCAGTGCCTAACAACCTACGACCGTTTGTAAGTAATGAAAACTGATACTTATCGCATCGACCTCCACCCGCTGTGGGGAGGCGAGGAGGTAGGGAGGCATGGGAGTCCAGATACAAAGGGAAGATGTCCATGGCTGCATAGAGGTCATCAAGTGTCAGCCCATTCTTGACGGAGGGGCTGGGGGCGCTTCTGTCCCTGGGTTTCTGTAGTTGAGATGTCCCATTCTAGCAGGAGCTTCATTCCAGCTTCTAAAGTGGACACATTGTAGGTGGTGTCATCGTGCGTAATGATCAGCTTCACGGGTAACCCCCATCGGTACCGGATCTGGTGAGCGCGTAGTGCCATGATGATAGGGGAGAAGGCTCTCCTGTTAGCGAAGGTCGCGGGTGAGAAATCTTGGAACAGTTGGAGGCCTCCTAGAGTATCGGATTTTTTTGCTTCACGGGCTGCTTTCAGGAGTTGTTCTTTAACTGTGAAGAAGTGGACCCGGAGGAGGGTGTCTTTGGGTAGGTCGGCTGGGACTGTTTTGGGTCTCGGCAGGCGGTGGATGCGGTCGATGAGAAGATCTCTGGGGTCAGCGGAGGGAAGGAGCCTAGAGAACAGTGCGGTGGCATAACCTTCGAGCTCAGAGTTGGTCACTGACTCTGGGATGCCCCTGATCTTGATGTTGTTCCGTCTGGACCTGTCCTCCAGGTCCGCAAGTTTGGCTTTGAATTGGGTAATTTCAGTTTGCTGACGGTCGTAGGAGGATATAAGATCATTGTGTGATGCGACCAACTCCTCCATTTTCTTCTCCAAGTGGTCTGTTCTATCTCCTATCGCCACCAGCTCAGTTTTAACCTCACGGATGGCCAGCTTTAGGTCTTTGGCAATCTCTGCTTGGAATGCAGAGAAGACCTGGCAAAGGGACTTCACTGTAACTGGCTCGTCGGAGTCGGCGTCTATACCTGCCATGCCGGTGGGGGGGCTTCGCTCCGCTTGAGCTCCCGGGGGGGTGTATGCATGTTGCAAGGGGCTTGTTTGCGGCTGTGGGTTTTGGGAGGATTTCTTGGCAGACATGCTTATTTTGGTTGGGGCGACCTCCTTGGGTCTCTTTGGGGGCATATTTGAGCTAGGCACTAATTGCGCTGATGATGGGAAGGCAGTGTTAGGTACCGTGGGGGTTTCCATAACAGATTGTTACTTCATATATAGTTGAAGTTGCAGTCGTCACGGAGTGGCGGCCATGAGATGTGGATGTTACATTGAGGCTTGGATGGGAGGTATTGTAGGTATAGACTGTTAGGAATGCGCTATGTTATAGCGCCAGTAGGGTGGGGTTGGTGGCACCCAGGGTGTTTTGGGAGAAAAGATAGTTCCTTTGTCTGGGATGTGGACTGGGGGATATTCTGGGTATTGGCGTGGTGCTGTACTGATGCTTAGTGCCTCCAAAGAAGTTGAGGGAAGGTGGGCTGTATACTGGCCCCAGCTGTATATCAGCCAGTGATATCAAGGGGGGGACAGCGGGTGTTGTAGGGTGCAGCTCAGCCCTGTACACGCTAATAGGCAGAGGTCTCAGGAAGGGATTTGGGATCCTGAGGAGTAGCTGCAGGGGGCTGCGAGTCCCGGTGGGGATGCTGGGAAAATGGCGGAGCCACGTGGGGGATGCGGTGGTGGCTGGGTCCAGCCGCAGCCAGGAGAGGGGTGAGCGTGATAGGCCGGCGCGTGGTGTTCCCCGTGTGGGTTAGTCTCAGGCAGCGGTTGGTCTCCACTCACCGGAGGTGCGGGGATCCCGTGCCACTGGGTGTTGAGGCTGGGCGGTTGCCTCGTTGGTCCGGCACGCTGCGGGTGAGGTGTGTGCTCCGGGTCGGTGGCGGGGCAGCAGGTGAGAGTGCTTACCGGCCGGTCAGTAGGGTGATGCGCAGATGACCCCCGTCGTCTGTGTTGTAGCGTCTCGCGCCGCGTCACCGCTCCGTCCTCCTCCCCAAACTCGAGGTCCCGGCTTCTATCCCCGGACCAGGCCGCAACCTGCAGCAGCTCTTAAAAGTGCTGCCCGGCTCCGCGACCTCGGTCCGAGGCAGGCAGGGGGTGTAAAGAGGGCTAGAAGAAGGATGGGGAGGCAGTCTGGGGCGAGTAGGGTGATTTAGGAGAGAAATGTCGCTGAGTTATCCGGGAGCTCCGGTGAGACTCGACTGCTTAGCCAGCGTGCCAGGCCACGCCCCCCACTCTCTCCACACGATTTTGAGTTTAAGGATGCTGATCCTAGTACCGACCAGTTTAGCATTTTCAATTTCTTTACCTCATCTCTCATCAAGTGCGTCTCCTGAAGACATATCAAATCAACTTTTTGTTTATCTAAGTACATTAACAGTCTACGTCTCTTACAAGGAGTGTGTATACCTCTTATATTAAGAGATCCTATGGAGATCATCGCAAAACCTTATATAGGGGTACATACTCTCATGTAGTTCCGCAGTGCAAAAGGAGGGGGTGGGAAGACACAAGAGGAAACATATAAGACAACAAAAAAATCTAAATCTAACAATGCAGCTATGATCTTAACAAAATCTGACTTCCGATATTGGAAAGAAGCGTATGTCACCTGTACTATACGCTGATTTAGAACCTTCATAACTTAACATAGAGGGCCGGCTTCGCCCCTGACTCCCGCTTGGTTACCCACAAAAAATATGCAGTCTACTATGCAATAAACATTAGACTAAAAAACCATCTACTAGTAAACAATATAATATAAATCTCAGTTTAGTCCACAGTATGTACAAGGGATAATATCGCCTTCACACTGCAGACTGCGGATTAATAATGATCGTGCACATTTAAACATCATGTAGTATTCCCAGTCCCGGGGAAGAACCATTAAACGAGAACTCCTTCAAGTTAAATCTTAGCTTTTTGGGTCATCTGCAATACTTTCGGTCTCCACCAATGTTAGGTCATTCTTTAAATAGGATTCTGCATCATTTGGAGAGAGAAAATCTTTGAATCCCGTGGCCGTGAAAATTCGCAGTCGAGCTGGGAACATCATGTGAAATCTCCTGTTGTCTTTTACCAGCATAGAACAGACATTATTAAAGGATCTTCGGGTTTTTGCTAGGTCAGGAGAATAATCTTGATAAATACGTAGCGTGTTTCCCTCCCATAGCAAAGGGTTAATTTTCCTGGAGGCTGACCAGATTAGGCTTTTATGTAAATAGTTCAGGACTTTTATTATGACCACTCTTGGTCTGGTATCCGAGTTTTGTCTCAGAGCCCCAATTCTATGTACTCTCTCAAGTACAATATCTTTACATGCTTCTTCGATATGTAATAGTTTGGGAAGGGTATCGTGTACAAAGCGATCAAGTTGTGCGCCTTTTAATGTTTCCGGCAGTCCCATTATGCGAATATTTTTGCGGCGCGAGCGATTTTCAATATTCTCAACTGAGTCTGTCAGTCTTTTATTATCAATTTTAAGGAGCTTCACCTCCTTTTGCAGGGCCTGTAACTGGTCAGTATTGTCTCCTATCTGAACTTCAGCTATGGAGAGACGTTTAGAGTGCCCCTGTATCTGTGACGTTATTTCAGTAACAGCATTATGTAATAGAGGGGATAAGGTCTCTTTAATAGCAGCTATCAAGTCAGGGTACGCTATATTCACGTTACTTGCCACTCTTGTAGCGAGGTCTATGTCTGGCTCCAGCTCTGAGATTGGTTTCTTGGCCGCCGGGGTGCCTTGGGCGTTGTCCGCTTCCAGCGCCATGCTGTGTTCTCCGCGCCGTTTGTCATGGCGTTGCGGTAATGGCGTCTGCGGCGTCTTGGGAGCGGGCTTTGCAGATGGAGATGGACCCAAAAACTTGTCCATACTTGCAGGACAGTGTCGGGGAGATCTCGAACGGGTTCTGCGTAGAGCAGACAGCTTGCAGGTGTTCTGGGACCGAGCGGGTGACGGAGCTGTGCGGAGGCGCTGCTCACTCCAGGATGCCGGAAACGGAAGTCCATGTTAAATTCTTAATGCAAAACTTAAATAACAATTTCTTTGTCGATGCTTACCATTTATGCTATCATTTGGATGCTGAGTCGATGGTCAATTTGAACAATGCCCACATTTTAATTTGTTCTTGATGTACAAGGCCTTCCAGGACATTCATTTTCTTCGATATTGTTACCAAATACTGTGTGCCACTCAAACACACGTGCAGGTGACATACAATCTGCAAATTTCAAAAGGGTAATTCAGGACAAAATTAAATAAGCGCCTCATTAATTAATAGTGCCGTTATTCATCAAAACTTCCTTATCTAAAGGAAGTTATGGTAATGATGGAGAGATTAAAATAGTAACATTAATTATCAAATTATCATATATATATATATATATATATATATATATATATATATATATATATATAGTGTCTGTGTGTCTCTGAAACACTGCCATCTGTTGGCAGAGAGTTAAAGTACATCTCTTCCTCTCACAGAGGCAACTAACTTTCAAAGCTTTTGCTTCGAGGGGCTTACTAGTTTGATAATTTGAGGCTTAGCAGCACCTTGCAGCAGTTACCTATTTGGACATATTAGTGTTTGTTGAACTATAAATGCCAGCATAGAAATTTGCTATCAGTGCTTCAAAAACACATTAAAACTCTGTGTATGTAGCAAAAAGGGGGGGGGGGGGTTTGGTAATATCTTGAATTAGCATTGATGACTTTCTGTCTGCCCTCTTTGGGAGAGGGTATACAGTTCTGCAAAGCAGGGGACGGGGCCAGCAGGCATGACACCGATAGGGGTGGGGCTCACTTTAGAAGGCTGTACATGGGCCTTGCCCCAACTGCACAATGCCAATACTACAGGTATTGTATTGCGAGGGAAGGATCAAGATATCGAGATTAAGCATGAATTGCATCATCTGCCCTGATTTCAGGAGCCTCCCAGCTGTTCTGGGAGGATAGACAAGTCTTTAATAAAACATAAGCTTTAAGCCTGCAGACCATCATCAAGTGACCCCCTTGTTCTGTAAATCTCTAATATAGCAGGTATTTTGAACACACCATTACATTGCAGTTAAGTGTACTCACCTCCCAGTTACAGATGTGGGCCTATATACACAGGTAGGGATGCCAATCCCGGGGCATTTTTTCAATCCCGGGAATCGGGATTGAAAAATGCTCAATTCCGGGATTCCAGGGATCCCCGGGATTGGCCTCTCTAATAAAAAAATAAATAAAAAATTAACCCGCCCCCTAAACTGCCCGCCCCGCACATCTCATAAATGTTAAACCCACCCCCAACTCCAGACAATCCTCCCATCCCCTGACAGTGACAGTGCACTGCAGTCCCTTATGTGGGTTTTAAACTTGTGACAGCCTGGCAGGAGCAGGACGGGCTGTACAGCGGGCATGTGCGGCCGGGCATCCGTGTTCGGAACAGTGATCTGCGCTGACAGACATAGTGGCGGCCAGGCTGCACAGCGTGACGTAATGTCAGGGGTCACGCTGCACAGCCTGGGTGCCGCCATGTCTGTCAGCACAGTTCACTAACAGCGGCTCCACAGAGGGGGGGATGAGAAGAGTCAGCCGGGCAGCATCTGAGCCATATACTAGTGCTCAGCGCTGCCCGGCTTTAAAAAAAGAGTGCATTTTATACAGGGTACTAATCCCGGAATCCCGGGATTGGAAGCTTCAAACCCGGGATTCACATCCCGCCGATTTTAGTCCAAAATCCCGGGATCCCGCCGATCCCGGGATTGACCTCCCTATACACAGGGCTGGCTTGTGAGCCACAACTAACTAGGCAATTTATAGCCTTAAGTGTAACCTGCCATGATAGCATTAAACACAATATCTTAAATCAAAACTGAAAATAAATATGCCCATACTCGGCTTTACCCAGGGCCTGATTAAAGGTTCCAGGAGCCCTTGTAATACACATGTATCTCCCCTTGTAATGCTGCTAAACACACATGTATGGGTGCTCAGGGACTCGCCAGTCATACTGTCCATGTGCATGTAATGAAGGTTATACAAATGGCATGTAGGATCTAATGCTTGTGGTGTGGGAAGGAGACTTTGGCTATAGGTAGACTAGCTGGCACTGTAACACAATGTACATAAAGTAATGGTTCCATCAGTAAATTACAGTGGCACAGCCATCTGGCAGTCACCTTCAGAACTTTACCCCCCACAGTACAACGGAACGGGTGATAGTTAACAAGCTAACACACTGTCCTGGTGCCCTAGGCTGCAGCCTAATCAGCACTGTGTTTACCCCTATTGTACATGGTACCAGCTGCATGGCATTATTGATGCCAAAAAACAGGAAGACATCTGCAATCAGAGCCTGTGTCTGTCAGTGCTGCAAGGGCTAACTGATGCTTGCAGGACTACAAACATTAGAATGGCGTCTGAAGACGGGGACCACTGAAGACCAGTGTTATTGTCTTGTACATGCACGCTGCTGATCTCCTGTTAAGAAGTAACAAGTTGTGTTACTCCATATGGGGCTATGCTAAACACTAAGCATGTGAACTCAAATAATGTACTTGCACTTCTGCCTCATTTCAGAATAGATGTATTGTCGAATTACAACATTTAATGTTAAATTTATAGTGATTATAATTCCATTGTACCAAGTTCTACCAACTAAAAGTGCTTAGGAATACAGGAAATCATCGTTCACTCTCTGTTAGCTGGCAATGCCTACCATGCACCGTGAATGTTTAACCTGACTCTCTCCTAACCTAATTTTGATAGCTGGTTTTGGCCGAAGTAGAGACACTTCTCAAAGCCTGTGAGTTGGCACCAGCAGCCTTAACACCGACTCGACATGTGTTTCAAAAGTGCGTAATTCTATTAAAATTCCAAGATTAATACATTTGCCCAGCAATTCCCCAACCTGCTCTGAAGTGGTATGACACATTTGGAAACTAAATATTTGTGCACCCTTGGCATTATATCATGTTCTGTTTGTGTTCCACCGAAAACAAAGGAGGGAAAGGGCAGGTTTTGATTGTATGTCATGTGCTATAATGGTAACTAATATGATCACTGATTTCTTATTGTATCCAAGTATTGGGTTACCATCCTATTCAGTATACAGCATTACATATGCTGGCATTGAATAAGAATGTCATCACTGGCAGTTATGCATTACTAAACACAGATTAGAGGGAAACATATTGTTAAAAGATGCACATATTTCCCTTAGTTGCCAATTGCCCCTCATTGCTTAATTCTTTTCTCTTGTTCTAGATAAGTTACTTTTTTATTAGTTCCTAATTGCTGCCTGGTGTTACTAGGCACTGACATGTTCTATAATGTGTGAGGCACAGGGACCCCTCAGTTAGGAAGGGACAAAACCATCCAACAACTGAATACATTTACCTCGTAACTGCAGCTGACTCTGGGGGAGATTCTTTAAGCGAAAAATGCGGTAAAAACCCCGTTATCAGGGTTTTTACCGCATTTTTGGGATGCTGTAAGCATCCCCCGCCGGGTTACCGCGGCGGGGGGCATCGCCAGAAAAATCTGGCGATGCCCCATAGAAGCCAATGGGCTTCTACCGCAACCCTCCACCGCCCGCGCCGACCCCCCGCCGCCCCGCATCGCCCCCTCACCTGTGTCCGGGCAGCACAGAGCTGTGCTGCCCGGACCTGTGACCTCCTCCCTGCACTGATCCTCTTCCGGGTGCAGGGAGGAGGAGAGCCCGGCGCAGCAGCAGCAGCGCCGGGTGTGTGAGGGAGGGGGGAGCCGCCGGGACCTGCTGGGACCCGGCGACTCTCACCGCAAAGGACAGCTCTTAACGCAAGAGCTGTCCTTTGCCTTAATTATCGCATATGTTACAACATATGCGATAATTATAATTGCGATGGGCAGCGAAGGGGGGCGGAGATTCTTAGAGAATCTCCCCCAAAATCCACCTTAAATAAACTGTCAGCATCATTTTGCTGCAGATACATTCCTTTACTGCACATGCACCGTTGTGATGGGGAGTATCACACTGAGACTGCACAGTCCTTCTTTAATAAAATGTCCTTGTTATTAGGGATGCAATGTATTCATTTCCATGGTTAGGTTTTTGGGATCCTTTGCTCCTTCAACGCAATACTCTATATGACTTTGCTTATAGAAAACTGACGATTGATTAAGCACAAAAGTTACATAAACCACTAAAGGGTTCTGGAGATGCTGGCACTTTAAGTAGTTAGTTGGTAGTTCTCCTATAATCTGGTGTTGTGGTACAGCCAAAAGGGGAGGAGTTAGATATAATATGAAAATGCTAGGAAGTTGTTTCACAGTCCTCTTTGTGTGATTTTACCAGGGCAGGCAAGTGTTGTTTATTCTCTCTATTTCTCTCCTATTCTGTCCTCATTTCGCTCACTTTTCTACTTGCCTTTCTGTTTGCTTTTGCACCTTGCTGCTCCTCGGCCTAAGCATGCCACATCCACACCACCATTGCCCCTCCCACCCGTCCGCTTTGTTGATGCAGGGTGGAGCCTCTGTGCCTTTGGGTCTGGTCAAGCCGAGTCTCCCACTGTGGGCGCACCACCCAGCTACATGCAGCCGGGATGGTGTTTCCGCAGCTGCTTACAGTTCTCTTGTGGGTCCCGCTCCTGAGCACTCTGTAGCTGCTACTGCTGGCGCGCGTGACGGGGCCTCAGGGTAGTAGTGCACCGGTGGCAACACTGGCAGTGATGGCGCCACTGCTGGCTCCTGCGTATGTGCCATTAGGTCCCATTGCCTCTCAGATCCTTGCAGCATAGCTCCTCCAGACATGAGTTGCTGTTCCCCCTGGCAGTGTCTGTCTGTTGCCCCCACTCTGCCGTCGGTTGTTTTACATCTGCTCTGAATTTAAAAACCCCAGAGTCTGTTT
Source organism: Crinia signifera (assembly GCF_055691185.1). Lineage (NCBI taxonomy): Eukaryota > Metazoa > Chordata > Amphibia > Anura > Myobatrachidae > Crinia > Crinia signifera. The sequence continues at coordinate 74,290,873 of NC_139225.1, forward strand.
CAGTCGTCATGTCCAAAGCTGTTGCGGTGTCGGCTGGTGTGGCAGGTGAGGCCGCTGTCAAAGGTACTTCAGGTGGGTCTTCCTCTTGTGCTCGGAAGTGCAAGCAGCGCGTGATTGCCTCTTCCTCCTCCTCGGGTTCCAGCTTTAGCAGAGGGAGATGGCCGCCGGTCCCGATGATGTTGTGGCCACTCTGGGTGATGATGCCATCGGTCCCGGTCCACCAGTGGTAGCTCTGTCTCTCCATTGTTTCCCAAGGGGAATGATGTGCATGACAGAACATGGCTGTTCTTGGTGTCTGCGCCATAGTATTAAAGACAGGATACGGGAGGGAAAATATATTTATTGACTGTTGATGGCACAGCCGGAAAAGGACTATAGGGCGGCTAAACGTTATGGTGGGATCAGCAAAGAGGCATATTGTACTTATCACAGGTGGCAGACAGGGTTGTTCATATTTGCCTCCTGTGATTTGGAGACTACTGTAGGCCTCCGGAGCACATGAACATCATTAGGTACATGCATATGATGCATGCAATGTTTTGATCTGACAGGGACAGTACGTGGAGGTCATATGATGAGGAATTCTGATGTAAACATTAGGTGGGTAGGTGCTACTCCTTTAATGAAGCTGGTTCCTCTGCGTGGGCCCATTGTAGATTTGCGATGTTGGGGCCCTCATTCCTCAAAGGAGTGCCCCGACCCATGGTGGAAAGTAACACTCCCAAACTGCTGCCGGGGTAGCTCCTAAATAAGGCTGCATCTCTACCGGATGGCTTGGTGGCAGGAGCTGTACCCTTGTAGGGATGATGTAGGGATGATTCAGTTTTTCAGGCTTTCAATTTGGCTTTCACTTCCCTGTCACTGGGTAGGTGTCCTCCCTTGCTCCTAGGAACCTTAAGTCCGCCTTTGAGTTGCCTCAGGTTGTTTTAGATAAGGTGACTAAGGAGGTTAGTTTGGATAGAATGGCTGGCCCCTTTCCTTCCCCTCCTATTGAGGGCCTTGTGCTTTAACCAGTAAGGGTGGTCCCAAAAAAAAGAGCCGGACATATACCTTCAAATTCAGCATTTGTCCTTCCCTCTCAGATCCGTGAATGATGTTATTCCTATGGAATTGTGTCGGGTAGGGTATTATTCATTTGACCAAGCATTTGCTCTTGTCCGTGAGTCAGACGGGGGATCGTTGACGAAGATAGATGTTGTCAGCTTTTCAGTTGCTTCCACTGCATCCGGACTCATTCAAGTTCATGGGCTTTCATTTACTGATTAGTTTTTATTTGGATAAATGCCAGCCCATGGGCTGCTTGATTTTCTGCATCTACTTTGAGCACTTCAGCAGCTTTCTACATTGGTGTGTTATGAAATCAGGATGGCTCATTACCTCGATGATTTCTTGTGTATTGGCCTAGCTGACTCCTCTCACTGTGGGGATCTGCTTTTTTCCATGCAGGATTTTCATTTTATTTTTTACCATCCCCATTGCAATGAACAAGAGCGAGGGCCCAGTCACGTGTCTTTCATTCTTGGACATCAAAATCGATACTGACACTGGTTACTGTCAATTTGTTTGGAAAAACTTGTCTGGTTGCGGGAGCTATTGCCCTTGCATTGGCTGTTGTTAAGTTTATGTTGCACCAGCTTCAATCCCTTCCGGGTCTCTTGCATTTTGCTTGCAGTGTGGTTTTTATGGGCTGGGTATTCTGCAGAAAACTTGAGCGGTCCGCGTCTAACGTTACTCATCCCCATCATTTTATATGCTTGTCTGAGGAGGTTAAGCATGATCTGCGCATTTGGGAGGTTTTCCTAAATCCGTTTAATGGAGTGTTGATGTGGCCAGCTCATGCCTGTAGCAATCACCAGCTACAGCTGTTAAATAAACTGGCAGGGGCAGCTAGTTTTGGGGCGTTCCTCCATGGGTCTTGGTGTACTGCACCATGGCCATTCGATTGGATACGGGACGGTCTGACAAAAAACATGCTGTTGCTCGAACTGTTCCCTATTGTGGTGGCATTGGAGGTATGGGTTGACTGTTTGAGCAACTCAAGCATAGTTTTTTGGTGCGATAACCTTGCCTTGGTGCAGGCTATCAACCATCAGAGTTGTTCCTCCCTGCCGGTTGTTCGTTTGTTGTCCCGCTTGGCATTGCGATGGTGGGTATAGAGAATTCGATTGCTGGCGAGCTGTCTAGGTTCTACTGGGTGCAGTTTAGGGCTTTGGCCACCTAGATGGATTTGGTCGGTGAGCCCTGGATTCCTTATGTTTGGCAGGTGATCAGACCGGCATTAAGGAATTAGCCATCCAGGCAATTGCTCCAAGGACTTTGCTTTGCTATCAGGCAGGATGGAATGAGTGGGAGCAGTTTCAATTATCCATACCCCAGACAGGTTAGAGCCCTAGTAGGGCAACGTTGGCCTATGTTTGGATCGTGTACTCCCTAGGTCATTATACGTCGGCTGTCTGCTGCATGCTGGTGGGTGCTTAATTTTTCTATGCTTTATTTGGATGCCCTGATCCCTCTCGGCCCTTCATTGTGTCAAGGTTCTTGCAGGGTTGGTGACGTTCTTGTCCCATGTTGGCTAATTGCAGGCGCCCCATTGTTGCTGCCAGCCCTTTTGGAATCACTCAGGAGTGTCTGACATTTCCCTTATGAATATCTGCTGTTCCGATTGGCATATGCCATGGCATTCTATGGGGCTTTCAGATTCAGTGAGCTGGTTACCCCTTCTAAATGGTTGCCGTCTCCACCTTGCTGCTGCAGATGTGGTGGTACAGTCGGACCTCATTTTGTGCCACTTACAACACTCCAAGACCGACAAGGCTGGTAGGGGAAGGTGGCTTTCTCGCTTCCCTGCTTGTGGAAGAGGTATGCCCTGGGGAACTGGCGAGAGCCTTTTTGCAGGTGCATACTGACCAACCTGGAGCATGGTTGCTGCACAAGGATGGCTCACGGTTGTCTAAATACCAGTTTTTTTTTTTATTTCTTGAAGTGCCGGCTTGCGTTATTGGGCTTCGTACTCATTTCTTTCGGATTTGGGCTACCACAACTGTGGCTGCATCGGTAGATGGTGTTCCGGAGCCTTTCATTCATATACTCGTCCCGGTTTATCTGTGTATCTGTCAGACCATGGTCAATTGGAGGGCTAACCACTTTCCAACGTACTGCGGGAGTTTTTGATGTCTATCACTTTCTCCCAGGGGCCTAATTGACTTCCAATTCTGATTTGGCATGGCATGTTTATAAGTCTACCCTAGGAGTTTGGTGTTTTCGCCTCAAGGTCTGGTCAGCCATGGTTGTTTTCCCCTGTTTCGTTTGTCTGTGTGTGGCTTTGGTTGTTTGTGTTTCTCACTGAGTTGCTAACTTTTTGTAACATGTTGCAGGTGGACCCAATTGCAAGATGGTGTGGGTTTTGTGACACTTTTATGTATTTAGGGCTTCCCAGTCCTGGTTAGTTAGTGACCCAGTTAATTTCCCAAAGGGTTCGGTGGTTGGGATTTAGGGGGATGAGATGCTGCTCTTCGCAGGGTCGGCTCCTGCCAGCGTTGAGTGAGTTTGTTGTCCTGAATATTTTGATATTACATCTGGAAGGCAACTATGTTGGCTGTGGACCACTTTAGAGTTGCGGACAGTTATTATCCGGGACTTGCATATCATTGTGCAGACATTGCCCTCCTGTACATTGGTTGTGTCTGCTTTAATTCCCAGGAAATTTTGGCGTAATGCCAGGCCTGGTCCTCGATTGGACGGTGTTCTCAAGAAAATCAATGTGGCAGTTTAGAGGTATTTGTTGGCGAATGCTGGGTGCATCATTCCTCATGATGGCATCAGGTTTCAGCAGGACAGCCTCTACCAGAGTGACAGTGTGTTCCTCAGCTCCAAGGGCATAGCTATTTTGCTGGCAGATTTGTTTGGCTGGTTGAACCCTAGGTTGTAAGCATTTTAGGTAGTTGGGTGGTGCTGCTGCAGCTGAGGCTTGGCTTTGATGGCAAAGGATTTAACTGTTTAGTGGGTACACTCTCCTAGCATTTCGATATGTCTTAAACCCATCATCCATCAATGGAAGATAGGTTACACCACCTGAATGGGTGGGTTGCCAGATGGAGAGTTGATCATCAATGGCTGTTTGGTATGTGTGTGTGTTTATGTTACCCGTGACCATTCTTTAGTGCCGCCACAATTCATAATCATAATTAATATAGTACATTTTTTCATTTAATACATTTAACAGTACATATTTTAAAAGCCAGCACTGTTGCCCATGTCTTTCTTCATTAGTGTTAAGTATATTAAAGTATTAGAATAAAAGATACCCGATGGTGAGTTTAAACACAGATGCCCCATTTCTGTTACAGTAAATTCTACTTTGTTCGACACATGCTCAGAATTGTGTCAAACACATTTGCAGTGCACCCTTGTCAATTTAAGACACTTACTTGCACTTTTCAACTGAATGGGCGGATAGGAGTGGAAGAGTGGCATTCTGATTATGTACTGAGGAATATATAGTACAAGCTTATTCATGTAATAGCGGATGTATGCAGACCCAGTGGAGCATGCAGGGGGGTTCTGCGTACCAAGAACCCCCACCCCGATCAGTGCTCTGGGGGCAGAGTCTCTGCCATCAGTGTCACTGCCATCAGTGTCACTGCTTAGTGCCATACTGCCTGGTGCCACTAGATGCCCCCATCTCTATTTGTGCTGTCAAATCCCCGACAGTCAGCCATGCTATTTACAAGCTGAACTCTGCACAGACAGAGGGATGGCTGCAGCTCAGAGGCAGGAGCAGGAAACAGACCTAATGAGTCAGGCAAATCTCAGGAGAGGGGGCAGTATCTGGTATCCTACAAGATGAAGTATATTTTGCTATCTGTGTGTATCTTTCTCCCTGTATGGAGTTTGTCTATCATCATCTTTGGTGAGACATTTACCACTATTATGGAGGTTGAACTTGAGCATACAACCTTTATTACCATTTACTTTGGAACTTAATACTAAGAGGGTCTCTCTAGATTCATCAATATTTATATGTTTTAGTTTGTGCACAGTGTTTCATTTGATTTCATAATGTCAGTCTATGGTGTGTACACCCGGTGCAATATGGTCGCTGAGCAATTTTGGCTTAATATCTCTCGGCAACACATGGCTCAGCAATATAGTGCTCAGTATACTGTTTTCATCAGCGACCAGCGATTTTGGCTGAAAATTGCAAGCTATTCTGTCTCATTCTGTCTCTACCACAGTTTGACTAGAAGTCACTGGCCACTGCTGCACAGTGCATTGTGCACCAGCAACCAGCAATTTTTAGTAATAATCATAAGATCAGCGACCGTTAAGAGCTGGCTTCGGGAATGCGCTCCTAGCAATTTATCTCCCACAACACAAAAAAACACTGGCGATATGGTCGCTCAGCGAATATTTAGCCAGCGATAATGGCTTAACCTCTTCACTGGTAATCCCGAGATTTTTTCCGGGCTATGCCTTAATGCCCAGACTGGCAAGCCCGGAAAATTCTCGGGTTTGCCAGTGTTTAGCACCGGGCAGCACTGTTGAAATCAGCTGGCTTCAGCACTGCCTGGCTCCCTCTCCTCCACCGCGCCTCCACCTCACCCCCTTCCCCCCCAGCTGTTCTATTACAGTCTGCGGTGCCGGCTTATGACAAGCTGGATTGCTGCATGCAGGGATGGGGCACCGGGGCACAGGGTGGGTTTTTTAGGGAGTGCTCTCCAGAAAAACTCGTCCAGTGGGAAGTGCTCCCTAAAAAAAAAACACCACTGAAGGGGTTAAATCGCCATTGTGTGTACAGGGCTTAAATAGTATTAATCTGTATTGTTTTTCATTGAGTTTTTTACATATATTAAATATAATCAATTGATTGCGCTCTCTATGTTGATTATCATTTGATTTTAAATCTCCACATTTATTTGTATTATTTGGTATATTCCAGAAATATTCATATGAAAGCTACATTAATCAATAACCCTGATCAGTCATATTTATATACATTGGATATTAAATTGATACAGTCTGCTGGTACTATTGTTTAAATTATTGCCATCCACAAAAGTAGCATTGTAAAAGTCATTTTATACTGTAGCGAGCGGCACCACCCCCCCCCCCCCACACACACACACACACACACACCACCCCTCTAAATCCTGTATATGGCTCTGAGACCTGGAACCTGCACCTACTGCTATCCAGGGACAATGGGGCAGATGTATTAAGGCTTAACAAGAGATAAATGCAAGGGTGATAAAGAGAGATAAACGCCCAGCCAATCACATCCTTACTGCCATGTAACAGGTTGTGTTTGAAAAAAGTCAGTAAGGAGCTGATTGGCTGGATGTTTATCTCTCCTTATCACCCTTGCATTTATCTCTTGTTAAGGCTTAATACATCTGCCCCTCTGTCTCTTATCTCAGTAAAACTGTAGTACTCATCATGGTGTCCTTGCTTCAGAACCTTTTGTTCTATTACCCTGTTGACAACATTGTGATGTGACCCTTGTCTTGATATTGACAAGATCTGTTTGCCGCTTGACCTGACCAATGTCTGGATTGTGACCCTGCCTGAGAGCTGCCTGTCTCGAACTTCGCTTGCATTTTGTTCCTGCTTGATAACCACCTGCTCTGGAAATCATCTTGTCCACCAGCCACCTGCTCAGACTTTTGCGCTTTAAGTTGTTAGTGGGTACATTACCTCGAGACAGTATTTTCTCTATAGAGTCTTTAATGGAATGTTTTTATTTATTTGAGTTGATTATTTTTCTCTATCTTTTGGAAACAATTTAAGAAAGCTTGATGGTAATTTTAGTTCAAGTTCAAGATCAAATAAATATTATTTTGATCCAGGGTCTACTCTGCCTATTTGGTAATCCAGCACTGACTGTATTGATCTATTTACTAAGCTGAGAAAGCCTTATTTTTTGTGTTTTCACCAGAGAGAGGGCTTCTTTTCCAACTTATCTCAATTATTAAAACGTTGACACTGGAGAAATCTTATATTTCCTGTGTGCTCATCTAGTCAGCCCTGCTTGGCCAAATTACTGCTATGGGGATGGAGCCTTACTGCAATTTCCAAAGCCACACAAAGCTGCTCAGCTGAGACCCTTTCATAAATATGTTTTGCTCTGCTTTAGTTTAGCAATGAGATGGCCCTAATTTTGTGTCTGCATTTAATAATTCATTATTTATCTCTTGGAAATGAGTTGTCTGAAACTCACAATTTATTAATAGACTCAGGAATTCCAAACTCAGTTTTGTTTCTGATTTTGGGGATAAAGAAAATGTAAATATTTTCAGATATCTTATTTTACCCATAATCCTTCTATGTGCATGGAAGAACATTGTTGAAGTACAGCTGCAATTTAAGCCTGTATCACACATATGTTATCTTTGTTCAGGGGCGGGCTGGGCCGGGGGGCAGGGTGCCATGTGCCCCCCGGGCCACTTTATTAATTAGTACTGAGGGCCGCCTGGTGGTCCAATGTATCAGCAGAGCATCAGCAGCACTGTCTGGGCTTTAATAAAATGGCCGCCGGCCTCCTGCACTGGGGACATGTCTAGAGAGTGCAGGAGGCCGCTAGGGGGAGGGGCTGTGGGTGGGACGAGAGGCCAGAGCAGAGCACCAGCAAGCAGCCTGCCTGTGCCGACCATCATCACACGGCACCCCACTTCCGGCGGCCGGCCTGTGTGTCCACCTTCCCCACCTTCCCCGTGCTAGTGCTGCAGGTACTGACTACTGACTGAGGAGAAACCTGTGGTGTCTGCCCAAACTCAGTCTCACTGCCTCAGGTAAGAGCATCTGTATAGAGGGAGAACAGGACTGAGGAGAAGCCTGAATCTTCAGTCCTGTTATGCAGGGGGAGTAGCTTGTAGTGTCCTGATATTATGCAGGAGGAGCAGCCTGTGGTGTCGTTATTATGCAGGGGGAGCAGCCTGTGATGTCCAGTTATTATGCAGGGGGAGCAGCCTGTGGTGTCCAGCTATTATGCAGGGGGAGCAGCCTGTGGTGTCCAGCTATTATGCAGGGGGAGCAGCCTGTGGTGTTCAGTTATTATGCAGGGGGAGCAGTGTGTGGTGTCCAGTTATTATGCAGGGGGAGCAGTGTGTGGTGTCCAGTTATTATGCAGGGGGAGCAGTGTGTGGTGTCCAGTTATTATGCAGGGGGAGCAGTGTGTGGTGTCCAGTTATTATGCAGGGGTAGCAGTCTGTGGTGTCCAGTTATTATGCAGAGGTAGCAGTCTGTTGTGTCTTGTTATTTTGCAGGGGGAGCAGCCTGTGGTGCCGTGTTATTATGCAGGAGCAGCAGCCTGTGGTGTCCTTTTATTATGCAGGGGGAGCAGTGTGTGGTGTCCAGTTATTATGCAGGGGGAGCAGCCTGTGGTGTTGTGTTATTATGCAGGAAGAGCAGCCTGTTGTGTTGTGTTATTATGCAGGAGCAGCAACCTGTGGTGTCCAGTTATTATGCAGGGGGAGCAGTGTGTGGTGTCCAGTTATTATGCAGGGGGAGCAGTGTGTGGTGTCCAGTTATTATGCAGGGGGAGCAGTGTGTGGTGTCCAGTTATTATGCAGGGGGAGCAGTGTGTGATGTCCAGTTATTATGCAGGGGTAGCAGTCTGTGGTGTCCAGTTATTATGCAGGGGGAGCAGTGTGTGGTGTCCAGTTATGCAGGGGGAGCAGCCTGTGGTGTCCAGTTATTATGCCGGAAGAGCAGCCTGTTGTGTTGTGTTATTATGCAGGAGCAGCAGCCTGTGGTGTCCTTTTATTATGCAGGAGGAGCAGCCTGTGGTGTCCAGTTATTATGCAGGAGGAGCAGCCTGTGGTGTCCAGTTATTATGCAGGGGTAGCAGTCTGTGGTGTCCAGTTATTATGCAGAAGGAGCAGTCTGTGGTGTCCAGTTATTATGCAGGGGGAGCAGTGTGTGGTGTCCAGTTATTATGCAGGGGTAACAGTCTGTGGTGTCCAGTTATTATGCAGGAGGAGCAGTCTGTGGTGTCCAGTTATTATGCAGGGGTAGCAGTCTGTGGTGTCCAGTTATTATGCAGGAGGAGCGTATTATGCAGGGGTAGCAGTCTGTGGTGTCCAGTTATTATGCAGGAGGAGCAGTCTGTGGTGTCCAGTTATTATGCAGGGGGAGCAGTGTGTGGTGTCCAGTTATTATGCAGGGGGAGCAGTGTGTGGTGTCCAGTTATTATGCAGGGGTAGCAGTCTGTGGTGTCCAGTTATTATGCAGGGGAGCAGTGTGTGGTGTCCAGTTATTATGCAGGGGGAGCAGTCTGTGGTGTCCAGTTATTATGCAGAGGTAGCAGTCTGTTGTGTCTTGTTATTTTGCAGGGGGAGCAGCCTGTGGTGCCGTGTTATTATGCAGGAGCAGCAGCCTGTGTTGTCCTCCGGTTATTATGCAGGGGGAGCAGTGTGTGGTGTCCTATTCTTTTTATGCAGTGGGAGCAGCATGTGGTGTCCTGGTTTATTATTATAGTAGAGGAACAGCCTGCGGGGTCCTGCTGCTGCTGTTGTTTATTATTATTATTACATAGGGAGAGCAGGGGGTTTTGTCAGCCAAACGCTGTTACTCATGGGCCAGTGCTCTGGACTTGCCCCCCAGGCCTAAAGTTGCCAGCCAGCCCCTGTCTTTGTTCCTCTCTATGCATTTGGCTAAGCCCTCTATACATCACAGTTGGGAGACATTTCTGCCCACCACTCTTGTCTATTAATTTCATATGTGAGACACCAAAGTCTCTGTGTCCCATTACAGAGCGAATATCCTAGTATTAAAATTACTAAACTTTTATACAACAGATATGTAAATCTTATGGTGCCCATACTCTAGTACAATTTGGGCTGATTTCAGCCCTCCTCTGCCCGCTGCAGCTCCCCAGCAAAAAATAACTCATCCAAACCTAACTCTCTCTTCACGTGTTGCATCAGCCCCACCTGCAGTGCACATGGTTTTGTCCATTAGAGAGAAAATTTGCATTTGCGAGTGAACCAAAATCAGGCCCATAATGTGTAACACGTGGCAAAAGTGTTTAACTGGATGTATGAGAAGCTTTTGCAATAGATGCTTCTCTCTAACATTGGGGGTTATTCTGATTCACTTGGATAGGTACGATCACTCTCTAAAGGACGAAACCATATGCACTGCAGGTGGGGCTGATGTAACATGTGCAGAGAGAGTTAGATTTGAGTGGAGGGTGTACTTCAAACTGATATTTATATTGCAGTGTAAAAATAAAGCAGCCAGTATTTACCCTGCACAGAAACAATAAAACACCCATATCTAACTCTCTCTGCACGTGTTACATCAGCCCCACCTGCAGTACATATGGTTTTGTCCATTAGAGAGTGATTGTGCCTTTCCGAGTGAATCTGAATAACCCCCCTTATCCTGTATACAGACCTATCTGTACCCCATGGTTACGTTAATCTAACTATTATGTACAATATAGCATATCATCAAGAAGATACAAGAAGTGCAGAAAGCTGGAGCTGAGAGCGAGCACGTAGAGGCTGGTATTCAAATAAGTGCATCCTGCTGAGTGATTGATCAGGATTTTCTCTCACTCCTTGGGAGGCTGGTACAAAGCTGGCTTCTGCCCACTGAAAGATGAGCAGCACCAGGTTGTACACAGTGGGATAGTCTCAGTATAACCTTTTTACTGACAGGTGAGATTGAAATGTGTTTTGTTTCATCGCCACATTGAAAAGTCTAAGGAGTGTTTAAACATATTACAATTGGAAATGGGTGCATTAATATGATGACATGTCCATAGCAGCTCATTGGAACTTATCTACTGTATGCCAACAGAGTTCATCCCTTTCTTAATAAAGGGATTTCTCTACCTGTCATAATAACTGATGTAACAAGCTCTGGTATGATGTTTCCAGTTAAAGAGACTCTAAACTTAAGATAACCTAATGTGAAAATACAATTTACCACATTCACAAGTTCAAGTGTATTAGTCACCAAGTCGTAGCTGAAGTGAAATGTAAAATATGTATTTGTCCTTGTTACATAACGGAATGTAATTCTCGGTGTTCAGTAATGTTATTCCTGAAGTGGCTTAATGGCTTAATGATGTGTCCTTCAGTGGGATTACACACAGGATATAGCCCACAGTAATATACACACAGACAACAATGATAATATATTACACTATGCATAGCTGTGGAAAAGTTTACCTCTGTCTTTACAATACGCTCTTATGAAAACAAGTTGATTCCCTCTATTCCCAAAGTTAAAAAAATGTAATTGTCTAGTGATATATAAATAGATACAGCCTTCTAGGGAAGGTTGCTAAGCAGAAGAGTGTGTCATATCAGCCATCTCCTGCTTAGCATCACCCCAGGTGCCATATTTCCTCATTACCTGAATATCACACACCACCGTTACACATGTACTTTGAAATATGAGTTTCCAGCTCTCCTGTTCAACAATGTATTTTATGCTAAACCAGAAAAACAGTAAGAAAAAACATAATTGAAACACTGCTCATAGGTTCCAGTTAAACTATAGTATATATCCTCAAATCCAAATGTAGCTTGCTAAAGGCAAATAAGAGGCTGTTTTTTTTTCTTTCTGTCCCAGGAATGAAAAATGCTCAATCCTGGGATCCTGAGTTTTATTTTTATCAGTTGATCATGGCACTGGTAGGAAGCAGCAGGACCCCGTTTTCCCAATGATCCCCAATCACAGAATTGGCCTTCCTAGTGGGAACATTTGTATTAGTACCATTGTTCCTGTCTTGTGCCATCTATTAGATCACCACTGGCAATTTGCAAAGTGTTAAGTTAAAAATGAAAACAATAATAGGATTTGATATATTTTAGTTTTCTTTATTTGACTCTTCCTGTGCAAAAAATTGGGAAGCAAAAGCTTGGATGACCAGTTCATTGGATTATCAGTCACATAGAATCAGATTCACAATCCATAACTCTTAATGTAGTTTCCACCAAAGCCTCCTTCAAACACTTTATTCTTTTTCATGGTCATCTAGGAACTGTCTGACCAATTTTAGCCATTGCAGTGTGTTAAGTTGTGTTAATGCTAACGGTATCACATTACTGTATCTATATATTTGACATGGCAGAGGGACTATATCATTGTATGTCCCATTTAATGATTTTCCTTTCTTCTTATAATTCCTGAAATACTTCATTGACCTAAAAAAACAACAACACCACAATCCACTAAAAAAAAAAAAAACAAAGTAGGATGAATTAAACTAAATGCAGCTTTATGGTACTTGTTCATCTGTGCCAGAGCCTACTCACCTGCTTTGCTAGAAAGAAGAGGATGGGACCACACCAACACTGCAGAGGAGCCTCCTCCTCTGTTGAACTGCCCCTAGCTTTAATGTTATCCATTAAAATGACAATATTAAATGCAAAACCAGGCATGTTTTTGCATTAAATACATACTTGCATACCCTTCCGGGGTGGTCTTCCCAGGCCCCAAGAAAGGTGGACAAGTCCTCTGCTTCACCCCTTACCCCATCACCTTCCCTGAGCCGTCCACTTAAAGAGCGCAAGTGTGTGTGTATAGAGGGGACCCGGATGACACGATTCGCACTGAATCAAATCATTGTACTGTATCCCTGTATCATTTATATGTAATCATATTTTATAGTGGTGCAGATTTATGTGAGAAAAGACAGGGGTTTGTAGAAGGTCCCCAATTGAGCCTCCTTCTGGGCATAGATTGTTTCTGGACTGTAATAATCTCCCTCAATTTCTATGGACTCAACTGTACCTGTTTTGTCACTTTTTAAGTTTAGGTTTATTACAACACCAGTATCAGAAATTTGTGTATTCAGCAATCACACACTGATTTATGGGTCCCATTTCAAATAGATGACCCATTTCAACCTTTAAACTAATTAAAACAAATTTCTTCTTTAAATCTAATAACTAATAAAATTTCTGGCTACTACATATTACAGTGTTACACTAATCACCCTGGTTCCACAGCTCTTCACCAGATTTCAGTAACCCAGACTGGACCCGAGTTTTTAGTGTAAAAGGGGTATTAGACCTTGGGATGTGCCCCTAACCATCTGGTGCCACTACACATCACCATGCCACCCACACAGGCTGACACCAATCCACACAGGTTTTGTCAATAAAATCTCCATCATATTCTGTCCATATTGTCCAGTGTATTATTTCTACTGTAAAGCTGTGTACATCCGGTGTGATTTTGGCTATTGATTTTGGCTATAGAGTGAAAATCGCATAGCAAGTTATATAAAACCTCAGTATTCAGCCGTTTGCAACACTTGCACCTGTCTGACTTACTCAGAGTCTGATTTATAGAGCTATTGATACTGTCAAAATGACTGCAGTTTTTCTTCTATTAAATGTTACCTGTTATCTTAAATAAAACTTACTCTGGTTTGGAATCAACCTTCTTGTAAATATCCACTATGTAAATACTGTAAATACTATGTAAATACCAACTTGTATGCATCTGCCAATATCATGGACAGCAACCTTAGGGTCGCTTAATTGTCAATCGTTCTGTGTGGTGCTTTCCGATGCATCAGGACTGAGAAGCCAGAGGTGATTGTCTTGTGCACTGCATGTGCCCTGATGCCGAGCACATCAAATTTACAGGTAATCCTGAGTCATATGCATTTCAGAATTATCCCCACATGTAGCAGAATTGACAAAACAGGCAGAGTCAATCTCAGGCTAAGGTGAGTGAGGGCATGTGGTGGGTGTGTATTCAGAATTGTGGGCACAGCTGTTTGATTGTATGCAGAGATTCATGAGCATAGCGCTGTTGTAAGTGTACATTGATAATTATGGTAATGGTTAGTTCTATCAGCATATGGCTTGGGCAGTATCATACAGCTAAAATTCTGCATTTACAGTAGCTCCATGCACACAGTATGGCTGATGTCTATCAGCCCTTGTATGAATTCATAATTATATTTCCAAATCCGTTCTCTGTTGAGTTGCATGACTAGACATTGAGTTTATGAAATGAACATAATTTAAGTAAACCTAGAATGTGAATATTTTGTCCAGTGCCTGTGACAATTGGCAACTTTTATGACATACTAATATGCTGAGTTAATCATGATGATCCCATCCAAGTGTGGAGACCCAATAAGATTTCACAGTACTGCCTTCATTGCTGCCACTACATTCCATACTGAAATACTCAGTGACTACAGTGGATGTATTTATAATAAGTGCAGTGTGTGGCGTACAAGCCCCTTTGCCCAAACTGCACACCCTGTAACCATCTACAATGCTGTACTTACCTCTACTGTATGTCAACACTGCAGATATCATCAGGAACAGGTTCTATGTTCCCATATATCTGCACATATCTGTTTGGTACCCATGCCAATCTCCCAGAAATTGGTGCATGCGCAGTAGTCTCTGGTACAGAGCCAAAGTCCACTGAAGTCATACTCTGGAGAGAGACGGGGCATTCACGGATTCTGCACTAAGGCCCCTCCCTTCCATTAAAGCCCTCATTTTGGGCCATATTATAGAGAAGATTGGTCTACAGATTCAGGCCTCCAGAAAAAAAAGGACCATTATTATTTGGGCATGATAATGACAGCCACTCAGCTGATCACAGGGTTAATCATTAATTATTACTATTGTATTGTTTCCTAACTAGATTATGCAATATTTCTACTTGTGTGAATTTAGGGGAAATGTTGGGTTGATAGTGTAGGGAGTGAACACGTAGTCCTGACCACATTCAAAGGGCACTGCTCACAGCTCCTCTATGTTTTACAAGGTCATTGATCTTTTTCCGCTCCAGGTTGTAACTGGACCCAAATTATAAGCCACAACCAGCAGGAATCAAATGGATGTACATGGCGGGTTTTTCATCTACCTTAAAGACAAGAAATGACATCGGGGGAGATTCTCTAAGAATCTCCACCCCCCTTCGCCGCCCATCGCATTTATAATTATCGCATATGTTGTAACATATCATCTGAATAATGTGATTAGGAAGAACAGCTCCCCTCAAAAAAGATGAAGCGTTTAGAGAAAAAAAATGTGTTGTACTTTCAAATGAGGACGTTATAAAATGAGGTGCGCACTGTAGCACGTTAGCCATGTTATAATCTTTAAAACATCTCACTGATAAGATGTACAATTTTGGACATAAAACCCTTCCAGTTATTGCATATTGCTATGTCATCCCAGTGTTATCATATATATTGTTCAGTTACATCATGTACAGACATTGCTTGACTGGCCCCAATTTCAATACTATGCTGGTGGTCTGAAAGCTACTCTCCCAACACTGCACAGTGTAAATATTTGGATGCCGTCTCTACTTCACCCTGGTTAGTGCTCCCCTAACAGAGGTTTCCCCAAACCACCCTGTCCTGGCAGCTGTGTAGAAACAGGATGTACAGTACACTCTTCTGTAGCCTCATCTCACTCCGCAACGGGACTGGTGCGTTGTAGAGCAAACATTACTCTGGTTGCAAAAATCTGAATATTAAAAGCTGCCAATTTTATGTGGTAGAGTCTATGAATGTTAAACACAGCAACGGTCTTTAGCAGCGTCATAATTAACTTCATATTGTCAGCCGGCAGTAAACCAAATGGTACAAAATCGTTTGTACAACCTCAGAGAGAGCAACTGACTCAGCAACATACCTATACTAAATACGAGCACTGCAAGTCTGCCACCTTCATTGTTTATACATATACTGCTACAGGAGTAAGTAACATTTATAAGGCCATGTGTACCATATAATTCCAAGGGTGCCGCCATGTGTGCCATATAATTCCATGGGCCCACCGTGTATGCCATATCGGTCCAGGGGTACGACCATGCGTGCAATATCAGTCCATGGGAACTGCCCTTTTTTACTATTAAAATAAATAATACATTGTTTTTTAACTGCAAGGGTACTATTAATTGGGCCATATCAGTCCAGGGTGCTGCTATGTGTACCGTCTAATTCCAGGGGTGCTGCCACGTATTGCCGTATAATTCCAGGGGTGCTGCCCTGTCCACCATATCAGTTCAAGGGAGCTGCCCTTTTTTTATTAAAAGAACAATAAGGGTTTTTTTCTTTTACCACAAGGGTGCTGTTAAGTGTGCCGTATACTGTTAGTCCAGGGGAGCCTTCTTTTGTTGTGGGGCCCAAACAAACCAATCATTTTAGCCCAGTCGACTGGCAGACCCTGTCACGGAATTTGGAAATGATTGGTTTGTTAAAGTGTGCATGTCCTGTTCATACAATATAAGGGTTGGAGGGAGGGCCTAAGGACAATTCCATCTTGCACCACTTCTTTGCATTATATGCTCTTTGGAGCATTGCCAGATACAACTCTGTGACCTAATCTTACACCTGCCAGTATCATTCTTAAGGATCTTCATTAGCTCAGCCATCAGCTCAGCCTCCTCCTTATCTTTGCCAGGTCCTACAAAGAAGGATGATGCAAATGCAGTGACATTATACCACATCTGCCTGTATCATTCTCCAACATGTCTTTGTCTTAGCCTACATTGAGCATCCATTTTTATCCTCAGCTCCTCCTCCTTCAGTTTGCCAGCTCCTACAAAGATGCTAACAACACACAATAACCTAAGTGCTGGTCTGGATTTAATGGGGAAAAATGGTCGCTGAGGGAAAAAAAAGATTCCTTTGTAAAGGTGGCACAAATGCAGTTGCAGTCCTATGAGAAAGGGTATCTCAGTTCTGATCAGTGCACTGATGTCCACTGTATAGTTGCAGTTCGTACTAGGAGCATCGCATTAGCATGCAGTGTATTACCATCCAATCATAAAGTCGACCAGGATCCTGGTTAGGTCTCTCCTTCTTAATAATTGCTCTGTGCTCATGGTACAATAAAATAAATTAGGGTTTCAGTTTTATTAGCAGATTCATCTGTTTTATCTATTCCTACAAAGATGCAGTGACATTATCTTCTGGATGGTGCCTGGGCGGCTGGGTATGGGGGCTCCGGGGGATGTGTTGCTTATTGTAGCTCATAAATCCAGCTACCTCAGTGCCACCTTTTGGCCTAAAAACAATATTGTAAACTGTGAGGTGTTCAGAATAGACTGTAATTAGTGGGTCGAAATGAATGTTATTGAGGTTAATAATACTGTAGGAACAAAAAAGAAATTCTGTGGTATGTTGTTTCATGATTTAAAAAAAAAAAAATACAGATCCAAAACGAGAAAGGGTGGTTTTGGCAAAACCAATCCAGATCCAAAACATGAAGGGAGATCCAGATCAAAAACCAAAACACAAAACACGAAAAGTGTCCGGTGCACATGTCTACTTTAAACTAATTTACATTAGTATAGTTTACCACCTGCTCTTTGCCTTCTCAGTAAACCTCTGAATACATTATGTTTTTCCGCCAAAATTCAGTGTGTTTGAATCTGGTCTTGGCGTTCCATATATTTTCATTTGGTCTGCTGTTCAGGAGACCAGACTTCTCCCAGCGTAATTTGAAACAATCTTTCTTGGAACACGGTTGCTGAAAAACTTGCTTACTAATATTGCAGAAAGCTGCGTGGAAATGTTCTCTCCCTGTCTGTCTCCTTTATATTCTGGGATGTTTCAGCAACAACCCAGGCCTATCAAGTGTCAATAGTCTGGATTTTGAATTGCTCATTTTTGGCATTAAAGGTCTTATACATTCCAATGTATCTCCCACTCACAAGACTAAATATTTTAATGAAAATGTTGTTTCCCTGATCAAAACCTCTAAATATTTTACTTGCAGACTTTGACAAATGAACAGGCGTTGGTATGAATGTTCTTTTTAAATAGAAAAAAATGTAGACCATACAATCTTTCTTAATTGTGGCGGTCAGCACCATAGCTGTTAGGGTATTAGGATTTTAATAGTTAATATTAACTATTTTTATGTGTGCTTATACTGTAGCTATGAAATATTATTAGCTAATTAAGAGCCAGTCATTTTCATAGCTGGATAGCCATTACCAAAAAAAACTGACTTTAGTGTATACTGTATCAAATGCTATCAATATAAATGCAATTATACAACTGTATATATTAATCTTAATCAGCCAAATTCAGTAGCCTCCGAGTTCAGGATGACGGCTGAACTATGAGTTTTATTTTAAAAGGGGCAATCATTTACAAGTAAAAACCATGGCTTGTGTATGATTGCCCCTTTAAAAACTTCCAAAGCTACCGAACTTGTAGGCTATTGCTTTTGGCCGCATACTGTACTGTATGTCCATCATTCTCCCTTTCTCTCATCTTCAGCATATTGTCAAGTTATTAAAGAGTTAATATTCTTGCTTCTGTAATTATTACAAACAGGGACTGACAGACTTGCTGTTCTGCATTGGTAGGATAATGCACAGAATCAAAGCTGGGTACGCACTGTCCACTATATCGGCTGTTTTCTCCCAAGCCCGTCGACAGGTATGCACCCCCATTATGTCTATGACACAGACATATTGGGTGAGATTTAATAGGATGAGAGTTTCAGAAAGTGAGAGATTTGGTGAGATATCTCCAGGTTTTTTAAAGCGGCAATCATTTACACTGCAAAATCAAACTGGTTTTGCAGTGTAAATGATTGGCACTTTTAAAAAAAAACGGGAGATTTCTCACCAAATCTCTCACTTTCTGAAACTCTCATCCTATTAAATCTCACCCATTGCGTCAGCAGTGCAAAACGGGGCAGTCCTAGTCATTTTAGTTCAAATGGCTGTAATGTCAGCCGTTTCACCTATTTCTGATAAAAATAGGATTCTCTACTAAAGATCATGGATGTGCTTCAGCATTCTTTAATGGGGTTGTGATGTATTACTTCACTTTGTATGTTTTTTTTTTTGGCTAGGATCCAGATTGGGTTTTTTAGGTTAGTAGGACTTTATAACAACATTCACAGAGAAAGCCAATATCAAATGAATAAATGATAGCAGTGATTAAAAATATCCTATATTTATAAATACCGCCCTGAGATGTTGCAATGTTTGCAATGTTCCAAATCTAGTATGGGTTAAATTTACCATTATGCTTTTGCCAGTTATATTCACCTTTATGTAAATATCGTACCAAAGTGACAATGGTAGGCATTGCTGCCCCCTTTTGGTAAAGTCTTATTTTCTTTTTTGTGCAGGAACATAGAGAATTTCTTCATAGGTATAGCAGAGTATGTGTAAATGTATTTATTAATTAAAACAGATGTAGACATATTGAAAATGTCCTTTGTGAGATCTTGGAGAACAGGCACACAGGAGGACTGTAGGGGGCGTGAAAGTTTGTTTGTTTGGCATTCTGGCCCGATTACACTATTTACCACAAATCATGCCATACAGTCCAGGACTCCCCATTCAAAGAGAAAGCAAGTATGTCAGGGACGCTGGTCTTCTCTCTTTGGATTCTGGGAGAGCCCTTTACGCATCTGGACATAACAGACAGCAAAGTTTGAAGTCAAACTGCCAACACATTTTAAATGCTTTATTTAGCTTGTTAATTTGATTGACAATGCGGTGAAGGACATTTCTGCATTATTCTTGCAAAGCATCGTACAAGATGAGCACTTTGCTTCAAATCTAGCCATGCTTAGCTTCCATCATTTTAAATGGTCAACAAAACAAAGGATTTGTGTAATAAAATGTATTTTTATTTTCATAGATTTATGTGGGGGCTGCAAAACTGTCAGAATTACTGATCTTGGCCATGATAGGATAATGCCACAGACAGGAGTGACACAGAAGGGGTGGACCATAAATAATTTGTCCTGTGCCACCAACCAGTGACACATTTTCAAGTGCCCCACCGTTTCTCAGGATTCCACGGCCCCCAGTTTGGATACCACCAAGCTAGTGTAAGAAATATACATAAGTTATTCAAATATGTAAAAAAAATCTATACAGTATGGTGAAAAACATAATATAATCAGATCCTAGGGTAGAGTGACCTACTGTACCTATTGAATTTGGGAAGTTTGTAGACCCTAGTACTAGTCACAACTTTGTGACTGTAGAGGTCAGGGATATAGAAGGAAATACAGTATTCACCTTTGTGCCACGCCATACCTCCGAACATAATAATAGTGAGTATGCAGTGTTGCCTGTGCCAACCAAATGGTTTTACTAAATAATCAAATAAGACATTGCATGGATCTAAATATGAGATTTATTGTACCACCAATTAAAATAACTAATCAACCTGCTCCTATTGAGGCAACCATAATCCATATAATTACACTAAAATAGCACATAAAAAACACATAGAAGGTAACATGAAAAACACAATAAATGATACTAAACAACGTGCTAGTGTTTATCTGCCAGCATAAAATTTATATTCCGTTAGTATGTAGCAACTGCAATTGCATACCGCCCAACATGACCCTCTCCAGGAGGGACACATTGCTCTGCTCCTGGACTATCTTCTTAATGTATGATTAACCTCATTTGTGTTGAACAGGTTAATTGATACGAAAGGTGATGGCAATCATAGATAAAGAGGGAAGTACAGAAACAGAGCAATGTGTCCCTCCTGGAGAGGGTCATGTTGGGAGGTACTGTATGCTATGTGTTTTTTTTGGGGGGGGGGGGGGGGATTGCAGTTCGGGATAGAAAGTGCCCCAACTTATGAGTTAATAAATACAGAATTTTGCCCACTACATGGCTTTTTCTAGCTCCCTTCTTCTAGCTACAGTATGTCTGTATCATGTGGCAGTAATTATTGTTTCAGTTGTTCAGGCGTACAGCACAAGTTGCCTCTTAACACCATTTTAACAGTATATAGTAACCCAGGACAACGAAAATAAACACAGATCTAAGCAGGTATTATCAAATAGCCTACTGAGAAACTGCCCACAAAACACTTTTTATTCTTCACATTTTAGTATATTTATTTTTGTAGTCCAAAAACATATGATGCCGTCATTACCTTAACTATATATATAAAATAATGATACTTTATACAGTATTGTTGATAAAAGCAAATCCACTTATTGCCATTATACACACTCTGGGCCTTATTCTAGTTCACTCTTTCTGACAAAATCCTTCTTAGATGGACAAAACCATGTGCACTGCAGGGGGGCAGATGTATCGTGTGCAGATAGAATTAGATTTGGGTAGGGTGTTACATCAAAGTGAGATCTATATTGCAGTGTAAAAATAAAACAGCCAGTATTTAAAAGAAACAAAATAACTCACCCAAATTGAATTCTGTCTGCACATTTTACATCTGCCCCCCTGCAGTGCACATGGTTTTGTCCATCTAAGAAGGATTTTGTCAGAAAGAGTGAACTAGAATAAGGCCCTCTGTTCTTATATATTACCATCGCAAACATTCCCTCTCCTGTTGTTTTCTATATGTTCTTTCTAATTTATAAAGTACCACAGATAACTGTGTAAAACAAATTAACATAATATTCATTGAGTGTGTATAGGCTGATTCTTTTTTTAAATGCAGCTGGTCTTGATGGAGTATTTAATATTATCCAGGTGTTCTGCAACTATTTCAGAATAAGCCTCAGTTACTCCTAATTATCAGACATGGGATAATGTGACTGCACAATCAGGTGGAAATTCTTTTTTCCAAATACAAGAAAAGGCTTTTTTTCTTCTTCCCCGAATAATGATTGGATGTCAGGTGTAAATGTCACATTTTATTTATTACTGCTATTGCAATACAGAGTCATCATTAATCACCTGTTAAGGATATCATTCGAAAGGATCAAAGGTCCTGTTAACCCCAAGAGGCCTTTTAAAAATCTGTCCTGGCTCTGACGCCTTGGCCTAGAATGAGTTTTTTCCAGCATCGATGCATCCGCGGCTGGCTCTTGTCTGGCCTCTTTTGTAAAGGCGTCTTGTCTGGCCCCTTGGCTGCCTTTACTGGCTGCTGCAACACCTTCCTGTGGGTTTAGGGAGCGGGTCGGGCTGCAGCAGGCTGAATATGCTCTGGCTGAACCTGGCCTTGGGAGAAGTCAGTTTTGTTATATATTTCTCTGGGAATTAAGCCCTGCACTGGAGTCACGTGACCAGACAAACAGTATGCCACTCATACTGCCTCCCCTCCAGTCTGTTTCGGAGAAGGTCAGATCTGTAATAGGGAGTTGCCCTATTGTTAACCCTGAGGAAAAAATGACTATTATTGTGTATATTCCAATGAGTGCATACATATTGTTTATGTAGAATCTGCCTCGACCAAAATCTGTAAAGGCTACCAAATGGCTTTAGACTTGAGACATGTACAAGTATGTCTTACAGTTGGTGTTTAACCCTCAGGTTGAAATGGAGTCTGCTTTGTAAAATGAAGTGGAGCCAATATACAATCACACCGGTATGAAAACGTAGTGGACTGTAAAAGACGTCGCTGTTACTGTTTGTACTTGTTGGAACTACCCTGAATTTATACTGTATGCTTTAACAATTAGGTGGTCTTATTAAACATACAGTAGAATATGTTTTTAGAAGCCTGCAGTAAAGTAATAAGTTCTATATACCTAGAGGTAAATTTACCAGCGCCTCTAAAAATGAAAAGAGGTGAAGTTGTCCACAGCAACCAATCCGATCCTGTCTATCATTTCTCTATTGCATCCTAGAAAGTAAAAGACAGAATCTGATTGGTTGCTATGGGCAACATCACCTTTGTCATTTTTAGAAGCTACTGATTAATTTTATTTTTCAAGTAGAAGTGGTTTCAGTCACTGCGCTTAACATAAATAAAAGTAATGTACATTGCAAAAGTAACCCCTGAGGTTTTGAATAAAGTTCTCATACCTTATAGAAGCAATTGAGCACAGTTTCCATAAATTACCTTTCCTCTATAATTGCTGTGCGACAGGGGAATTAGCCCATTATGTATTTTGATAACATTTTTTTTTTTTTTTTTACAGACGATCAAGTGATCTGAGCAGTCCAGCTTGTGGCAGTGGAGGAACTTGTGGGGGGTAAGTCCAGGTGCAAAAATATAGTTTGGGCCCCCCTCCTCTACCCCAACCCAAGTTCACAATATGCAACATGGCAGTGGGTGACAGGGGGAGGCAGAGTGTGACAGGGAAAAGCAGTAGGTGCCAGAATGAGGGTGACAGGGGCAGCAGTGGGTCCCTTAGTCCTCAGGGTAGTTCCATCTCTGGCTTGTGGCTATCAGGTTACTTGCAATTGTCTTATTTGTATACATACAGGTTGAGTATCCCTTATCCAAAATGCTCGGTACTAGAAGCATTTTGGATAATGGATTATTCCATATTTAGGAATATGTTTATATTTCTCAATGAGGTATATTGAGGTATCTTACATTTATGTCTTACAAACACAAACATGCATGAAACAAGGTTTCAAAAGATGAAACTGTGCCGTCTCTGCTATTATAATCCTCAGGGTACATCAAGTGTATACCTGTACGTGTTATGTATATCTGTACTGTCACTGTTTAACTGGGGTGTGGTATGACACACCGACAGTCGGGATTCCGACAGTCGTTTCTCCGACGTTGGAATCCTGACTGCACAGCGGGGGGAGCGCAATGAAGCCCCTTGCGGGCTTGCTGTGCTCGCCACGCTGCGGGCACGGTGGCAAGCTGCGCTCACCACCTATTTTATTCTCCCTCTATGGGGTCGTGGACCCCCACGAGGGAGCAGTCGGGATTCCGACGTCGGAGTAATGACTGTCGGAATCCCGACTGTCAGGGAGCTGTCCAGAACCCGTTTAACTGTACCTAACTGGCTGTTGCACAGCAATCCAAGCTGATTCTGAAACAAAGTTTGCATACTATCTCAGGCACTGAATTTGTATGCTAAGCAATCATTTTATTGCACATATTTAGTGCCAGTTACATATCATGTCCCCAGTAGTGCCAGTTACATATCATGTCCTCAGTAGTGCCAGTTACATATCATGTCCCTAGTAGTGCTGTTACAGATGTCCCCAGTAGTGCCAGTTACAGATGTCCCCAGTAGTGCCAGTTACATATATCCCCAGTAGTTCCAGTTATATATGTATCCAGTAGTGCCAGTTACAGATGTCCACAGTAGTGCCAGTTATATATATGTCCTCAGTAGTGCCAGTTACAGATATCCCCAGTAGTCCTGTTACAGATGTCCCCAGTAGTGCCAGTTATAGATGTATCAAGTAGTGCCAGTTACAGATATCCCCAGTAGTGCTGTTACAGATGTCCCCAGTAGTGCCAGTTATAGATGTATCCAGTAGTGCCAGTTAGAGATGTCCCCAGTAGTGCCAGTTACAGATGTCTCCAGTAGTGCTTTTATTTATAAAAAAAAAAAGTACATTCTGGAAACTATGGTTTTCGGAATAATTTGGATAACCGATATCTGGATAAGAGATACTTAACCTGTACTTATATTTAATACTTATTGACTAAGTTTATGGCTTAAATTAGTATTTACAAGCACATAGCATTATCTTCTTCACTGCCACGTAATTGTTACAGTACATGACAGTTTTCTGCACCAACAAGATTTATACCAAAACCCAGGAATATGCACTTCTAATTCCTGATAATACTCAGGGAGGCATATCAAGTATTAGCAAGGGCGTAACTACCATAGGTGCAAGGGGTGCAGCTGCTATGGGGCCCAGTGCTGAAGAGGGCCCATCTTTGTTGTCTAACTAATTTATTTTATATACATTTATCATCATCAGTTGCTAAATAGGGGGCCCTTACAAACTTTTGCTATGGGGCCTACAAATATGTAGGTACACCTCTGTATTAGGATACACATACAGTATGCAATTTGCATAAACACCTATAAAAACTTAGACTTAGACAAATAAGCATAAAAAAAGGGAACTCCCATCTTATATCGGCAACATATGGTACGGTATGATTATGTGAATGTTCTCAGACACAAGTGAGACAGAAAAGAAAGTGATAGAGTTAACTTAATTGAAAACAAAATGAATATAATTATGTTGCTTTCCATTTGTTTCAAAAAGAGATACAATATAAAAACTATGAGCCAATTGTACTGTAGTAAATGTAATCACATGTTTTATTGACACGTAAATAAATGACGTCAGACAAATCTATTCGGGTTTGAAAGGTTTTCTGTTTTTCCTAGCTAAAATCATTTTTAATCATGTTTGACAGTTCAAAATAATGACAGCAGCTGTGCATCTAGTGTTGCTGGATGTTCAAGTCATATAGTATGTGCGTGTGCATGGGGCGATACTGTAAATGATATTGCTGGAACAGTACAATATGTTAAAGTTTAAACTCAAGTGAGTAGGTGCTGCTGTGGTGACATCTAATGGTCTGACAAGAGCATGTTATGCTCTAATGTGGACAAACTCACTATGAGTCACGGATGATGGTACAGTCTACAGATATACTGAATAGTAAACCTATATTTGCTAAAATAGAATGCTTAAAGCAGGGGTGGCCAAACCTGTCCTCAAGATCTACCAACGGTGCATGTTTTCCAGGCAACCTGTGGATATAGTAGGAATGAATGCAGCATGTTTTAAAATGTGACAGTTAATAATGACTACAGCTGTGCCCACATCAACCAGTCAGCGACTGTGTATATTGGTATAAAAGGCACTTAAAACATATTACTTTAAAGCGGATTGGTTGCCATTGGCAACTCATCCACTGGTTTACTTCTCCACCCTTTTCACTGCTTCATGAATAAACCCAATAGTTCATATGTGCGTGTATATGATAATAACACCAGCATAAAGCTTTCTGCTTAACGTGCAATATCAAAAATAATAATATTCGCGTTATGCCAATTTATGTGAAACAAATGAAAATTTTCCTTTGCGTAATATTGTCTTAGAATCCATGATGTTGTGAGTCCATTGTGTCTCTCAAAACCATGGCATTAATATTTAAACTAGTTTTTTCAACTGTAATTTGACAGGTCGCTAGCTAATATATCACAGAAGTAGGATTTGATGGAGTTGTGTGATACTCAGGAACTGTGTGATGCCCTGTCAGCCATTGACTGACAGGGCAGGCATACAGGACAGACCCTGACCTGGCCCAATAGCTCACTTGCCCTAAACCAGGGGTGGGGAACCTTTTTTATGCCAAGGGCCGTTTGTATGGGGAGAAAATCCTTTGGGGGCCATATGTAAAAATTTATCTTACAAATTGTCCTGCTGCAGCCTTCCCACGCTCCGGCGGCTGCCGCTGACTAGGACTGACCGTCTCCGGCTGCTGTTGATTAAGAGGAATCTCGCAAGAACTACCGACCTCTCGCGAGAATTCCCCTGTACTTGACTCCCGTCAAAGTTGCCAGGCGGGTGGGAGGGCCACTCAGACTGGCTATGGGGGCCGCATACGGCCCCCGGGCCTGAGGTTCCCCACCCCTGCCCTTAACCAAGATGGCGGTGCTGGCCTCATAGCACCACCAAGCAAAGTCAGACTCCAATGCAGCACAACCATCACCCTGATGCCGCTCACAAACCCACAGAGCCCCGCTGCCTCCCGCAGACCCTGGACCCCCAGTGGACACATGAACACGGACGGGTGAGTAGCATGCCCACCGTTTACCACTGTGGCGGCATGTGACACTAATATGCAGGGTTTTTTCCTCTTTTCCCCTTTCCCATCCAATTAGTCCTACGCTCCCCTCCTTTTCTCCACCCTATTCTTGTCTCTACGAAAACCCATGTCCCCCTTCTTCTCCTGTCTCTCCTTTATGTTTACTCTTATTCTTTGGGATGTAGTCAAAAGGTAAAGAATAACAATGTTGACATTTATAATGTTGAAACCACCGTGTCGGCAGACAAGTCATAACAAGCCAGTCCCGCTGCATAAAGTGCAGATGCCGACTGGACAGAGCTACCGGCTGCCACATTCTCTAATTACATAGTGTTGTTGCAATGTAAATTAGTAGCAGTGCATCTGGCATAGACGGAGCCAGACACACTGCTAATATAACAGTCAGAATCATCAACTTCTGTAAGAAACTTTTTTGTGATTGCAAGCCTCAAAGGCCAAGATGACAATGGTCAAAGAGCATGGCCCCTGGCCAATGCAGTTTTGTTCCTTGATCGGGAATGTGAAAGATGTCCATGGTTAAGTGTCACCACCTTTAAGAATTTATCAAAATATAAACCAGAATAAATACAGACTATTTTTCTTCAAAAATGTGCAAAATTCTCTGATCCGAATGAACAGAATGTACAGGCCAGCACCCTCCCATAACCAGTGCAGCATCCAAATGGCAGATCTGAAGTAGGAAGGTAAACTAATACAACCATATGTCTTGTATAACAATAGCTTTCCACCCTGACCACTAATGGAAAATATTCCCCATGTTCTCAGCTGTTCTATGTGCACAGAATCTGCATGAATGCTCAGACATCCTCCCATAGCTGGTGCGTCAGTCGCATTGTCTGGAGGAAGTAAGATAATACCAGGCATCATAATTTCATAGCCTTCTGACCCTGTATGATCTTTCCTTTCCCTTCCAATGAATTCACAGTTATGTCAAATATTCATCATGTTCCGCTCTATTCTTTAAGCACAGAATGTGCAGAAAATGTAACACACCCATCTAAGGCCAGCGCACCATATGTAATAATATTCACGATCAAGGTGCTGCACTTTAATGATAACTTTTTTGGCTGAACATCCAGGTGTTGAATTGTACCGCAGTTTTTATGCCAAATATGTTGATATTTGATTGATTCATTTATTTGTTTATTTCATTTAGAAAAATCACTATACTGTATGTGTCTATTAGACCAGGGATCCTCAAACTATTTTGCTCTGGGACCCCATAAGACAATAAAAATAATCACAGGATCCAAGCAAGTTACTGCAGAAGGCCATCACATCACATGTGTATTGAGCAGACAGCACATACATGGCAGCATTGTGGAGGCACAAAATTATGGGAGGAGTCTAAAATAACAGACAATTCAACAGATTTTCAGACTCCTTGAATCACTGACTGAGATTAGAAAAATCATCAGCCTGGTCATCAGCAACATGGAGTCGTGACCCCATGCTGAGAAATTAGGGACCCACTTTGGGGTCCGGACCCACAGTTTGGGAACCACTGCTCTAGACTGTTTATGGCCCAGGCATGTCCAAACTGTGGCCCTCCAGCTGAAACTACAAGTCCCATCATGCATTGCCACAGTTTTGCTATTAGGGAATGCCATAACTATGGCAAGGCATGCTGGGACATGTAGTTTCACAACAGCTGGAGGGCCATAGTTTGAACATGCCAGGTTTATGCATAACATTTTTTACACTTTTATTCAGAAAAGACTTTGGGCTAAATGTAATAGCCCTAGAAACAGGTAGGTTTTTCTGTGTAAGTGATAGTCACCTTAAAAATTAACCAATAGGAGGATATTATCATCACCAAAAACTTTAATAAAAAGTTACAAATACCTAATAAAAAATTATAATAAAAAAAAAAGTTGCTACCAGATAATGGGAAAATTTGTTCTCAAAATAGGCAAAGCCACACGCAGGTGGGGCAGATGTATCATGTGTGAAGAAAGTTAGATTTGGATGAGGTTTGTTCAAACTGAAATCTAAATTGCAGTGAAAGAATAAAGCAGCCAGTATTTACCCTGCACAGAAACAAAATAACTTCCCTAAATCTAGCTCTCTCTGCACATGTTACATTTGGCCCACCTGCAGTGCAGCATGGTGTTGTCCATTTTGAGAAAAAATGTGTCCTGCGATCAGGTTTTAATTAGTCCCAATAACTGCCAATATAAATTGAAGGAGTAAATTTGTTAAGATTAGAGTTCTATTGAAGATGGAAAGATGGGAGGTAGCCCATAGCAACCAGATTATACAGTATTTAGTTAACACCTTGTAGATGATAACAGATCTATTCTGATTGGTTGCTATGGGCAAAATCCCATGTTCAATAGAACTCCCCAGTAAATTTACACTACAGTGTTTGAAAATGGTATCAAATGTTATTGTTTATATAATACCATGTATAATATCATTATATATATATATATATATATATATATATATATATATATATATATATATATATATACATACTCTGTAGAAACAAGATGTAGAGGTAGCACTCCAATAAACAAAATAGCCTGCCCCGGTGCAATCCTAGGATCTGCGTGCAGACCAATCAATAGAGTTTGTAGCACTCAGCACCCGTGGGGTCGGAATAAAGCCAGTAGACACAGCGTAATTGTTCAAACGTTTTCGATGCTATTTAATGCATCGTCATCAGTCCATATGTTTTCATCATGGTTTTTGAAGACAGGGCATGAGCATTTGCATCTTATATTTAAGGCCCCCATACAAGAGTATGAGGTATCACGTTTGGTAAAATAAAAGTAAGGATGGACCGTGATAAAACTACAGGGAAGATGGTGTTGATACCCAGGTGAGACTGAGTAGGGGGTGAGATGTGAAGTGCAGGATAAGTAAGACAAATAAAATAGATAATCAATATCCAATTATTACAAATTATAATGATATATTCATATACCCTAAAAGGATAGACCAAGAGTGACAACCTTATATCATTTATTTTCATATAAATGAATGCCATGGGTTTTTAAGATATTTTTTGTATTCGTTTCAGTAAATCCTGATGACAGTGCTTCTTTACACTTGGATGTGGCTGGCTGCCAAGCTATCTGTACATTTCTTCTAATATAATAGCTGGAAATATCATTTTAAAGCTTTCTACAATAATGTTATGTTAGCCTGTATTAAATTCTGACTGTTGGTAAATAATTGCCATTTACTTTTGTTATACGCAATATAGTAAATAATTATATATTTATATTTAATAATGAAATTAGTTTCTAAAATATATTATTTTGTATTACTATAATTATATTATTAATGCATTATATATGATAATAAAACATATGTATATAATATAGATTGCTATTCATTGAATAGAAATTGGTTGCTTTTTTGTTTCTACTTTTAAATAATTAAATATGTTTTATTACAGGATTAATATATGTAATATATATATTATATGTGAAAACTTTGAATTCACTTGTTTTGCCAAGATATCTCAGCCTAGGCAGAGCATTACAGTTGTACAGTACTTTGCAGGTGCATTTACAATAATGAAAAATTTGTACTAACTAATATTAGAAATAAAATTAGACAAATTAAAAATCTTTACTAAAAATATGTTTAACCCTGAGTGAAATTGTCAAAATAGGTGTGAACATTGGCAAGCAAACATTTTTAAACATCATAATAACCTGTAATGTTTATCTTACATAGAAAATATCATCTTTTTTTAAACATTTATATAACAAATTTGAGCTACGTTGCCATTTTTAGTGGATATTTTGAACATCTCTCACAGAGGTGTTGGCACTCAAAGGGTTAAGCATTAATGAAAGTAAATAAAAAGCCATATTAAAATATCAGCAGAAGTTAATATTTCCTTATATACTGTCGGTGGAAGACTTATGACAACCCTGAGATTTGAAAATAATGAAATAGTTTCAGCTTTTAATTTACATTTTACAGGCTGTGTTTGAAAAATGTCAGGAGCTGATCGGTAGTTGCTTTATCTTTCACAATTGTATCTCTTGCTAAGCTTTGACATATACCCCACTGAATAATTATCGCCATGGTTTAAAATATTATTATTTTCAACTATGCAAGGGTCAAGATTGTAAGCTTGCAGCAGGGCCCTCCTACCTCCAAGTCTGTCTGTTGCTACCCAGTTTGTTTTATCACTGTCTACAATTGTAAAGCGCAACAGAATTTGCTGCGCTATATAAGAAACTGTAAATAAATAACTATGCAAGGGTCAAAAGTAGTTAGAATCATCTTACATATCTTTTTAAAAAGCATAGTTTAATAAGGTTCACTTTTTTCTTTAATGGCTTTTTTTTGTTAACCAAAATATGATAATAATAATAATAATAATAATAATAATAATAATAATAATAACAACAATAATAATAATAATAAATAAATAAGTCATAATAATTGTATTTATATAGTACTCTTTCTCCAACAGGACTCAAGGTATTTGCATGTCCTTGTTTTATGTATGTCCTGTTTTCCCACAGTCATGCACTGTGGTACACTGTGATACATAATAATTATAATTATAATTATTATTATTATTATTATTATTATTAATAGTATTATTATTATTATTATTATTATTATTATTATTATTATTATTATTATTATTATTTTATCACCCTGTAAATGACAACTTAATAATTACAATAAATAGAAAATGGTGTAAATACTACGTCAGTCACCCTGAAAATGTCAAAAAATTGTGTGGCTGATATATAACAGATCTCAGTTTTATCAGTTGAGATGTGAAAAATAGAGTATCCTCTTATGTTTATGATTATTACATACTATAGGACTAGAAGTTAGCAGTGTAGGGCTTACCATAAGTGAGTATAGACCGTGGCATATTGTGGCTCATTGAATTATGGATAAACTGGAGTTTGTATAATAATTTATTGGAGGCACAAGCTCCATTTTAAGTGATCTTCTGAATAAATGAGACCCATCATCTATTCAATTCATACCAAAGTTGGCCTACAGATGTTATCTAATCAGAATAAGCTTACAGTAAGCGTTTCATTGATTGCTAAGAACAGGTACATCTAAAAATACTAAGTGTTTAATAATTTTTTAAGTGTAAATGTACAAAGTGACTAAAATAAAGGAGGATATCACTGAAATGGAGCAGTTTACATCAAAGTCCTTTACTAACCAGTGTGTTACATGGGCAGAAAAATGGGGGCAATGGAGTGAAAGTTAATGTCAAAAAGTGAATTTACTTCCATTGACTAGCCTTCCATTTTGCTTATCAATTGTAGCAAAAACACATTTGACATAAAAACAATTCAATTCAACAGGAATGTAGAGTACAATCAAAACAATTAAATCTTAAATTTTCTTGTTTTCACTAAGAATAACACAGAATGCTGTGATAATCGAAATAATGTTCCCTCAAAGGTTGAAATCCCAAAATAGCCTGTGTCCATTATATATATGCGGGCTTAGCGAGCAGTGAGTCACTCTACGCACGTTACTTTGTCTGCGCTGGCGCTCACAGAATGTAAAATTCCAAATAAATTACTGTGAGATGTTTTCTTCATGTATTTCTTCTGGGAATTTACAGCTGTTTTATCGTACTTTGGTAAGAATATGTCATTCCCGCGGAGACCATGACAGTACACAGTATATAGCTCTCCTTTATTGTGAATACCCCTGTGAGCAATGGAGATAAATATCACTTCTCTCCCATTAATAATATAGTCCACACTTGAAAGGCATTTAGGGGAAAAGAGACTATTTTATTGGGTATTGTCCCACACTTTTGATTTGTTAGATCTTAGTCTTGCAACATATTACCTAATGTTTCCCAAATCTCTAAATTAATGGAAAGTTTGTTGTGCAGATGCGGATGTATTTTAATTGACCAACCTGCCATGACTTCATCAATGGTGACTGGTTTACTGGAGACCTCAACATACTCTTATTATGAAAGTAATGAAAGAAGTAGAAATAATACATTTTATTTAATGGATATTGTCCTTTAAAAAAACTGGCTACTACATTCAGTTAGAAGGAATGTTTTAGGACATATTTAAATACAGTATTGCTACAACTGCAGGTCCAGATTTGTTTAAAGGCCACATAAGTCTGTGTCTACGGCAGGAAGGTTAAATTCCCAACAGATGTTTCTAATTTTGTTTTTCTTTAATAAGTATTTACATGTGATTTATGTGTTTGTATTAC
Source organism: Crinia signifera (assembly GCF_055691185.1). Taxonomy (NCBI): domain Eukaryota; kingdom Metazoa; phylum Chordata; class Amphibia; order Anura; family Myobatrachidae; genus Crinia; species Crinia signifera. Next base: position 74,323,547 of record NC_139225.1, read on the forward strand.
TTTAGTTCTGCTGGAGATTGGAATCCAGGTCTTATGGGATACTCCTATAGTACCTATATGTATAAAAAATATATAAAACAAGATCTTATTTAATTATTTATAGAAAATGGTTAATTATTCTACGTGGATTGCAAATGGTTAAAGTTGGGGCTATGTGACTCTCCAGCAGTGTGACGATGCTGGAAACTGCGAACCAGCCCAGGGAGGGGGTTCATTATTTCCAAGCCTACAAAAGTGATTTGGATGACTAAGAAAAACAAAGACTTTGCTTCTATATTTGAAGTTCAATAATCCTTGAAGGAAATTTTCATTAGGTCTCTTGTGTTTTTTTGTTTGCTTGTTTTTTTGTTTTGTTTTTTGGTGCATCACTAGGTTATTATTTGAAACCACCAAATTAAGAACCTTCTTGGGTGGCTTTAATTATTAATTGTTTTTTACAACCCCATAAACTATATTTTGTCCTAAAATGATTCTTCCACCTGATATTGATACATGACATAACTTAAATCATCAGCAACTGTTGAACAGATATTAATACAAACCATGTTCTTGGTCTCTTTCAGTACTTATTCATCTCTATTAATTGCTGCATTACACGCATTAGTATACTTTTTTCTTTCATACAATAGCTCTAATTAATATTAACTGATATGATATACAGGAATTTACTCTCCCCAGTTAGACTGTATTTTATAGAACATAACTATCTTACAAATGTGTACCTTAATCTTTGCAGTTTTGCATATTTATTACAATAAGTACATAAATTCATAATATTTTCTATGTATCTATCTTCATTTATATAGAAAAAGCTTTAATTGCTTCAAACCATATTACCAAATATAAATTATGTTTTTTTTATTAACTAGAAATGTTTATAAAATTATTGTGGAATTGTTTTACTATTATCTGTATTAAATGGCATAATAAAAACAATTCTGTTTTTTATACTTGAGGAAAACATTTGTTTGGTCAATTACAAATAAATATTATAATAATAATATTAATAATAATCAATCATCATCATCTAACATAGATAAAGGGACATGAGTGGTTAGGAAACTGTTCCACGGAATGTACAATCTAATAAACTTGGATATACAGTAATAGGGAAGGAAATAAGTGCAAGCCAGGAACATGTTACTGCAGCTGATCCAAGAGGTACTGGTCCAAGAGGTTCTACAGTATATACAGTTTTACTGGTAAAAAGAGGAAAAATACAGATAAGGAGCTTGTGTGCAAAATGGCAATGTGTAGTGTATATGTCTTTAACAGAAGTCAGAGGAGACACATGTGGGTGGCATTGGGCCAGCAAATGTATTATTCAGCATGATGTGAGAATAGCATTATGGTCTTTGATAATGTATATACAGTATAGACAAATGCTTCACAAAACAGTAACTAAATAAACTAAGGCTGTAAACTGGTAACAATTCTTTTTGGTAGTGACAAGGTTAATAGATGCTGCTGGACCACAAAGCTTTGCATGTTGACTGACAATCTCTTAACATCTCTTAATGGTTCATTTTCCTTTTCTTCTGTAGCACAATGTAACACTTGGAAACAACTAGTCACTTATTGGACGAAACTCCAAATGATTATGCTTAAGTACCCTGACCTTTGTTCTCTGAGTTTGAAAGCCATGCTGGATGTGTTTCCACATTATGTAAAATCAAAACTCATTAACATTAAGAAAGAGCAGGCTACAAGAGCACTCAGATTAATCTATACTAATAACAAAAAGCACAGCAAAATAAAAATGATGGCTAGGGATAAGAGAGCTGAATTCACTGTCTTGGACAGACTCTGAATTTTTGGGGTGAGCTTCAGCATTACTTGGAAAAAGGTTGGAATGAGATTTTTTAGATGTCGGATTTTCCAGGACATTGGTATTTCTGCTTACATAAAAAGTATATTTGAGTATTAGGGTTCTCATGTGGCTATGGTAGTAATATAATTCCATTCTATTCATGATATGCTAAAGTTCCCTTGTGAGATTAATTCATAAAAGCAACCCTTTTATTAGTAAATGGAGATACAGTAGAGTACTTATTATTATTATTATTATTATTATTAATAATGATAAAAATAATAATCAGTTCAATTCATTAATGAATTGCCATGCCTACAAGTAAAATGTAAACTTAGTTAGAAGCAGACACACTTGAAACATAAATGGCACCAATGTCAAACTGGGACATGAGGAGCAAACTGGGAAATGCAGTGAAAGGGTCCCATACTTTTGGGTGTGGCCAACCTTCATAGCGGGACCTCTGGCAGTGGGTCCAATTGGGGCTTTCCCTTATACCCATGTGGGCTGGTCAGACCCTGACAAAACGTAAACCAGCTTTCAGCAATGTGCAACACTCCCATGAGGCGCAATTTTTCCATGTGTCTGTTTATTCACCTGCTACCACCCATTCACCAATCAGGAATGCCCAATAGTACTTCAGGGATCATGGGTCCATTGCCATGTGACTCAATTCATGCACAAATGAAAAACCTCCATTGCATCCAACATTGCAACTGCGTCCAACTCAGAATCATCCCCTTAGCATAATTTTTATTTATCAGAACATTGAGTCATCGGAGAGTAATTTACAGGGTCTTTTGTCAGTGCTATGGTTGTTGACTGATGATGATGATGATTATTATTATAATAATTATTATTTATCTATTTTTGCAGTATACAGTATAACATTACTATATTACACAGGACATTTTAATCATTCAGTCCCTTCCCCATTGTAGAGGAATACACCAATATGTTTTTAGACTCTGGGGTTAATTCATATATAAGGTGCATGTTGGATATTGTGAGCTGTTCTAACAGTGACCTTGCACTCCAATGCAATCCAGTGCTGTTATATGTGCTACACACAGGAGACCTTATTAAGGTCTGTATGCAGCCAGTAGGGCTGCATTCACATGGGGACCAATGTTGTTTTGCTGCGCATTTCTGCTCATGTGCATATGCACCCAGGACAGCGGGAATGGGCGGGGAGGCAGGCAGCCCCATTAGCATATGGGAACGCCCAGCATTTCATGGGCATTCCCATAAGAATGTTGGGCATTCTCATGCTAATGAGGCCATGACGTGGGTGCGGGGGGCAGGCGGCTGACATCTCCGGATGTCAACTGCCTGCCCATTTCCTTCCCAGCATGCACGCATATGTAAGGTTGCTCGGAGCATCGAAAGATGTGGGTGGATATCCCTGGCCTGCAAATGGATGTTACCGTGTAACATTCATTCACATGCCCTGCGTGCGAAGCACACTTGCGAATGGGTGGTGGCAGCCAACCATTCACAAGGCAGGGTTTGGTGGACTTGCAAGGCTACGAATTTGCAGCCTTGTGAATCAACCAGATTAACTCCCATGGTGTGTCACATTGGATGGAATACTTGCCAGTTGCCACAAATCGTACAGAAACTACTGATGGCGGAGCAATTCTCAAAACTCAGGACTCTGCTGCTGAAAATGGGACAGTCTCAATTTATGTTGCTCACGCATTAATCCCATGGTATAAAGCAGACTCTGAATTGTATTTATTATTGGGAACTGGTAAGATTGGGAAATAAGAACACAGGGCAGGAATGTGAAACAGGTTGTACAGAAGACTACATTCTTGGCATATAATGACAGCTTTGTATTCTGTTATATGTCTTCTGGAGATATTGAATGGAAAAGCAGGTAATCTAGCCAAAGTTTTGGTGTTTTAGCCAAACCACCCTCCACTATAAATAAAATACAGTAATAGATATTTTAAAACAGTTTGATATTCACACAGCCTTGCAATAAAATATCATTGCAACATAAAAGTTAAAACAAGACCTAAGTTAATGAACTGTGGGCAGAAACATGAAAATTAGTCCTTATTTTTCGCTTTGTACAACTATTTAAACTGACAGATATTTCCTGATATGATGAGTGCTTTATTCAACATGAATAGTGAAATAGTGCAGAAGATATTTTTTGTTCACATAGCAAAGCAGAAATGAAAAATTGTGGGGAAAACGACATGATATAATATAGAGCATTAGCAAGGAGATTGTAATACAGGGATGGGCAATAACTACACCCCTCACCATACCCTGAAACAGTTTTAGCATGGCCAAATAGCAAAGCTGTGGCAGGGCATTCCGGGATCTGAACTTCTACAACTGGAGGGTCGCTGATTATTACCCACCCCTGTTGTAGAAGGTAATTGTGTATTCTTGCAGGAAGTACACTATCACAATATCAAAGACCAGACTTACACTGAAAAGGTAAGATACAGTGCCACCTATAGTATGTTCCTAGTATAGCTTCTCAAATAATACTTAGCCTGTTGTTGTTGCTATACTCTAATTTTCCTCAATAGCTTGTGATGTAGAGGCTTTGTACTATGACTGAAATTGTGCCCTCTGTTGAACAGTATTATTGTCATTTTTTTTTTCTTGTAGATATCTCAAGAACTTATATTTTAGATCAATGTGTTTTGTCAGGGCCTTTGAAGTATATCATTGGTTGTCTTCAAAGATTTGTATAATTTATTTTTGCTCTTGTTCCCTGTCAGCAAAGAGTTACAGTATCTCTACCATGTCGCCTATTGTCTTACTATAACATATATTGCATTAAAAATGTGTTCTTTCCAAATGACTGGCCCTATACTATGTAAAAAAAAACATTACTTGGAATAAGGTTGGAATGTAAAGGAAGGATTTTGAATTACATTTTTATATCTGAGTAGGTTTACATAAACATTTCATAAGGAAAATTGGTAGTGTAGCTACTAAGAACAAATTGGAAATGGCTTATATTTTCTACATCGTATTAAATGAATGATCAAACATGATTAGTTGTCAAGGTCCCACTAATAGTTTCCAACAGAGTGGTGTCATGTGTAGAGATCTTCAAATTCCTTTGGACAAAAATCTCTCACAACCTCAGATGGGAGCCCAACATACCTTCCATTGTCAAAAAGGCCCAACAGCAGCTGTTCTTCCTGAGGCAACTGAAAAAATTCAACATTCCGCAGGAGCTTCTGCGGCTCTTTTACACTGCTATCGTGGAGTCTGTTCAATGCTCCTCTATTACAATCTGGTATGGAGGGACCAATGAATCTGACAAAGGAAGCCTGCAAAGAGTGGTGAGGACAGCAGAGAAGATTATTGGGACAACCCCCCCCGTAAGGGAACAATACTTAAGCAGGGTCAAGAAGCGAGCTGAAAAAATTGTGGCGGACAAACTAAACCCTGACCATAACTTGTCTGATATTCCTCCATCAGATAGATATTTCAGGTCCATCCCTGCCAAGTCGTCAAGAACCGCAAATAGCTTCTTCCCAAGAGCTATTCAACTATTGAACAATGTACTCCAAGATGCTGCTAATCTAAACACCTAACTGCTCTGTCTAACCTTGCAAATCATAACATGTGAATTGACATTTGTATGTGCAATTGATGCAATGTATGCATGTCCTGTTATCCCTCTTGTACCATGCTTGAAGCTGCACTGTATCCACAAAAAATTCCTAGTATACGAGAGTATACATGGCCAATAAAGTGATTCTGATTCTAAGGGCATAATGGCAACATCTCCACATTTTATTTTTAGAATATTTTTTTAGTTTTTTTACTTTTTAGTATATGTACCCAATAGTCGGGGCTGGATTATAGGAGGGATGACCAATTTAGTTTAATGGATTCCACACATTGAGGACCCCCACACTGTGGAAAACTTTGTTCCGGGTTATTTAACTCTACCCCTACATGTATGGGGAAGTGGATGGGACCTAATGTGATGAAGTGCTCATCTCTATCAAAGACTTGTGCTGTAGCATGTTAAAAGTAGTGTCTCTCCCACTCATTCTTTCCTCTCTCTCCTTGATACTCACTCTCTTTCTTTCCTTTCTCTCCATAACACACACTCTTTCTCTTTCTTTACCCTCTCTGCCTGATGCTCTCTCCCCCTCTCTCTTGCTTCCATATCTTTACCTCCTCCGTCTCTGATACCTTGGAAGTTATTCTGATTGACTCACAAGGTTGCGGAATTTGCAGCCTTGCGAGTCAATCAGACGCCACCCACAGTGGGCCCCACCCCCTCGTACGCGCAACCCCCCGAACGCCTGCGAATGGATGATTTACATAATCATCCATTCGCAGGTGGGGTGAAATCATTCGATGGTCATTGACCATCGAATGATTTCTCCAGTGCTAGCATTTCAAAAACACCAATATGGTGACTCTAAACTGTGGACGCCCTGTGCGAGGACAGGGCTGGCAGCTGACATCTGGTGATGTCAGCTGACCACCCCCCCGGAACCAATGTCACATCCTCATTAGCCTGAGAACGCCCAGCATTCTCATGGGAACGCCCATGAAATGCTGGGCATTCCCATATTCTAATGGGGTGCCCAGCACCCCGCCCTTCTCCACTCCCAGCCCGATGTGTAGGGTGCATGCACCAGGCGAACAGAATGTTTGCCATGGATGCATGCACCCTGCAATTGCACATGCGCAGAAATGCATCCGGTCAAGCGCAGACGCACACCATCGAGGACCGAATGCACGGAGGTACGAATAAATCAGAATAAGGTCCATTGACTCTCTTTTGCTTGCTTGCCCTCACTCTCTCCACTCTTTTCCTGACACCCTATTTTTCTCTCCCTCTCTCTTGCTCCCCTCTCCCTCTCTATTTCTTTATCTCTCCCTCTTTCTCTCCCTGACGCTCTCTCTTCCTCTCCTGCTCACTCCCTCTATCTGTGAAGGATGTACAGTACTAATGTGAAACTGTGATAAAACCCCAGTTTTCAGGGTTTTACCGCACGCTCGGAATGTTTTAATCCCTGTTGCCAGGGCTTTGGTGTGAAAGTAGAACAGTTTGGAAAGGAAAGAATGCCGCTGTGTGGTGCACCAAGGAGAATTAATTTATTAAAATGTAACCTTTATTACTACATTGTTAAAATATAGCGAAATAAAAAGACACAAAACATGAAAACATACACAAATGATAAAAAGGACATAAGTATCCTTACAATGTGGGACCCCACACTCCCTAACTAGGGTTATGGTCACTATAATAGTGATTTATGGGCTGTCTAGTGTATAAATGAGAATACGTCTGATAATGGATATGTATATAGCACACTCCAAAATGGCTGGGTATGTGTGTGACATATAATTATTGGTAATACGGTATGCGTGTGTACGTAACACACTTAAATCGCTAGATCCCTACCTAGTGGTGAGATTAGTCACAGAGGTGGGTTGTACGCCTCAGCTATTTAAAAGTCAGCAACCAGTCAGGAAATGTGTGTAACACGTTTAAATCAATTGGTGCGCCGGCCGCTCTGTTTATGGAATATACAAACACACCTACGACCCTCGCCTAATTAATTATATTCATTATACTAGTGGGTTACGTGTCCCCAGTATGAGCCAGTGGACATAGAAGCACAATGGCAATCGTAGTGAGTCAGTTTGTGAACCTCTGGAGTCACGTCTCATTAATACCAGTGTGTGCTTGTGAGCCAGAGCTGCGGACAGAATGCGGCACTGCTCTCGGGTGTAGAGGAGAGACTTTACTAACAAACTTGCTTATTTCAAGCTACTAACTGCTCATTTCACCAAGCGGCTTATTCAATGTGGATTTCATCTCCCATTTCCCCCTAACTATATATATATATTCCAGCTGGGACGCCAGCACGAAACAAGTCAGGAACCAAGTCTAGCCTTTTATACTTTTCAGATATATTGTCTGTTTTAAGATTGTATATGTTTGTTTGTACATTACATTCCAATTTCAGTTTGTGTACCCCCTATACTGTTTTTATATTTTCTGTTTTCAAATATAAAATATTCTACTATATCTTAACAGCGTGTCCTATATCATTGTGCTCAGCGTGAGATTACCATTTCTTTCACCAGCGTGAGATTACCATTTCTTTCACCAAATTTATTACCTTGGTTATAGCGCAGTGTGTACCCCCAAAACAACTCCTGCCCCCAGCAAACCTTCTTAGAGTCTAGCAAACTCACCACACCAGCAGCAGGTACCCAAGAGTATAAGCTGATCTTTGTACTACACACTTCGTGTATATACTCTTTTTATTAACGCCGGGGCTCTTGAGAGAGAGGTCCTCCTTCTCTCAAGAGAAAAATTCTTGTTTGTTCCTCATCGTTGTCTGCTGATGTGCTATGTCGTCAGTCCCTCCTTGGTTACCTGTATTCTACCATATTCATTATAAATACTTTTACTTACACATAAGTAAAGGGAGATAGTGGGTGTTTTATACGCAGGGGAGGGTTGGATAATGGGGTGGGCTTAATATTCGTCATTTTCCTGTGGAAGGGCAGCTTGTTTGACTGCAGATATTGCCATTATCTGGAACTAGATTTCTTAGCCTTCAATAGTATAAAAACCTAGAGTCCCAACTTTCAGGAGCTGCTGGGAACTTGGGGATCAGAGATCAGAGATCAGGAGCCAGAGCAATCCATTGACAAAAATATACTCTAAATCAGACAGAACCTGAGAAATATGCTGCTTTGAAGTTGGATATCTCCAGTTCCCCAGGGCCGATTTTCAAAATTCTGGTATCCCTGGAAAAGGGGGATCCTCAGCTATTAGGGTCCTTATACACCTGGGGCCCCTGGGCAAGTGCCCATTAAGCCCATACGAAAAGACGGCCCTGGCTAAACCAGAGCTTTTGGGTGCTAATAATAATAAAACATGCAAACTCATAACCCTGTCCACAGCCACATAACTGAACCAAAAGATGACATTTATGACCCATTTACATAATTTGCACAATTATTGCATTTCTCAATCGGAAACTTTTGAATAAAAAAGACTGAGAGGTAGATTTACTAAAGCTTCTAAAAATGAAAGGAGGTTATGTTGCTCATAACAACCAATCAGATTATGTCTATCATTTTCTAGGATGCAATAGAGAAGTGATAGAATCTGATTGGTTGCTATGGGCAACATCATCGCTTTTAGAAATATCAGTAAATTAACCCCTGATACCAGTGGCGTAACTATAAATTATGCTCCCCCAAGCCAAAAATATTTTTAGGCGCCCCCCCCCCCCCCCCCCCCCATAATGCCCCATACACATTACCTCTCTGTGGCTACCCATGTCCCTTGAAAAAGACTGGCCGGGCCGGAAGCTTCCTGTGGGGCCGGGCCGGAAGCTTCCCGCCCCACAGCCCCCCTATATTACATTATACACAGCCCTCCCCATATTACATTATACACAGCCCTCCCCATATTACATAATACACAGGCCACCCTATATTACATTATACACAGCCCACCCCATATTACATTATACACAGCGCACCCCATATTACATTATACACAGCCCACCCCATATTACATTATACACAGCCCACCCCATATTACATTATACACAGCCCCCCCATATTGCATTATACACAGCCCACCCCATATTGCATTATACACAGCCCACCACATATTACATTATACACAGCCCCCCCATATTGCATTATACACAGCCCACCCCATATTGCATTATACACAGCCCACCCCATATTACATTATACACAGCCCCCCCATATTGCATTATACACAGCCCACCCTATATTGCATTATACACAGCCCTCCCCATATTACATTATACACAGCCCTCCCCATATTACATTATACACAGGCCACCCTCTATTACATTATACACAGCCCACCCCATATTACATTATACACAGCGCACCCCATATTACATTATACACAGCCCACCCCATATTACATTATACACAGCCCACCCCATATTACATTATACACAGCCCCCCCCATATTGCATTATACACAGCCCACCCCATATTGCATTATACACAGCCCACCCCATATTACATTATACACAGCCCCCCCATATTGCATTATACACAGCCCACCCTATATTGCATTATACACAGCCCTCCCCATATTACATTATACACAGCCCTCCCCATATTACATTATACACAGCCCCCCCATATTGCATTATACACAGCCCATCCCATATTGCATTATACACAGCCCTCCCCATATTGCATTATACACAGCCCTCCCCATATTACATTATACACAGCCCTCCCCATATTACATAATACACAGGCCACCCTATATTACATTATACACAGCCCACCCCATATTACATTATACACAGCGCACCCCATATTACATTATACACAGCCCACCCCATATTACATTATACACAGCCCCCCCATATTGCATTATACACAGCCTCCCCCCCCCCATATTACATTATACACAGCCCATTCCACATGATAAACAGCCCCCACACACACTAAAGTACAGATTCCCATCATATTACAGACCCCACTCTTCCAGTACACATACAGCACCACAGTAATAAAAGTACCACATTACAGTAGATAAAACACAGCCCCCTCACTCCCCCACTATAAAACACTCACCTGGCTTGCCCATTCCTTGGAGGTGCAGGGAGCTAGCATTGTGGTTAGTGTTTGGGACCAGCATCAGGGCGGCAGCAGCAGGTTACAGGAGCACTGTGCAGGGAGCCCAGCAGTATGGTAGGTGGGGCCAGCATCAGGGCAGCCGGAGAGCAGGGCTGAGCAGGGCTGAGGCCTGCTGCACGGAGCCCATCAGTGTGGTGGGCGGGGCCAGCATCAGGAAGCCCTGACTGAGTGACAGCTCTCCTCCTGCTCCTCAAGCTGCACGGACTTCCTCTCACAGCGCGCTGGCCGGCTGTGTATAATTATCATGAGCAGGCCCCCTCCGGAGGACTGCTCAGCTTCCCGGCTTCTCTGTCTGGCCTCTCCGTGCGGGAGCAGGCGCCCACGCAGCCCCTGCTCCCCCAAGCAGTGGCGGGGGCTGCCTTACACAAGCTACGCCACTGCCTGATACCCAGTTATCAAACCTTCTAAAAATTTGAGAATTGGACTATGTATAAATTTAGGTTGATAAAATGTATTAATTCTGCTGAATTGTTGGGGTAAATCTGTGAATAGCAAGGCCAAATTCCACCTCCGAGATTATTTTGTAAACCAGTTATGTAAAAATGGATGAAAACACCCAAGATACGTTATGCAAATAGTTTTATCTTCCTTCCATATAGGCTACTGTATGACTAATATGACTGCCACCAGATGTGTTTTTACAGAGGATGGGGCCCGTTTGCAGCCTTCTTCATCCACCCTTCTTCTCTCAGCCAGCACCAGCTCCTCTGTAGTGGCGCGGCGCTGTAGGGTCTGAGCACTAGAGCACTTATGGCCAGATGTTTCAAGCTTCAAAAATTGATAAAATGGAGAGTGATTAACAGCCAGCCAATCTTCTCCTACCTGCCATGTTACAGGCTGGTTTTGAAAAATGTCGAGTAAGAGCTGATTGGATGTTTGTTTATCATTCTCCACTTTATCACTTTGTGAAGCTTGATACATCTGGCCCTTAGACCCTACTGCACATGTGCAGTTCTCCAGAAAACTGGTTCAGTGGCCATTTTTCTGGGGATCTTAGCAGCGCTGAGGCCGGGTCGCAGGACTCAGGGGCATATATGTACCTTGCACACTGCACCTATTAAAAATACGCCATTGACTGCCAACCAAAAAGATCAGTACATACTTAGATAATGAATAAATGTCATCCTAGCACCACTATGTAAGTTACTGGGGACCAAGATGCAATGACTTGTATTTGTCTGCTAAATGCATTCCAACGGAAAACATGATTGTAGTTATCATACATATTGGGCCATAAGTAACGGCACCGGAAGGGAAAATTGTTTGTAAAAAAAAAAAAGAGTCAAATAGGATTCAGAAAGAACAGATGAATCTCATAATAACATCTGATACTGTTAAATGGTCTTGCTAAAAATATATAATGACCCATAGGCACGGTGGCTGATATGAAGTACCATACTACTTACAGTATAAGCTGTTGCTGGTGAGATGGTTAAACAACACATTTAAACATTTTATTTATCTTCCAGTAAAAAGAAGAAAAAAACATGTTTGTATTAACGTCAATACATCTTCCATTGTGTAAGAAGCTGATTCATAAACCTTGACTAACAATAGTAGGAATGTCCACATTTGCTGTGGAAATATTTTTTTGTCAAGAGAACTGATGTATTCCAGTGTTCCTGTGGGGCCCTAAAATAGCACTACCTCCACACTGTAACATTAAGGCAAAGTTGCTAAAATTAATAAGCCTTTTATTGCAGAGACTACAATTTCCCAGCTGTTTGGAACCTTTACAAGGAAAAAAAGGAAAGAATTCCCATGCGTGAAGTTTTATTGGTAAGTTACATGAAAGGGGATAACCCTGATGAGAAAACAGGCGTCATAAAGGATGGGGGGACCTTATGAAGAACAACTTTTATAAACTAAAAGTCTGTACAAAAGGACCAGCTTTGTTACCTAATATGATATGTGCAGTTTACAAGAAACCAACCCATGGGAATGAGTTTGAGTTCAGACAGGACTTGCCCCGCTTAGAACAGCGAGTGGCTGATTCTGAGGTGACAGCAAAACAAAAGAAAGTGACTGTGCACCTGGGCAAAACCATACTGCACTGCAGGTGGGGAAGATGTAACATGTTTAGAGAGATTTCAATTTAGAAGGTTGTGCCCAAACGCAAATATAAATTGCAGTGTAACATAAAGCTGTCCAGCATTTATAAGCTACATACAAAAGCAGACAGTGCTTACCCTGCATTCATCAAATGTGTTTGCAACCCTTATATTGCAATATGGTTTGTTCCAGAAACAATTTGACTAATTTAATCTAATAGTGCTGTTTGATATGATACTCCTTGAACTGTGGCAACATTATGGGCTTCTAAAGCACCGTAATTACTGTAGCTTGGGCCAATTACTTTACTCTAGAGACAGGTTTTCTTGCTTTGGTACAAGTGACAAATTCAAATATAATTTGCTGCCGTGTTACATTCTTCACTTTATTCGTTATCATTGATGCAATTAGCCTCTCCTTCCCAAAAGTAAGTGTCCAAGTGTCATGATTATGAGTGTCAGAATACCAACAGCAGAATTCTGACAGATCCTAATGGCAGGTTTTGAGGTTAGGCACAACAACAAAGGTTAGCGCGCCCCCCCCATCCCCCTACACACACACACACACACACACACACACACGACCACCACTGATATCATAAAGTGAGCTGCTAGCTCCCTAGACTCTGGATGCAGACTCTGGATACTTTTTCTTACACAGTTATCAGCCTGAGAGTCCATCAGGCACAAATGGCTGATCACAGGGACCAGATCTGTACAAAGCCTTCACTGCCAGCGGGCAGAGAAGGCTGCATAGGATTAAAAAAAACTGATAACACTGTTTTAAGATAGAATTATTATTACTACGGCTAAAGTTATTTATTTATTAACATTTCTTATATAGCGCATACATATTCCACAGCGCTGTACAGATAATATTTTAACATTCACATCAGTCCCTGCCCCAGTGGAGCTTACAATCTATATTCCCTACCACATGTACACACGCTCACAGACATTCTAGGGTTAATTTGTGTTGGAAGCTAATTAACCTACCAGTATATTTTTGGATTGTAGGAGGAAACCGGGGGGAATATACAAACTCCACACAGTTAGAGATATGGTGGGGATCAAACCCATGACCTCAGTGCTGTGAGGCAGCAATGCTAACCATTACACTTTCCGTGCTGCCCCTAAAGTTTGTGATCACCACCAAAAGGAACCTGTCTGGTGCTGGGTATTGAGGATCATGCTGCTGCTACAGTCACCACTGGCTGGCTGTTTGTGGATGCTGTGTCATCTGTGAGGTGAACCCAATCCAGCTCAGTGGTGGAGGAATCCGTAAACTTTATAGGGTTAAATGCTAATTTTTATGAATAATATGTGAGTGTGTTCAATAAATATATTGTGATTTTTTACCAAAACGGTATTTCGGGGATCACTTTCAAGTGGAGACATTTTTGATATGCGCATATGATCTGCTGTGAATGAACTGTAGGAAAATAAATCTTCTATACTATTAAGGCAATATTGTCCTCTCTCTTGAGTTTTTTCTAGACAAAGATCTGGGAACATTAAGAGACATTAAGCATCATTTTAATTGTGTAAGTTGTATTATTGTGGGGTGGATTTCGCCAGTGGGTGCACATCTTTTTTTTCTCTCGTAGTATGTTCAAAATGTCGACATGAAAAAGGTAGGCACATGAAAAGGTCAACATGAATTTATCATGACCAGAGCCCAAAGTACTTGAAGCAGCTTCTGATTCCTTACTGCCCATCTCGATTACTGTGATCTGCAGATGTTGGACTATTAACTGTACCTAGAATCTTCTGTGGGTAGAGCTTTCAGCTTTGTGGCTCCGACTCTGTGGAATTCTCTTCCTCGCTCAATTCGAAAGGCCCCCACTATGGATTCCGTCAAAAATAGATTTCCTGTTCTACTGTATCAAGCATATCACTAATATATACTGTTAAGCTTGTTTTATTTTATTATATTAGTGCTATAAAGGCAAATGTAAAGAGCTTTGAGTCATATTGAGAAAAAAAGTGTTGGATGTTTTTTGTTTTTTTTCTCTGCTTGTTCTTTCTTTACCAACCATGTTGGCATAGAGGTAGAATATAATAGTGTGCTGAGCATATTGAGGCACTGATCCCAAATCATGGAGAGCGAAGTAAACTATGTAAGGGCACGCTTTATACTAATTGAGGGTCCAGGTTGACATTTGTAGACATTGACACAAAAAAATATAGAAAAACTCATGTTATGAGTTTTTGACCTGTTGACATTTTGATTCTGTCCACTTTACCCCTGTTGACCTTTCCCATGTTGACCTTTTGACCCTTTTGACCTATTGCATGTCGACCTTTTTGGGTAGACCTTTTGACTGTCTATCTAGACACTGTCTATCTAATAATTCCTAACTGCATTTCGGAGTGGTTTAAACAACAAGACATTCTATAAGAGGACATATAAATTTTGCTCCAATAAATATCAGAGAGTGGGAGACCTATATCTTCTTTCCACCTTTTCTGAATATTAGATTTTGATGTAGGTGATAAGTCTTTCAGAATTTTATACCTGAATGATATATCTCCTCTAATATTTTTCAGAAGTACTCAGACATAAACCAGCCACTTTTAGGGAGGTATTCAATGTCAGGGGCACGGCTGTTGAGGGCGGAAATAGATGAGCTCTGGCCAGGAGCTCGCCTATTTCCGGCTTTCTCGGCAGAACAAGCCCGACAGCTTGTGATGTTGGGCTCGTTCTGCCGAGAACCCCTGTTCAATGCTGTCGGGGAAGACAGCATTGAATAGGGCCCTGCAGCCATCTCCCCCGTCGGGAGATGGCTGCGGGAGAACGACACACATTGAATACCCCCCTAAGTGTTTTGTGAAATGTGTTTTGGATCTGTATCTCCAGCAGTGATTTGGATCTAGATCTGTTCCAAAACACCACCCTTTAGTGTTTTTTTTTTGCAAATAGATTTGTATTGATTTTCAGATTAAATTAAAGTGACGACATTATGTGTACAACAAACGAAGACACGTGTTAAAACAAACTAAGGCACTTATCTAATTTGACAGTATAAAAGTTGTTTGTATGGTTTTAAATCAAATTACTACACATAAAAAGTCCATGTAAAAACCAAATCACATAGTAAATGTAAAACAAGGGGGGATTGCAGGTCCAGGGAAGAAAGAAAAAGGAGAGGTGTAGGAAAGATGGGAAGTAAGGGGGGAGCAGGGTATGTAGTATAGAGAGTGGTCTCTTTAGTATCAAATCTTTAAAAAATGGTTGAAATGGAGGATGCTAGCAGAAGTCCAGTTACTGTATAGTTTATAATGTTCTGACTCTTTAAAGGTCAGCCAGGGCAACCAAGTTATATTAAAGGAAACATGTTTCGAGTCTAATGAGGAGATAAGATCATCCATAGCCATGTAGTGATCCAATCGACTACACCACTCTTGTATGGTAGGGGATGAGTTAGACTTCCAGTGTACTGGGATTACTGCTTTCGAAGCACTAATTAGGTGGCGTAGTAAGGTGTTTTTTTTGTGTTGAATAAGGCACGTGGGTAAGGTTGAGGAGCCAAAAAGCAGGTGTGGAAGGGAGGTCTTCTTGTACAATGATGTTGGTGGTGTGGATTACAGAGTTCCAAAAGGGTTTAATACTGGGACAATCCCACATAATATGGAGTGGGGTGCCTGGGTCAGATCTGCAATGCCAACAAAGATTCAAGACTCCCGGGTAAATTTTCGCTAGCAGACTGGGACAATGGTACCACCTTGTGAGCACTTTATAGTGTGTTTCCACTGTCAGCACATTCAGAGATGAGGACAGCGTGTTTCTAAAGACTTTCAACCAGTCCTCCACCCCGAGCACAGAGTTTAGGTCCCTCTCCCAGTCCGATACAAACTTAGGCTTAGTCGTGAATACTTTGTCAATGATTAATTTGTAGATGATAGAAAGAGAGTGGTGGGGGTAGGTCTCTGCTGTGCATAGTTTTTCAAAAGGTGTGATGGCTCTGAGGGGAGTTGGAGGTATTTCCAAATCTCTTTGTTCGCTAGGTCACATCTCACCCTTCAGTGTTTTGTGTTTCGTGTTTTGGGTATGTATTTAAAAAATAAACAAACATAAAGATCACTAAAATCGCAGAATTTGTGTTTTTTTGCTGCTACGCTATTATTAACCTCAATAACACTAATATCCACTTATTTCTAGTCTATCCTGAAAACCTCATAGCTCACAATGTTTTTCTTAGGCCAAAAGGTTGCACCGAGATAGCTTGATGACTATGCTAAGTGAGGCAAGTAAGCGGCACAATCCCATGGCCCATCTAGGAGTGCCCATTTAGTGGCAGACAGGATGGCAGTTTGAAAAATTTGCCCCAAAGAGCACATATTGCCCCACAAAAAGAGGTGCAAGATGGAATTGTACTTGGGCCCTCCCACCCACCGTTATGTTGCGTAAGTAGGACCTGCACACTTAACAAACCAATCATTTCAGTGACACGGTCTGCCACACAACTGTTGCTGAAATGATTGGTATGTTTGGGACCCCCCCAAAAAAGAAGCAATTCATCTCTCCCTGTACAAACCAGCTCTACAGAAGCAAGATGTCATCCTCATCCTCCGATTCCTCCCCCCCTTTCAGTACATACATCCTCATCCTCACAGATGATCAATTTTCCCCCGCTGGAATCCACCATTTCAGGTCCCTCTTTAGTCTCTCAAGGTGATTGCTGGTCTTCATTGAAGAATTGATAATTCATTTTGATGAACATCATCTTCTCCACATTTTGTGGAAGCAATCAGGTTGCTGCACTAAAAACTCTTTCAGAGTACACACTGGAGGGGGTACAACTCAAGTAAAATAATCCAGTTTGACCGGGGGCCTCCAAACTGCCTATTTTTTCCTGCCAGTACAGGTACGGACTGTCTGACATGTCTATTTGGATGTTGTCACTAAAGTAATACTCCACCATTTTTCATTGGTGACAGCATCATATGCAGTGGTAGTAGACATGTCAGCAATCGTCTTCAGTCTGGACCAGATGTCCAAAATTGCTCCTGCTTGCCTGCCCTCATCACAACCAGTGGTCGGGTAGGAAATTTGAGCTGTTTCCTCACAGCCACAGGTGTGGGAGAAAATGAAGGAAGAGCTGTTGCTGTGTCACGGTGACAACCTCCTGATCAGCAGGTCTTTGCACCACTGTAGACTTCTGCTCAAGGATCGAGCACAGTGGCCAGAATGTATTCCTCTCACTTTAATAGACTGACTACCCTCGAATCCTGGTAAAGCATATGAAGGGCTTCATCCACAAGAGCTACATGCTTTGTGGAATCGCAACACTTTTGCTCCTTCACTTTCTCCAGCTGCTTCTGCAACATCTTGATCAGGGGAATAATCTGATTTAACCTGGCAGTGTCAGAACTGACTTCACATATGGCAAGTTCAAACAGCTGGAGAACCTTGCACCTTGCATACATGCTCCTTTGTCTATGTCGTAGGTGGCTGTGTGGCCTTTTGCTGCTCCTCCATCCTTTGCAGCATATAGAGAGTGGAATTCCAATGTGTCACAACCTCTTGTTTGAGGTGAAGGCAACGCAGGTTCAGGAGTTATTGATGTTGCTTCAGTCTTCCGCAGGCAGTGGCAGAAATGAAAGTGTCCCTGCATGCTCCTGTCACTTTTATGGAAACCACCAAATTTATTGTGTGGGCAAAACATAGCATGTCTTTGGAAATTGCCCATATATTATGCCTGCACAATGTTACTGGTGTTGTCCAATACCACAAATCCCCAGGAGAGTCTAAGTGGGGTAAGCCACTGTGCAATGATTTCCCTCAGTTTTCTAAGAGGTTGTGGGTGTTGTGTCTCTTACTGAAACCAGCGATACACAGCGTAGCCTGCCTTGTAAGGAACTTGCATTTCAGAGATGCTGCTGCTTATGTTGCTGTGGAAGGCGATGCATTTACCCAGTGAGCTGTCACAGTCATATAGTCCTTAGTTTGCCCTGTACCATTGTTAAGTGGACAGTGGGTACAACCACATTTTTAAGGGCACTGAAGACACTTTTTAGGACGTCTCTGTACATCCTGGATATCGCCTGCCTACTGAAGTGGAATCTAGATGGGATTTGGTACCGGGGACACACTACCTCCATCAATCGTCTAAATCCCACTTCACTTAATGCAGACACCGGATGCACATCTAACACCAACATAGCTGCCAAGGCCGCAGTTATCCACTTTGCCATAGGATGAACACTGTCGTACTTCGTACTCAAATGACTGTTGCTTAATGAAAGAAGTAGCAGTGTTACAACTTCCTCTCCGGGATGATGAATGACTCCCAGCAGCAAAACCTGCAGCAGTAGCGGAAAGAGTAGTGCTGCAGGATCCTCCTGAGGAGTCCCAGATAGAAGAGGAGTCAGTCATGCCAGTGACATGTCCTGCAGGACTACCTGTGATCAAGGTCAAGGAGAAAATTGACGAGGAGTGACTTGCTGGTGTAGTTTTCAGGTGCTTGGATACAACAGGATCAAGGGATGTAGGTGTCCCTGGACTGCTTCTGGTCCTAGCCATAGTCTCTAAGCTAAACTGATGTACAGTATGAATGAACTTCAGGTGATGCATAAGCGAGGATGTCCCTAGGTGACCAACGGATGTTCCTAGGATGTCCCTAGGTTACCCCTTCTTATTGCAGCTTTACATAAGCTACATAAGGTGAGACATTTGTTGTCCAGATCTAGATAAAAATAATTCCAGACCGAAGAGGTGGATTTGTTGCTCTTCTGCCCAGGCATGGCGACGGCCTTTTGCATTCCACGGATTTGTGATACCATGTTTTTAGAAGGCACAGTTGTTTGCTGTGTTTTTGATGACAGCTTAACTCTCTTAAATTTTCTAGTGGGGGAGGAGGGCTTAGATCATCGTGTGAAGCTGAACCACTAGTTATGAACATACTGTAGGCCAGGCCCTCAGCCTTTCCTTGCCACTCCGTGTCATAAATGGCTCATTGGCAAGCTTATGATTATCCTCAAACGATTTACATTTATTTTTTTTCTTCAAGTTACTGAACTTTGCCATTTCGGATTTGACATGCCCTCTACGATGACATTGGGCATCGGCCTTGGCAGAGGACATTGATGACATTTCATGTTCTATGTCATTATGACTAGTGGCAGCAGCTTCAGCACTAGGAGGAAGTGGTTTTTGTTCTTTAACTAGTTTATCCTCCAAATTTTGGTTCTCCATAATCTTTAAAGGCAGTATTGCTGGACTTATGCAGCAGTACCAATGGACTTTAACATCAGTGCCACTGGACTTATGCAGAAATATCACTGGACCTTAATGGCAATATTACTCGACTTATGCAGCAGCACCAATGGACTTTAATGTCAGTGCCACTGGACTGGATTTATGCAACAATATCACCTGACTTTATCAGCAGTATTACTGGACTTATGCAGCAGTACTAATGGACTTTAACGTCAGTGCCACTGTACTTATGAAGCAATATCCCTTTTTTACTGGACTGGAGTATACAGCACTTTCACTGGACTGGACTAGTACAGCAGACAGCACTATAACTGGACTGGACAAGACAGCACTACTGGAGTCACTGGTGACTACACTCTGGACAAGACAGCACTGCACTATCACTGGACTGGATGACGGGATGGCAGGCGGGCGAGCAGGCAGGCAGTCAGGCAGGCAAGTGGCCAAGACGTGCTGCCTCTTCACTCTCCTAGAATAAACTGAAGATGGCGTCCAGCCGCCCGTCCCTTTATAGCGTCCGGAACTCACAAGATCTGACGGCAGGATCTTGCGAGGTCCAGAGAACCGCACTCCGAGTCTGGACAGGAATTCCTGAACAGGCTCAGAGATCGAGTTCAAATTGGGGGTGTCTGGATTCCCCCAATCCGAACTTGCACATAACTAGCATAAACCTTAGTTTTGAGAAGACATATAGAGCCAGTAGGGTGGGAAAGGCTATTCCATCAGTGATGGATTTGAAAATATGAGAGCCATTCAGAATGTGGGAGAGTAAAATAATCTTGCAGGCGAGTAAATGGAATTAATTCTGAACCATCTAATACTGTGTATCGCCTATGGTAATCAAACCACAGGCATACCACCTGGTAAGATTAAGGTTAGGAATATGTTTTGTGAATGCCAAGAGGGAGACAATGAAAAAATGAGAAAACCAGACAGGATTGAGCTGAATCTATCCAATATTAGGAGGGAATCTCATGTAGAAGGGAGATATGTTTTAGGCAGAAATGTGAAGGTGTAGCAAGTGATAGTTTGAACTGGCTTATTTTTCCAGAAACATTCACCCCAATCTTGCAGATCTGAATAAGCTTTGAGCTGCTCCAAGAGGTATTCTACTTGTGTAAGGTCGGGAGGATTCAACCCTCCCTTCCATTTTGGCAGAACCATCCTGGAACAAGCTAATATAAGGGGATGGGAAGACCACCCATATTTATTTAAAATAGAACTGCATTTATCATTATATTTTTTAGGGAATATCTAGGGGATTGTTCAGAACTAATACATTCATTTGGGTAAGAGAGACATTTTAAGTGCAGCTAACCGACAGAGCCAAGAAATGTCATAAGAGAACCATGAGTTGGAAATGGAAATGAAAGAGTCTGTAAATTCACCTAAAAAACATAAGTACTAGTGGGCATATGGATGCCCAGGTAGCAAATCCATTTAGTTTGCCAGTTATACGAATATGAAAAATGGATATATTAATAGAAAGGGAGTCAGTTTTAGATTTGTTGAGTTTATAGCAAGAGGCTACACTGTTTCCATCTAAAAGATTATGCAACTGAAGGAGAGTGGTGATTGGGGCAGTGACAAAAAGAGGGACATCTTGAACAAATAAACATCATTTATGTTTAGTGGGGCCAATGCATAACCCAGGGAATGGATCTTGGCAGTTAAGGTTCAATAGCCAAAACAAAAATTAAAGGAGAAACAGGGCATCCTGACGTTTGTCGTTAGAATAGGGAAGTCATTTAAGCAGAAGCCATTCCTAAAGACCCGAGCAGAGGAAACACTATATAATGCCAATATAGATTTAGAAAAAACTTCGGTACTCTTTACCTAGAACGGCGCCCGTCGCGGGCATCGCGGGTACATTTATGTGCGTCTGCGACGCGACCGACGCGATGCCCGCGATTTCCCATTGAAACCCATGTTAAACATGGAAATCGTGTCGGTCGCGTCGCGGACGCACATAAATGTACCCGCGATGCCCGCGACGCGATGCTCACGATTTCGCATAGGAATCAATGTTAAAAGGCGCGATGGACCCGATTTTACTGTTAAATGGCTCAATCAACCCGATTTGGCCATAGGAATCAATGTTAAATGGGCCACAGAGCCCATTAACCCTTAAATGCCCCCCCAAATTTTTAACGCCACCCCACGATCCATGCCAACCCGAAGCGTGGCGAGCGCAGCGAGCCCGCGAGGGGCGGCGGTACGCGTCCTCCGACCTTTTCATGCCCTACTATCCACTAGGGCGTGGTGTGAGAATATAATAGTGTGGCAAGCGCAGCGAGCCACCGAGCCCGAAGCGTGGCGAGCGCAGCGAGCCCCGCGAGGGGACGCGGATACCTTCCCAGTTATGCGCGTCCCCTCGCGGGCTTCACAGGTGTCCGTGGCGACGCGAACACCTGTGAAGCCCGCGAGGGGACGCGTCTACCTGTGAAGGTATCCGCGTCCCCTCGCGGGGCTCGCTGCGCTCGCCACGCTTCGGGCTCGGTGGCTCGCTGCGCTCGCCACACTATTATATTCTCACACCACGCCCTAGTGGATAGTAGGGCATGAAAAGGTCGGAGGACGCGTACCGCCGCCCCTCGCGGGCTCGCTGCGCTCGCCACGCTTCGGGTTGGCGTGGATCCTGGGGTGGCGTTAAAAATTTGGGGGGCCATTTAAGGGTTAATTTGGCCCCAAATCGGGTCCATTGAGGCATTTAATAGTAAAATCGCGCTCAATCTGCCGTTTTAACATTGTTCCCTATGGGAAAATCGCGGTGATCGCGGTCATCGCGGCCATCGCGGCCATCCCGATTTACCCGCGATGCCCGCGATGACCGCGATCACCGCGATTTTTACCCCCGACGCCCGCGATTTCAATCGCGGGCGCCGTTCTAGGTAAAGAGTACCAAAACTTCATATCTGAAAGCCAATTCAAGTGATCAAAAGCTTACTCTGCACCTAAGGATAACAAGAGACAGCCAGATGAAAGCGAGTCTATTAGGTTAAATACTTTACAAGTACTGTCAGACACTTGCCTTCCAGGCACAAACCCAACTTGTGCAGGGTAAATCAGTAAGGGGAGAAAGAAATTAATATGTGTAGTTATCACTTTTGCAAAGAGTTTGATATCACCATTAAGCAGTGCTCTAGGGTGATCATTTCCCTGGTATAGATAATGTAACAACTTGAGCTTCTAGCATTTCTTCAGGTTATTTCATTAAAAACAGCAGTCATGGGAAAATGTCATAAGCTCCTGGAAGGTAAGGTAAGAATCATTAATAAAGCTGCCTGGAGCCTTGCCATGGGAAAGAGACGTTATAGCCTCAGTGATCTCAGAAGAAGTCCAAGGGGCATTTAACATCTCCAATTGTCCTACTCTCAAAGGTGAACTTACATTTTTCAAAAAAGAAGTTAGAGGCCAAGGAATGATGGGAGTAAAGGAATCTGAAGAAATATTATACAGCTGAGTGCAATAACTAGCAAACTAATTTGATACAGTATATCTATTGGGTTTAAGATTTTAGTGTCTGTTGGTGAGGAGAAGACATATTTAATAAATAAATGTATAGCCTGTTGCACCCAAAGTTGATGAGTAAGCATCTTACAGGGACAGTTGCCTACCAAATAAAATTTTTGACAAAGTCTCATTCCCTACTCCTCCCCCATCTTGACCTCTACTCCCCCCATCTTGTACTCTACTCCCCCATTATTCTCTAAGCTGTTCTCCTATTACTCTCTCCCTCCGACCAACATTCTCTCTTAATCCAGCTTGCAGCCCTCTCTCTCTTTGGGTTCAATTCAATTTATCGCACTTTGAGTAACGCCATGAGAGAGCTCCCCAGAGGTATTCAAATCAGTGCACTGCTAGTCCAACTATTGGATACAAAAAAAACTACTGTATCTTGGTATTGCGGTTTTGTGCAAACAGCATTGCAGTACTTTAGTCGGAGAATGCCAGTACTTGCAACTAAATACCCGCAAGTACCGGATTTCTCTGAAATAACGGTGTTCTGATTTGTACCATAAAAAATTATTATTCCTGAAAATAGAGCTACAAGGACATGCAGACAAATTTACACAGATAGTGTTATTGTCACCACTACAGTAAGAACAGAGGAATATAAAAGAGTTGTGCAAAAAGTGGGCGCTTTCCCTTTAAGCCTCTTTAAAGACCATAATACACCTTGCAGAAATAGTAAATGCAAGCGGGGGGGAGGGTGAGACTGCACACTACTTTGTTGATTTCCTATATTTTCGGAAATGCTGGTCCACCTTATTTGTTCGGGTAGGTGGGGGTGCTATCTTTAAACAAACTGTATGTCAGGAGGTTTGGAATAAAGGCAAAAAGGGGTTGCAGGGGTAGATGCACACCAAAGAATGGGACAAAAATAATTTTTTGTACCATAAAGAAAAAAATGGTTCTTTATAAAGACTTTTTCTTAAAAATGGCACATACGTTTTTTATTTTATTGTTTGAAACTCGGGGTCATAAAACATTTGTAGTCATGGAGAAATAAAGAGGTTAAAGGTACAAACAATCACTAACAACATACATAGTGTGTAAAGAGTATTGAAACATTTTTTTGTGAAAAAATAGTATTTAAAATGTGGAGTCTTGCTTAGCCATATATGGGGATTGATTGTAACAGGGTAAACACTGGTTTTTGCATTTATACTTGGGGCTGTATTGCCGCTGTGCAACTCTGTTTATTTCTAACTCAGAGCCCAGTTTTACACTTAATGGGGGGTATAGGCTGGTATGCTATTTTAATAGCTATATTTTATTATATAATTTTTAGCCTTTGTTCGGCCCTTGGGGCTTGGAGGTTCCCTGTGTCTGGGAGGATGTGCGTGGTATGATAACAATGTAGACAGGCAGAGTTGATATTTATTAGAACTGCATCTGCTGCTGTCACATACGTTGTAAACGTATCTCTTTGTATTGAGGTCCCCTGGTAATGTTTATTTCCAGAGCTGCAATATAGATACAGTGTATTTACTGCTCCTGTGTTAGGTGATGAAGATATTGCTATATCACCCAATTGCCCAGGGAGAGTAGAATGCGCTGTCCGCTCTAGTAATATTTATTTACAGAGCTACAATATAGATACAGTGTGTTTAATGCTCCTGTGTTAGGAGATGACGATATTGCTATGTCACCTAACTACCCAGGGAGAGTGGAATGTGCTGTCTGCTCTAGCAGCTGTGATGGATTTTTCAGCTGTTACAGCGTATTTATTCCAAGTAATCTTTGAATGATAATTGGGAGGTAATGCTTCTCCACTATTATCACCACTGTCCCAGTATCCATCCTCTTAGCAGATATTCACAATATGAGGCTTGTACCTCTATCTGTTATTTTTAGGTCCCTAGGACACGCCCCCTCTTATCAATCACATATACATTTTGACAGTATTAAACATTTCAATTAAGATACGGCATTAGTCAAGACTCCACAGAGTCCGACACGTGTTTCTCCCGTCTAAAAACGGGCTTGATCAAGGCAAACCTTCTCATGAATATGAGCCATATTCTAAGGTGCTCAGCGCCGCCCGGCTTTAAAAAAAGTACATTTTTTGCATTGGGGTACTAATCCCGGAATCCCGGGATTAGAAGCTTCAATACCGGGATTCAAATCCCGACATTTTTAGGCCAAAATACCGGGATCCCGCCAATCCCGATCCCAGGATTGGCCTCCCTATGTGGAGGGGGCATCTTACCTCGCTTGATGTGAAAAACAGATCTATCCTCCTTGACTGATGCCAACTTCCCAGTGGTGTCCTGGGAGATGTCATAAGTGCAATAGAGAGCAAAGATTTTAAAAGATTCTAGTACAGTGCCCGAGTGCCACATGCACATATTTGTAACCTGTATTTGAAGTAACATACAATCTCCCGAAAAATCTTTCCTATAAAGCACATTAAAAGATCAGTATCAGCTATAGAGCGGATCATTCACCATCAGCAGTAATACAAAACTTGTGCTGTCTCCTGCAACCTTTGATTTCAATGAGTTTGCCTGCTTTAATCCTACATCGAGACCCAAAACTCACATACAGTGTAGAAATGAAAACCTCTTTCAAATTACATAGCACTGCGTGACTTAACATTGTGTCTAAAGCATTATCAAGATACAAAGACAGATTTTTTTACAACAGGAATGTGTGCCCAGTGCTAGCATGCAGAATTTAATGATAATTCCCTTAAATCTCATCGCCAGGAAAAAAAGAGCAAATTATCCCGTGACATGCAACTTGATTGGCACATCTTAGTTTGGGAGAATGGAAACTTTTACTAACTCATCACCTTTTAATTATCCTCATCACTTGTAAAGTGTGAGTGCTAAAATATTCTTGTCTTTTTATCTAACCGCATATTTGGCTTCTGCACAATGTTCTAGAGTGCCCCACAATCAATGCAGGATTTCGAATCTTGTTACTGAAGTCTCATAATAATATTACAAAGAAAACTCTTCAGAATGGAGCTTGGGTTACTTAGCTCACAGTGTATCCTCGATTAAATAAAAAGCCGTACTGTTATACCAACTATATACATTATCTTCTATGGTTTATATATAGTAATGAGCGGGTATCGTTCCTAGAGAACCGAAACCCCACCCCCGAACTTATCTGATCCGAGGCCGGCTTGACAAGGGTTCGATCTTCTGTGCCATTTTCTAGATCCAGATTAAGGTTGAATGCCATCATCCTGCTGTCGGATTCTCACAAGACCCGAACCTAATATAATCAGCATTCAACCAGGCAAATATTAATGTATTTCAAAAGGATATACTGACAGGCTGAGCAAAATTCTTTCCCTAGACTAGAGATGGGTATACCTTAACAGGAGCATATAACCAAACGCTGCAGCGACAGTACAGAGTGCGCACTGGCCCAGCAACTAGTCTATTGAAAAAGCAGGTATTGCAGCACTATGAATGCCGCCCCTCGCGGGCACGCTGCGCTCGCCACGCTTCGGGTTCACGTTCATAGTGGGGGGTGGCGTGGGGGTGCATTTAACATTGTAAGCCCCCATTAGGGTGCTTATACAATTAAACATCATTTAGGGGGCTTATACAATTTTAAATCGCATCGCAGTGCATCGGGTGTATGCCATGTGTTGTGCGACCAAATATCGTGGGCGCCGTGCTAGTACACAAGTACCGCAATGAGTATTATAGGACCCACAAGTTATCTAATAAGTGTCAGGGAGCCAGACTGGCCATCTGGCACTTCTGGCAAATGCCAGAAGGGCCGATGGCCTTGTGGGCCGATTTTTTGTGAAGACTGCAGCGGTGCAGTAGCACCACTGATGCCTTCATTGTGTTGAGCGCACAGAGCTCCGGGGTCAGCGCGATGCCGGGTGATGTCATCGGAGATCGGCGTCTCACCCGGAAGCCGCCTTAGCCTCGGTTGAGCTCATAGGCGAATCTAGAATTATGGTAATGTGTGGTCCCCGATCTAGACACAACAGCAGGGGGACCTTTGCGCGGTGTAGCCGCGCTGCAAAAAGGAGGCATGGCCTCATGTGAAGGAGGCGTGGCATCACAAAAAGGGGTGTGGTATTACACTTTAGACCATTCACAGTAATGCCCATTAAACATTTTAGCAAACTCCGTAATACTCATTACACATAAAGCCACACGCCGTAATGCCAACTACACATAAGGCCACACACCATAATGCCCATTACACATTGTGCCACACATCATGATGCCCATTACATACTATATAACAAACCGTAATGCCCATTACATATTTGCCACATAAGTGCTGCTTACCTACCTGCTCATTGCTAGGGGGTTCTTGCTTGATGGCACCATAGTACCCATTACACATGATGCCGCACACCATAGTACCCATTACACATGATGCCACACACCATAGTACCCATTACGGTACTTGTTTCCTAGCATGGCGCCCGTCGTGGGTGATCGCATACCTTAAGTTAAGGTAACTTAAGGTATGTGATGGATGCGACCTACCCAATATTTGGCTATTTTTAGCCTTTATTGCCGGCAATGAGAAAATCGCGTTGATCGCGTCCATCGCATGCCATTATAATGGCATGCGATGTGACCGATGTGATCAACGCGATTTTACATAGGGAACAATTAATGTTCAATGGGCCAATGCCCCCGAGTTTTGATTGTATAGGCACCCTAATGGGTAATGTGTATGTTAAATGCTACCCCCCCCATTGTTAAAGCCAACCAACGATTAACGCCAACCCGAAGTGTGGCGAGCGTAGCGAGCCCACGAGGGGCGGCGGTACGCGCCCCGGCTGTATTCAGAGCACTGTAGCGGTACGGCTGTATTCAGAGCACTGCAGGTCACCGCTGTTTGAAATAATACCCTTTTCGCAACAGAAAATGCAGGGATTTACCCGGGAATATGGTCCCAGGATCATGCAGGGACCATCATGCAGGATTCCCAGGCTGACCCCTTATACACCAGCCTAGTCCCCGCATTTTCTGGTGTGAGGGGGAGAGACAACCACTCCCCTCTCCCTACCCCCCTTTAACCAACCAGCTATATCTTCGGAACCAACTGACTCATTTACATGAGACCAGTATCATATTGAAGAACTTTTGAGTTGGCTTCGAATGATTTTGGTCGCATGAAACTGGGCTGTTTGGTTCCAGAGAAATCTGCCCTCAAAGAACATAAACAGTCATGAAATTACATTTAAGAAATAAAAAAAAAACGGTTTAACCTCAATATCCCTGGAATCAATTAACCCATATGGATCCAGCCTGGTATCAGATTGAAGGCCCAGCGATTTGGATTCGACGGAGATCAACCTCGAGCTTCAGTGATCCCAAAGGGGGTCGGAATTAGCGGGTCCCATGTTATCCTATAGGGAAAATGTTCCAGTTTTGCCTGGCAGTATCTCTGGTTCCCAGGGGGCTAGAGATACGGGGCTGGGCTCGTTGGAAAGCCCCATGCCTCAGCTACAAAATGAGCTAATGGGTGGTCCGGTGCACCCCCAGACCAACCCCTAGATTCACCTATGTTTGAGCTCTGTGCTGTGGGGACGGACGCTGCCTGCCTGCAGTGCATGCAGGAGGCAGTTACACCAAGGACACTGCCGAGGGACGGATCAAACTACGGGGGACCTGTGGTCACTATATCCACCAAGGTACTGCTGTGGAGGCTGACTATAAGTGACTGGGACACCAGTTCAACTTAAGCAGCTCCTGAGATCTGCCTGTATCTGGCACTGTGGGGCATATGTATCTGGCACTGTGGGGCATATGTATCAGGCACTGTGGGGCATGTGTATCTGGCACTGTGGGGCATATGTATCTGGCACTGTGGGGCATGTGTATCTGGCGCTGTGGGGCATGTGTATCTGGCACTTTGGGGCATGTGTATCTGGCACTGTGGGGCATGTGTATCTGGCACTGTGGGGCATGTGTATCTGGCTCTGTGGGGCATGTGTATCTGGCACTCTGGGGCATGTGTATCTGGCACTGTGGGGCATGTGTATCTGGCACTGTGGGTCATGTGTATCTGGCACTGTGGGGCATGTGTATCTGGCACTGTGGGGCATGTGTATCTGGCACTGTGGGTCATGTGTATCTGGCACTGTGGGGCATGTGTATCTGGCACTGTGAGGCATATGTATCTGGCACTGTGGGGCATGTGTATCTGGCACTGTGGGGCATGTGTATCTGGCACTGTGGGTCATGTGTATCTGGCACTGTGGGGCATGTGTATCTGGCACTGTGGGGCATATGTATCTGGCACTGTGGGGCATATGTATCTGGCACTGTGGGGCATGTGTATCTGGCACTGTGGGGCATGTGTATCTGGCACTGTGGAGCATGTGTATCTGGCACCGTGGGGCATGTGTATCTGGCACTGTGGGGCATGTGTATCTGGCAATGTGTAATTGGCATTACGGTGTGTTCCATAATGTGTAATGCCTCCTTTTTGTGATGCCACTCCACCTTTCCATGAGGCCATGCCCCCTTTTTGCGGCGCGGCTTTGCCGCGCAAGTGTCCCGCCTACGTCAGGTGGGCCTGTGTGCTCAAAATGCCAGGGCCTATTTCTGGTCCCAGTCTGGCC
Source organism: Crinia signifera (assembly GCF_055691185.1). Classification (NCBI taxonomy): domain Eukaryota; kingdom Metazoa; phylum Chordata; class Amphibia; order Anura; family Myobatrachidae; genus Crinia; species Crinia signifera. The sequence continues at coordinate 74,353,369 of NC_139225.1, forward strand.
CTGCAGGGAGCTGTGTCCTGTGGATGTGCACAGTTAATATGGAACGTATACTATTCTACGTAAGTGTAACTTGAATAATTACCTTATGGTATTCACAAGCTGTAAGATTAGTAGATGTTAGCAGACTGAGTAAAAGTATAGACAAGATATTGCAGTGGACATACGCTGTTTTCCCTGGGTTGCTGCTGACCCTCCATGTGCCATAGCAGTGAACGGTGAGTTGAGTGTGCCCAGATGTAGGGGACAGCACATGCCGGCTATTGAAATATAAATCAGGTCTGCTGTTGTCGGTAAACCATGATATATTATACTTACTTACCCCTCAAGAGTCCTGCATCAGCATATCAGCACATCATGCACATCAGCAAAAAATAATGGCAGGAACGGCCAAGTGATTTGCACATGCGGGTTCATTCCTCTCTTAAAACACCCCTGTCTTGATTGCTGTACAGAAAGTTTTACTACAGAATATCAGCAAGACTAATGTGATTAACTATGCATTATGACTTTTATTTTCATGTCATTTCAGTAAATCTTAATACACAAGACATAAAAAAAACAAAAACATTACATATGCAAATGAGGGTAAAAATTTTAACTGACAAAACCATCCTTAGAAATCTTATTTTTATTGCGAATCGGTGAGAGTTGTGAATGATATGTGGTCTCAACCATGCCTAAGCAATTGGGATGCCACTATTGGCAAACTTCCATTGGTTGTCCATACAATGAACTCTGGGGGAGATGTATAAAGTAGTGTAAACAGCAACTGACAAATATTACCTGAAAGCTGATTGGTTGCTATGGGCAACTTCTACACAGGCATGCCCTATATCATCTTATCCCAAAAAATCAGTACAAATGATATCCACTGACCACTGTTCGTAGTCTCAGGTAACGGGGATGCAGTCACAGTTGACCAGATACAGAAGAAACTCCTACATTGATTCACTGTGAAGGCACACAACCGCAACTGTGCATGCGCCATCTCAAGGAGGCTTTCACATAGACAGCCCCTTAATGTGGGAGGGTGACATCATGATATGGCACATGCTGGCCAGATCCTGCAATGCACCACTGGGAACAGGTGCAGAACAGGTTGCCAGGGACAGATTACATTTCTTGGTACCGAAGGAGGAACCGCCTGAAGCCCCAAAAATGGTACAATCAGTACTGTACCAGCTAAATGGGTACAATTGTAGCGTATGCACAGGCTTACTTCTCCAGTCTTTTCACTATTTCATACATCTCCCCATAATAATTTGTAAACCACAGAGCTCCCAGAGGCAAACAAAATGAAAAATCACCTCTAGACAATACAGATCACTTTCCTTTGGCATTACTCACAGGGCAGAATTGTGGCATCTGCTGTTACTGTGCACATGCTAACACACTTTGCTGGCTTGTTATGACTTAAACTTTCTGTCACAGCAAAAGGCCTCACCCTAATCTATACCAGATGAGTGGAATCATGTCATATTTGGACTGGCACCAGCTAAGCAAGACATAAGAGGGTGGGTAGACCTTACTTGTTTTAACAAATGTAAGAAAACAAGGTACTTTTGTAATAGCACGGCTCCCAGCTACACTACGTTTTCAGCATAGGCTAAGCTACGCTGTCAGTATAGCCCAACGGCTGCTTAGCGTAGTTAGCGTACTTAGCGTAGTTTAACTCTGTCCCTGGCATCCATGGCTCTGTCCAGGGCATCCATGGCAAGCCTAGTGAGCACCTCTCACACAGCGCCGGTAACCGCCAGATCCCCTGCGCTGGCGGACGCCGGCGGAGAGGGGATCATGCGGGCGCTGGAGGAGAGGGGTTCCAACTGTCTGAGACGCAGGTAAATCTCAGATGCTCCTGCATCTCAGTAATTATTGCGGCAGGGTACGGCAACCCTGCCCGTGTCCGCTTCAGGGAGACAGGGTTAGGGGGTTCAGTAGCGCGTGCGTCTTCTGGACAAAGGGGGTTATGCGGGGTTATGCGGACACAAGTGCGTCTGATGCACAATTAAGGAGGCATTTACCAGTGCTCCATGTTACATACTGGCAAATGCCTCCATTTGAAACACACACTATCCACGCCAGCCCAAAGCATGGCGAGGGGATGCGTCACGCGTTCTCCCGAACTTTTCATACCCCCACTATCCACGTCGGCATGGAGTTGATTTTAAAGTGTGGCGAGCGCAGCGAGCCCCGCGCAGGGACGTGGAATACATGTAAAGTAATCAGCGGTCACTCGCCACACTTCGGGCTCGGTGGCTCGCTGCGCTCGCCACACTTTATAAAGTCAACTCCACGCCAACGTGGATAGTGGGGGTATGAAAAAGCCAGGAGGACGATTAACACGTGCGCTCGCCATGCTTCGGGCTGGCGTGGATAGTGGGGGGATTTGTGTCGTCTGCTTTGTCAGCCTGTGGGAGCAGAGTTAAGGCATAAAGTATACGCTGGAAAGCGTTATATGCACGCCAGCAATCCAAATATATAATTGTCCCCAGTTCTATATATTTGTTGATGGCGGCCATCAGGGTGCTGGCTTCACGTCTTTCCACAGGCGTTATGAAACAGTCATCGGTGTCTCTGGAAATGCCTCCAAACAGCCAATTGTTGAGGCAGCTCTCGTCCGACATGACTTTCCTCTGTACAAACAGACTCTCATCCACCTCCACTATTTTTCCCGGACCACCAGGGGCCACCAGGACCATCGTGCGACATTAAGTCCACGATGCAGGACTCCCAGGGCATTGTACAGCACGGTGGTTTTATTGGACAACTTTAGTTGTCGCTCACAAAAAGATATGCTTGTGAGCTCCTCTGCCCATGAATTGTTAGGAGTCCTCATTTATGACTGATATATGTCTTGTCTGTCATGGGTTAATTTCAGTCTGTGTTGGTAATCGACTCTCTGGTGGCCTCCAGTGGTGAGTCTGAGCCATTACAGCCCAATCTCCTGTGAATTAATGTATGCACAAGTCTGACCTCGTTAGCCCTGCTGGGCTGGATTGTGCACAGCTGCCTTGATTACCTGAGGCCTTCATAAGGCATCCTGGCTTGTACCACATCACCAGTTATAGTCCCTAGTTCCCTGTCTGTTGGCCTGAGCTCCTATTTCCTAGGGGAGTTCATGCTAGCCTTTTCTCAGCCTTGTTGGTATCCTGTTACAGTCCGGTGTACTCCATTTAGTGCTCCTGCTGAACGTCCTGGACCCTGCCTTGCACGTGTCTCAGTGGTGTGTTCCTGGTTCTGTCAGAATTCCCCAGTCCTTCAGTTTCAGTGCCTGTGCTGCTGTAGTTGGAGATCTCATCTGTGGTTCTACTGCTTCCCAGATAAGTCAGGGGTTCTCCCTGCAGTCTACTTTTATATTGTGTATAATACCACCTCTGTGCATTGTTGCGCCAGTATTGTGTATTATACCACCTCTGTGCATTGTTGGGATTCCGGCGTCGGGATTCTGAACGCCGGGATCCCGACCGCCGGGATTCAATACTGAATCCCAACCCTTAACCTCCCTTCCTGCTGCCTAGACCTGCCCTAGTAGCCTAATTCTATCTGTCCCCACTAGTGGCTAACTCTAACCCCTGTACCCCAGCACCTAAACATAACCACCCCGCAGCCTAACCCTAACCCCACCTTCTCAGTAACAAATCTGAATCCCCCTTTCCTGGGTTCTAACCCTAACCTTCCCCCTCCCCACAGCCTACCTCTAAGTTACCCCATTGAGCCTCACCTCCCCACCCCCCTTCCTCGGCCTAATGCTAGCAGTGCCCGCATACTTACGTTCGGCAGTCAGGATTCTGGTGCCAGTCTCCTGGTGGTGGATGCTGGTGACAGTATAGTGCCTGCCGGCATCTTGTTTGCCAGGATGCAGAATGTGTCCCATGTCAGAATTTGTGCTTACGTTCTATAGCATATCTTATAGGTGAAATAGGCTTGATAAAATAGCTATAGCGCGTATGCACAAATCCTTCCTGCATCTGTGTACACTACCACTTTGACATAATCCCACTCCCACTGAACAGATAATTTGTGCCACCTCCCAGTCACCACAAGTGGGATACTCAGCATGAGATGTGCTGAGCTGACTGCTGTGAAGAGTGCTGTGTGCAGCCGGGTGATGGGTGTTGCAGGCTGTTGCTGTGAAATGTGCTGCAATGAGAGGATTACTATGGGTGAGGAGTTCTGTGCTATGTGAAGGGTATTGTATGAGGATTGCTATGGATGAGGGGTGATGGGTGTTGTTGACTGCTACTGTTGTATATGTGCTTCTGGGTGACAGGTGCTGTGCCAGGAGAGTAGTAGGGGGCACCATCTGAAATCTTGCCTAGGGCATTAAATTGGTTAAGGCCGGCTCTGTTAGGATTGTTTATTTTCCTGGCATGTAAGGAGTCCCTCTTATCTATCTAGCCCTTGCCAAAAACAGAGGCCAAGTTTTTATCCCAAGAAAGCACGATCAGTTCATTTGTGCATAATGAAGCATGTGACCTGTGCTTTTGCCCTTTTGAGAATTAATGTAATCATCAAATTATTAAAGTACTTTTTGTGTTACATGCTGATTGGTTCTACTGACAAAAATATGATATAAGATGTTTTAAAGGGGGAGTCAATGCTCAAAGTAAGGTCATGAACTGCCTGCCTAGCCGCAAATTCAGATGGAGACCAGTCAGCAGTACTAAAATACCCTCTTTTCTTAGCCAGTCTTTTTGAATAGCAGCCAACAACATTTATCACACAAGAAATATGAAAAATCAATTATGTAAATTTTTGCGCAGTATTATTAATTAGAGTAGATATAAAATATTTTTTTTCCTTTACATACCTGACATGTTATTTTTAACCTCCTAGAAAGTTCAAAAATCTACACATTTATTTTATTCTGACATATTAATTGAATTCAACATAAAACATTTTTGAGAATTTTTTTATTGTCCTCAATTCCAAACGTTGTTACAAATGTACTCTGAGTAATATTTCTTGTCTTAACGGCTCCAATTAAGACTACACGCCATTGGGATTTATCTGTGAAATATGTAACAAGAGAAGTAGAAATGGCATGTAGACAAAATGTATTTTCTTTGGATCAGCTGAGCTGCCATGTTTCAATCAAGAGGTCATGTTCTGCAGCTGGCAGCCTTGTGCAAATGGTAAAGACCTTGTGGAACATTCTTCCATGATACTTTCAGAAGCCTATTTATTATTATATTTAAAATGATTTAGAAAGATATATTATGAAAAATGGACAAATAGTACTCACTTTTACAGATTCAAGAATAGATAAAACGGCCTAACTCCCAGAGGCAATGGGAAGGCCTGCATCCAGGCTCCAATCACTAAATGGGCACCTGCATGTACAGCAGCACCTGCTTGGTTTACAATGGGACTTATGTGTGACTGATGCTCTTCCATACCCTTTAACATGACCCTTTCCTTTAGGTACAAAATCCTCTGTTCCTGGACTTCCCTCTTAATGCATGATTGCTGTCACCTGTGTTGATCTTCTAGTTCATTGATGAGAAGGGCAGGGGCGTAACTTGATATTCGTAGGCCCATAGCAAAACTTTGTACAGGCCCCCTATTTATCAACTGATGGTGATAAATGTATGTAAAACATATTACTTAGACAGTAAATATGGGCCCCCTACAGCTCTGGGCCCCATAGCAGTTGCACCCCCTGGACCTATGGTAGTTACGCTCTTGGAGAAGGGTGTTTCAATACAGGTAACAGCAATCATACAGTAAGAGGGAATGCCAGAAACAGTGCATTCTGTGCCTAATGGAATGGGTACTGTTGAAGGGTATGGTTTATCAGCTGTGTTCCAGGAGCCCTGCTAACACCTGCAATAAGGGGTCTAGACAGCTCCCTTCTGGTGCTGCTCGGGCCATGCTGTATCAAGAAATGGTACACCCTGCGCTGCTGCTGGACTGTGAGACTCAATCAGTGACAGCTGATTCTGCATGCTGCAGACGCCTGCATCTCGTGAGTCTGACCCACCGACTGTTGTCACGCAGCATAGCTAGAGCCCTACCAATTCACTGAGGGTTCTGGTCCATACACATATTTGTTTTACATTTTTTTTAAAGGAGGTGACTAAACTCCAACTTAACTTCGGGTGACTGGGATGAACTTACGTCAGTGGCTCATACATTATATTTCTTCAGCCTCTCACTAAACCGCTTTGGTAAATTTAAATCATAACGACCATTACTTTTTCAATAATCCATTTATATGCAATGTGTGAAGAATGGTACTTATTATTTAGTAAAGGAATCGCGAATATAAGCAATAATTGATGAGATGATGTAATATGCAATACAATGTAATTTACTGAGATATGTTGTGACGTTGGCAAAACTGTAAATACTCTATAACGAGAATATACAATTACATAATGCATATGGAAAACATATGCAGTACATATAACAAAGGATGTGTTACAGAGCAAATGATACAGCTGCATACATTACTGACAGGTTTATGGTGACACAGATAAGGACATAAGGTGCCCATACACGGTACAATTGCCTGGTGCGATGAGATGCGCGCTCCCATCACACATCTCATCGCACAGCTTAAAAAGAATGTGCTGCATATACGTTTTGTACTAGATTGCATATCATTGCATTACGTATACCTACCTAGTCCAAATTGCATACAATAATTGTACCATGTATGGGCACCTTTACACTCACCATCAAATGCTATACCTGGATGGACCATGTAAGATACAGCATGTCTACCTAAGTCCATGTGGTGAATGGAAATGTCTGCTTACAGCTTATTTAGCCCAGAATGCATAGCTAGACTAGCTACAAAAGGTTAGGAGGGTCAAAATGCATCCACTTTGAGCTTTATATGTGCTGGCCATGAGAGGGGTCACTGTTGACACAGAAATAGATTTGAACAAAAACCTATGTTGAAAGGCATGACAATATTATTTTTTAAAAGACAAATACACTCACCTAGATAAATTTCAAGCTTAAATATAAAAGTGTTAGTATGCTGCCACTGTTTGAGAATAATTGGGATCTCCCACTAGATGAGAGGTTCCCAAACACGGTCCTCAAGGCACCCCAACTGTCCAGGTTAAAGTATATCCATGGCTCAGGACAGATGTTTAATTGAATTTTAATTGATTGAGATAATAATAAAGTCACCTATGGCCAAGCATGGATATACTTAAAACCTGAACCATTGGGGTGTCTTGAGGACCGCATTTGAGAACCCCTGCACTAGATCCTAAAATGTGAATAATAGAAATAATATTTGGACCAGTGCTGTGCACAAATGCAAGTTTTAATTTTTGTAAACTACTTTTATTTATGGAGTCACAAAGATGCAACAGTTACAGAGGTGTGTCCACTACTGGAGAAAGTTAGGTTCAATTGGTATGTGGTAGGGATTAGGAGACAGTGGGCGAAATGTAATGGGAGGCGATTTTTTTTTTTTGCGTTTTTTTCCGCAAAATATGCAGTTTTCGGGCATTTCCCGAAAATCGCATATTTTATAGGGTGCGATTTTTAGTTAGACTAAAAATCGCATCCAGATGTTTTCCCATTAAAAAGTATAGAACTCGCATATTTAATGGGTTGCGATTTTTAGTAAAGGTTACTAAAAATCGCAAAAAAAATAGACCAGGTTCTGCCTGGCGATTTTATCAGAAACATGCACAGATCATTGAGATCTGTGCATGGTTCTGTTGTAAAAAAATAGTTAAAACAAAAAAAACAGCGTGCGGTCCCCCCTCCTAAGCATAACCAACCCTGGGCTCAAAAAGCCGGTGCTGGTATCATAAAATCAGAGGGACAAACAAATAGGGGTTCCCTTGATTTAATGAAACCAGCACCAGGCTCAAGGTCCAGCGCTGGTTCCCAAAATACGGGGGACAAAATGACTAGGGGTCCCCCGTATTTTAAGAACCAGCACCAGACCCAACCAGCCAGCAGGGTAATGCCACAGCCGGGGGACACTTATTATATAAGGTCCCGCGGCCAAAGCATTATCCCCGTGGCTGGTCAGCATGGGCAGGGGTCCTGGTGAAGTGGGAGCCCCCCCAATGAAGGGGTCCCCCCCCCTCCAGGACTTACCAGCCCATGCTGAAAGTCCGGGGCTGTCCCCGATGCCCCTGGGCGGTGGGCATCGGGCTGATGAAAAGTGAAAAAAAAGAATAAAAACTATTGTTTTATACTGTAGAACTATGGAACCACAAGTCCCAGCATGTGGGGCATTAAAGGGCCCGCTGGCACTTGTAGTTCTACAGTACAAAAAATAGTTAAACAAAACACACTGACACCCTGAAAAATTAAAGTTTAATTCATACATAACACACACTTGAGCCCGTAGGTCGGTCCCTGGATCCTGGGTCCGGGGCTCCAGGGCTGAAGAGTCCGGTTCCAGGGCCTTGGTCCTGGTTCCGGGGGTGATCCGGGGCTACAGGGCTGAAGAGTCCGGTTCCGGGGCCTTGGTCCTGGTTCCGGGGCTGGTCCGGGGTCCGGGGCTCCAGGGCTGATGTCTCCGGGGTCCAGGATCCCAAGTAATCCAAAAGGGGTACCTAAGGATGCAAATCCTACTCACCTGGTCCCCGGCGACGACCCCGGCATCTTCTCCGGCAGACGCGCTGCTCCCGGCTGGAACCCGCTCACGGACTGGAGAGGCGCAGAGATGTTTCATCTTCTGCGCCTTTCCTCCGGATGATTCTATTGGCCGCCTAGCGGCCAATCAGGAGCCGAGAAAGTCAGTATGTGTGTGTTATGTATGTATTAAACTTTTATTTTTCAGGGTGTCAGTGTGTTTTATTTAACTATTTTTTGTACTGTAGAACTACAAGTGCCAGCGGGGTAGGTAAGTATCAGTATGTGTGTGTTATGTATGTATTAAACTTTTATTTTTCAGGGTGTCAGTGTGTTTTATTTAACTATTTTTTGTACTGTAGAACTACAAGTGCCAGCGGGCCCTTTAATGCCCCGCATGCTGGGACTTGTGGTTCTCCAAGTCCCAGCATGCAGGGTAGGCTTGCTGGGACTCATAGATCTACAGTATAAAACAATAGTTTTTATTCTTTTTTGTACACTTTTCATCAGCCCCGGACTTTCAGCATGGGCTGGTAAGTCCTGGAGGGGGGGGGGGGGCTTCATTGGGGGGGGTCCCCACTTCCCCAGGACCCCTGCCCATGCTGACCAGCCACGGGGATAATGCTTTGACCGCGGGACCTTATATAATAAGTGTCCCCCGGCTGTGGCATTACCCTGCTGGCTGGTTGGGTCTGGTGCTGGTTCTTAAAATACGGGGACCCCTAGTTATTTTGTCCCCGTATTTTGGGAACCAGCGCTGGACCTTGAGCCTGGTGCTGGTTTCATTAAATCAAGGGAACCCCTATTTGTTTGTCCCTCTGATTTTATGATACCAGCACCGGCTTTTTGAGCCCGGGGCTGGTTATGCTTAGGAGGGGGGACTGCACGCCGTTTTTTTCTTTTTCTTTTTTTTTTCCAACACAACGCACAGTACTGAAAATGTGCCGATTTTCATGACTGAAAATCGCACATTTTCAGGACTTAAAAATCGCCCGAAATCGCACCATATCGCACTTTTTTGCCGCAAATTCGCATCTCATTACATATGCGAATTCGCTGCAAAAAACACGATTTTTAAAGGTGCGATTTGGTGCGATTTGGTGCGATTTTTTTCTTACGAAAAAAATCGCACCCTATTACATTTCGCCCAGTGTTTCTGTGTAGCTTGCAAGCTACACAGCTGCCTGCAGCTTCAGACATTTTAATAATGTTAGCAGGAGGCAGTGCTGCCCAGTGTTGGCTGTTTTGTCACAGAAAAAAATATAAGAATACAAAGAAGATATTTACAACACAGAATATGTGTTATAAATATATTCTTTGTACTATTTTAATTTTTATGATATGGGAGCCCTGACTGCATATCCCAGGTTTGGGCTGCAGTACACTAGCAACAGCCACTACTGGTACCAACCAATCATCTCCTCTCTGCCATGTTACAGAATGCAAAAAAGAGCTGAGTTGTAGGTATTTTATTTCTCTTCAATTACTTTCTTTTTAAGGCTTAGTACATCTCCTTAAATACAAAAGTAAATAGCATGCTGACATAACTTGCATTCATCCTGTGCAGTACAATAAAAAATAGACACAAATACAAAATAAAAATATAAATTCAGTAAAAACATTTTTGCCTTTACCTTCAAATAGGAAAACTATCAGATGGGAATCGCCTTTCCGATTGTGGTACGAATGCAAATATCAATTGAGTAATGTGAATAAATGGCTGCATTTTAAAATAATATAGCAGCCACATGAAATAATAAATATACTATTAATGTGAAATGTCCAAACATAATCAGCCAATCAAAAGCGGCGGACAATCATCATTATCATCTTACTGGGTTTTTTCTTTTAATTCATTAATTTATTGTCATTACAACATTAAAAAAATGCATTAGTGAATTTACATGGAAATATACTCACAACTCGCACAACATTGTTATAAATTCAAACTTAAAATAACAGAGAGAAAGAAGCTACTCCACAACGTGCTTGTATGGCATTCAAAGCACCTGCAAAGTTTCTTAGAAGGCAACAGGAAAAGTGTGAATAGCATGGCTGACTAGGGTCGGAAACAATCATGTCAACCTTAGCTTTATCCCTCCTAGCAAAAGTGTAATCTATCTAGGCAGAGATTGGCCAATCATATCCTCTGCAGTCTTCACCACCCTATTAAGCAGCCACAATCTGAACACTTGGAATTCCCATACCATACCATGAAAGCATAGACTCAAAGTCTCTCTATCACACAGCAACAAAAATTCACAAGTGTTGGCTTCGGTATCCCTACTGCTCGAAGTCTCCCTAGGAAGTATAAGCGTTGCCAAGCCTTACCAACTGCAACTGAGATATGAGAGGAACCTGAATCCCTAAAAACTTTATGCTGCTGACCTCTCTTCCTCCTCACCATTTAAAAAACAGTGGTCCAATGGTGCATCTCTAAAATCTATTACCACCTCTTTAGTCTTTTTACTATTCAAGAATAAATGATTATTCTCTCCCCACTTAACAAGTCGCTGCACCTCTGCACTGTAGCTATCATCCTCTCCATTACTAATTAAACCCACTAGCGTGGTATCGTCTGCAAATTTTATGATTGGACTCGTAAGATTGGACTCCAAACTCCAAAAAGCAATCAACAATAAATATAAAAAGGACTCAAAACACATCCTTGTTGCACAACTATAATTAAAACAAGTTCACATGAGAAGATAGAGCCCATCCTAACTGACTTTGGATGATCGGATAAAAAGTCCAACAGCCAATTTCACAAGAGAATATTGTAACAGATCTTACAAAGATGTGACAATGTTGAAAGCAAAGCTATTGTTCACAAACAATAATATTATATAGGAATCTCTGTTCTCTAAATGACAAAAAAACTCTATGAAGAGCGGTAAGGACAGCCTTATATGCATACTGGTGATGATAAAAACCCATTGAAATGTCAAGTTGATCCAAAACCACTCTCTCTCAAACTACTTCAAGATTAATGATGTGAAAGTGATTGGGCGGAAATTATTTAAACTAGTTACTACTGTGGATTTAGGGATAGGAACAATCATAGTAACTTTGAACATTGTGGAACGACACAATAAATTATTGATTAATTAAAAAATCCTAGTAAAAATATCTGTTAATTAGTTAGCATAAAATTCTGTCTGAAATACAACTCAGACAAGGGGCTTTCCTAACATTAGTTTCCGTAGGCGGAGCCTAACTTTTGACTCAGCTAATTCCAAAGGGCTATCTGATGTGGGATCACAGATTTTAACTACAGGGATGGATCACAGATTTTAACTACAGGGACCAAGCCTGGCATAACATTTTTTAAACTTATTTATAGGAGGGCCATTAATCTTATAAGGACCATTGTTATAACTTCTGTAAGCAGTTATTTGCTTGGTCCCTTGCCACATTGACATCACATCACCAGATTCCCTAAAACAACTTTTTCCGAATTGGCCTCCATAGCTCTTCGAATGCCCCTCTTCAGGTTTAAAATAGGAATCTTTTGCAATAGGAGTAAAGCGTCACAACTGATGCTTCACCTGAAATATACATGAAGAAAATATTTTGACACTTAGGAGAGCTACTTCGACACCCTATCGCCAACATTAATAAATCTAATTGGAGATTGTTTCAAAAACTCATTATGATACGAGACTCGGGTATGTGCACAGGACCCCCCAATCTCATAGAATACTGTTTACTTTGGAACTCCACTCTTCCAGGTGTGACAGTGCATGAAGTCGAGGTAATAAATGGCCTGGACCCAGGCCCCTCTTGTGACTCTCATTATATATAATCTCATTATATATATATAATATATATATATTATATATAACCGGTACTTGTGTAGTTTCACGGCGCCAGCGTGCTACTTCCGGGTTCTACGCTCGCCACAAACTATCTAAAATAAACTAACTTAACTCCATGCCAACATGGATAGTTTATACCCCCACTATCCATGTTGGCATGGAGTTGATTTTAGATAGCGTGGCGAGCGTAGCGAGCCACCGAGCCCGCAGCGTGGGCGAGCGAAGCGTGCCCCGCAAGGGGACTCAGACGCACGGCGCCATGTTGGCGCAGTGACTAAACAAGTACCATATAATCTTTCTATTTTATTTTCTTTCCTGTATGTTCATTGACTTCTTGAATGGAATGCTATTGCACGGTGAAAATGTCATGTATATTATTATTTTTTTGCCGTTGATAAACAACTTGTTTTAAGTGAACTGTGTCTTTACTTCTGTACACACTGTACTTTTATTACAGGTTGCGTATCCCTTATCCGAATATCCATTATCCGAATTATTCAGAAAATCCTACATTCCAGAAAGTGAATTTTTTTTTTTGCTAAAAACTTACTGGAGACATTTGTAACAGCACTACTGAGGACATGATATGTAACAGCACTACTGAGGACATAATATGTAACTGGCACTACTGAGGACATGATATGTAACTGGCACTACTGGGCACATCTCAGTGTCGGAACTTACGAGTGGTTGGCCCAGGTGCAAAACTACATTTTTGGGCCCTCCTCTTCCACTCCAAACCAAGTTCACAATATGCCACATAGAAGTGGGTGGCAGAAGTGGGCCCCTTAGTCTACCGGGGCCCTGGTGCAATGCACCTGCTGCACCAATGGTAGTTCCGCCTCTGGCACATCTGTACCTGGCAGTACTGGGTACATGATATGTAACTGGCACTACTGGGGGCATGATATGTAACTGGCACTAATTACGCAATCAGTGTTTATTATGATAAAACAACTTACATACATTGTAGTATAAACATTTTCATTTTCATTTTCATTTGGACTACATAGAGTGCTTAAAAATATCAGAGTTAAGTAGCATACAGTCCATATTTTAGTCGTTGGCAATTGTCTGTATTAAGATTTTTAAACTGAAAAAGTAACACACTCTAGTGTAAATAAAAAACACATTAAACAGGAAAATAATATAGTAATAGAAAGGGGTGGGGAGAGAGAAGGAGGGATGATGGGGAGGCGGGGGTAGCGGGGAGAGGCAGATCTCTGCCAGCGTCGTTCATGGTTGTAGGGCAAGTGTCAATGGAGGGGTACCAGCATATGATGCATATTCATGGCTTTCTTTAAAGTTGAGCCAGGGAGACCAGGTGGTAGTAAAGGTATTAGAGGGGAGTCTGGAGGAAGAGGAGGATGTGAGATCTTCCATAAGCATATATCGGTCTATCCTAAGGAACCATTGAGAGATTGGGGGCCGTGTTTGGGTTCTCCAAAAACAGGGGATAGTTGCTCTTGCTGCGTTCATTAAATGTCGGAGGAGAGATTTTTTAAACACTGATATGGGGATCTCCATATAGTTGAGCAACCAAAACTCGGGGGTGTGTGGTAAAGGGGTACCAGTAATTTGTATAGATAGCCTCCTGATTGTCGTCCAATAATCAGTTAGTTTGGGGCATTGCCACCAGATGTGTAGTGGGGAGCCTTGAGCTTGTTGGCATCTCCAACATGTGTCGGGGATGGTAGGGAACAGCCGGTGGACTTGCACCGGACATCTGTACCACCTTGAGAGGATCTTGTATTGGGTCTCGAGGATCTGGGTCGAGGACGAGCTGGCAAATGTATATTGGAATATAGTGGGCCACTGGTCATCTGGTATGGCGGTCGCTAACTCCAACTGCTATGCTTTAACAAAGGGGGGGTAATTCAGGCAACAGGGCTTCTGTGCATATTTGGTAAATTACAGATACCAGGTGTTTAGGTGGAGCGTCATCTAAGCATATTTGTTCGAATCTGGTTGGAATCCCTCTGGGTGGAGAGGTATGTGAAGGTTGGATGTAGTGTCGGCATTGTAGGAACGCCCAGAACGAACTTGTAGGGATGGAGTACTTCAGTTGAAGGTCGGAGAAGGGACGAAGGCCGGAGTTTGATAATAAATGGGCGACGCGGGAGATTCCAGCTACGGGCCAGGTCGTCAGGGATGGGGCTGCGAGGCCGGCTGGGAAGTCTGGATTTCCGAAGAGGGGTGCGGGAAGGGATAGTCCAGGACTAAAAAGTGAGTGAGGTTTAAGTTTATGCCAGCATTTCAGAGTGGGGCTCAATGTAGGGTGTGGTGTTCGGGGCATGGTGGTGGTCCAGGGAAGTATATGCACTGGTAGTCCAGTTGTATAGTTTAAGATGTGGATCCATTGTTTAGTGGAGGGGGTTCTGGACATCTCCACTACTCTCGCTCCACGTACTGCATAATAGTAGTGTAAGAACTGAGGGAGTTGCAGTCCTCCTCTTGCTCTGCTATTGACTAAAGTCGCTTGGGAGAGACGAGCTTTGCTGGTTCCCCAGATAAATTTCCCTATTAGGCTCTGCAAAGATTTGAAGTATGAGGTAGGAATTGAAATCGGTAGGGTCTGGAGAAGGTATAGCACTTTAGGAAGAATATTCATTTTTACTGTATTAATCCTGCCAAACCAGGAGAGTCTCAGGGGGGACCATCTCTGGAGGTCCGCTTTTAGTTTAGTCATAAGTGGGAGAAAGTTAAGTTTGAAGAGGTCATTAAGGTTGGGAGATAGTAAGACTCCCAGATATTTAATATGGGAGGGATGCCAGACAAATTGGTAAGCACCCCTAAGACCCTCCACACTGCTGGCAGGAGTAGAAATGTTAAGGGCAATTGATTTGGAGTAGTTTATTTTGAAGTTAGATAACAGGCTAAACCTTTGAAATTCCTTCATTAGAGCGGGTAGGGTAGTCACAGGCTCCGTCAGTGTGGCGAGGAGGTCATCGGCAAATAATGCCAATTTGTATTCGCGGTCACCTACCTGTACTCCTTTTATGTCTCTATTGGCCCGGATTGCCCGTGCTAGGGCTTCCATACATAAAACAAAAATGGCTGGTGAGAGGGGGCAACCTTGGCGTGTGCCATTGCTTATCACAAAGGGGGAGGAGAGGGCTCCATTAATTCGAACCCTTGCGGAGGGAGAACGGTATAGGGCCAGTATACGGTGCAGGCAATAAGATCCTAATCCCAAACTGCGGAGAAGACCCTCCATAAAGCACCAATCAACCCTATCGAAGGCCTTCTCCGTGTCCGTGGAAAGGAAGAAAGCATGTTGCTTCCCCCTTTTGATGTGGTGGATGAGATCTATAAGTTTACAGGTATTGTCTTTTGCCTCCCGACCTTTCACGAAGCCTACCTGGTCATCGTGTATCAGGTCAGGGAGCAAGGATCCTAACCGGTTGGATAATAATTTAGCATATAGCTTCACATCATTGTTCAGGAGGGAGATTGGCCTGTAACTAGCACACTGTGTGGGGTCTTTTCCTTCTTTAGGAATTATCGTGATGTGGGCCTCAAGTGATTGGGGGGAAAAGCCTACAGTGTCTGATACTGTGTTACAGGCCCTCAGAAAGAGGGGGAGCAGGGTTTTATTATAAGCTTTATAATAGCACACAGGGAAGCCGTCCGGGCCTGGGCTATTTCCGGACGGGGTACCTGAAAGTGCTCCTTCTAATTCTTCCAGTGAAAATGGGAGTTCAAGTGACTCCAGGTCCTCCTCCCCAAGCCTCGGGAAGTCAATAGAGGACAAATAGTCCCCCACTGTCTCCCGGAGGGCAGGAAGCAAGCCCAAAGAGTGGTCACTCCGCAAGTTATAAAGGTTGGTATAGAATTCCTGGAAGGCTGCAGCAATCTGAGGAAAGGTAGAGGCCGTATTCCCCTTTGCATCACGTATAGAGTGTACGTACGTTTGTGCTCTTTGTGCGCGGAGCGCCCTAGCTAACATAGAGCCTGGTTTATTTCCCCACAAATAGTACTTGTGCCTACATTTGTTCATGTCCTTTTTGATTTTATTTTGGAGGAATTTTTTAAAATCTAGTCTGGCTGCTGTGAGGTCTATTAGGATGTTCTGATCTAGTGAAGATTTGTGGGCTAACTCTAGTGATTGGATGCGAGTAAGCAGATGTTGTGCCAGCCGTTCTTTTTTCATTTGTGATCCTAGTTGGATACACTTTCCCCTAAGGACACATTTATGTGCCTCCCATAATGTCATAGCTGAGACATCAGGCGTGTCGTTGATGGAGATATAGTCATTGATGGCGTTTTGTAAGTCCTGTTTAAATCGGGGGTCATGTAATAGAAGTTCGTTGAGCCTCCACGACCATGTCTTTGGACGCGAGTTAGGGGGGCTTATAGAGGCAAATACTGGAGCGTGATCGGACCATGTGATAGAGCAGGGGTCGGGAACCAATGGCTCGCGAGCCAGGTGTGGCTCTTTTGATGATTGCATATGGCTCGCAGATAAAACAAAATATTCTCGAGGGGCGTGACCTGACTCGGGAAGCAGCAGGACGTGTATTTGCTGAGCTCCTGCTGCTGATCCCCCTTAACGGCTATAACAACGAATTCTGGAGGCACCCCCACTCCAAACTACCCTGCCCTTACACCCCACTAACCTGAGCTGTGTGCTGCGGAGCCGGGAGGCCGCTCGGAGGCCTCTGCAGGTTGCGGCCTAGCTCATACCCTGAAGCCGCGGCCTAAATTTGTGACCGACCAAACGCCGGGCGCCATCTTGGAGGCTGCGGCCCCACTAACCCCGCCAGCCTTGCACCGGGACCTGACGCCGCAGAGGAGAACCGGGGGACACAGAATACTCCTACCCGCTCTTGCCTCCTCACACCAGACTGACAGACGCTGCGCTGCTCCCGGAGACGGAGCTGAGACGCAGCAAACCACAGACCGGACGCCATCTTGGGAGTTGCACCCCCACACACCCAGGCAGCCCCGCACAGTACCCTCAGCCCGACACCGCCGGGAAGGTAAGCGGGAAACCCACACCATACCCGCCCGACTCCACCCACCCCCACCCCATATGCCACCTTTAAACGCCGGATCCAGCAATAAAATAAAACGTTTGGAGGCGTTTTATACTGACATTTAGTTGAATTCACTTTTAAAATATATTATATGGCTCTCACTGAAATAAATTTCCAAATATTTTGCTTTCATGGCTCTCTTAGTCAAAAAGGTTCCTGACCCCTGTGATAGAGCCTAGGGAGCTATGAGGGAAGCATTCCAAAAATCTGTGGTCTACCAGAAAATAATCTATACGGGTGTATATCTCGTGTGGGGGGGAAAAGAAGGTATAGTCTTTGTCGGTGGGGTGGTGGGTCCTCCAAAGGTCTATAAGTTGGTGTTCATGGAGTATTTGTCGGATCTTTCTATGGTCTCTTGACATAGGGCGTGAGGACCCAGAAGAGGAGTCTAGGGAGGGGTCTAGAGACCAGTTGAGGTCTCCTCCAAGCACCAAAACACCCTCTCTCAAAGGTTCCATCAGACGGAGGGCTCTATTCAAAAATTGTCTCTGTTTACAGTTAGGGGAGTAAATATTAACAAAGGTATATTTTTGATTATAAATCTTACATGTCAAGACCTGGCACCTTCCATCTATCAATGAATGATGAGAGAGCTCTGTGACAGGTAGTTTGCGGGACAAAAGGATTGCTACACCAAGGGATTTACTCAGGGGGTTGTTACTACAAAACACATGTGGGAAATAATAGTTGCCTAGCTTAGGAGACTTTAACTGTTTAAAATGCGTCTCTTGCACAAAAGCCACATCTACTTTGTCTAAACGTAGTTCACGTAACAGTGTGGACCGTTTTTCAGGTATGTTCAGACCCTTGACATTGAATGAACATATTTTAATGTCTTCTGAAGTCATGGGGGCCATAAGTATTGTGGAATTGTGAAGGAGGCATCCCGGTTATGACGCTGGTTGGGCAGAGAGGGAGAAGGAAAGAAGAAAGGGAAAAAAGGAATGGGTATGTTAATAGTCATAAGAACACGTTTCAAAGAAAATAAGAAAACAAACTGTCCGCTGTTGGGTGGCATGGGAACATACCATGTACCCATGCCCCAAGTCGAAGTGCGGAACGACCCAACTGGGGTCAGGTGGCGTGGGCCACCTCCGGAAAGTTATAATAAGTATAACAACGTAGCATAGGCAACATATAAGAACAACTAATCAGATATTACTGTAAATAATGGAAATGCAATTCTGTCTCTCAATATAAGAAGGGTCAATTGCCTTGGGAAACTTGAAGTAAGAATAGTTTGACAAACTTGTAGTGCTGTGAGGTCTGTAGGAGACTGATTGTCCAGTATGGTAAAGTCTGGACTGGAATCCAGACAGTCTCCTGCCCTCGTGGCAGTGTCGAATGAACGCTTACTAAAGTCACTACGTCACCTCAAGTGTCAGTGAGTAGCCTTCCAGCTCTCTGTGAGGGAGCAGCATCTTTTCAACGTTGAACAGGGGTCCACTGTGGTCTTGAGGCCTGTAACGGTGTAGGATCAAAGCGAGAGTTCAGCTGGGACCAATCTGTGAGTGTTGGTATCGGGATGTCAAGTGTTGAGCAAAATTTGTCTAAATCTTCAGGTGTCTGCAGGGTTGCTTGGCGGCCTTCGTGAGAGGCTTGGACACTCAATGCAAATCCCCATCTAAATCTGATGTTTCTTTGCTTGAGTAAATCTGTAAGTGGGGCAAGCAGACGTCGTTGTTGAAGGGTGTTCCAGGAGAGGTCTGGGAATATCTGAATCTTGGAGCCGTTGAATTCGATACCCTCTAGTTTGCGAGCTTTGTTAAGAATCTCTTCCTTCTCGTGGTGGTAATGTAGGCGACAGATAATGTCCCTGGGTGCCTCCGATCTTAGTCCTTTGGGGCGGAGTGCCCTATGTGCCCTGTCGAAGAGGATAGTCTTGTCTGAGGGGGCTGCAGTGATCTCATTGAAGACTTTAGTGAGGGCATCGGTTATGCCCGAGCCCTGTACATCTTCGGGCATTCCTCGTATACGTAAGTTATTACGTCGCCCCCTGTTGTCCAGGTCATCTAGCCTACGTTGCATCGCCCTCAACTGTGCATGGATGGAGACCACTTCTTGTAGTTTGGTCTGTGCAGAGTCTATGGCTCCCATGTGGTCTTCTATATCTGACACCCGATGTGTAATCTGGGCTATGTCTGCTTGGAGAGTGGCGATCTCAGCCTTGACCGTAGCCCCTATTTTCTTCTCCAGAGTAATGAAGTCTTGTTTGGTGGGGAGGTCATTCTTGGTGGGAAGGGACCGTAAATGAGCCAGAACATCTGCCATTGTGACTTCTCCTGTCATATCGGGATTTGAGGGTGCTGAGAGGGCCATGGTGTCGGAATTGTCTGGGGCCGGAGATGGAGGTATAGAGGAGTGGGAATCCTCTCCTTGGCCCTTATTCTGGTTGGTGCGGCCAGAGCCGCACACGGGGCTCCGGCCGCACAAACCAATCCCCGCCCACCCTACGGATCGCCACGGCCGTCCGTACACGGACGGCTGGCGATCCGCATAAAAATGGTGGAGGCGTAAGCCTCCACCATGGTGGGAGCTGCCCCCTGCATTCGATGGTCGTCGACCATCGAAGGCAGGTCCGCACGCCCCGGCAGCTCCCGCAAGCTGAGACCACACGGACAATCGTCCGTGTGGTAGCTTGTATGGGGGCTGAAAGCTGACATCCGGCGACGTCAGCTTTCCGCCCCCATGAGTTGCGTCATGCCCTCATTACCATGCATACGCCCCGCGTTTGCATGGGAACGCCCATGAAACGCGGGGCGTACACATAGGGAAATGAGGGCATGAAGCCTCTCACGCCCCTATACGCCCCCTTTGCGGCGGACGAAATACGTCTGCGGCGAAGGGGGCTGCACATGCGCAGATTGACCTCTGCGCATGTGCAGAGTAAAAACATCGGCGGTACGGCCGCACGCGGGCCGTACCGCACGAAGCAGAATAAGGGCCCTTGTGTGGTTTGGTCAGAAGCGAGATATCGGTATAGGCTCGGTTGGGATGTTGCGTCACTGTTTTTTTTGGCACTCGGGGTTTGCCCCGCTCTCCTGGTCCTTCCCATATGAAGATTAAGAAAACATAAATGTCACGTGTCTAAGTCAGGGGAGATTGTTGGAGACAATAATTATCAGTGATTTTGCCTATGTTGTATAAAGAGATGACTTTTCAGGTGGTGGCTGTATCGCCCCTTTCCCCATATTACATGGGTGAGGTGGTTCATGGCCGTCAGGGGGCGGGCCACCTGGGGGGTGGGTCACATGTGGCTGATTGGATCTTTTTGGAGTTGTTGAGATCTGTTTACAGCAATTTTGTGCAGACCATGGGTGTCGGTAAGTCTGGCGTGCACTAGAGGGCAGTCTAGGATAGCAAATAGAAATTTTCTGTGAACCAGCCCTTAGGGGTTAATGCAGATTCTGTAGGGTGATTTTAGAAGCAGACTTGTATCCTGAGTCTTGGGGAGATTCCATCAAATGTATTTCCCTGTAGGTGTCAGGCCAGCATTCTAGCAAGGCATGTTTTACATGTTAATAGGGATCCCCCTGGTGTGCTGGCCAAACAAGTGTGTAGATTTTCCTCTTCTGCAGGGGCAAACTGCGCTTAGTGGGGTGGCACAGTGTATTTCTACAGGAGTGGCTGTGCAGGGTATTTAGTTTGAGGAATATCTTGTATTTTACCAGGCTGCAGCGTTTGTATTGGGGAGAGAAAGGAAGGGGAAGAATTCCCCACCAAGAAAATGGCCGCCGCTACTGCAAGGGGGGGCTGGGGCGGCTATGGAGGCTCCGCGTCTTGAGAATGTGTGTGCGGTGTCCGTGTCCCAGAGCCCCCACCTTTGATGTGTGTGCGCCGGGGGCAGACAGGGGGTCAGCGCGCGTTTACCTCGAGGCTCACGTCACGGAGCTTCAGTCTCTGCAGGGGGCTATGACTCGGCTCTCGTCTCCGGGCACGCTGCACCCCGCCTGGCGTGCTTGTGGAGATTCCTCCGGCGGCAGGGATCAGCGCCTTGTAAGGTGGGTGCTGCTGGGGTCTGGTTTCAGGCAGTGACCGTTCCCGGCGGCCGCAGCAGCGGCCTCGGTCTGCCGGGCGGTCGATCAACTCGAGGCCCCGGCTTCAATGGCGTGGGAAGGCCGCAACCCGCGGGAGCACTTAAAAGTACTCCCCGGCTCCGCGGTTCTTCCCCACCGGCAGCAGGGCACAGGGGAGAGGCAACGGACGTCTCGTCTTGTCAGGGGTGGAGGTAGGGTAGGAGTAAAGGGGGTATTTTAAGGAAAGGTTTGGGAGCTTCTCTGGGATGCGGCTGCTCGCACGTCCCGTCAGGCCACGCCCCAACTGGCACTAATTAACTGCAAGACAATGATAGCTTGGCATTCAAATTCAGTATCTGATAGTACACAAATTTTGTTTCATGTTTTGAAACCTTGTTTTTTAAACAAATAAAATATATTTGTGTGTATTTCGTGTGGTTGATGTGTTTATACAGAATAAATGCAAGATACAGTACTTCAAAATACAGAATTGAAATATTAAAATATTCCAAAATACGTAATAATCCATTATCCAAAATTCTCCTGGTCCCGAGCATTTTGGATAAGGGATACTCAACCTGTATATTGATCTGTAATGTTTCAATAAGAAACTTGATTGAACTATACATGAAGATTCCTTTACTGTATATCCATTGTTACTTTGTTATAGAGAATATGTTAAAACTGATTTAAAATAAACCAAGAGGCACCAATCCTCATGAATGCATTAACGATTTTCCTTAATTTATAAAAAAAAAATGGAATGGAATAAAATATTTCTGTTTAAAAATATGGTACTCTTTACCTAGATGGGCGCCAGCGATTGAAATCGCGGGCGTCGGGGGTAAAAATCGCGGTCATCGCGGGCATCGCGGGTAAATCGGGATGCCCGCGATGCCCGCGATGACCGCGATTTTCCCATAGGGAACAATGTTAAAAAGGCTGATTGACCGCGATTTTACTGTTAAATGCCTCAATGAACCCGATTTGGCAATAGGAATCAATGTTAAATGGGCCACAGAGCCCAAATAGGCACAATTAACCCTTAAATGTCCCCCCCAATTTTTAACGCCACCCCACGATCCACGCCAACCCGAAGCGTGGCGAGCGCAGCGAGCCCGCGAGGGGCGGCGGTACGCGTCCTCCGACCTTTTCATGCCCTACTATCCACTAGGGCGTGGAGTGAGAATAGAATAGTGTGTCGAGCGCAGCGAGCCACCGAGCCCGAAGCGTGGCGAGCGCAGCGAGCCCCGCGAGGGGACGCGGATACCTTCACAGGTAGACGCGTCCCCTCGCGGGCTTCACAGGTAGACGCGTCGCCACGGACACCTGTGAAGCCCGCGAGGGTACGCGTCTACCTGTGAAGGTATCCGCGTCCCCTCGCGGGGCTCGCTGCGCTCGCCACGCTTCGGGCTCGGTGGCTCGCTGCGCTCGCCACACTATTCTATTCTCACTCCACGCCCTAGTGGATAGTAGGGCATGAAAAGGTCGGAGGACGCGTACCGCCGCCCCTCGCGGGCTCGCTGCGCTCGCCACGCTTCGGGTTGGCGTGGATCGTGGGGTGGCGTTAAAAATTTGGGGGGACATTTAAGGGTTAATTGTGCTTATTTGGGCTCTGTGGCCCATTTAACATTGATTCCTATGGGCAAATCGGGTCCATTGAGGCATTTAACAGTAAAATCGTGTCCATCGGGCCTTTTAACATTGATTCCTATGGCAAATCGGGAGCATCGCGTCGCGGGCATCGCGGGTACATTTATGGCCGGCCGCGACGCGACCGACACGATTTCCATGTTTAACATGGGTTTCAATGGGAAATCGCGGGCGCCCAACTAAGTAAAGAGTACCAAAAATATTTTGATAACTTGTATAAAAATGGATGGAAAGTGTTAACATATGTTCATTTTCAGGTAGCCCGGCTTATTTTTCTTTGAGCGTAGAACGTAGTTCAGTGTCATCCGTAATAGTGCGAATCTGCAGGATCTGCCAATTTGTAACAACCAAGTGAAACTGGATAACTCTGTGCTCCGCAGGGAAACCGTAATGGTTGCAAAAAATGTTATTTACATTTAAAAGCTTCAGAAAATAATAAAGTCCCCAATGAGACATTTGTGAGTATAATTTGCTATCCAGTTCAAACCTAATTAGCATGATGATCATGTGCTGGAAACCTACAAAACATTTTTGACATTTCCAGAAAAGAAAAATGTTACAGCTGCAGAGCATGGGAAGATGATCACACGAAGCGGATCATTACATTGCTGCACCACTAACAAAATCAAGTCTGACTGTTCCTTGCCGAGCAAAATAACGCACTCCTCATAAAGTGTCTGTAATAGGATTTGGTACATGAAAGTACATTGAGGCAACTTGTGACTCTCACTGTACAACTCAAAGCCAATGACACCTGCTGAGAATTGCAGTTTACAACAGATGGAAAGCGGCAAACGTTTAATCGATGAGATGATCTGGTTTATCCTGAGATTATACTGTATGTGACAAGCTATATTACTCCAGTGTTCATTGTGTGTCCCCCTTTTTCCATCATTTAGGACTAACCCGCCTATTAGGCTGGCAGGACTCAAGCATTCTAATTGTAACCTTGCGTTCCAGTTCCACTGCTCCCACTCCCAGTCCTCCCTTGTTATCTCAGTCATTGAAGAAGGGAATGAGATGTAGGGCAGTCGAGAGCCCGACTGGACCCACACACCTTTCAGGGGGTGTGGCCTAATTGTGAAAGGTGTGGTTATGTGCTGAGCTGAGAAGAGCTGCTATTGCTGCTGCTGACAGGTAACGGGAGCCCCACTGGGCCCCGCTCAGGTCCAGTTAATTAGTACCACCACCCCCCCTCTCTAGGCGCTGTTGATTAGATGTATCAGTAATTAGATGTGCTTTGTCGTGGAGATAATATATTACCAGTGTGTTTTGTAGCAGCAAGAGTAAGAGGTGCTGGGAGATAGGATATTGCCTAACATCCTACTCATGCTGTAATTAATGCCTGTGGGAGTTCTTCAGACCTGATCGATTCTCTGCTCATTTTGTGCGATCAGGTATACACCGTCCAGCCAGAGTTAAATCCTGCCCTGTGGAAGGTTGTGATAAGCCAGCAATATTTTTGAAACCCTACAATTAGATGCAAATCCATTAGCAATCACTCACCATCTAATGATATTACCACTATGTGCAGTCTTTGTGTAGCCCAGGACTTATTAACCGGCAGACGCAACACTTGTAGCAATTTGTTACTGCAGTTAACCACAACCTATTGATTTATGCGACACTGCTTCCAACTATCAGCACTTTCAATGATATGGCTGATACCACGAATTTTGCTAGTGCCTCTGCACTGTAAATGCCGACGGTATCGGCTTCATATTTAACAAACAGGGATATCCCTATAAAGCAGTAGTCAATGTATGCAATCATAAATGGGCTGCAGAACCTGGGTGCAATCCACACCAAACTCCAATTTTGATACACCTCTCTCCTCAGTAATTGTTAAATACTATAAGAAGGAGTAATATATGTAATAGTGTAAAAAGATATATCCAATACGGGTAGTTGCTCTCAGAACTCGCACGTGCCTTTTAATCACACTGTTTTCACTTGTGTCTATGTTCTATGTTGTGTGTCATATTTCGCTCTTTTTAAATAAATACAACCAATAAAAGGTATATTTTATGACTCTTTTTCTTATAAATTGTGCACCACCATAAGACAGATCTTTTTCTCTTCTCCAATAAAGTCTTCTCAATGTTGTCCATGGTAGCACACCCCTAGAGATATATGAATAGATATTGACTAAAACAACAGGGGTCCTATTCTAATTGACCACATTACTTACCTTCCTTCTTGTGCAACAGATCTCCAAACCCCTATCCACTAGCCCAGGACTTACTCAGGGGCTGTGATAGAAACAGGTTGTTCGGGAGTGGAGCTGACGTCACAAGACTTCCCTTTAAACACCTACTGTATTCATGCCTGCATTTTCCCTGACATTTTCAGAAAATGGGAGGTTTCCACCCACAAATGCCGGCTTTCTGTCAATCAACTTGAGAATGGCAAGCGATAAAAAAAAGAGCAGGAGCCATACATATTCGCAGTTTATCTATCATCAACCGGCCTGGGAATTTGCAGCCGTGATATCAGGTCTGAATAACCCCCTGTATTTGGAGGCTCATTTTGACATCACAAGTTCCCAAAATACTTGAAAAAAATAATTAGGGTTTACCCAAATCAATTACCCATAATTAATGACACTTATTGTTATTTACTAATGATAAGCCAAGGTACTCTAATATTGCTTCAGAAATTAGAGAAAGCAATAGCGCATTTGTAGAAAACATCAATACTGGAGACACATGAAGAGGTTAAACAAAACAGTGCTATGAAGGACCCAATTAAGAATCCATTTAAAGCTACATAGCAACAGTGTTTTCTCATGTGTTAAGGGCTGCCAGGAACTGAACAGGGCAGAGCCAGATTAAGGGTGGGCCCAGGAGGTCAGTACCCCTGGGCCCCCCTGTCTTAACCATTTGAGTGCCAACATTGCTGTAAGACGTTTGCAAAATATCTTCTAAAAATGCCAGGGTATAAGGAATATGAATCACTTTAGCTATTGCCGGTAAATGATCTGAAGTCAGACATTATCTTGATCTTGATCATGATCTTAAGTGGAAATTATTATATCTCTCACAGCAACGTTGGCACTCAATGGGTTAAGGGGCCCCATGTCTGCAGTTGCTGTCACCTATCTTCAGCCTCCGCCATTAACAGCAGTGGAGTAGAGGCTGGAGACCGGAAGCAAGGAGGCGGAAGGTGCCGCAAAGCCTCATTGCCGACAGCACAGCCATCTCGAAGTCCCCCCCCCCTTTCCCCCCAGATGTATCTTCACTCTTCCCTGCTTTGTGAGGCCAAGACCATGTGTTATAAATTATAAATAGGTGAATCAGTAATTAATACACCTCTGCTTTAGCAAAAGATTCACATGCACTGTTAGGGTTTCCTGCCCTAATGACTGGATATGACAGACACTGCTTTTGAGTATGGTATTCCTGAATGTCCTCATAGTCAGGCCTTTAAGGTTTTTAGTAGATGCAAATCTATGTTTTGATGCTTTGGTTCCACAGTGTTTTTAGTGTCAATTTGGGAGTAAATATCAAGATAGATACCGATTCTCCAAGAAATTTATACCTTATTGGTTGCCATGAATATGAGTATTTTGGAATCATGATTATGTACTTGTCAGCAATGTTTAGACACACTTTGAGATATAGGGAGATATTCAATCTCCCGCAGCCATCTCTCAACTGGGGAGATGGCTGCGGGGCCCTATTCAAGGCTGTCTTTCCCGACAGCATTGAACAGGGGAACTCGGCAGAATGAGCCCGACTTCACAAGCAGTCGGGCTCGTTCTGCCGAGAATGCCTGGGAATTGTTGAGCTCCCGGCTGCAGCTCGCCGATTCCCTGCTGCAGCTCGTGGACACGCCCCCTTCTCGTCCTGCGGCAGGTGGGACATTGAATCCCGCCTGCAAATTCTCGGTCGAGCAGACCGAGAATGGGACAGGGTCATAGCTGTCGGGCCAGACCGACAGCCGTGACCCAACATTGAATACCCCCTCATAACCACTTTGTCAATGTAACTTAGTTATTCTCTAATGGGAATTCTAATTTTCTGTATTGTAAATCATATGCATATATTGTAGTCCATAGCTTCTGTTTCACTTTATAATATATGTGGTTCCTATTGCTTTTGATATGAATTCAATTATGGCTTAATGGAATCTGATTTAATCTGATTGACTGGCATGTCTCACTGATGAGAGTAGTAATTTCCAAGTTTACTATTGTGTAACTAAGTGTTTGTACGGTTCTGTTGGCAGAATATACAGTAGAGATGCCTTTTTCGGGTTTTGGTTTTGAATCTGAATCTCCCTTCATGTTTTGGATCTGGATGGGTTTTGGCAAAACCACCCTTGCGGGTTTTGGTTTTGAACCTGGATTTTTATGAAAAAATGCTAAAAATGGCTAAAATAACAGAATTTGGGCCTGTTTTTGCCCCTAAAGTATTATTGACCTCAATAACATTAGTTTCCACTCATTTCTAGTCAATTTTGATTACTTCACAGCTCACAAAATTGTTTACATTTACTGTAGTTGGGCCAAAAGGTTATACCGAGGTAGCTGGATGACTAAGCTAAGCGACAGCAGTGGGCATCACATACATGTGGACCTTACACTTCCAACCTGGCACATCTTGGAAGCAGAGCGGCACTGCAGGGGCAGACAGGGTGGCAGTTTAATAAACTACCCCAAAAAAAAAGAAATGCTCCAAAGAGCAAAAAATACAAAGAGGTGCAAGATGAAATTGTTCTTGGGCCCTCCCACCCACCCTTATGTTGTATACAGGACTTGAACAGTTTAACAAACCAATCATTTCAGCGACAGGGACTTCAGCGGCAGGGACTGTCGCATGTGGCTGAAATGATTGGTTTGTTTGGGCATCCACAAAACAAGCTGGCAATGGGCAGTGCACAAACTGGCTTTACAAGATGTCATCCTAATAAAAAAGAAAATGCTCCAAAGAGCAAAAAATACAAAGAGGAGCAAGATGAAATTGTCCTTAGGCCATCCCACCTACCCTTATGTTGTATACAGGACATGCACAGTTTAACAAACCAATCGTTAGCGACAGGGACTTCAGCGACAGGGACTGTCACATGTGGCTTAAAACGATTGGTTTGTTTGGGCCTCCACAAAACAAGCTGGCAATGGGAAACTGGTTTTACAAGATGTCATCCTCTGCATCCGATTCCTCACCCCCATCCTCTTCTTAACACACAATTAATTTGCCGTCGCTGGAATCAACCAATTCAGGAGGACTCTGTGTATTAGTTCTGGTGAAGGAGGTCCAGTTGGTGGAATTTGAAATTCATTTTTATGAACATCATCTTCTCCACGTTTTGTGGAAGTAACCTCCTACGCCGATCGCTTACAAGGTTCCCAGCTGCGCTGAAGACTCTCTCAGAATATACACTGGAGGGTGGGCAACTTAAACAAAGCAAAGCCAGTTTGTGCAAAGGCCGCCAAATTGCCTTTTTTTCTTGCCAACAATAGAATATTATGTAGATATCTCTCACTCAGGGCCTTATTCTGATCGGTGCGGACTTTTCCGAATTCTTTCGGATGGCGTTTTTTAGCCGTCTGCGCATGCGTGGAGAACGCTACGCGCATGTGCCACGCATGGTCTCCGTACTTGTTCTCACTAATCCCGTACAGAACTGTGCACCGCATACATTCGGACAATAGGGGTGTGTTATGGGCGTCATGCGGAAAGACACAGGGGTGTAGTTTCAAAGTGGGCTAAACTGGGCGGAAACATGGGCGGACACGGGGGAGTACACATATATTGGTAGGCGTGCATTCGGACAGCACGCCGAATGCACGCGAACAAAAAGGGAAGAAATGTGCGGTGTCCAAAAGGTTACTTTTGCTTTGCGGACACCACTCGGTCATGCGCTAGGCAATCGGAACGCCTAATCAGGACGGACGCACCTCAACCAATGTCACCTGAACCCAATACAATCACATACTTTACCCATGACTTGTTAATTACACGCTTCTCACTGCTACAATTGGAAGCATTGCAGCTTAAAGGGAACATTACATGCTGCACTTGTCACACACTTTAACACTGCAAATAATGCACACAACTTAATAATATTAATACTAATACACATGCCACTTCTGCATGTCTAAATTAATACAGACATTTGTGGGGCCAAAATAACATTTATTAAACAAACTTTGCCAATAATTGAAAATACATAACAAAACAAATGGTACCATACCAGGACAAAAATTACATAATAAATAATAAATAGCCACAGCAGAATCATTGGGAACACATCAGGTGGCTTCACAACAAAAGTACAGCACCAACACTTCAAGTACAGCACACTGAAACAGGGCAACAGAGGAACCAAACATGACATTTGAACCGCGGGCAAAAGTGGTGACCCTGGGCACGGATTTGGACACAGGATGCTGACACACACAGCTCAATGGAAGATTTGGGAAGACATAACGGAGGAGATTAATGGGGACACAAGTTCATTTGCGAGCACGTTTGCCCCTGGCAGGCTCCTTGCCACGTGCAGCAGCTCTTCTGCCTCGTCCACGGCCAGAGTCAGATGGTGGCTCATGTGGAGCACGTGCTGGTGAGGGGGTGGATCTTCTTCCCCCTCTGGCAGCAGGGAGTGATGAGGTTGGTAATGCACCCGAAGCGGGTGACATTAGGGCCCTATTGCTGTTAACTAGCTCCACCATAAGTTCATTATGGCGGAGGAGGAGGTCGTTTTGCCGCAGGGCTTGATCAGCCAGCACCTGCAGGCTACCAGCAATAGCTTGGTGGCTGCCAGCCATAGCTTGCTGGCTGGCACTCATAGCCTGCAGGCTCTCAGCAATACTCTGCTGGCTGGTGGTCAAACCCTGCAGCACCTCCTCGGCCCTACGCACCCGCTCGAATGCCGACTCTCCCTGCTGCACAATACTATCCAGCACACGGCCCCACATGGACAATTCAGCCGCAGACAATCTTGGCAGCTGCTGCACGGGCCTGCTACTGGGGCCAGGTGGCACAGACTCCACAACCTCCTCAAGAGAATCTTGACCAAGCGGTGGCGATGCTGTTGAACAAGAAAATTCAAATTACCACACATTCCATGCAACATTTAAAACATCTACTTATGGCCTGGCAAATAATTACCTTCAAGAGTAGAAGCCATCACTTCCGCTGGGGACTCGCTGTCTATAGTGCTCACCCCCCGGACCTCCTCCACTGCTATACAGCACTGGGCCATCTCTTCCAGGGGGGTGAGCTCCAGCTTGCCAGGCATGGGGCCAGCCCCAGAGGTCTGGCTGTGTTGCCACCGCTCGGTCAATTTCTTCTTGAGGTTGCCTTTGAAGTCGTGCCACCTGCAATCAAAGTGTACATATTAATACATGTAACTCCTCATGTTTGCTGTAGCACCCATTGCAATGTGAAACATAATACAACATGTGCCTACTGACACCAAACGTACTTATATTCTTTTTTCAAACCAATCCTTAGAAGATACAAAAACAGTCACCCTCCAATAACTATCAATTCAATGTCATGGCCTACATGTCTGTGCGTCCAAGCAACGTGAACACCCATTGGCCAACTCCATCTAATATTGAATGTAAACATTACTGGACTTGTCCTACTCAAATTTTACACACATGTACTTGCCTCTTCTTAACGTGCTCCGTCTGACGAACTTGTGGAGCCACTGCATTAATCTCCGCCGTTATCTCCTCCCAGATCTTCCATCTCCTTGTGTGTGTCAACTTCACCGCAGGACACTCAATTAAATCACGTGCCCGGGTCACCAGGATGTCAAGCTCCCGCGGTTCAAATGCCATGTTTCGTGTTGTTGGTTCCCGTGTTGCCCCACTGCGGCCACAGGCACGGGCACTGCCACTGCCACGGCCACGGGCACCGGTTGCTGTACCTGAAGTGCTGGGCTGGCTACTCTGTTGGGAAGCCACCTGCTGGGTTCCCAAGGATTTTGCTGAGGATGGCCCAGCTGCTGATTGGCCTGATGTTGATGGGCCAGCTCGGTCCTCTGGGTTGAGGGGTACATATGTGGTGTTTGCCTCCATGCGTGCCAAGAGATTCTGCACCACCTGGTCTTCCTCTGAGCCTGGCATGTTAGCAACAACTGTTTGCCTTTCTAGGTCAACTTTAAATACTATTTCTGTAATTGGCGTTAATCAGCTGCAACCTGCGTTCCGTACGGCCGCGTCCCGTACGCCAGCGTCAACCGTGCGGCGCATACGTCCCGCCCCTTGGTGTAGAGAAATATTTCCAAAAACCTGGCAAACTCAGTAAGTCAGATTTATTTGCAAAATGCAGATTCCAACACCAATGACCAAATACAACTGAGGTCATACATGCAATGTATATTTGAATGTACTTCTGTACTGTGCACTTGTTTGCTATGTAGAACAACTGACACTACCCATTCCATATGTCAATCCAGTCCACCACTTAGCCACAAGTAATCAGTGCTAGCATCCAAATCACATGTGAAAGCACTCCAAATTCAGGCTGGATGCTAGCTACTTTTCATTCCACCTCTGTATTAGGGGCCAGTAGAAGGTAAGTGTTCACATGGCAGCATGGGCTAATTTTTGGAAAAGGTCTGCCACTATTTGCTATGTTTCTGTTGCATAGCTTTCATTATAAAATAGCTGTTTACTACCTTGTTGAGTTAGGTGTTAGTGTCTAGTGATGCAGACTATTTCACCTGGTGCTTATACCCATGTTTGGTGAATGTTATAGATTATATATAATGTGTTTACATCTTAGTTTAGACTGTGTGTTTAGGATGGGGGTGCGATGCAATGGGTTAGTCGTCTGTTCGGGCGCATACACGCTGTTAGTGTACAAATGAACAATAAAGTTAATACCAAATATCACTCTGACCAACCAATGACAGCACATGATTGTATGATTTGTGCCATTGCTAAAATGGCTGCCTACCAGCGAGCACAGCCCTTCTCCACTGCGGAGCTGATGTCGCTGGTGGCAGTGATGGAGAGGAGACTGGGGCAGGCAGGCCCCTTTATCACCAATCGGGATAAGCGCCGGGCATATGTTGCGGCCCGGCGCCGCATATTCGCCCGCACTCATGTGCGGAGGACCATCGCCCAACTGGAGAGGCGATGGTCCGACCTGCGGAGGCGGGAGCCGGAGCGTCTGCAGGCTCTGAGGCGGCGTCTGCAACGCTGTAAGTATTTTGTGCAAATACATATAATTGACAGAGGCCAGGATTTGGTCTGCTTCACAATTTTTAAAATGGAGATGAACAAACAGGCAGCCAATCAGCTCCTACCTGGCCTTTTACAACTACAGTCTGTGACATGACAGGAAGGATGTGATTGGCTGCGTGTTTATCACTCTACATTGTATCACTTTTGAAGGCTAGTGCATCTAGCCCATTGAGTGTTTGCATTTTAACATTATTTAATATTAATATTACATGAGGTCAATTGGGAGTTTATGACATAGAAAAGCCATATACTATATGTGTGATATATAACACATATATATTGTGGTTATGAGATGTACTTGTTAGAGTTATTTCAATGTGAAATGACACTCACCCATTTTGTATGTTTAACCCACAGCACGGGAGAGAGCAAGACAGGCCCGTCAGGAGGCCCAGGAGGTGGCCAGTGCGGAGGCCACAGAGGAGGTGGCCAGTGCGGAGGCCACAGAGGAGGTGGCCAATGAGGAGGCCACAGAGGAGGTGGCCAATGAGGAGATGGCCATTGAGGAGCCCAGACAAGCGGGGGCCATTGACGAGGAGTCACAGGACCAGAGCTATGTGACAGAGGAGGATACAGAGGAGGCACAGGAGGTCGGGCAGGAGGTGGAAGTGGAGGAGGAGGAGGTGCCCCTACCCCTGGAGGATGTTCCACCACCTCCCAATGTGGATGAGGACGACCTGGTCGAGCTGCCTGCCAGGGGTAAGTAGACATAATGCTTCATTAGTGAGTTAGGTACAGGTTGTTATGTCGCACAGCTGATTCAATTTTCCTATAATATAGTAAAGAGTAGTCCCAAAAAATGGAAAACAACAGACACACTTTGGTCTTATAGGCCCATGCTGCTAACGTGCAATCTGGATGCTCATGTAGGTGATGAGTGTTAATTTATGGATGCTCTTTGTATAGAAGCAACAAAAACACTTCAATGGAATATGGGCAGGCCTGATTTATACTGGAGTCCCATGTGGGCAGTTTGCATGGGCCCCCCTCTAGCCAGTGTGCCCGTGTTGTTGTCATGTATTTTTGTAAGGTATTATGTATGATGGATTGAGCTTAGAAATTGTTAGTTGGATGGAAGCGGATTAGTTCTGCCCTTTCACCTATGTGTCAAATGTGACAAGGAATCATGAAGTAATGGGCAGAGGAAGTAGCCGAGCATTTTCCTGTGGTATCTATTCTATCTATTCTATCTATTCTATCTATCTATCTATCTATCTAGCTATCATGCAGTTTAGCTATTAAGCAGTAACATGCAGGTATATATGTATGGGTCAATGTGGCATGTTGTAGTGGGTGTATGTTTTGAGTTGAGTGAGGAGTCTTTGGCCAGGACAAGTGTGAGTGATCCTCAAGTGTGGTTGTGTTTTTGATATATAGATTGTGAAATGTATATGTCACACAAGTGTGTGGGTGTGGTGGCAGCATCATGATCATATATTTGATGACATAACATACAAGAGTGGATAAGGTTTTTTTGGTATGTATGATTTCGCATGGTGTAGGTCATGGGTCTTCAACCTTTGGCCCTCCAGATGTTGTGAAACTACATGTTCCAACATGCATTGCCACATTTGTTCCTATAAGAGCATGCCAAAAAACCTCAGGGCATGCTGGGACATGTAGTTCCACAACATCTGGAGGGCCACAGGTTGAAGACCTGTGGTGTAGGTACTTAGGATTGACTGTACAAGGTGTACGTGAGTAGCATAATTAATGTTGTACCCCCTTTCTCATGCACACAGATTACCAGGAGCCACCCCAGGGAGTGAGAGGGGCTCTCATGAGGTTGAGAGAGGACCTGAGGCGGATGACGGCCCATGTGGAGGACCTCTGTGTCCTGCTGCTGGACCAGTGATAGGGGTCCTTTTGTTTTGTTTTTTAATTTAATAATTTGAATTTTTGAATAAAAGTTTGCACTTGTTTAAGAAGTTGTCTGTGTGTTATTTTAGTCTTTAACATTAAAAGTATAAAAAGCTTTTAACACACAAACATGTGGATGTTTAGATATGTACACAGCAAAAGGGTAGATAACATTTTTATCCCCATAGGGAATGTTAGGGTTAATGTATAGTGCTTGTAAGTGTTTAAGGATCAATTAGCTAAATAACAGATGACCAGGAGCAACAATCTGTTCTCAAAGTGGTTTGCTAATTGCATAAGTGTGTCATGTGATCTATGTGGGAACTCTGATAACAGTAGTCTTGTTGTATGCGGAAGTACACCGCATCTGTGCGTAGTGGCCGGTTCGCGTCCGTTCTGACGCGGGAAGGCCGTGCATACGCGGTCAGACCGTGCAGAATCGGAGTGTTTCCCCCGCACACGCATGGTTTATATGTCGTCCGTACACACGCCCTGTTCTTACAGAGTGAGTCCGTCCGAATGCGGAGGACAACGTGGGCGTTTCTACGGACGATGGCCGCACGCTGCCGCACAGCGATGCGTGCGGGCCGCACCGAAAGAATTCGGGAATATCCGCACCGATCAGAATAAGGGCCTCAGTGTGCAATTGGGATACAAAATGTTCTTTTCCTAACCAGAATTACCCCTCCCTTTTGGCACCTGAGTGACAGACCTCTGATTGAGCAGCTTACCAACAAAAGTGTTCAACAATAGAATAGACAGTCTGACATACCTATATCGATGCTATCGGCAAAGTAATCATCCACCATTATTTCAATTGTGATAGCATCATAGGCAGTAGCAGTAGACATGTCCATTATGGTAGGAAGCTCCTTCAGTCCGGACCAGATGTCAAATATATTTCCAGACTTAATAGCAGTGGGTCTCTTAGGAAAATATAGTTTTTTCCTCACAACCCCAGTGGGAGAAACTGAAGGAGGAGTTGTGTGCCTGCCACGTTCCGCTTCAACTGACAATTTTTGGACCAAGAGGTCTTTACACCTCTGCAGATTTGTTCCCATTGGTAAAAAAGACACAATGTAAGACTTAAACCTAGGATCCAGTATTGTCGCCAAAATTTAATGATCTGATTTTAAGAGATCGACGACCCTTGGATCCTTGCAAAGTGAATTAAGGAGCGTGATCTACTAGTCCTTCATATTTAGCAGATTCACTCTGCTTTAACTCCTCCTTCAATTTCTCCAACTGCTTTTGCAAAGGGCCTATCAAGGGAATGACCTGACTCAAGCTGGCAGTGTCAGAACTAACTTTGCGTGTAGCAACCTCGAAGGGCTTCAGGATCTTGCACAACACGGAAATTATTCTCCACTGAGCTTGTCTCAGGTGCATTCCCATTCCTCTCACTATGTCATAGGTCGAGGTGTAGCTTTGGATGGCCTTTTGTTGCTCCTCCTCAGCTGATGGCAGGGCAAATTTAGCATTTCTTGCAAGTGTTGCAATCTTCTACACGCACTTGCAGAATGGCGAAAATGTCCACAAATTTTCCGGACAACTGCCAACATCTCTTGAACACCCCTATAATTTTTCAAGAAATGTTGCACCACCAAATTTATTGTGTGAGCAAAACATGAGACACGTTGGAATTTGCCCAGATGTAATGCACTCACAATATAAGTGGCATTGTCGGATACCACAAATCCCGAGGAGAGTCCTAGTGGGGTAAGCCATTGTGCAATGACTTCCCGTAGTTTTTCTTGGAGATTTTCAGCTGTATGCCTTTTACTGAAACTGGTAATACACAGAGTAGCCTGCCTCTGAATGACAATGGGAAATTATGTTGCTGCTGCTGCTGTTGGTGCTGCTGCTGAAGGCAATACATCTACCCAGTGGGCAGTCAGAGTCATGTAGTCTTTAGTTTGCCCTGTTCCGCTTGTCCACATATCCGTGGTTAAGTGGACAGTCGGTACAGCGAAATTTTTTAGGACACTAACAACGCTTTTTTTAATGTTAGTGTACAGTCTGGGTATTGCCTTCCTGGAGAAGTGGAACCTAGATGGAATTCGGTACCAGGACCTCACGCAACTGGGTAAAACCCACAGAATGAATTGCGGATACTGGATGCACGTCTCATTTGTGAACTCGCCTTTGTCTTCTTAACAAGTTTCCTTTGTTTGATTGTACTACCAGAAGGGCTACCGTCATTCTGAGATGCTGCACCATCAGTCAGAAACAAGGCCTTAGCCTTTCCTTCCTACTGCGTGTGGTGAATGGCATATTCAGGGCCGGTGCTAGGGTGTCTGGCGCCCCCCTGCAAACTGAAATTTTGCACCATCCCTTCCATAGCCCATACAGGGACAACTCATGCTTCAAAAAAAGGTGCGCCCTATCATTTTTGATTCACGCTGGACATCAGACCGGGAAAGTGACACAGGGAAGAACACATTCAACATCACAAGATAGTGACTGGTCACTACTTTTACTTTTGTGATCTAACGTCTGGCGTGAATTAAAACCGCATGATAGGACGGACCGCCAGAGGGAAATCCTAAAATATACACCTTTAAATCCTATTTTCACCCAGGTAAGGGTGAGTTTTACCCATACTTGCCTACCTGACCCTCTCCATGCGGGAGAAAATGCTCTGCTCCTGAACTTCCCTGGTAATGTTTGATTGCCATCACCTGTTGTGAAACACCTTTACCTAGCTCCCCACAGGTGATGGCAATCATACATTACCAGGAAAGTCCAGAAACAGAGCATTTTCTCCCGCATGGAGAGGGTCAGGTAGGCAAGTATGGTTTTACCTTACTTAAGATACTGTATATGTGAATATATTTTTTAGCTTCCAGGAAGCACAGGTCTTATATACACTATAACATTTTCCTATTTTCCCATTTAAAAAATAAGAGTGCTATGGGGAAGTTCATCAGATAGATAATTAATTAAATAAATAGACAGACGAGATAGATACCAACAGACAGACAGATATAGATATTAGATACAGATATAGATAGATATAGACAGTCTAATATCTGTCTGTCTATCTGTCTGTCTAATATCTATGTCTGACATACAGAGATAGATAGATAGATAGATAGATAGATAGATAGATAGATAGATAGATAGAGACAGACAGGCAGATATAGATAGATATTCGATATCACTCACTCAGTCAGCTCCTCTGTAGGGTCCCAGGCCATCTCTCTCCATTGATCATGGCACGACATAGCTCCACAATACTGGGATCAGCTGGGGGCATCTAGTGGCACCTGGCAGTATTGCAGTCAGCAGTAACTCCCGAGCCATCCACTGCAGATCACTGTCCTCTGCCTCCCCCGACCCTCACGCTTCCCGCCGCGCTGGTAAGTGCTTCACGTTGCCGGCGCCACTGTCTGTCATGCAGTGTGACAGACAGCGGCAGCTAGCAGTACAGGGTGCAGAGCGGGGAGAGCGCCTCTACTGGCCAGTGCCTCCCTGCTTTGCAGGGAGGCACTGAGCGGGTTCCGCCGGCCCTGGGCATAGTGCCAATTTTATGTTTCTCTGTAGGTAACTTTACCTGTTTGGATTTTTTATGGACCTTTGTAAAATTACATTTCTGCTTTGATTTCACATGGCCTCTAGACCTTTGCCCATCGGCCTTTTCATGACTGGTGGTAACAGCTTCAGCACTTCTATCAGGTTGCTGATCTCCCACTATTTCCTCCTCCATCATCCTCCAAAAATGTGTTTTTATTTTATTTATTACTTTTATTTATTGTTATTACTTGACACTGGACACAGCCTATCACACTGGACACAGCCCTGGACACTGGGCACTGCCCTTGGACACAGCCTGTCACCCTGGACACAGACCCTGGACACTGCCCCTGGACACAGCTCCTGTACACTGGAAACAGCCGTCACACTGGACACTGCCCCTGGACACTGGACACAGCCTGTCACCCTGGACACAGCCCATGGACAATGGACACAGCCTCTGGACACAGCTCCTGTACACTGGACACTGCCCCTCGACACTGGACACAGCCCATCACCCTGGACACAGCCCCTGGACAATGGACACAGCCTCTGGACACCGCCCCTGGACACAGCTCCTGTACACTGTACACAGCCCTCACACTGGACACTGCCCCTGGACACTGGACACAGCCCGTCACCCTGGACACAGCCCCTGGACAATGGACACAGCCTCTGGACACCGCCCCTGGACACAGCTCCTGTACACTGGACACTGCCCCTGGACACTGGAAACAGCCCGTCACCCTGGACACAGC
This sequence comes from Crinia signifera, assembly GCF_055691185.1. Classification (NCBI taxonomy): domain Eukaryota; kingdom Metazoa; phylum Chordata; class Amphibia; order Anura; family Myobatrachidae; genus Crinia; species Crinia signifera. The sequence goes on from NC_139225.1 coordinate 74,391,796, forward strand.
CCCTGCACACAGCCCCTGGACAATGGACACAGCCTCTGGACACCACCCATGGACACAGCTCCTGTACACTGGACACAGCCGTCACAATGGACACTGCCCCTGGACACAACCCCTGGACACTGGACACAGCCCCTGTACACTGGAAACAACCCCTGTAAACTGGACACAACCCCTGTACACTGGACACAACCCCTGTACACTGGACACAGCCCCTGTCACACTGGACACAGGCCCTGTCACACTGGACACAGGCCCTGTCACACTGGACACAGACCCTGTACACAGCCCCTGTACACTGGACAAAACCCCTTGTACACTGGACACAACCCCTGTACACTGGACAGAGCCCCTTTACACAGCCCCTGTACACTGGATACAGCCCCTGTACACTGGACACAACCCCTGTACACTGGACACAATCCCTGTACACAGCTCCTGTACACTGGACACAACCCCTGTACACTGGACACAGCCCCTGTCACACTGGACACCAACGCTGTCACACTGGACACAAGCCCTGTCACACTGAACACAGCCCCTGTACAGCCCCTTGTACACTGGCAACTGCAGCCCCTGTACACTGGATTTGTGTACAGCAGCCCCTGCAGACCCTAATCGAGTGAGCAGCATCAAACAAAATAATATATTATTATTATAGCACAGCACACAGCACAGAGCACAACCACCCTCTTCCCTCTCTTATGCTGGCGTAAAGATGGCAGGGCGCGCGTGTGTCTTATATAGAATCCAGATCCCGTGAGAATCTGAAAGCGCGATGATGAAGTTTTGCCTCGTTTTTGGTCCATAATTAGGCGGGAACTCCCGAGTCCGCTCGGATCCCGCCTTGGATCGCAATGTTCGGGTGGGTTCGGATCTCAGAGAACCGGACCCGCTCATCTCTAATATACAGTATAGTGATGCTTGATGGTGTTAGACAACACACTCGTTAGCTTAACCAGGTATGCAAGATTATCTGTAGTGAGCACAGCGTTAACAGTCATCAAGGGTTGAATTTAGGGTATGCAGTATATAGCAGATATATAACAGACAGGTGTAAACAGGTGTATGGTGCAGGTACTTATCTATCCTGTGACAGCTGGTGGATTAATGGATGGAGGTCTTTCTATAGCAGTACTAGGTAACTAGTTGATTTGTAGACATAAGTTCTCTTCTGTACACTATGATGGGACTTTCTTTTATAATGCTTTGTTTAATTTTAGTTCTTTCTTTCATTAAGTCCAGCTACTGTATTTTTGGGTCCTTTCTACATTCTTTATGTTGGTAACTGTTTGAGTGTCAAGCGAATTTGTCAAAATAGGTGTGAAAATTGGAAGGCAAACATTTTTATTCATCATACTGACCTGTAATGTTTACTTTCATTTAGGAAATAACATTTTCATTTGAATTTATATAACAAATGTGAGCAATGCTGGCATTTCTAGCGGATATTTTGCACATCTCTCACAGAGATGTTGGCACTCAAATGGTTAATTCACTTCCACTCTTTTTTATAATTCAGATTTCTAATTTAGATTCATCATTTCTTTCTCTCAAGCTAATTCTAAAGTTTCCTCCACCTGGTTCTTATCACATTTTCTTTCCAGGAAATTGTTCTGTCTTAAAATTTTTTATCTCAATTGTTCTTCTGAAATACCTGTTAACCAGTTGTGTAATGGCTACTCTAAGATGGGCTATAGCTATTGCAATTAATTGGTTTTCTGTGCATAGATTGTTTTCTTATATAGTGCATACATATTTTGCTAACCATTACACCGTCCGTGAAGCCCGTAGTTCCATACTTTACTAAATGGCCACAAAGTCATGATCCATGTAAGGGCAGCACGGATGGTGTAATGGTTAGCATTGCTGCCTCACAGCGCTGAGGTCATGGGTTCGATCCCCACCATGGCTCTAACTGTGCGGAGTTTGTATATTCTCCCCATGTTTGCGGGGGTTTACTCCATGTACTCTGGTTCTCTCCCACAATCCAAAAAGATACAGTTAGGTTAATTGGCTTCCAGCAATTAATGTCTGTGTGTGCGTGTACATGTGGTAGGGAATATAGATTGTAAGCTCCACTGGGGCAGGGACTGATGTGAATGTTCAAATATTGTCTGTAAAGCGCTGCGGAATATGTATGTGCTATATAAGAAATGGTACTTGTTTCCTAGCACGGCGCCCGTCACAGGTGATTGCTCACCTTAACTTAAAGGTATGCGACCGACGCAATTTCAGGGCTATTTTTAGCCTTTTCCCCAACAATTAAAAAATCGCATCCATCGCGACCGATGCGATGGATGCGATTTTACATAGGGAACAATGTTAAATGGGCCAATGGACCCGATTTTTCATTGTAATACCTGTGAAGTAATGCGCGTCCCCTCGCCACGCTTCGGGCTCGGTGGCTCGCTGCGCTCGCCACACTATATAAAATCAACTCCACACCGACGTGGATAGTGGGGGGTATGAAAAGGTCGGAGGGCGCGTACAGCCGCCCCTCGTGGGCTCGTTGCACTCGCCACTCTTCGGGTTGGCGTTCATTGTGGGGTGGCGTTAACAATGGGGGGGCATTTGACCCATCAGGGTGGGTATACAATGAAAATTGGTGTCTGGGGGGCATTTAACAATGGGCCCAATGTAAAATCGGGTCTCAGGGACCATTTTACAATGGTTCCGATGTAAAAATCGCATCGATTGTGTCAATCGCATTGCATGCAATTTGGTTGCATGCGATGCGATCGACGAGATTTTTTAGGACCCGATGGATACAATCAAAATCGCAGGCGCCGTGCTAGGAAACAAGTACCTAAGAAACTGTTAATAAATAAATAATAAATAAATAAGGATGCTCCTGGACCATGTGGCCAGAGGCAGGGAGCAGCAGGGTAGATTGATTCACCAGCACATTATGGGCCCGATACAGGTTTTCTCAGCATCGTCCTTCTGAACTCCCCCCAGCCGCTGAGTCCCCTCAGTGACATCCTGTGACTTCAGCCATCCACCCCCGACAGGCATCAGCCCACCCGCATACCCATGGGAAAGCCCAGTGCTTTCATGGGGATGCCCATAAAATGCTGGGTGTTGCCATGGAAAAGCCCCATTCCCACCTCCGGCCCTCCCCTCTTGCAATGAATGGCCTGGCGCATCTGCAACGCACAGTGGCCGTTTGTTGCCATGGTCTTCACATGCGTAAATACATGCTTGGGCATGTGCAAACCCCCAAACATCGGAACAGGGCAGAATTCGCCCTGGTCCGAATGAATCAGAAATAAGCCCTACAGTATGTAAGACAACCTCAGGAAGGACAAACCTTTAGAATGTTAGACCTCACAAGCAGGTAAGAAAGGACCATTTAAAAGAAACGAGCTGACTGGATACTGTCGGTGGCTTACAAAGGTCCGGGGATGCCTGGTGCCTTATTGCCCAATGCTTGTTACATCTGCAGAATGTTTGTGGACATATCCAAATGGTGAGAGTCTGATTACTAAAACAATCTTACTGTGTATTTTATTTTAAAATAAATGGCAATATTACAGTATTTGGAGCTTCCTTTTGCATGCATCATGGTGGGAGGAATACAGACCGAAAGTTTGAAATAGAAGGGAACTAGAACTGATATGTTTTAAGTCAAAGCCCTCTCACCCCACATGTGCTTCTGTCTGATCTCTTAGTACACCAGCTGTTTTGGTATGAGCTCCGAAAAATTTGAATATAGATTCATCAATAGTGATGTTGTAAATGTTTTACATTATTACACTATTTTATGTTTTGTTGTTCTTTGTTTTGGGTACACATCATTTGGAGGAGGGATAAGGAGATATCAACCTACTATGGGGGTTATTCTGGTTCACTCGCAAAGGCAAATTTGTGATAGAGGAGACAATCTTTGGGTATGGAATGATGCTTCCTTGAAGGAGGCCCCTCCATAGGAACCCATCCGCTCCATCCAATCCTCTATCTGCCAGCAGCCAGTTGCAGTGATTACAGAACTGATAAGGGGCCCACCAGTACGGGTAATCCTGGCCATGAACTGCATACAAGATTTATAGATTCATGGTGAAATAATTCTACTTTCAAAAATAGTAATCTCAACAAAATGAACACAGTAGGTAACATAAAGTTAGTCTTAATTATTCATTTAAGGAGATTCAACAACATAAATATAAAAAAAAATACTCTTGTAGTTTAAGCCTTATTTCTCAAATAGCTATTTCACTCATTTAACAAATCTCTATATGTGTAAATCAAGTCGGTTACATTTTTTATGTATGACATATTATTTATATCTAGTAGACTGGTGGAGGTCTTAATTCCTATAATTGTTAGTATTCCAGAGAATTAAAGCTCAATGCCGTATTAGTTGGAGAAAAGAAGGAGGAAAGAAAATAACACTCCCAATTTGAGCACAATGTGCTCTGGTTTTTGTTGTAACATCCCCTTTTAGTGCTCCATGGCAGCTGCTGTTATACACCACCTCAACTGTCTCCCCTCCTGGCTGTAGATTTAAGGTCTTTCATTCTTAATATAGACCATGCTCTGCTTTAGTCTGTAATCCATATATTCCACATGTTCTCAGTCACCAAGTCTGATGTTTGACAGTACCTAATGTTCCATGAGATCCTTTCATGCTATTATGAAATAATAGTCATTAGCAAAAATGTGATGATTTATGCCTTTCATGGAATAGTAACTAGGTAGGGCTTAGAGCTTTAACTGTTTCTTTGACTCTTCTGCTAAGCAGTTTTCATTATGAATATACAGTAAAAAGGTCAACACATGTCACTTTTGACAGCCAATGGGGTATATTAACTAAGCGGGATGTGGCTATGGGCAACCAATCACATTATATATATTATCTCCTAGAACAGTGGTTCTCAACCTCGGTCCTAAGAACCTCTCAACAGTTCATGTTTTCCAGGTCACCCTGCAGGTGCCCAGGTTACATAGTTACATAGTAGTTAAGGCTGAATACAGACTTGTGTCCATCGAGTTCAACCTTTTTCGAGTATCTATTAGCTTCATCCCTTGTTATACATAGGGTATTCTGATATCTTTAAAGACAGATTATGATTATTGTTTGTACCCCTGGATGTTTTTAACCAATAAATATTTGTCCAACCTTATTTTAAACATATTTATTGTGTCTGCCAATACCACATCACCAGGAAGAGAGTTCCATAGTTTGGCTGACTGTAAAAAATATTACCTTTTTAGGGAGCAACATCTTTTTTTCTCTAATCTAAACTCATGCCCAAGTGTCCTAGAGTTCTTCCTTTCAGTAAAAAGGGCAGCTTTTAACCCAAAGTAGGGCTGTATCCAGACACCTGACAGTTCCTTGGCCAAGTAAGGAAATTGAACACCCTCAAGTCATCAATAACCCAAAGAAGTCTTAGCCTTTGCAACCCATGCAGCTGCCCCTTTAGCACATACCTAGTTACTGCAATGTCACCAAAGGTAACAGTGGTCCCTAATAAGGACTTACCTATAGTGTAAATCGTGCCATTGGGCAGTGGACTTGGGAACCATAAAAGGTTAAAGTTTCTAATTGTGGCGTGTCTATTTGTCTCACCCTGTTAATCCTCCCCAATTTGGGCCTGTAGTGAAATAGCAGTGCAACTTGGAATTGAAGGTTGTGTGCATGACAGTCAGCCTTAGAGGGCTGCCACTGTGTCTGTTTGCTGTTTTTTGTCATGTGGCCAGTGAAGTAGGCAGGTACAGTATGAGCTACAGTAAAAACAAGCATAACATACAAAGGTGGGATAAGACAATTAAAACAAAGGTGGCAGGAAGGTGTAGCTGAATACTGTTTATTATGGCGTGTGATGATTGTACAGTGTGTGGCTGCCCACGTCTGTGCTGTGGATCTACAATCTCCACCTACTAACAGAACTATTGGGTGCCAGGAGGAACTGGGTCAGCAGACCTCTAGTTGCTCCCCATATTGTCTGAACCTCACATACAAATGTATCGCCTCTGACACTGAAATCTGAGGTGCTGTGTGTAGTAAATCACAGTCACCTACCAGCTGTGCCAAATAAGTTACTGATGGGGTGTCTACTCTGTCAGAATATCAGAGAGACCTCAACCCCAAGAGACTTAGAAATAGTAGCAACAGTGGGAACAGCTATTAATGCAGATTCTAAAGTGGGGTGTATCCCTGTCTGTAGATCAAGGGAAACACAGCCACCAGAGATTGCTCCCAATTATGGGGTGTCAGTGAGAGTGAGAACTCCCGAGGTGGGGTGTTCTCACTGCGGCACAAGTGTGGGTTGTAGCCCTTACAAGGGCTTCCAAGACAACACACTACGGTACATCAATCAAAATGCAAAGAAAATAAAAAAAACAGCCCAACTGCCTGCACACCGCTAGCCGGCACGCGCTTCGCAGTTTAGCTTCTTCAGGGCCCTGAAGAAGCTAAACTGCGAAGCGCGTGCCAGCTAGCAGTGCGCAGGCAGTTGTGCTGTTTTGTTATTTTCTTTACAAATGCATTTTGATTGATGTACCGTAGTGTGTTGTCTTGGCAGAGAGCCTATGTTGATATAATGGTAGCTGAGGCATGCTCCTACCCTAGCCTTAAGAAGGCTAAACTCAGCAGGGTTGGTGTAATGGACCCCGGTATGTATCCCGGTATGCTGTCTACCCACTACAAATAAATAAAAAATCATATAATCAATATCAATAAAATGGAATAAATGTTTAACAGCACTGTAGCTCCTAGAACTTTAAAATAGTAATCATACCTCCAAACTTTAGTTTGTACGTTGGGACCTGCCGGGGGACACCGTTACCTAAGGGAGGGACAGCTGGACAGTCTGCAAATAGCGGAACTAATTAGTGGCACCAGGACTGGGGGTGGGGTGGGGGGCACATTGCTGATGAAAGTCAAGAAATAAAATGAAGGCCTAATTTATTCCATGCTTGTTAGCTATCACCTGTCCCAATGTGCTGTGGGGGGTAAAGTTTTTAAAGAGGCTGCTAGATGGCTGTTCCAATATTTCTTGCTGATGGAACCAAAGTTTATGTATATTGTGCTACAGAGCCAGCTAGGCAGCCTTAAACCAACGTCACCTTCACATGTACCAAGCATTAGATCCTACATGCCAGTTGTAAACCTTCGTTACATGGGCAGTATAAATGGTAGGTCCCTGAGCGCTCATACAGCTGTGTTATCAGCATTAAAAAAGGGAGCTACATGGGAATTAGCCTAGGGCACCTTGAACCTTTAATCAGGCCCTTTTGGAGGAGAGTCTTCTTGTGCATGGGAGGATATTCCCCAGTCAGTGCAGCTTGACTAAAGTCCTCCAAGTCCATGAATTGGACTTGGAGCACATAATGTGTGTGCATGAGAGCATATTATTCCCAACACAGTAATATCACTCACAGCAATGCTTGGTACCTGAGATTAGGACAGTTTTCATACAAAGGGTTCAGTTTGCTCTTTCCATAGTATGGTTTGAAGCAACATTGTCTGGGACTGCAGTAAAAAATAAGTTCAACATGAAATGCTATCTTGTAAATTAAGACCCACACATCTTGGCCCCTAAAATATTGTCAGAAATGAAATATTGGGTGATATTAACTAAATTGACCCATGTTCTTAAGAATTCCCAGAACTTACTATTTTTGAAATTAGCTTTTTTTCCCCAAAGAGTTTTTCTGGTAGGAGTTCTTCCAGGTCAACCCAGCATTGGTGGATGCTCAGCCAAAAGTTGATATGAAAAAAATGTTGCTATCCCAAATGGTTCAGGAACAGGTGCATTACCAATAGATTGTAAGCTTGCGAGCAGGGCCCTCTTACCTTCATGTTGGTTTGTATCTACCCAGTTTGTTTAATCACTGTTGTTTCCAATTGTAAAGCGCAACGGAATATGCTGTGCTATATAAGAAACTGTAAATAAATAAATAATTATTTGATTTACTGGAAAAATTATTCCCTTGAAGTGAGTTTCTAGATCCCATCTACATCTAGGAATGTTCAAGCTGTTAAAAGTAGTCCTTAAAAGTCGCACCCATAAACCTGTCCATAATAACCAGCCCTCCCCTCCCTCTGTGTGTGTGTGTGTGTGCGTGTGCATCTGTGTGGTGGTGGTGGGGGGAGTAATATTATTAATCCACTACTCCATAGAAAATGTGGCACGCGAGTGTCCGAGATGCTCGGGCGTCCACCTGCATTGGCGCACCAGATACGGTCGTCTGGCACGCCAGCAGAGCCAATGAGAATGGCTCCATCTGTACATATAGTTACCCACACATACAGGCAATATAAACAGTCACACATACAGTATACACATGCACATATATTCACACTTTCCTGTTCAATTTCTACAGTTTGCGGTGTACTATTGCATGCAGCTATAACCAAACGTCGCAAAAGAATACAGGTATATAAGTAAATCTGTAGTGGTTTTTGTACGATGCATCGAGTTCTAAAATCTTGCACTTCCGATCGTGTTTATGACTGAAATTTGAAAGGTCAACGATTTTACTAGCTGCATTTTGCTAGTGACTATTATTGGGTCCAGCATCATTAATGTCCGTAGACTCGGGAAAACATATACAGTACTAGGACCATTGCAGACTAAAATTCATTTATTCCGTCAGTATTTAGACTTTGCATCTGCTGAGGATAAAAGTAACATGGTATATAGTATTTAGTTTGCTGTGTAAGATTCATTATAATGTTATACATGTTTTAAAGATTTAGAGGATATTCTCATGGCATGGAATAAGTCTCAGTAGGTGTGACAATAGCATTAATGTGGAGTCCTTTCTAAACTTTGCCATGGGGTACATTAGTGCAATATGTTACAGACTGCTCACATATTGACCTTTAAATACACAAGCTTATAAGTTTGGCTATAGAAAAGTAAAGCCTGGAACCTTGCCCTATTCAACATCAGTACCACAGCAATATAAATAAACAGCCACGATAAAAATACAACTTAATTTACAATATGAGATTTTTAAAGTTTGAAAAATTGTTTTACTTGTAAATATTTGGTCAAGGATGATGCACTGCAATTTGAATTCTATTAAAATGTCTTTTAATACATATATACTTGCCTGTAGTTGTAATATATGGCATACGTCTCTCCACATTAATCAGTGCTTATTGTTAGTTTTTTTTGTTGCCATGATCACCATGCAAACATTGCTGCTTTGTATTTGGTGATGTTGTATAATTTTGTCCAGCACATGTATGTCATCCATTACCGAGGCCTCCTTTCTGTGTATGGTACTTCTATGCCGATGACGTAAGCTGCATCCAGTGTAATCACTGGTAGAAATTAAAACAGACTGTTCATTGTGTATAAACTTCAAAGACTCTCTTCTGCAACTAGGCCTTTCATCAAGATTCCTGCAGGGCTCCCTCGTGCTCACCTATCAGCTCATTACACAGCTCTCCTTCAGTAACATGCTTCGGACTAGGAATATGTAGCTCTTTATATGCAATGGTTTGCTAACCACGTCTATGCAAGTTGAATGGTTAATCCCCTGCAGACCACTATATATATCACATAAACATCCCATTAAAAATACAGTTAGATTTTATTTTTTAAATATATTCCAAGGAAAATAGTGTTATACTAAAATATTCCTTTCTGCCAACTAGAAGCTTTGTTTATATGTAACGAGGATGACCAGTAGCCGCACAAGAAGCCCAGTACCAGTTACAACAAGTTGTCCATTTTGGATTTAAATGCTATAATGATCCACTTCTCCATATGTTCTACCGAGAACCAATGGGTTGGCTGAAATGTGTAGAATTCTCAAAAAGTATTGGTCCATGTTCTAAAAGCTGTATAAAATCTGTGAGCAACGACATAAAAGCTGGAAAGCAATAGGCTACATACTGTAAGCTCACAGTTGTTGAAATGCAAATACCCATAAAACAGTTTACCATGTTGTATACTGTATATTACTTTTGTATTCTGAAAAGATTTGCAGCCCCACCTAGACATTACATGATGGAGAGGGGATCATGCGGGCGCCGGCGGAGTTCACTGCATCTATGTGATACGTAGGAGCGTCACAGATGCTCCAGCAATGAGATGCTCCTGGAGTTGATCCTATATAGTGTGGCGAGCGCAGTGAGCCACTGAGCCCGAAGTGTGGCGAGCACAGCGAGCCCCGAGTGGGGACACGGATAACTTCACATGTATGCCGCGTCCCCTCGCCCGCTTCGGGCTTGGTGGCTCCCTGCACTCGCCACACTATAGAAAATCAACTCCACACCAACGTGTATGGTGGGGTTATGAAAAGGTTGGGAGGAAGCATACCGCTTCGCCTCGCCACGCTTCGGGGTGGCGTGGATAGTGGGGTATCAAATGGAGGCATTTGCCAGTATGTAACATGGAGCACTGGCAAATACCTCCTTTATTTGGTGGGGGCATCAAATGGAGGCATTTGCCAGTATGTAACATGGAACACTGGCAAATGCCTCCTTCATTGTGCATGATACACAATTGAGTCCGCACCCCCTCTTTGGACAGGAGAGGCACGCGCTACTCAGATGCAGGAGCGTCTCATTGCTGGAGTGTCTGAGACGCTCCTATGTATCATACATACAGATAGTGGTAGATGCTCAATTAGTTCAGTAATATTACTCAGGTGCATGAGGGAGGGGTTAATACTGAGTAAGTAACACAATACATTTTTTCCCCCAGCTCACTGAATAGTATTAGTAACCAATCTTGAACACTACATGATAATAGAATTCAGAGATATTGGTTACATATACCTGCGCAGGTGTATGCTATGCCCCCAAGCCACGTCAAGGCTTCTCTGTATATTAGGGGTCCCTAGCGCTATATCTAGGTGCAGGGTGTGGCACCCCAAAAACTGTCATGAGCTAGAAAGCCCAGTGCAGCACTCCAGTGAGATACTATAGTGTTAATAAATTAGTGATAGAAAGCCGAAGCTACGTATCACACAGATGGAGCACCTCTCCGCCGGCGCCCGCATGATCCGCTCTCCACATAAGAGAGGATATCATGCGGGCGCCAGCGCTGTGCGAGAGGCGCTCACTAGGCTTGACAGGAGTTTCGGAGTAGCAACACTGGGCTGCCGCGGAGTTAGCGTAGGATGCTAATAACGTTTACAGATGTAACGTTTACAGATGTAACGTTTACAGATGAAAGGCAGCTAGCGAGCTGCCAGGATTCAAACAGGAGCTATGCTGATAACGTAGCTTAGAGAAGTAAGGCAGTTTGGCAAGCTGCCAAGATTCATAGCTAGAGCGGCACGCTGACGTGGATAGTGGGGGTATGAAATGGTCGGAGGACGCGTACTGCCGCCCCTCGCGGGCTCGCTGCGCTCGCCACGCTTCGGGTTGGCGTTGATAGTGGGGGTGGCGTGGGGGTGCTTTTAACATTGTAACCACCCATTACGGTGCTTATACAATTAATTATCTTAGAGGGGGCACATTTAACATTGAAAACACCCATTAGGGTGCATATACAATTTTAAATCGTATACCATTGTATATGGCATACAATGGCATACAATGAGATGGTATACAATTTAAAATTGTATAAAAGGTTTTATTCTTCCATACCATAGAAATGTATGTATGTAATTATAAAACAATGCAGACTGAAAATAAATATACATACATACATACATACATACACACATACATACATACTCACATATTTTGACCCCGTAGGTTTGGACAACTTGTCCAGTAGAAATTCATTGCAGACCTGTGGACAAAATAATTATACTCACCTCCATTGTAGATCATATCCTCTTCAGTTCATGTAGGCATTTAAAGGGGTTAAGGTAAAAAAAAAAAGTACCACAATTAGAGATGTGCAGGCTCGGATTTTCCAGATCTGAGCCTGCACGATTGTCACTACTCTGAGCACGGAGCTTCCCACCTGACTCGGATCCGGGCACGTGGGGAAAATGTCATTGCCTGGCGCCGGATTCTCATGAGATCCGAATCTCTATATAAACCGCGAGAATCCGCCGCCATTTGTCACTCGTAAGTTGTTAGGGATAGGAGTCTGTGACTGTGAGGAGGTTAGGGAGCTGTCTTTTTTTTCTGCTGGGGTGACTGCCAGTGCCTACTAGTGCCACTGACTGCTCTGCTCTCTGGTGTGTGCTCTGAGTCAGCACTGCCAGTGGCTGCCAGCCCAGCCAGTACTACCTGGCTACTTCAGTTCAGTATATGTGCACTGTTGTTATGTGTTGTTAACCACTTGTATACCAGTCTGCTTGTGCATCTGCTGTATACTGTAATACCTCCCTGCTGGTGCATTTAATTTTACACAGCCTTATATAACTAATAAGCATATTCTCTGGTGGTGCATCTAATGTATTGCCACATAAATAATAATTCTACAAGTGTACTGGCGCATCTACTGCCATATATTTAAAATTAATAATAATACCTCTCTGCTTGTGCATGTACTGTACTGCCACCACTAGGCAGCCTTAGGCATTTGCCAGGGCGCCGGCCACTGGAGGGCGGCAACTTGGGAGCAGCCCTAGGATGAAGGTGAAGGTGAGTGTTCACGGTCTCCCTCTCTCTGCTCCCCCCCCCCATGGAGCTACGCATCTCACGCCGTCGCTGCCACCCCATGGAGAGCCCCCCCGTGGAGCGAGACGCGTCATGCTGCCCCCCCCCCGTGGAGCTATTCTATGCCCGCCGTAACTCTACGCCCGCCGCATCTCCCACCGCCTGCACCCACTTCCATTTACCGCAGCCTGCACACCCACCCCCATCCCTGTGGAGCAGGAGGGTGCCGGGTGCCCCTCGCCTGGGGTGCTCCGGTGCCTAGCACCGGCCCTGTACTGCCGTATATATATATATATATATACTGTATATATATATATATCTATATATATGTATATATAGATATATATATAGATATATATATAATGTTGCTGTGGTGGCACTCCACAATGTCGTGGGTGTGCTTACAGTAAGCTCCGGTGCCTTCCTGGAAAGCTCTGTGAGGCGTTCTGTATATGGACTGCAGGGGGGGGCGGTGGCACTCAGAAATAAAGACAGGATACAAGCGGTATAAGGGGTCCAACGTTTCAAAGCTTGCAGGCTTTTTTATCAAGGTGCTGTAGGCAGGGGCGGATTTAGGGAGGAGGGCGCCCCTAGGCACAACAATAATGTTTACTAAGTAGGACAGTTTATAGGGGCAGTATCTGCATGTCCTATCCATTTACACTCTATTTAAGATGGAATATAGTACAGTACAGTGGATATTTTGCAGTTATTGGTACATTTTGGGCTGACAGTACTATCACAGGCATCCAAGTGCCGCCCCCAAACATGTGCCGCCCCTAGGCCGGTGCCTCACGTGCCTAATGGGAAATTCGGCTCTGGCTGTAGGTGAGAACAAGTACAATAAGTGAATAGCTTACCTAAATAGTGGCTGGCTCTGTCCGTGGATCCCGCAAGCGCCGGTCAGGGGGACGCTGAAGATGACGTCACGCCTACTCGTTGTGTGTGCAGGGCGCACGGAGGGAGGCCCGACCACTGTGAACCAATGAAAAAACAGCAGTACGTCAATGTAAACATGTGCAATATAACAACAATAGGAGAATCTATAAAACTTGGATACATGTAAAGTGCAAAATCAAACAGTGACTGCTGTTACACAAAAGAAAACAAATAGACTGCGCTAACATTAAACATAAAATGGTAAATATTTAAATAAATGCAAGTAACCTTCATAAAATATTGGGTCTTTAATAGGTAGACTAAAAATATATTAGCAGCACATTCTAGAACAATTCACTAGTATAAACAAGAATAATATAGTAGGGTGTGCAATGTAAATGGGGGGGAGGCAATGAAGCCTAGTGAAAAAGTGACTGGAAATTTTTTTTTTATATCATGTCCATACGGTACCGTATTAGAAATGACTAGCTGGATTTTATATAGTTGAGGCCCGTTGTGATCCATTCCGTTTTTGCCTCGGCTTGAAAGGGACCTGGATGGCAGGGAAAGTCTTCCAGCTTGGCTTTAAGGAGTGTGCGTCCTCCTGTTGTTTCTTAGTGCCAAAGATGTATAGCATGGGCTGGATCCAGGTAATCTCCCACTGTGATCTCCAACGCGTTTCGCTGTGGTAGAGCTTTTTCAAGAGTTTTTTCACACCTTGAAAAAGCTCTACCACAGAGCGAAACGCGTTGGTGGATTGTTACAAGTGACTGGAAACCTATGCTAATATCACCAAAGCTACAATAAGCCCTGAGAGACCGGACCAGCCTCCTAACCTACTACTGGCGACCACAGTGGGAGATTACCTGGATCCAGCCCATGCTATACATCTTTGGCACTAAGAAAATAAGTGTGATAATAGTACATAGACACATAGGGGGTAAAAATTAAAAAGCTGTGCACAGTCTGATGGATGGACTGACCTATACAATGAACAGTTCTAAATATAACGTTCTCTACCATAAAGGAACAATATAATGAGCTATGAGACTAAGGAATGAGGGCCATAAGTATCACATTTGTTACAAGCATAGCTATTATAAGGGACAGCTTGTGTCGAGATCTACCTGCCGACACATTCACATCACCATGATCTAGCCTATAGTCATGGACACATATGTATTACTTTCTAAAGGAAGCAGCTAAGACCCAAGTTTTCATTAAGCCCGCAAGGGGCTAGGGTGTCCAGTGTGTAAATCCAGCGACACTCTTTTTGCAATAATAAAAGGGATCTGTTGCCCCCTCTAGCACAGATCACTAGCTCCCATTCATTATTACAGGACTTTCAGGTCCTGACGAAGCTCCTTAACGAAGTGTTTACGCCGACCGTACACTTTGTGGCTTTAGCCCCTGCTCCCCCTTCCCACTTTGAATGCATTTTGATCTGTAACTTTTTCCTTAGCGGCACAAGTAAGCGGCTCTTGTACATATGAGTCTGCCCAGCAGAAAGGCGCGGTGTATGACGTCTACACTGTGACCGTCTATCTCCCGGCTAGCCGGCTGTTACTACGGCACCCACGCTGCCGTTCAGTGTGCTGTCCTTAGGTGGTTCAATTGCGTACGGATCGGGCTGCCGCATCCCCGGCACTCTGTGGCTATATAACAGCATTAGCACACTCTATAAACATTACTGGCCAGTGTGAACCATATAATAACGTATGTGGAGACCACAGCTGAGTATTAACAAAAATATTTTTTCTTGCCCTACTTGATAAGGTGATTATAACCTAATGTATAGGATATGAGACTGGTAATATCTGAATTAACCAGCACAAGCTTACAGATCTAAGCATCATATTACAAGTGACAAATAAAGTTTATTAAAACTCATATTGGGCAGGGGGGCCCCACGTCGTGAGGATTTAATTATCCTTTTTAATTACATGTCAATGTATTTATGTGTATATGTATTGTGTCCTTTTATTTTGATAAATTTTATGAAAGATTAAATAAAAGTTATACTCTCCTTTGGTGTACCACATAGAGACATGCTCCAGTTTTTTTGTTCTTCAAAAAATCCTCCTTTTGCTCTAATTCATGTCCAGTGGTAGCACACCCTTATTGTAATGGTACATGGTCCAAATATTACAAAAATCAAAGGGGTCACTAAACCTATTCAGAATCTTACTCCCCCTGTGCGATTAACACCCTCCTTTTTTTGCAGCAGCAGCAAAAACTCCTCAACCTGCCCTGCCATCAGCTTAAACAAAAGGTGATGACAGATTGGAGCTCCACCCTCTATATGCTCAGGGGCAAACACAGGAGTTTCAGAAGGGGGTTTCCAGAGGGGCGCAGCAAAGCATGGAGATGGACACTTAGGTGACCCATTATATGCCGGGTCAGTTAAAGTATTATAGATAGACCAAATGTATATAAATAATAATATATATATATATATACATAACAGAAGTGTAGACCCCTGGGCATAGCAATGTATTGGGGCCCCTACTGATCCTCCAGCGGTAGGAGTGGGGGGTGCTATGAGCGGAAGCTTTGATGTCCCGCAGGTGGTAGAGGGTATTATATCAACCGCTCAGCATGTAGGGCTCAGTAATTTCCACTAATTACCCCTTTACTGCACAGATTGTGGGAAATGGGGTGTAAGAAGGGGGCATTGGATTGAATGAAGGGGTCCCAATACATAACTTCCAGGGTGGTAGAGGATGTTTAATATGCAGAGGAGGGGTGTATAGTGGAGTGGGCTTATTATTCATAATTTTCTGGTGGGAGGACAGCTTGCTTGACTGCAGATATCTCCAGTTCCCAGAACTAGATTTCTTAGCTTTTAATGGAATTAAAAACTAGAGAATCCCACCTACCAAATTGTACTGGGGACTAGGGGATCAGAGTTCAGGAGGCAGAGCAATTCCCCAACGAGTATATAACACTACATACCAGGTGTGTGGAGCTAGAGCAGTAACCAGCTGCCTGAAGGCTGATATCTCTGATTCTGGGCACAGTAGAGATCATCTTCTAGTGTCCTTCAAATGGGGAGAGTCACAGCTTTTGGAATATACCCTCAGAAAAACTCTAAGTCAGACGGAAACTGAAATATCTGACTGGGGAGAGCAATTAACAGGCTTGGATGGGGACCACTGCTTTGAAGTCAGATATCTCCAGTTCCCCAGGGCCAATTTTTTAAATTCTTGTACCCATGGAAAGAGGAATAGCACCCTCAGATTCCAGGGGGGTTTTCTGGTACTCAGAAACCCCCCTGCGTGCGCTACTGATGCTGCAGAGGATGGAGGAGCAGCAAAAGGCCATTTAAGCCTACACGGCCACCTACAACATAGGCAGAAGAGCGGTTCTGTTGGAACCTCGTAGCAGATCTCAATGCTGCACAAATCGCCCACTGCTCCTTGGCTGGTCGTCCCCTGGTTAGGTCTGGTCAGTAGGTTCCACTCCTTTGCAGCTGCGCAGTGCAGCTATTGCATTGCTGTACGAATAGCCCACTGCTCCTCAGCTGGTGGTAAACACGATCAAGCCAGATAGGGGTCTTTTTGTGGCCTAGTTTTTTCAAACAGCTATCCTGTCTGCCGCTGCAGTGCCACTCTTAGATAAGCCACATGTTTGTGGTGCACACTTGTGTGGCTTAGCATAGTTATCCAGCTACCTTGGTGCAACCTTTTGTCCTAAAAACAATATTGTGAGGTGTGAGGTGTTCAGAAAGGAGTGGAAACGAGTGGAAATATATGTTATTGAGGGTAATAATAGCGGAAGAGAAAAAAAAAAAAAAAATTCTGCGATTTTAGCAGTTTTTATGCTTTAAAAAAAAAATCAGAACCCAAAACGTTTAGGGGGTGCTTTGGCAAAACCCAATAGAATCCAAAACCTGAAGGTACTGTAATCATAAGTCAAAACCCAAAACACAAAAAGTGGCCGGTGCACATCCCTAACCCCAATCAGAGAACCTGAGGAGCTGCATGCAATTTACCCATGCAGTTCTTACCCGAGAATCAGTCATTGGGACTCCACTCAGCCTATCATAAGCAAGGTCCAGCGCAGCTTCATACTCCTCCATAGACTTCCATGTTATGAAATTAACATGGGTGTCCATGAATGGTTCTTAATATAGATGTTCATGTTATGAGTTTACCATGGATGTCTATGGTGGGAATCGATAAATCAGCCTGACCGCCAATCAATTGGAGTCACCTTTGTGGTTGCTGGGACTTGTTGTTCCCCAACCCAATAATTTTTTTTAACTGTATGTTGAACACATTCACTGCTATCAACCCAGTACCCACCACCCAGGTGTGGCGGGGGTGGCCCAAGCCCATGACTGTGGCATTATCCTGATGGCTGTTGGAGCCGAGTGCTGGTTATACATTTTTGTCCCCCATTTGTTTGTAACCAGGACTGGTTTTTCAAAATACAGGGGGACCACAGATCTTTTGTCCTCAGGACCAGCTTAAAGAGCCCGGGGCTAGTTATACCTGTGGGATAGGAAGGATACCATTTTTTATTAATTTATTTATTCTTATTTTTACAGTGAATGCACAGTTCTCACTGATCCATGCATGCTTCAGCAAATATGGATGTAATATGTGTCACATTTTCCATTCGTATGTTTATCTTAATTAATGGCTGAATTAAGCAAGACGATTGTTTGTAATTTTGTCAACCACCATAGAACTTTATGGCCATATGTGGCCAAATTCTATTGATGGTCTACTCGTTCATAATGCCAAATTTGGATGAGCTTACCATTTGCAAAAACGGCAAATTGGATGAATTCGGCCTTAGTAAATGTGCTGTGCAGAGGTTTCCAGCCTCAAATAGGATTGAATGAGTACGAAATGGTGCATTCATACCCAATTGATCTTAGTAAATTTCCACCTTAATTTCACCATCCTACTCAGTACAAAAAGCATAACAAAAAGCTTTCATTCTGTGCTTTCAAATGTTATTGACCTATAAATTAGTCACAGAAGCAACATAAAGGCCATAGCTGTCTATGGATTCTGAAGTAAGAACACCATTGGGAAAAAAGACACTGGAACATATTATTAGAGAAAAGTGAGGTGCAAGTCACTAGTTCGAAAAACAGTTTGATATAAAATCAAGAATTTGCTCTTGTTAAAAAAATGTAGGTAAATGAATCCTCACAAAGGTTTGAAGGAATTATGTGCATCATGTTGCAGTTTAGAAAGAGGACATCTATATCTAATATTTATTTTGCTATATTTTTATTTCCATTATTGCTGCTAAAAAGAGCAGGATTATCATTTTAGTCTTGAACATTTTTCTAAAGAGGCAATTTTACAATGGAAATTTGGAATAAATTCTCAAAAACAATGTCACGGCAAATGCACTGAATTCTATTTTTATATAAAAAAATTTAATATTTGATTTTGTTAGAAAATTATTACATTTATTAGAATTATTAGAATTATACATTCATCCGCTTGCTGTCGTTCCTCACTAAATTTGTTCTTTTTGGAGGAAAGAGGCAATCAGATGCCTTTCAGACCTGGAATGGCAGAATCCAGATGGTACACTGTATATTTCATGTTCTATCTTCTAACACTTCATTAGTTATTTCACTCGCAAGCAAGGCTGATAGTGGCCAAACAAGACATGCACTAAATCCATTCTCATGGGTCCCTTGGAAAGGATCAAACTTTGTAGTTGGCATACAATGACTGTTGTAATTAAATCTTGTGGCAAATGTTTTTGAATGTGAATCACGCAATGACTTGGTCTCCTATTCTGCAACACATCTTATCACGCACTGTAAAGAAATCACATGGCAAAAAAGTAATTTCTCTTTACTCCGTCGCTTATAGCAGAGGCTTCTGGGTCCTACTGCCAGACACATGAATTGGACTGGCTTATTTATTCTAAGCATCATATACATATCATGAATAGATAAGAAAATGAAGCCAATTCCTCCCTGGTTTATAATTTTACTGTCTCTTATTAAATTATTTTATATGGTTTTACACAGCAAAGGCAAACACGCAAGGCTTCCTTGTACTATTTAAACCATTCCAGCACATCCTTGCATACGTCATACATATGTAAAATGTCAAACATATTAAAAATTCAATTTACATTTACAGCCAATTACAGCCACAAATTCCAATACTAGAAACAAAAGATTTCAACAAGCTGACGACCATATGGAAAGTGATTCAGTTCCTGTTTCTCCAAATACCATGGATTAATAATACAAATTTAGAAACATTAGGTTATATAGGCTGGATAGTAGGAAAAGGTGGCACCCATAGTAATGTTGGTAAAATGCATCCTGGAAGTAAGTCCCTTTTAGAATCGTATCATTATTTTCTAGTTAGTCACATGTTATACCACATTATGCCTCCAAAACTAAACCCAACAGTGACCATGTACATTACACTAGCTAGAACTGGATCACATACATTAGATTAAAAAAAAAACTGACTCCATAGTGTTATGAGCCACAGCAGTGGCTCATTCCTGTTACATATTTCTGTCTGTTTGCATACCATGTTTTCTGGTATATGGCTTTGGCATTCCGGAGCTGCAGCCTGACTCATGTGTCCTCAATGTGCAGTGTAGCTGCTGTATAATTAGATCATAAGCTCTGGGTCTTGTGTGCTCTCACCTGTAGTAGGTCTCCTCATTAAGGGAGCTTGTCAGCCTTAGCTATTCTGATTGGGAATGTTCCCTTTATCTCCCATGCTGCCTTTCACCCAGATGCCGATGATAGCAGATTGTAATCAATTCAGCTAGCCCCTGGTTTCCCTGGTTCATCTGCTCATGTTGTCATCTCCCTGCATTGTTGCATTTGATAGTCATTCTCTAAATATTTTGTGTGTTAGCTTGTGTATTGTTACACATTTAGTCATTTGGGATTTTATCCCAGGTAACATCTTATGCATTGTTGCATTGGTGGGTTTAACCTGCATTTGGGAGGTGTGTGTTCTCAAAGTTTGTTTATCCCATCTTGCGGCTCTCTACCTCCTGCAGCAGCCTTGTCACCCATAAGTCCTAGCAGCACAGGGGTTGGGGTGAACCTAATTTACCCCTTCAAACATGGGTGCTAGAGGTGAATCTTTAGCCACCAGGACAGTAGCGTTCCGCAACATTATTTCAGAAGAGGGAGCAGCAAATTCTATTGTATATACAGTACAGTACCAGCCCATATACCAGAGGAAGATCTCAGTATCCAACACTGGTCCTCATGATTGTTAGAATAAATCAGAAGACAGAGTAGGGATTGTCAGGGGTGTGGTGCACCAAAAAAGAGAAAATAATTTTTACACATAAAATATACCTTTTAATGGTTTCTTTTAAAACTGCGAAATATACAGACTAACATGTAACATAAAACAGTGAATACAGTGATTTTTTAAAAACTGCACGTGCGGTATCAACATACAATGCCTCCTACTGTGAAGATCCACTCTCCTATTATCTTGTACACGTATATGTCCCTTAAGGTGTCTGATGGCTTACATTAGCCTTATTACAGATATCCGCGGGTGAGTGTACTTATATCAAGATGTCGAGTGATCTGTATAGGTGTCACTGGTGTCTCTTATTTTGATATAATAATGTCCCTGAGTCCGTGTTAAGGTTAGTAGTCAGATTTATTATCTCTGATGAAGAGGAGATCATTAAGTATATTGGGTGATATTAGGTTGAACCAATCCCCAAATCTCCTGATGTGTATGGTCTTCCCAGTATATGCGGTGTTTAGTGCACATTCAGATTAGAGATCTGATGTTAGCTATTAGTGGGTATGATAGATCAATTTGTTAAGGGGGATAATGTCCCTGTTGGGTCCCCTTTGTCCTTTTCCCACAATTTATAGATTTTTGCACTATCTCAGTTCAACGATGTTGGTTTTATACACATATTTATGGACAATGTTTAACAGGGTATATGTCTGCTTGTGAACTAATCTGATTAATATCCTAATTATAGGTCAGTTGTTGTAGAACTTAATTAGTACTCTCCACGGGGTTTAGCAGCAAAAATAAGGACAAAGACAATATTTGTCTCTCATTGGTATTTGTCCTGCTGTTAATAGCCCTCGTGGATATTGTTACATGTAGGCTGATACAGTGTATTGTTAGCGTTCTCCAATTAGTACTCTCCACGGGGTTTAGCAGCAAAAATAAGGACAAAGACAAAATTTGTCTTTCATTGGTAATTGTCCTGCTGTTAATAGCCCTCGTGGATATTGTTACATATAGGCTGATACAGTGTTTTATTAGCGCTCTCCACGGGGTTTAGACAGCACAAATAAGGACAGAGACACTGTTTGTCTACGATAGATAACTGCCCTGCCGTTAATTGCCCTCGTTAGGTGGCGTTACATCTGGTTAATACAGCATATAGTATAGTATGAGCCGCTACGTTTAGTTAGATCAAGGGTATGACCGTGAGCGTTAGTAACTTTTATAGTCGGCGGAGTACAGCAGTGTGGGAACGGAGCG
This sequence comes from Crinia signifera, assembly GCF_055691185.1. NCBI lineage: Eukaryota > Metazoa > Chordata > Amphibia > Anura > Myobatrachidae > Crinia > Crinia signifera. Next base: position 74,413,690 of record NC_139225.1, read on the forward strand.
ATCGGGTCTCGCATATAGGGCTGGAGACCAGATCCTGTAACCCTCTCGGGTGCTCAACGGAGTCCCTGGAGCTGTTACGTTCACTTTAGGCAGACATAATACATTAATTAAACAGTTAAATCATTAGAGTCCTTACAAGGACTAGTATTGAGGACACAGTGAATAATATCAGTAGGAGTCCTTACAAGGACTATATCAAGACACAGTTTGAGGCATGCATGCGAGGCGACCGCACGGCTAAGGTGGCCGGGGTACGCTTCGCAGATCTTCCTCAGGGCAACCTGCGCTGTTGTCCTGAGTGGGTTTAAGTAGGCAGTGTATCATTTGAATTCTCCAATCCGCAGCTTCCTTCCTTCCTTCTTTAGGAAGCTGCGGATTGGAGAATTCAAATGATACACTGCCTACTTAAACCCACTCAGGACAACAGCGCAGGTTGCCCTGAGGAAGATCTGCGAAGCGTACGCCGGCCACCTTAGCCGTGCGGTCGCCTCGCATGCATGCCTCAAACTGTGTCTTGATATAGTCCTTGTAAGGACTCCTACTGATATTATTCACTGTGTCCTCAATACTAGTCCTTGTAAGGACTCTAATGATTTAACTGTTTAATTAATGTATTATGTCTGCCTAAAGTGAACCTAACAGCTCCAGGGACTCCGTTGAGCACCCGAGAGGGTTACAGGATCTGGTCTCCAGCCCTATATGCGAGACCCGATCGCTCCGTTCCCACACTGCTGTACTCCGCCGACTATAAAAGTTACTAACGCTCACGGTCATACCCTTGATCTAACTAAACGTAGCGGCTCATACTATACTATATGCTGTATTAACCAGATGTAACGCCACCTAACGAGGGCAATTAACGGCAGGGCAGTTATCTATCGTAGACAAACAGTGTCTCTGTCCTTATTTGTGCTGTCTAAACCCAGTGGAGAGCGCTAATAAAACACTGTATCAGCCTATATGTAACAATATCCACGAGGGCTATTAACAGCAGGACAATTACCAATGAAAGACAAATTTTGTCTTTGTCCTTATTTTTGCTGCTAAACCCCGTGGAGAGTACTAATTGGAGAACGCTAACAATACACTGTATCAGCCTACATGTAACAATATCCACGAGGGCTATTAACAGCAGGACAAATACCAATGAGAGACAAATATTGTCTTTGTCCTTATTTTTGCTGCTAAACCCCGTGGAGAGTACTAATTAAGTTCTACAACAACTGACCTATAATTAGGATATTAATCAGATTAGTTCACAAGCAGACATATACCCTGTTAAACATTGTCCATAAATATGTGTATAAAACCAACATCGTTGAACTGAGATAGTGCAAAAATCTATAAATTGTGGGAAAAGGACAAAGGGGACCCAACAGGGACATTATCCCCCTTAACAAATTGATCTATCATACCCACTAATAGCTAACATCAGATCTCTAATCTGAATGTGCACTAAACACCGCATATACTGGGAAGACCATACACATCAGGAGATTTGGGGATTGGTTCAACCTGATATCACCCAATATACTTAATAATCTCCTCTTCATCAGAGATAATAAATCTGACTACTAACCTTAACACGGACTCAGGGACATTATTATATCAAAATAAGAGACACCAGTGACACCTATACAGATCACTCGACATCTTGATATAAGTACACTCACCCGCGGATATCTGTAATAAGGCTAATGTAAGCCATCAGACACCTTAAGGGACATATACGTGTACAAGATAATAGGAGAGTGGATCTTCACAGTAGGAGGCATTGCATGTTGATACCGCACGTGCAGTTTTTAAAAAAATCACTGTATTCACTGTTTTATGTTACATGTTAGTCTGTATATTTCGCAGTTTTAAAAGAAACCATTAAAAGGTATATTTTATGTGTAAAAATTATTTTCTCTTTTTTGGTGCACCACACCCCTGACAATCCCTACTCTGTCTTCTGATTTATTCTGCCTAAAAATTGTCTGTGGTAGCACACCCCTGCACTCCCAAGTGTTATTTATACACTAATATTTGCAGAGGGCCTATGATAAGATCATTAAATATCTCTAATACCATAATCTTGTGCGATTGAGCCTACCAAAAACCCCATTTCGCCTCATGATTGTTAGCTAGCATACAATACTGAAATCCATGTAATACATAACCCGAACAAAATAGAGGGTTTTCTCAGGAAGTGCCCATTTTGAGAGTTTTTGGGCTGGTCACATTGCAACTTATTTTTTTTCTTATTATTGCTATTATTATAATCATTATTATTATTATCATTAATATCATTACATTTTATTTATAAGGTGTTATGAGTGGTTGGCAGCGCCATACATAGTGCACATAGTACAACAAAACAGCAAACTTGCTTACCCTCCTGGAATGGCCCAGAGGCTACCAAACATGTGGTACCCCTCTGAGCTCCCTGGGAAGGTGGGCAAGTCTCCCGCATTACCCCTGCACCCCCATTTCCCACTGAAACAAATAGAAGCGTTTACAGGTCAGTGGGGAAGGGGCGGGGCTAGAATGACATGGATAGCATCATTTTGCGTCATTTTATCCCCTTCCCGAAATCTGCAGACCCGTGAATTGCAGTGTTTGACTGGCATGGGGCAAGGCTTATTGATGTCAGTCCCCCTTGACAAGTAGTATCTGGTCTCCTCTCCCGGCTTCTCCCGAAGAGGAAAAATCTAAAGTAGGCATGTATTCAATACAGTGTACACATAATAAAACTTTACAGTAACTGAGAAACTAGGGAGTACAGGTAACAATTAGCGCCTCAATTCTCAGTACACAATACAGCTGAGATGAAGGAAGTAAAGGAGTTGTCTGGCAAGGGGCTTAAATCCTAGAGGCAATGGAGTCACCAGCCTCTGGGCTCCAAGTCCTGAAGGGGCACCTGCATGTACAGCAGCACCTGTGTGATTCCCAGCAGGACGTAAGTGTGACTGCAGCTCTGCTCTGTCCATGGAGTCCTGCTAACACCTGCAATAGGGGACAGGATGTCTCCAATCTGGTATTGCTCAGCCTGTGCTGTAGCAAATGATGGTGCTGCTACTGCTGAACACTAATTGTGCATGCTGCAGTCAACTGAATCCTGGAAGTTTAAATCTGCCACTGTCACACAGAATGTTTCAGCAGTCCAACCACTAAATTCCCTGAGGGCTAGGGAACATACAGTACAATAGAAATATACAACACAATAGTGGTTTGGCACATACAATGTATGAATTAAACCAAGAGATTCAAGTAGGAATGTCCATGGATCCAGTGAAATAAGAAGAGACATTATTCATCCAACGGACATGTTTATTAAATTCTTCCAAATGTTGGTATAAAATATACAGGATGATCCTCAATCAAGGGTATAAAACAGATCTCCTGTGGCAACCATCCTACAAGGACAACTAACACACTTGTGGCACATAGCTCCAGCCACAGACCTAATATCCTTCCCTGACACTAGCACATCACGGCCCATTAAGCTAGTTCCCGATCACCCTCCAATCACATCCTCTCCCTGTCCCCCAATAGCACACAAGCGACCGCTGTCAGATACACAGAATACGTCTGGCGGCTCTCCAACACATAAGCATGTCACAGAGATTCCCTAATGATGCACCCTGGCAAACAGACTGTGGACCGCAGACAGCACTGAACGGGGTGCTGTTTGACAGCTCCCATTAGGACAGTAATGGGTGGGATTGGCGCCTTTTCTAAAGTGAATTAAGCTTGTTGTGTGTTGGTGTGCCTCACCCCTGATGAAAACTGGACAGGGTTCCAGTTAAAACGGCTATGGGGTCAGCCAGAATGTGCCTTTATCTTGATATGCTGTAACTTCAAACACAAACCTTTTGCTTCAACTAATCTGTGAGTGCTGGTTCGTTCCTATCCTTTGTGGAGGTTGGGTAAGTGATGTTTATATACACAAAAAGACGCAAAAACCTTTTTTCCACTATAAAGACTTTATACTCCCAACGTTGAAGATGTTTAGAAGCACTCTAGGTTCAGTTGCAACCTGGCAGCTCCACATGCATACACCCAGATTTGAGTGGCCTGGCACCGTCTGATTGTGGGAGAAAAAGTGTAACCACTCCAACATTCTGTGCGAGACACAGAGATTTTATGCTGTACAATACCATGGTTGTGTGCAGGCACCGGAGCGCCCCAGGCGGGGGGGGGTGCCCCGGTGCTCACCTGCTCCACCTGCGGGGTCTGATGCAGCCACCGGATGATGCGGCATGGGCTGGTGGGTGATGCAGCGCTTCGGTCCAGGAGGGGGGGGGGGTGATCCTGCTGCCCAGTGCTCACCCGCTCCACCAGGGGGGGTTGATGCTACGGTGGCCGCATCGTTCCACCGGGGGGGGGTTGTGCCGGGTGCCGGTTGATGCGGCGCAGGATGCCACATTGCTTCACGGAGGGGGGTCGGGGTGGTGATGCCGGGTGCCGAGTCGTTCCATGGGGGGGGGGGGTTGCAGGGGGGTGACTCCTGCTCCTATTTTCCGCGCTCCAGTGGCCAGGACCCTAGGCAAATGCCTGAAGCTGCCTAGTGGTGGCGCCGGCCCTGGTTGTGTGAACCTTTTGTTCTAGTACGTGACCCAACACTTGTTTCTATTTTACAGATAGATAGATAGATAGATAGATAGATAGATAGATAGATAGATAGATAGATAGATAGATAGATAGATAGATAGATAGGAAAAAGCAATAACAGAAAACTGTTTAGAGCGCTGATCGTGGTTGTTTACCTCAGGGTGAGCAGCTGCAACTAGGGACTAGTCAGGTCCCTGGTTAGGTATACAGAGAAAAGAGGGGGGTTGTTGCAGCGCTCTCGGATTTTAATGAGTAAATCAATCTCAATAATAATAAAATTTAATAATGACACATGACATACAGTAAAATAATAAAGACCAAAATAAATAAGAATAATAAATATAATATATAAAAACAACAAGTGGACCAATTGATATATATATAGGTGATATAACCTGCTCTGGTAGACACAACCAATTTGAGGAAGGCACTGGAGTCCAATTTGTAATCCCAATATTGTCGCTGGAGGTGTCCCTGTCCAATTAGGACAATGTTGCTTGTAGGGATCCTCTCTAAAGTGTGTATTAGTGCAATGGGAAAAGGTGGGGTACTTCAAAGGGTGCAAGTGAGCCGTGATCTTCACCCCAATCCGGATGTATACGGGGAGGCTCTTTTTGTAAAGTGCTCTGTGCCAAGGAGATAAGATGCTCCAAACCAATGTAAAAACGATTGTGGGGTCCCAGAATGATTCAGCAGGTGAAGTATAATGTCCACAATAGGTCCAGCTTGGTCACCATCGGGTTTCGGTGTCACTAGGGACAGCTTTATCAAGGTGACTAGTGTTGGCTCACAGCCAGGTATATATACCACAATCAATTAGTGAGGGTTGACCTCATGACATCACAGTGGTACAGGTCATAGTGTAAAGAAAAACAAATACAATAACATACTGTTAAGAGAACTCGGAGACAGACTTTCAATAGTTAGACCATAAAATTATTTGTCAGAAATAGTGATTTTAAACAGTCTGACAGAACCAACTCCCTTCATAGCAATTTTTTAGGGGTACTTCAGAACAGATATCAACCGCTGGAGAGGGATTACACGGAGGGACACCAAAGAGGCGAAGATACTCAAGCGTAGAGGGAGAAGGGGGGGGCAAGAAGACACAATTAAGGAGATTAAGATGCACACAACAACCGGATCCTAATCATAATAAAACCATTTTTAACTTATCTAGCAAAGAACTCACAGAGAGTGAACCCGCCTTATTAAGTAAAGGCCTTAAATTTTCCCCAACCATCCCAGCAAACATTTTCAACTTGTTTGTAGAACTAAATCTTTTTACAAGATCACTATGCCGACAAAAATATTTTGCTAAAAAACAAATTCAGTCAATTAATGAGGAGTGTACAACCATCCTCCTGGACTCACAGGACGATGAAGCCCTTCTAATGTTGAATGATCTATTAACAGAGGGGACTAATTTAGATCTTACTCAGCATAAAATCTTTGACATTGACCGGTCACACACCCGATGTAAATCAGACTTTTATCCCGTTAAGTGTAAGGGAACCTTCATCGAAGGTTTTTACAAAACCACCTTGAGCGAGTTTAAGGAGCTATGCTCGGATTCAAATAAGAATAAAAACAAGAGTAGAATGAGGGACAATTTAAGTAAAGATGAGAGGAAGGTACTCAGTATCCTTATGAAAGACACTTCCATAGTCTTGAGAGAGGCAAATAAAGGGGGTGGTCTTGTTATTCAGGACAGGACCCAATATGTACAGAAAGCCCTTAGACAACTAGATGATGTCAGTGTATATCAAAAATTGATTAAAGACCCTACATCCTCCTTCGTTACACAACTCAAACAGCTTCTGACTGAAGCCCTGTCCGCTGGGATAATTTCTAAGGATGAATTTCGTTTCCTTTTTTGTTGAGCACCCCACAATCCCGGTGTTCTATCACCTCCCCAAAATTCACAAGACCCTCACTTCACCCCCGGGGCGTCCTATTATTTTGTGTGGACTCTTTAACCTCTAATTTATCACATTATGTAGACACTTATTTACAGCCACGAGTTCCCACATTGAGGTCCCACATCAAAGATACAACTCATTTTCTAAATCTGATTCATAACATCGAATGGTCCGAAAATTATGGTTTCCTTACATTGGACGTACAGAGCCTATATTCCAACATCCCCCATACATCCGGATTGGGGTGAAGATCACGGCTCACTTGCACCCTTTGGAGTACCCCACCTTTTCCCATTGCACTAATACGCACTTTAGAGAGGATCCCTACAAGCAACATTGTCCTAATTGGACAGGGACACCTCCAGCAACATTATTGTTATTACAAATTGGACTCCAGTGCCTTCCTCAAATTGGTTGTGTCTACCAGAGCAGGTTATATCACCTATATATATCAATTGGTCCACTTGTTGTTTTTATATATTATATTTATTATTCTTATTTATTTTCATCTTTATTATTTTACAGTATGTCATGTGTCATTATTAAATTGTATTATTATTGAGATTTATTTACTCAGATAGATAGATAGATAGATAGATAGATAGATAGATAGATAGATAGATAGATAGATAGATAGACAGACATACAGACAGACAGACAGATATATAGATAGATAGATAGATCTTTTCTTTTTGAGTATACAGGAGTGACCATCCTGTTTGTACTGTAGCAGCAGCTTTGGACAAAAACAGCTCCGACAAGTGCCCTCGAAACTGCCTGAGTATCGGGAGTTTATTTCATTTTTCTTTCTTTTGTGCTACATAGTATGTGAGAGCTGTAATTAAACTGTGAGAATGGAAGGGAAGAGGGCCCTGCTCCTAGGAAGTTATATTCTACAAAATCAATTTGAGCATATTTTATGCATTTCCCACACAAATTATTACTTTCCTTTTTTAATTATATATTTATTATATATTTATATTTTAACATCACCAGACAGCAACTATAAACACATGATGGTATTCCCCTGTGTGCAGTATGGGCAGATAGTGGACTCTCCTTGCCCTACCCCCATCTTTGGAAAACATAACATTTACTGTAGGTCCAATAATAATTTCTGTCAGATCACTACACAATAATTACTAAGGCACTCCCCAATTTCCTGTACTTTTTGTAGTACGGTATGAGCAATGCCCATCAATAATGTTATTACAGCCTAGCACGATGACATTAAGTCACAGTAAGGCACACTAAGGCACCTTCCCCGCTGCCCACCGATAGTAATTACTATGGATTTTATCACCACTGTGGACTACTTTCTATACATGTGAAATTATACAAACATATGTTAGACATCAAAATTAATTTGCTTTTCACTTTTTCTCTCTTGGAAATGATGGAGAAAAATCATTCTTACTTTTTACAGAAAATCTCTTACTGTTAGAAATCATGCGCCCTCTGGATTGTATAGAATATTTGATGGATCACTCAACCAGCACCTGATTTTTCGATGTTCGGCACAAAGGTTTTACAGCCAATTTTGGCTGTTCATTGATTTATCTTTGATGTCTGTTGATTTATGTAAAAAATTGGAGAAACAAATTGCCAAGGGACTGCTACCAGTTGATGCAGGTGCTTATAGTTTCACTTTTAAAAACATTCATAAAGAAAACACGAAGAAAATTATTAGGAGTCCAAACAATTTTAAGTAGAAAACAACCAGTGAATGTCAGGCAGGAGCTGATTGGCTGGTTGTTTACCACTTTCCATTGTATCACTTTTTGAAGCTTAGTGCATCTGTACCTTAGCCAGGTAAGATCAGCAGGATGACAGAGTAGGAGAATCTGCCGAACAGGATATGCTATTATAATGAGTAGATATAGATATTTTGGCCCCCTTATTGTTTGTAACTGACTATATTCATCAATTAGTACAGGGGTGTGCTACCACTGACATTTTTATTAGAATTGGATACACAGGAAAGGAAAGTATGTTGTGGTGTGGGGCACCAAAGAAACACAAATAAAATATAACCTTTATTAAGACATAGTTTAAGACTGCGAAATATTAAAAAACATTTAGATGACAAACAAAGTGAGAATTGTGCATGTTTAAAAACAGCACGTGCGGGGACTTGTTGTGTGTTTTATTTATGCCTCTATGAAATAATAATGTGGCGTCCTAAGTAGAGGTTTAAAGACCTGTGTTTTACCTATATGGCTCCCTTAGTTAAATTAGTGGCCAAATTGTTACTGAATTTATGTGTGTCACTCCCTTCACTTGGGGATGTTAGTGGCCCGCAATATAGTGAATTTATGGGGTATATATATATAAACCTCCTTAAAACCTCTAATTAGGACGCCACATTATTATTTCATAGAGGCATAAATAAAACACACAACAAGTCCCCGCACGTGCTGTTTTTAAACATGCACAATTCTCACTTTGTCATCTAAATGTTTTTTAATATTTCGCAGTCTTAAACTATGTCTTAATAAAGGTTATATTTTATTCATGTTTCTTTGGTGCACCACACTACAACATACTTTCCTTTCCTGTGTATCCAAAATCAGCAGGATATAGCTAGTACAGGAACACTCTTTTCATTAACATTAAAAACACTTTTTTTATCATCAAGAAATCTACACAAAGGCAATTTGGAAAGGACAGAATTAAAAATAAAGGGGACGGGAGGATGAGACACCAGGGGAACAGTAACATTGGGCTATAAACAATTCAATAGTAAGTACAGGCAAACCTTACAGTAATGTGCAATTCATAGTAATCCCTGTAAATGCAGGGCAGAGCCTAGTTTTGTTGGCCAAGAGTTCTATAGTGAATAGGAATATAAGGGTATAAAGTGTTCCATTGGAAATGGGAATGGAAGTACAAAATAAAAATAATTGCTATTGGCCAAATAGTCCTAAGGAAATCACCCTGGAATTCACAAGACCTCATAAAGGTAAGAAAGGTAGAGCCAGTCAAATGCTTTTTTGGCATGTAGGGAACATAAATGAAGACTTTCCTGATTACGGAAAATAATTCAATAACATCTAAAACTACTCAAAATCCAGAAGAATCTTGTCTATCACTGACAAAGCCAAACTCATGTGAATGGATCAAACAAGACGAGATCAGTTTTGCATAAATCAATACATCAGTGTTCAGTAAAACTATTGGCATATCATTTTTACAATCAAAAGTGTTTTTACCACGATGCAGGATGATAACTATTCGTGCCAGCAAAATTTCAGGAGGAAACATCAGTGTTCGGTGGCCATATTAAATAAAGACCTCCATATAAGGGTTAGTTCTTCTTGATGAGTGAGATTAAACATTTTGATAAAACATTCTGCACCTGGCAGAATGGGGCAGATGTATTAAGCCTAGAGAAGAGATAAACTGAAAGGAGATAAAGCACCAGCCAATCAACTCCCAACTGTCATTTTCAAACATGGTTCATTGGCTGGTGATTTATCTCCTTTCACTTTATCTCCAGTGTATCTCTTCTCCAGGCTTAATACATCTGCCCCATTGTGTCTAGGAAGTGCCTTAATAGTGGTAAGGGCTTGCTGGTTAGACCAGGGAACTTTCAAAGTGGAGAGTGACTGATTAAAAAAGGGAAACAAATATCTATTTCTTTAACCCTATTATTAGCTTATTTATCTCAAGGTTTTTGGGCAAGTAGCCGACCTCCCCTCTGTACAGGAACTATTCCTATCTAAAGTCAAGAGGCGTGCAGGGAAAATCGTGGCAAATAAGTGGTACCCTGGACACAACCTGAATGAACTGCTCCCATCAGGCAGATGCTTCAGGTCCATCACCGCTAAGTCAACCAGAACCACAAAAAGCTTCTTCCCGCTAGCTGTCCACCAACTGAACAATGTCCAACATGGCTAACCTGTATGGCCAAACGCACAGAGATGCAATATACAATGTGTTTCCATATTTGTCATGTACAGTATGTAATGTATAATATGTATTCTCCCTGTGTTGTTACTTGGCAATGCATTGTTACCGCAAAACATTCTTAATACATGTATATGCAAGTATACTGTAACTAGCCAATAAAGCTGATTCTGATTCTATCTGTTTTATTACCAGCAGAATAAACAAATATTCCTCAATCTAGTGAAAATTAAGTGAAACTGTTTTTGTAATTGGTTCCTAATGGTGGAGATTTCAGCCTTAAGGGCAGAATTAAGAAATATGAGTCTGCAATTACGTAGCCATGTCTAAATAGCCACCCCACAGACTATAGCATATTGGGCACACTAGTATCTGAAATTAAACATTGCATCTGTCTCATCGGTCAACTGACAGATTGTAATACAGATGGGTCAGGTCCCATCCTTGCTGGCGGGTCGCCAGAACGTCCGCGCTGGCGACCCGCCAGCAGCCACGCCAGCGAATACACTGAGACGCGCGACGGAAACCCTGTCCGTCTCCGCCTCAGGGAGACGGACAGGGTTAGGGGGGTTAGGGGGGGTGCGGGCAGGCAGCGGGGACCCCGGGTTACCGCCAGCAAGCCGGCGGGGACCCGGGGGAACGGATGGAAGCGCCGTCGGAAGGGGACGCGCGCGCCTCTCGTGCGCGCGCGTCCCCTTCTCATCATCGCCATGGCGCTGGCGGGGGATGGCGGCTGGCGACGCCAGCGCCATCCCCTGCCAAGATGGGACCTGACCCATCTGTAGCTTCCGCCACAGAAATACAAGAGGAACTTTAAGAGAGAAAAGCAAATGGGATACACCAAGGTGTAGGAGGGAAATGGCAGGAATGGATGAGTCAGAGTATTCACAAGTATAAAAGACTCTGGGTGGAATATATCAAGAGTCATATTTAAGATGTGATTGCCTACATACAGTAGTACAGTTAGTAATGCTTTCTGGATAATATGGTGGTCATATCAATGCTCTCTATATGACATACAGATGGGTCAGGTCCCATCTTGGCAGGTGAGAAGGGGACGTGCGCGCACGAGAGGCGCGCACGTCCCCTTCCGACGGCACTTCCATCCGTTCCCCCGGGTCCCCGCCGGCTTGCCGGCGGTAACCCGGGGTCCCCGCCGCCTGCCCGCACCCCCCCCTAACCCACCCTAACCCTGTCCGTCTCCCTGAGGCAGAGACGGACAGGGTTTCCGTCGCGCTGGCGACGGAGACTGAGACGCGCGTGCGCGTGAGACGCACGCGCGTCTCAGTGTATTTGCTGGCGTGGCTGCTGGCGGGTCGCCAGCGCGGACGTTCTGGCGACCCGCCAGCAAGGATGGGACCTGACCCATCTGTAATGGTCACTGCATTACTAGATGCCCTTGTATTATATGCCTACATACAGTAGTACAGTTAGTAATGCTTTCTGGATAATATGGTGGTCATATCAATGCTCTCTATATGACATAATGGTCACTGCATTACTAGATGCCCTTGTATTATATGGCAGTCACAACAATGCTCACTGCATTATATGGCAATCACGTAACTCTCTATGTATAATATGCTGGGCAATGTACAGCTCCCTATATTTTAGGATAAATGTTCCATGTCTTATATGGTAGTCACAGCAATGCTCCTTGCATTGTGTAGTAAATTCTGCATTGTTCATGTATTATATGGCAATCACTGCATTACTCTCTGCATTATATTTTGGACAATGTGATGTAATATATGGCAGCTACTGTGATGCTCTCTTTACTGTATAATATGGTGGGCATTGTAATGCTCTTTGCTAACCCCCTTCATTCAGCTGGCCACACCTTTTCAGCTAAGATTTGATCTAGTACCTCCACCATCTGTCTTCTTTAAAAGCTTTGATCCATCTCCCCCATGCAGTGGCATAACTACATTGGCTGCTCTCCCCCGCCACTAAAATTTGTGCGCCCCTGTGGCCCCCCTCTATATCGCCCCTGCCCACCTCACCGGTGCATGAGCCGCCGCAGATCTGTTGCTGTTGCTGCAGAGCTTCCTGTTCCTGCTGTCTGCAGTCCCTGCGCTGCTGCTCCTCCTATCAGAATGTCAATTCCAAAATGGCCACCGACTTACAGCAGACCATTATTTAGGGTGCAAGAGGAGGTCGCCGCCTCCTTTAGCATCCTTAATAATTGTCTGCTGTGAAGAGGCATTTTAAAAAAGACCTTCTAACAGGAGGAGCAGCAGCGCCGGAGCTGCAGACAGCAGGAAGCGCACTCGTCCCGGCGGATTCGGTGGCGGGGACGGCCCCAATCTTAACAATAGCTTCCGCAGACCCCACGGCGCCCACCCTTACCTAGTGCCCCCAAGCCACCACGGGATCTGCGGAGCTATTGTTACGCCACTGCCCCCATGGTCATGTTCAGTCAAGCGCTTGTTGCCTGCAGGTGGCCTATTAGAAACTTGAACTGGGTTGTTTACAGAATCTATAGACTTTTTATAAAACTGCAGTAATCTATGGCTCTGCCAGGGTTTTGGTTTTTCTCCTTGAAAGGATGACACCTGGTTGCAGTATGAAACCCCCTACATACTCATTTGATATGTCTGGTATAGAAATAGATTGAACTGAATTATGCCTCCCATATGAACAAAGATATCAAACTACTTAAATATATACTTCCCCGGCCAAATATAATAGGGTGTGAGAATCAGAAAGTGAGAGATTTTGGAAGAGCTTTCCCATTTTATTAAGCGGCATTCATTTACAGTGAAAAATAAAAACGGTTGATTTTGCCATGTAAATGATTGCCGCTTTAAAAAAATGGGAAAACTTTCCCAAAATCTCTCACTTTCTGATTCTCACACCCTATTACATTTGGTTCCCCATCTGCATTGAAAAAGCTATTTTGTCTGGAAGAATCCACATGTAGGCTGTTACTTATTGTACCCTATTCGTATTTATTCATTAAAAAAAGGATTTCAAATTTAAAAACATTGTTGTCATCCCGACTTTTATTCCTATATCATATGAACCAAGTACAATAAGCTTTTAGCACTGTAACCACATCACCAAACAGCATAAGGTGCCCTGAACGTTTGGGGTACTTGTATGTTAGGAAGGGATAAAGAAAGCTCACATTCTAACACAACAGTCCACCTACATTCTCTAGTTATTATCCAAACTTATCCATTAAAACCAATTGTTGTTTTTTTTACTGAAAATAAGAGGTATTGTGCTATCAATACGAATACGAATTGCCGTATTTTCGGGATAGTAAATGTCAAAAATAAGTGTATTTCTGGATACAAATACACCTATTTTTTACAAATTTCCTTTAGTATATTTCCCCCAATGGCCCTTATTCAGATCTGATCGCAGTACAGATTTGTTCTCAAAATGGGCAAAACCATGTGCACTGCAGGTAGGGCAGATGTATGGTGCAGAGATAGGTCAATTTGGGTGGGGTGTGTTGAAACTGAAATCTAAATTGCAGTGTAAAAATAATGCAGCCAGTATTTACCCTGCATAGAAACAAAATAACTCACACAAATCTAACTCTCTATACACATGTTACATCTGCCCCACGTGCAGGGTACATGGTTTTGCCCATTTTGAGAACAAATTTGTACTGTGATGAGATCTGCATAAGGGCCAATGTGTAGCTTGTGTCAACTAATAGCCAACTTTGGGCAACAAATACATCCTAGTTTTGTTATAGTAACAGTGTAGTGTTATAGATTCCCTACTGGTTTTACATCGAGAAGATATTTCCCATACTAAACTCTTTGGCACAAAACAGTCAAAAGACACACTCTTTAAAGGTTGTATTTGAATGTCAAATGCCTTTGTTTTGCAGCCAGACAATATCCCTCAATAAGCCACCAGTACAATTGAAGAGGGAGATGGAAGACATTACATGCCAAACCATCGAGTCACCCACTTCTCCCAGGAATAACAGCTTTGTCTGTGATGTTAGGTGGAAACCTCAGCTGAATACACATCATACAAATAGGATGTGTTCGGAAAACATAGGTGGGCTGTTTTGCATTTTTTAATAGAGCATAGAACCATAACTATTTGGAAAAATGGATGTATTCTTATCCAAAGCAATTAGATGCAATCACTTTTTCCGAAAGGTACATTGTTCTTTGCCTCGGATTGTTTCATTATGTGGAGATGAGTAACTGTTGGATGAGGATGTCACAAGTATCTTCATTTTGTAAAGTGCAACTTTTTCCATCTATAGTCTAGTTTGGGGGTCTGTTATTGAGACATTGCTCATTCGGAAAACCGTGTCTGGGAATCCAGAAATCTATGTTGCGAAACCAAGCTGCAAATTCCATATTGTCTGAAGCATATTTGACCATGTTAACTAAACAGTGTTAGAAAGTAGTTTGTTCAGACACTGCTTGATAAATATATTTATGCTAACCCTCATCCAGCATGTAGAAGACATACCTATTTTGGACTTGTTTAGCGGCTTCACCCAGTGGTTTGAGCACATGCAGCTTTGCATAGACTTTTATGGCAAATACATTGAAAAAATGTAATGTTCACTTTGTAAATAGTATTTTGTGCATTCTGAATCTTATTACACACCCCTCATCCTACAGAATTTTTCAACCTGTTTCAACTCGTGGGACACAAGATGCTAATATCGTCAAATTACCTTTCTACAAGGAGATATTTTGTTACTGATCTCGAGTTGGAGCTCTGTACACAGATTTTTACATATGGTCTTCCTAATCTGAGTCGGACATAACTTGGCTAGATTTCTCTTTTACTGAAAGAGGGCATGTCGAGGAGGCAACTGGACAGCAACAGTGCAATATCACAGATCTGCCCTGACTTGTGGGAGTGTAATAGGAAGGTCATGGGTGTGTATCTAAAGCTCTGTGCAATTCTGTGTGACAATCGTGTTAAGGGAAAGGTTGGTTTGTGTTGCATATTGTGATGTAATGAATGGTGAATTGTATTATCTTAACTATTCTTTCAGATTAGAACACCTGCAATTTTGTAAAACTAATTGATTGTTTTCTTTTGCCTGCTGCCATACCTCCCACAAGCTCAAAAATGTGAACAGATCCTTTCAAAAAATTGTCACATTACAGTACATAATTATGGGGGAGGTGTATTATACAGAAAAAGAGTGGAGAAGTGGTCTAGTGGAGAAGTTGCCACAACAACCAATCAGCTTCTACCTATAATGTTATAGATTGTTCTTGATAAATGCTACCTCAAAGCTGCTTAGTTACTTCGGGAAACTTTCCCACTGGTCCACTTCCACACAATAGTCTATACAAAATATATTTTTTTAAATGTCTATTTAAATAGACATGGGGTCACAAAGGGTTAACCACTGAAAGGTAACAGTACTTAAAGTTAAGTTGTTAAGTTTTATCAATAAGTCTAATCTTTTTCCTAATACCAACAATTGTAATACTGATGTTAAAGGCCAGTGTGCCTAAATAGTATTACCATTGTCTGAGTTGTGATTTTACTCATGCTGTTTGAATACTGAGGGCCAAATGTAATAGGGTGAGAGTTTCAGAAAGTGAGCGATTTTGGGAGAGTTTTCCCATGTTTTTTAAAACAGCAATCAATTACATGGCTAAATCAACCTGGTTTTGCAGTGTAATTGATTGCTGCTTTAAAAAACATGGGAAAACTCTCCCAAAATCTCTCACTTTCTGAAACTAGGGTTACCACCTAGTCCCTTTAATTCCGGACACATGTTAATTACACAGGTTCTGTGGCAGTTTAAAATCAGGTGAAGCGGAGTCTTGAAGTCAGCCAGCCACAGAACCTGTGTAATTAATATGTGTCCGGAATTAAAGGGACTAGGTGGTAACCTTATCTGAAACCCTTCTCACCCTATTACATTTGGCCCTGTATGTTTATATACAAAATGGAACATGGCTTTTTGATGATTATTTCATATATATATATATATATATATATATATATATATATATATATATATATATATATATATATATATATATATATATATATATATATATGGGGAGTCCAGGCACTCAGCAGAAAAGACAAAGACTTGGGTGCACCTCAATCCAGGAAGGATGGGTATATACAAAACGTACGAGGTCACTCACAAGATTTGAAATGCTGCACGGCGGCAGACTTGCAATAAAACAAACAATTGACACAAGGCTGTGTGAGTCAACGTTTCAGGCTGGTAACCCTTTATCAAGACATGGCAAACAAAGTGAAACATACTTACATATATAGCAGATCAAAAGCAGAGTCATTCAGTGCTCCCACCACCTGTGCTGCACTCCCAGTCCAGGAAGTGATGACATCACCGGCGCACCGGTGCGTGTGTGTGGTCACATGGGAGTGAGTGTCAATCACCGAGTGAGGGTTACCAAGGTAACCACAATAAACAATCTAAGTAGGGAAGAAAAAACTTCAGTGTAGGAGAAAAACATGCATGACCTAGGATCGCGATGTGTAACAAGCAGGGAAGGTGCATCCTATGTGAATGTGGCTAGTTGGACAGCGCCGTAACTACCGCACCCGATCTATGGTGTCTAATGTGAGAAGTGCTGGGTGCTTAAAGCGATGTGCAGTACGGAGTGTGTAAGTGCGCTGAAAATAATTGACAGGCAAACTGACGTGTGCGCAAACAAAACGGAGGTGAAAGACTAACGGTGTGCCAGTGCGCATGTGTGGAGGACGGGGTCTGAGTGCTATGCGTGGACACGGATGGTGTCGACTATGTGCAAGCAAGATGTGAACAAGGTGTGTGGGTGCGAACCGTGTAGTGTTTATAAACTGTGAAACTTGCAAGAGAAACAAATATGTACAAGTATCAGGTCCATCGTTCCACAAGGGGAGGCGAATCATGCCAGACAAGCCCAACAGGGCTAAGTTCAGAGGGGGGGAGGGGCCGCAATGTGTCAGCACTAGGGGGGGAGACATGTCCAGTATGGTACTGGGAAGTGAGCAACATGCTCCAAACTGAAAACCTAGGTCTGCGGGAATGCCTAAAGAGGCAGTGGCAATGAAAGGGACAACGGATGTCAATCAGTACATTTTCAGGGTGCTGGTGCATCAGAACTGTCTACAGGAAGCAGTTCATGGGTAACATTTCATTGAGGCCGTTGGGTTGTACAG
Source organism: Crinia signifera (assembly GCF_055691185.1). Classification (NCBI taxonomy): domain Eukaryota; kingdom Metazoa; phylum Chordata; class Amphibia; order Anura; family Myobatrachidae; genus Crinia; species Crinia signifera. The sequence goes on from NC_139225.1 coordinate 74,431,251, forward strand.
TTCCAAGGATGTGTATCCATTTGGATTCCAGTCTGAGCAATGCTCGTCCTCTGTCTCCTCCACGCAGATTAGCAGGTATACAGTCAATCATTTTATATCTCAGACTCGGAAGACTGTGGTTAAACTGTTTCCAGTGTCTGGCAACGGGCTGGTCCGAGCCCTTGTCACCCAAGGCTGCTCTGATGCTGGACTTGTGTAGGGCAATCCTCTCTTTGAATTGGCGGATTGTCTTACCTATGTATAGGGAGCCGCATGGGCATTTGATATAATATACGACGTAACTGCTGCTACAGGTGAGGGGGTGTCTGATCGGTATTCTGGCTCCTGTTCTGGGATGTAAGAAATAATCGCCAGTTTCCAATCCACCACATGTGACACACTTGAGGCATCTGTAATTACCATTCTTCCTTTTGAGGAATGTAGTCTGTGTGTCGGCAGTCCGACCTGAGACATCATTCCGTACGACACAGTCTTTGATGTTGCGGCTTCTTTTAAAGGCTGGCATGATCCTTGCATTCTTCAAGGCACTGAGGTTGGGGTCAGTCGTGATTAAAGGCCATATTTGCCTGGCCGCTCTGATCATCTTTGTGCTGGCTGTGGAGAAGCTCTGTGTCCAGATGATGTGGTTAGACTGAGTTGTGGGGTCCTTGCGTTTTAACAGGATATTTCTGTCCATCTGTAGTACTTTAGCTTTAGTTTTCTTCAGCAGTTTAGTAGGGTACCCCCTGGCTGCGAACTTTTTTGCCATGTTGGTGATTTCTACTTCAGCCGTCTCCAATTCCGAGCATATTCTGCGTGCTCTAAGGAATTGTGAATACGGGAGGCTCCACTTGGAGGCTGGCGGGTGGAAGCTGCTGCCAAGGAGGGCTGTGTTTCGGTCCGTGGGCTTGTGGTACACCGAGGTGCTAAGCCTCAGGTCATCCGTCAGGGAGATGCACACATCTAGGAAGTTTATGGTGTCGACACTGGAATTATAGGTGAACTTGATGTCCGTGTCACTGGTGTTGATGAGCTCCATGAGGTTGTCAAAGCTGGTTTGATCACCATCCCACATCAGGATGATGTCATCGATGTACCTATAGTACATCATGATTCTAGCGGCTGTGTCGGCATCAGAGAAGAATAAGTCTTTTTCCAGTTCATGCATAAAGATGTTAGCCACACTCGGTGCTACGCAAGATCCCATGGCCACCCCCGACAGTTGTAGATAGTATTTACTATCAAATAAGAAGTAGTTATTGGTTAAGGCTAGGTCCAACAGATTGATGAAAAAATCTGTATCAGGGCCATTGTAGATTTCACTTTCAAACACCGCCCGTCTCACAGCTGCAATCCCTCTGGCATGTGATATGCTGGTGTATAGAGATACAACATCAATGGTGCAAAGCAGGTATCTGGCCGGTAGTGGGGATAGCTCACGGAGGTTGATAAGGAGATCGGTGGTATCTTTGAGGTACGTGTGCTGTTTTTGTACAATGGGCTGGAGAAAGAGATCTAAGAATTGTGCAGCAGTATAGTAAAGTGAGTCTCTGGCAGCTATGATGGGCCTGCCTGGCGGATTCACCAAATCCTTATGGATTTTGGGCAGGGTGTAAATGATGGGAACCTTGGGAAAGTCAGTGGTGAGAAGGTCTTTGATGTTGGCAGGGATGAGGCTGGCTGATACCGCTTCTGTGAGAAATTGGTCAAACTCTTTTTTGAAGATCATGGACGGGTCATGTGGTAATCTCCGGTATGTAGCCGAGTCCCCCAGTTGTCGATATATTTCTTTCTTGTAAGCGGATAGATCCTGAACCACAATGGCGCCCCCTTTATCCGCCATTCTAATCACGATGTCCTTGTAATTACCCAAATCTTTGAGGGCTTGATGTTCAATTTTAGACATATTGGATGGGGTTTCTCCCGTAGTGGTATGTACTTCGGTTATCATCTGGTCCATGTGGCCCAAGAAGCTTTTGATTGCCAAATTGTTGGAGATGGGATCAAAGGTGCTTTTTTTGTTGAGGGCTGGGTGGGGGGCTGTAGTAGTAGCAATTGTGGGATTGGAACCAAAGTACTCACGGAGTCTGAGTCTGCGTCCAAATTTATAGAGATCTATCCGATCTTCAAAGAGCACGGGAGAGTGTGTAAGTACAAACGAGAGGCCCCTATTCAGAACTGTTTGTTCCGTGTGGGTTAAAGTTCTTGCAGATAGATTGAATACTATATCCTCTTTGATCCCTTCTTTTTTTGCTTCTCTGTAGCATTGGCCGCCTCTGCGGGTGGGATGTCTGTTGGAGGTGGGCCTCTCGCCCTGGTGGTAACCCCTAAAGGGGGTCTCCGTGCATTAGAGTTCTTAGGGTTTCTTCTGCGATCAGTATCACTAGAGGATTGGTCGCTAGAGGGATCAGTGTCAAACCTGGGGTATCTCCTCCGTCTCTGGTATGGTCTGCGGGCCTCCTGTTGGCCCCTGCCGTAGACCCAACTATAGACTTTGAATTCCGCGTAATCACGGTTAACTGTATCCAGTTTTGTTCTTTTAAAGGTAATAAGGTCCTGGCGGTACTTGTCAATCTGTGTAGTTAGTTGTTTAAGCCAATCTTGGGTTTTGTCGGCCCTGATGGCGGGCAGATGTATCTGTTCGAACGTCTCAGTTTTTGCTTTGGCGATGTCTAGTTCTCTTTTCGATTCCTCGATCACTAAGAGAATCAGATCCAGTGAACACTTATTAAGAACTGATGTCCATCTGCGGCAAAATTCAGGGTTGTGTCGACCGATTGTCGGCACATTTTTGACACGAAACCCGCGGGGGATTTTTTTCTCCCTATAGTATTCGGAGAGGGTTACTCCATGTAAGTAAAAGTCTCAGGTCGGACTGCCGACACACAGACTACATTCCTTAAAAGGAAGAATGGTAATTACAGATGCCTCAAGTGTGTCACATGTGGTGGATTGGAAACTGGCGATTATTTCTTACATCCCAGAACAGGAGCCAGAATACCGATCAGACACCCCCTCACCTGTAGCAGCAGTTACGTCGTATATTATATCAAATGCCCATGCGGCTCCCTATACATAGGTAAGACAATCCGCCAATTCAAAGAGAGGATTGCCCTACACAAGTCCAGCATCAGAGCAGCCTTGGGTGACAAGGGCTCGGACCAGCCCGTTGCCAGACACTGGAAACAGTTTAACCACAGTCTTCCGAGTCTGAGATATAAAATGATTGACTGTATACCTGCTAATCTGCGTGGAGGAGACAGAGGACGAGCATTGCTCAGACTGGAATCCAAATGGATACACATCCTTGGAACTGTACAACCCAACGGCCTCAATGAAATGTTACCCATGAACTGCTTCCTGTAGACAGTTCTGATGCACCAGCACCCTGAAAATGTACTGATTGACATCCGTTGTCCCTTTCATTGCCACTGCCTCTTTAGGCATTCCCGCAGACCTAGGTTTTCAGTTTGGAGCATGTTGCTCACTTCCCAGTACCATACTGGACATGTCTCCCCCCCTAGTGCTGACACATTGCGGCCCCTCCCCCCCTCTGAACTTAGCCCTGTTGGGCTTGTCTGGCATGATTCGCCTCCCCTTGTGGAACGATGGACCTGATACTTGTACATATTTGTTTCTCTTGCAAGTTTCACAGTTTATAAACACTACACGGTTCGCACTCACACACCTTGTTCACATCTTGCTTGCACATAGTCTACACCATCCGTGTCCACGCATAGCACTCAGACCCCGTCCTCCACACATGCGCACTGGCACACCGTTAGTCTTTCACCTCCGTTTTGTTTGCGCACACGTCAGTTTGCCTGTCAATTATTTTCAGCGCACTTACACACTCCGTACTGCACATCGCTTTCAGCACCCAGCACTTCTCACATTAGACACCATAGATCGGGTGCGGTAGTTACGGCGCTGTCCAACTAGCCACATTCACATAGGATGCACCTTCCCTGCTTGTTACACATCGCGATCCTAGGTCATGCATGTTTTTCTCCTACACTGAAGTTTTTTCTTCCCTACTTAGATTGTTTATTGTAGTTACCTTGGTAACCCTCACTCGGTGATTGACACTCACTCCCATGTGACCACACACACGCACCGGTGCGCCGGTGATGTCATCACTTCCTGGACTGGGAGTGCAGCACAGGTGGTGGGAGCACTGAATGACTCTGCTTTTGATCTGCTATATATGTAAGTATGTTTCACTTTGTTTGCCATGTCTTGATAAAGGGTTACCAGCCCGAAACGTTGACTCACACAGCCTTGTGTCAATTGTTTGTTTTATTGCAAGTCTGCCGCCGTGCAGCATTTCAAATCTTGTGAGTGACCTCGTACGTTTTGTATATATATATATATATATATATATATATATATATATATATATATATAGTCATCCAAGTCTGCCGGCACTTGCTCCAAACAACTAGATCAGCTGGCCCCGGTGCCTGAACACAATCCAATATATCCAGTACAAAAAACGGCACTCCAGAGGCAACGTGTTAAAGCCAATAAACGGTGTATTTAAAGCATATGACAAGCTTTCGGGGTATTAGCCCCTTCTTAAGGTCAACACCTACATATATATATGGGCCAGATGAACTAGGCTTCAAAAGTGATAAAATTAAGAGTGATAAACAACCAACCAATCAGCTCCTGTCTGACATTTTTCAAACACAAACTGTGACATGGCAGGTAGTATCTGATTGGCTGGCTGTTTATCACTCTCCATTTTATCACATTTGAAGCTTACTGCATCTGGCCCACAGCCATTTATATTGCGTTTGCCCTAACAATGGGCAAATCCATGTATTGCCCCTAGTGGAAGAATGTATGTACTGCAGATCTGCTGGGAAGCCTGACAAACATTACTAACAGCTGCTGAGCTGGGCCCTCCCAACACTGTGTGCTTTGGCAGTACTTAGATGCACAGGAGCGAGGGTTGAGCGAGTGCTCTTTGAAGTCTGCTTGGTGATGTTATATTATTCTTGGCTCAGGTCATTGCAGCTAGTTCTCATCATAACTGAAGTGCAAAGTTTTTCTCAAAGTCCTAGAAGGATGGTTTTAGCATTACATTATACTATAAATCACCTTGACTCATTTCACTGCTGAGACCATGTTATTTTATTAAATTCCTCTTAGGTTTTTCCTTTTCGGTTTAGGGGGAGATCTGTTGCTGCTTCATCTATTGGGGTGTTTTGAGGCTCCTCTGAATGCCTTCCATAGCAGAGGAAAGTGATACAATTGGGTGCAGTCACACAGCACCTCCTGGCCATTCATAGATTCCAGGTTGGGGATTCCACACTTAAAAGATCTAACTTGGTTTCAGTGGCTTATAACCAAATAGGACAATGTCACTACAGAGGGATTGACAATACCATCACAAATCGATACCAATACTTAATCTTACCACATCATCCATTCCTCCCCTTTATAACCCCAATTATTTGTTGCATTCATGTCAGACTATGCAGACCACTCCTTTCAGCCTGTATCACAAGACATGTCTCTGTGGCTTACTTACTGTACCTTCTTGTTTAGTCTTCTCTCCTCTGCAGGCCACTTTGAGGGAGGGCAAACTGTGTAATCATTAGGCCCACCCTTAACACAGAAGTAACACCTTGTGGTGAGGGGATTGATGAAGTGATTTCAGTCATTTAGTCCCACCCTTTCCCATTTTCTTCCAATTAATTATTAAATTTAAAAAAGTTATTTTTATAGCTTTTTATTCACTAAATCTTAAATGGAATCAATATATATTTAAAAAAAACACTCTAAAATTTTTCAAATATATATTGATTCCATTTAAGATTTAGTGAATAAAAAGCTTTAAAAATAACTTTTTAATTTTTTGCACCCAATTTTAAAGTCAATAATTAATTGGAAGAAAATCACCAAGAAGAAGGAAACATGTGCTTCCCACTCTTTTTTACAATTTCCGGAAATCAACTTGATCAATAAAGTTTTACCTATAAAAATTAACTTTGAAGCATGAAAAGCGTTGGTTACTACCACCCAACTTCCACCATCAGTGACACGCAGTCCCTACCACCCGCAGTAACCTCGAGTGACCTGCCGCCGGGACTTTCGGCGACTTCCGGTATCGGCACCGACGGGAGATCAGTGCAGCGGCTGCCACGGACGCGTGGTTCAGTCAGCTCCTCCATCAAGCTACCTCGCTGAAGGCATCTCTTCTTTGCCCAACTACCACATACCATCACAGAAGATACTGTACGTAGCTACACAGGGTTAGACAGGGACAGTATCGCACAGAGCAAATTGTTCTTAAAAATAACACCTCTTGCCCAAAAGGGTGTAAACATTATTTTAACTTTAATCTTTTCTTACAGGTACCACTCGATACTCGTATTCATAGTTATATAGCACTCACTCCCCCCCTCCCCTTTTTTCAATTATTGTATGACAGATATCAATAGCGCTCCTAATTCTTTATCAGTATCAAACCTTATTACAAGAGCAGCTGAATTAGGTTAGCGCAGAACCATACAAACCCTACAATCCCATGTGAAATAAAACTCCCATCTTAATGTCCGGACACACGGAACGATGTCAGAAGCGTTCCGACATCGTTCACGAGTGTATCAAATCATTCATTGTGCGTACACATGGAACGATTTGATACACTTGACAAACGATTTGTCTATGACCTTCCTGCATGCAGGAAAGATCATAGATAACCGTTAACGATTCGCAGGTACGTGCATCGTTAACGATGCACGGAATGATTTGATCGATTGGTCGTTCCAATTGATTGGGAACGCGCACATTGGGCTTCAAATCGTTCCATGTACCCAGCTTAAGTAAATGTCCCCCATAGTATCAACCAGTACATAGTATCTGTATAAAAACTCATAAGTATTTCTTTATTTGCTTGCAGATCAAGCTGTAAACTTGATTTCCCTCCATTCACCCTCCTCTACTTACTCATCCAGGTCAATGTCTCAAGCTAGTTCATGAGAATCTTTAGAGGTACTGTAAAACTTGGAATTACCAATTTGTAATATACTGTAAGGAAGAAAATATCCCTTTAGTTGGAACCTGTTTAAGAAAAAGCAATTCCGTTGTTGTCGATGAGCTGTGATTTAAATACGTGAATTTGAAGGAACTGAAAAAATTGTATGTGGGAATTTGCCTTGGATTTCTAATAATTAGTGAAATGTGAATTATGAGATTGTGTAAATATTATATGTGTCCTTCAAGCTAGGGGCCAAATTAAGATATATTCAGACATGGAGAAAAGTTATTAAATAGAAGTATAAATTGGTAAAAGGTAAAGGTGAAAGTACTAATAATCTATTGGCATTACAGAGATTTGAGGGCATATAGCAAGTTACTGTATGTTATTTTGATGCTCTGTAATAATTCTGTTCACGCTGATACTGTAAAATAAGTTTAAGTACACTCAGGAAGCCTGAGAGGGGTGCTTGTGTATCGCCATTAGTATGTACTATCAATTATGGGATCCTGTGAGCAGGGATAACAATTGGCTCGAGAGGACATTAGTAAACACAAGGCCTTTGTCAATGGCTATATCTGCATAATGAGTACTTGAAGAACATTAACTGGCACCATTAACATTTGGGATAATCAAATAGTCATCTGACCCAAGGTTGAGACTGAACCTAAACAGGCATCAAAGACATTACAATATTCTTTTTTTGACCCAAAATTGTTATTGCTACTGCAGATTGGGGTTTTTCAAAACTTGTGAGAAATAAGGAATCTAACCTACCACGAATCCCAGAGCAGTTTTGTTCGCAATCGTTATTAGAATTTAAATAAGAGAAATGAATGTGCTCATAGCTAATTTTATGTTACTACTACATACGAGAAATGTTGAAATTTATTGTATTTAGGATTTAAAGTTAAGTGGGTGGCCCTAACAAGGACCTTAGGTTATTAACTGTACAGCCAGTCATCCGAAACTGGGTCACGGTATCACTAGGACTGGGAGGTTATTATATAAAGTATAGGGGCATCTCTTGCTCTGGGTAAAATTCTAAATTGAAACCTAAACCAAAATTTTAGCCGTTCCCCATGCCCAGAAATAGCCAAGTGTAATTCTTGTGCCAAGTGTATACCACAGTAAATAAGCTCTTATATGGCTGTTGGACTTCGCGTGTGGTCAGATTCAGACTTCTCTAACTGTGTGCACAGTGGTGCTGGAAGGGATTTGGTCAAGTGTGTGGTTACAATTAGACAATGACTCTGACATTGGTCTGCTGGCGTCATGTGGCCAGCTTTACAATAAAGATCTATGGGGCAGATGTACTAACCCCCCCCCCCCCCTTAGTGCCTCTCAGATAATGGGTCCCGCTTCTCCTGCATAACGAGGAGAAGTGGGCACCCATTATGGGGAGATGTATTAACACACACCCCCCCAGCCGATAAGGAGAGCCGTTATGTTCAGTGTTTACAGCTCTCCTTATCGGCTCCCCCGGCTGGCTCTCTCCCTCACTCCCCCGGCTGGCTCTAATTGGCCTGCGTGAGATCTCACTAAAACCGCGAGAGCAGCCCAAGCCAGAAGCAGGGCTAGCGTTATCCCCGCAGTGGGGGATAGGACAATGCTAGCCCTGAGCTGGTGAAGCGGCCAGGGCGAAATAACGCCTGGGCGGCTGTTAATACATCGCCCCAGCCGCTAAACACTGGGGAAGATTGCAGGGAACAGCCCTGCCAAGTGTAACTCGGCTGGCTGTCACTAGCGCACGTTAGGTGATTTGGAGATTCCCAGGGCCCCACGATTCTAGGTGGTTTTAAACAGAATTGGGCTATGCCAGAGGGCTTCTTCCTCTGTGGGCGTCTTGGGAGGCAGATAGAGAATTTTGCCTGGCCATTCTGATTATGAATTACACCCAATAAGAGTGGCCAGGCAGCATTCATTATTTGCCTTCCAGGCTGCAGCAGGAGCACTGAGGGGCAGATTTATTAAGCTCGGTGATGTGATAAATTGTTTGGTTTTAATCAACTCTTAACTGTGAAATAACAGGCTAGGTTTGAAAAATGACAGGTAGGAGCTGATTGGCTGGTGATAAAAACCAGACACTTTATCACTTCACCGAGCTTAATAAATCTACCCCTGAATGTCTGTCAGCATACTGATTAATAGATGGCTGGAGCTATCCAGCAATTGGAGTGCAGACAGGAATTCACATGTAAAAAAAAAGAATGCTAAGAGATGAGTAGGACCGCAGTATGGATCAGTTATATTGTTGTTATTATTATTATTATTCCAATGAAGGGGTGGATAGTGGCCCCAGGACATTGCTTTGTCCAGCGTCTCCAATGCTGTTAAGAAGGCACTGTGAGTACCACTAACCCTGAAAGTAATAGCTTGGGGATGTCATGGCTAAGGTCAGTTGTGAGCCTGGACTAGAACAAGCTGCCAGTGGGCTGGAGTAGCGAGAACAGAAACTAGCAGGTTTAATATAGGACTTGCTCATAAGACAGGGCAGGTTCATAGTCTTTGGCATGAAGCTGGGAATACCAGCAGAGCAGCATATCTGGAAGAGATGAAGCTGGAATCAGTGGAGCAAGATTCCAGATGAGTGGAGCTGGGGACACCAGCAATGCTGGAATACTGGAAGGCCTGACGCTGGATATCAGCAGAGCAGGATTTCAAGATGACTGAAGCTGGGGATACCAGCACTGCAGGAAGACTGGAAGATGTGGAGCTGGTTATCAGCAGTGCAGGATTTCCAGATGACTGAAGCTGGGGATACCAGCACTGCAGGAAGACTGGAAGATGTGGAGCTGGTTATCAGCAGAGCAGGATTTCCAGATGACTGAAGCTGGGGATACCAGCACTGCAGCAAGACTGGAAGATGTGAAGCTAAATATCAGCAGTGCAGGATTTCCAGATGACTGAAGCTGGAAATGACAGCACTACAGGAAGACCGGAAGACGTGAAGCTGGATATCAGCAGAGCAGAGTTTCCAGATGACTGAAGCTGGGGATGCCGCACTGCAGGAAGACTGGAAGATGTGGAGCTGGTTATCAGCAGAGCAGGATTTCCAGATGACTGAAGCTGGGGATACCAGCACTGCAGGAAGACTGGAAGATGTGGAGCTGGTTATCAGCAGAGCAGGATTTCCAGCTGGTGGATGAAGATCTAAGAAGTGTCAAGACTCCAAAACGTAACACTGTATTCATTCAAGTTAATTAGCTGGGATGTACAGTTCTATGGAATTTATGGTCACGATAATGATAGCATTGGCCTTTTAAATGAACACCACATAAATGTGAGGGAGTGAGGGAGTGTACTTCAAATCCCAGTGAGCACCATATGTGTGCAACATTTAGAAAAATCACAGTACATTCACAACTGCAGTACAAGGTAGCAATATATTTACATGCAACCTTGAATCACATAGTTAAAAATAAAACTAAGCGCTGTAATCCCTTACACAGGCAATAGAAGAATGAATTCACTTTACCTGTCCATCTGTTAGAACTTAAGCTTTGCGATATTTTATATACAGTACAAATTGAAGTTCACATAATGTTCTCTGACATTGTTTAGAGAGTAGTCATTTGTTCGTGTCACACTGAAATGCAAATGACTCTTCTAGTTAATGAAAGTGTAATTTGTGACTGATATTGTGCAAACCATGATAATTGTGACCCCCGTGGCAAATCTATCCTTCCAGAAAGGAAGGTAATGGAAAAAGAGTAATGAACAATTATGAGCAGATGGTTCATTCTTCTAACAAGTATGAAAAGGGCACAGTTTCTATGTGTACATAACGGGTGTGCCCAAATTACTGAATGCCTTTAGTGTTGTTGCACGGTTTATTTTTGTATTATCCTTTGGAGGGTATAACCTCAATGTAAAGCAAATAAAAGTAAGTGGGGTACATTGTTAGTAAAATGATATTCACCTTTACACGTGTTGCCCCAATAATTCTTGTAGACCAAATATACCCGGTCTCTCTTTATATTCGAATTGTCCATGTTTAGCATGTGATTATTATATTGAATGGAATATATACCCCATTGAGTTTGACATTTATTACAAATATCACTCTGTATATTGCTAAGTTTTTGGTATATGGGTTCTGGGTACTGACGGTGACATGCCAAGAACAAAGGCATCACCGTGTCGTTACTCTTGAATGAAAAATGGCAAATACTACATATTTCCCCCTGAGCAGCCAGCCCGGTGCCCCCAACATACCAAGGTCCAAGTAGTAAGTACTCGTTCCACCGCACTCGTGCCTCTCTCTTGTTCCCCTGTTGGTGTACAGATGGAACCTTCTTCAACTAGGCTTCTCTGGGTAGCCATAGTGAGCCATGGCTCACCAAGACCTATTGTTCTCAGATGCAATACAATACATAGAACAATAAAGTAGGGGATTAGCATAGGATTTACTCCGACAGCTCTGGCCCACTTAATCCTATAAAAGGGCTAGATGAGGATGGCTCTCTCTGTATGTTTGTTAGAGCAAAGTAGTTCAAAAACACACTTTTCAGTTTTGAGACAAACCAAGTCATGTCACAGGTCAGATCTGCCACATACTTTGCCATGCCATGCCACCTACACACACACCTCTGGCTCAGTTTACGTGGCTGTCCACTCCTAGAAGAAGCAATCTGTAAGTTGCCAGGTGTGCCTTAGGGTATTTAAAACATTAGAAAAGAGAAATAAGCTCACCTTAAATATACAATGTATAAGAGCTCAGGGGCGGGGCTATGCACAGGGGTGGTTACTCACCTTGGCGCCCACCCCCTCTTACCTTCAGGAACAAGACTGTTCCTGTACCTCATCATCTCCCCAGCAGGGTCTGGCTGGTGGTCTATACGGGGGCTATGCTAAACCTCAGGTACAACCAGTGGCGTAAGTTTGTCACAGTTGCCCGGAGGCAAGATATATATTGGTGCCCTCCCCCACACACACACACATAACCTTATATAATATGTGTCTGTTCTGAAATATATATATGTTTTACACACACACACACATAGAGAGAGAACACCATATACATTTCAGAACTCAGCTACAGAAGCGATATTGATGGCTTTCAATTGACTGATTTAAACTGGCAGGGGAGGAGAGGTGCCCCCTTGGGAGCAGGAGCCCGGCGGCAGATGACTCCATTGCCTCCCAGAGTTCTGCCCCTGGGTACAACCACAACCACATGGGGGAAATCTGCTGGGGGGGAGGGGATGGTCCTCACTGACAGCAATGGCCTCAGATTGGTTTCACCCGCTTGGGGAACATGGTAAATGCAACCCGAATGGGAAAACTCCAGGTGAAGGGCGGGGATCATGGATAAGACAGAAGACAGACTTGACATGAATGATCCTCACTGGATGTATACTTGTCCCCTTCATGGTCGGGGGGTCCTGGTCTCTGCACCTGGAACACACTACAAGCAACCTGCACAAGGTGATGTACAAAGCAGAGACCTACTGCCCGCACACCTTGGGGCCTAGTGCCTGGGCCTGCATGCTGCGAGTGCCTGTTGCCTATCGCTGCCTGATGGCCGGGTCTGGCGGTTTCCAGCCATCAAAATTGCATATTGTGGCTTATTCAGAGTTGCACACAAAGGGTTACATTTACTAAGATGGGATTTCTATTGACCATAGCAACCAATCAGTATTTACTTCTAGAACAAGGATGGGAGCCTTTGGCCCTCCAGCTGTTGTCGATCTACACATATCAGTATGGGCCAGATGTACTAAGCTTTAAAAGTAATAAAATGGAGAGTGATAAACTGCCAGCCAATCAGCTCCTTACTCCCAAGTAACAGGCTGTGTTTGAAAAATTCCATGTAGGAGCTGATTGGTTGGTGGTTAATCACTCTCCATTTTATCACAGGGCGTAGAACATATCTCCCTATGTCCTACAACAGTTTTAGCATGGTCAAATAGTAAAACTGTAGCAGGGCATGCTGGGATTTGTATTACAACAGCTGGAGGGCCGAAGGTTCCCCATAACTGTTTTAGGAGATAATAGATTCAAATTTGATTGGTTGCTAGGGGCAACATCCCATCTTCAATAGAACTCCCATATTTGAACATTTACCCCACAATGTGGCTGTAGCATGGGGCACAATGTGGCTGTAGCATGGGTAGCCATGTAAGCCTGACTAAGCTAATATTTGAATATGCCATGCCCCGTCCAGAAGCCACACCCCTTTATTTTACTGTGGCCCAGCTGACCTGTTGGCTTCCCTGCCCTTAGTAACTGCAAGCTGCCGCACGAGTCACTCAGGGCTTATATACACAGCCATGCACTCCTAGGACACTCCAATGGCACTCGCATGTGCGTTTTGCTTTGAACTGATATGCCTTACTGCAGGGGTGACCAAACCGTTCCTCGAGATCTACCAAGGATCCACATTTCCCAAATCACCTAGCTAGTGCACAGCTGCAGTCATTACTAACTGTCACATTTTCAAACATGCTGCATTCATTCCTACTATAGATCCATAGGTTGCCTGGAAAACATGAACTGTTGATAGAACTTGAGGACAGGTTTAGCCACCCCTGCCTTATTGTATTTCATCAAAGAGAGACCTGGCCAAGTTCCGTCATATTTAAAATAATGTGTAACCTCCCCTCTGGGCATGCACTAACTCATAATTTACATCCATACTAAGAGACCTATCTAACAGAAGCAGCACCATTATCTATATTTATTTAGTTATTTTACAATTGGAAACAGTGATACCACAAACTGAGTAGTTAGTCAAAAAGGTAGGAATGGCAATGCAGAGCTGCCGGTTCCTGTATGAAAAATGATTTGGATTTTACAAATATGCAATAGAACAGGTTATTTTTAAAGGTTATTTAAAAAAAAAAAAAGCATTTCTCAATTGGACTGTCACAAATTCTAGCTTCTATACATCTTTGTGTGGAATACTGTTAGACCCACTCATATGCTTATCAGATGATGCATTGCATCATCACTCACTAATGATTAAAGGTTTCTACATTCTTAGCTAATTATGGAACACTTATTAGCGGGGATGATAAAAGTGATGTCGTTCTTTCCTCTTTGGAAAAAGAGATTATAAATAACACATCATTTCCACTGTTTCTTATGTGTTACTATGAAACTGTTATTCGTGAACCTTTCATTTCTTCAAAGATTAATGCGAACAGCTTTGAATCCCAAAGAGCGTGTACTGGCCTGTCATTGTCATCTCTAACTGTTTTTCCTTTCATGGAAAACCAGCCAAAGGTCTGCACTGAAGGTTCAAAGATATAGCAATAAATATATAAATTTACAGGTGATGCTGCACAGATGTTCAAGGTGAAAAAAAATGAGCAGCGAAAACGATGTAAAATGAAAATAAGAGGAATCATATATTATATAGTATTTGCATTTTATAATTGAACTGCAGATAGCTATACAGTATTTGGATGAAAGATAGACAGTAAATATACAGCCAATAGGTCACTGGGGTCAAAAGGTTCAAAGGTCAACACAGAAGAGATTGACATGGGTTTTCATGATTTGTAGGGTTAGGGACCAGGGGGTGGGTTATGTTAGTTACCGCTTCCAAATTACATGCCTGCTGTCCCTTTGTGGGTTGGTATAGGTATAGTATTTATCCCCAGGAACCTACCTCTGAAGACTCTCTCTACTCCAGTAGCCACAAAGGTCTAGCTTAGTGCTCTTCATCCCAGCAACCATAGTCAGGTGGGGAACACCCAGCATTTTATGGGTGTCCCCATGAAAAAGCTGGCTGTTGCCCTGGAAACGTGGGCGAGCCTATGCCTGCCGGGTATGGGTGCCCTATGCGACAGGACGCCAGTGAAAACCCTCTCTTCGTTGGACAGTAAGGAAATAAAAGGCACTTCAGACTGAGAGAAATCATTGGATGGTTGGTGACCTTCAAATTATTTTTCTCCCTTACGGCCACATTCAAGGGAATGTGTTCAAGTACATCCCCTCTCATGTTACCGAGGGGATATGGTGATGGGGGGCAGGTGTTTGACCGGGTGGCGTTAATCAACTCGGTAAACAGTAAACGACCGCTGCTTAACAAGCAGTGTTGAATAACCCCCTTAGTTCATAACGCTATTCCACTACAGTAAGCAGCAATATGCAGCAACAATGTGGCAGGACAGACCTGTATGCAAAGCGACATGCCGCAAGGCACACTAGGCTTCGACCAATGGATCGCCCATAGAGATCAATGGCATGCGTGCACCATACTTACGGGCACACTTGCCACAGCAGCAATGTGCATTGCGGCAAAGCTGAGTGCGGCTACATCTGTCGTAGTAAAATGTATCAAAGCTTCTAAAGTGTAGAGGAGTAGACAAGGGGAAGATGTACTTGATATTTGCTAGTGGGTTGCTATGGTCAACTGCACTTGTCCACTCTTTGATACATCTCCCCCATAATGTACTATGGGGGTTATTTTGGTTCACTCCTTCTGGCAAATTCCAACTTAGATGGACAAAACCATGTGCACTGCAGGGGGCAGATGTAAAATGTGCAGACAGAATTAGATTTGGGTGAGTTATTTTGTTTCTGTGCAGGGAAAATACTGACTGCTTTATTTTTACACTGCAATATAGATATCAGTAAACCCCACCCAAATCAAACTCTCTCTGCACAAGTAACATCTACCCCACCTGCAGTGCACATGGTTTTGTCCATCTAAGAAGGAATTTGCCAGAAGGAGTGAACCAAAATAACCCCCTATGTTCCACATATCATCATGTCATACTTACATTCTTTCTAGGGATTTATTCAAATTTATGTATAATATATGCTAATCTTGACATGCCAGAAAGACAATGCTTATCTAGCTATGATATCCTGGGCTTCTCCACAAGCTCTATAGTATAGTACTGTATGTCATAAAGCCACCACAAAAGGATTATTTCCTAAACATATTAAAGGTATAATCCTCGCTTTCGGACCTTTTGGCTAAGATCAATGGGGGGCTATATAGTAAATGGATTTTTAAAACAGAGAGATGGAAGAAGAGTTTGTCTAATGACCTGGAATTGCAGTACTTCCGGGTCCAGTGCAAAGGAAAAAAGATATACTCGAAAATATGATGATATATATCTAAAAGAAAATCACAAGTAAAACCCGTAAACTTTACTGTTTACTTTGATATGAAACTTTTCAAAAATCTGGTATTGTTAACACATTTAAAATGATATGAATATAATAAAGTGCACATATATAAAAGGTAAAATAGACCTTTTAAATATATATATATATATATATATATATATATATATATATATATATATATATATATATATATATATATATAGAAACGTCCAGGAATCGGCACTCCCAATAAGATGCAGTAATGTTGAGTCGGTGCCTTCACAATGGGTAGGTATGCAGGTAGGAACGGTGCGGCACTCCCAACATAATAAAGAAACTCTTACACACCAATAGTGGTGAAAATTTTTCTATAAAAATTGAAAAAATTGAAAAAAGTTGACCACTATTGGTGTGTAAGAGTTTCTTTATTATGCTGGGAGTGCCGCACCGTTCCTACCTATATATATATATATATATATATATATATATATATATATATATATATATATATATATAGATAGATAGATAGATAGATAGATAGATAGATAGATAGATAGATAGATAGATAGATAGATAGATAGATATTATATACCGGATAAAAGGAGAGCCTAGAAAGTCTGTAATTTTTTCATAAAACCATTATTTTAGTCGAATTAGACCAATAGTAACCCAAATGACAATACAACATCCACTATCATACAATTAGTTTAATTAATATCACATTAAAAATGAAAAGCATATACAAGTTGGGTCTTTCTTAATCAATGTATTGCAAAAAGCTAAATATTCCGAAAACCGTGTTTTTTTTTTTGGGGGGGGGGGGGGGGGGTAGGATTTAGGATCAATAAATGGACTGCGTTGTACTCAGCCAAGTATACCTGTCCACAGCTTACAAGGGATGCTGGCAAGATAACGTGTTACAAATTTGGACATTGGCCCTTATTCAGATCTGATCGCAGTACAAATTTGTTCTCAAAATGGGCAAAACCATGTGCACTGCAGGTGGGGC
The DNA here is from genome assembly GCF_055691185.1 of Crinia signifera. Lineage (NCBI taxonomy): Eukaryota > Metazoa > Chordata > Amphibia > Anura > Myobatrachidae > Crinia > Crinia signifera. Next base: position 74,448,299 of record NC_139225.1, read on the forward strand.
AGATGTAACATGTGCAGAGAGAGTTCATTTTGGGTGAGGTGTGTTGAAACTGAAATCTAATTTTCAGTGTAAAAATAATGCAGCCAGTATTTACCCTGCAGAGAAAGAAAATAACTCACACAAATCTACCTCTCTCTCTGCACAAGTTACATCTGCCCCACCTGCAGTGCACATGGTTTTGCCCGTTTTAAGAACAAATTTGTATTGCGATTAGATCTGAATAAGGGCCATTGGCCAGACTGGACATGTTTATGCTCATTTTTTTTAAATTATAAAACAGCACATGTAAGTAATAGCATTTATTAAAGGAATAATTTATTAAAATGCCACAATACTGTGCATTTCTATATTTCTGGTCAAATAATTATCGTGGGGATATAATTGTTGTCAGGATCTCACACAAAGACCCTCATTCTAGTCTGCATTCTAGCAAGGGGCTGTCCCCATGAAAACGCTGGGCATTCCCATGTAATGTGCCCATGACACGGGTGCGGGTGCAGGCAGCTGACATCAGCACACACCCGCTTCCCGTACAGGGTTCCCGCAAATGTAAGACACCAGTAAGACATCTGCAAGCACCTACAAAATTATTCAATGGTTGGCGATCATCAAATGATTATGTCCCCACATGCAAGGCTGCAAATGGATGTTTATACTAAACATCCATTCGCATGCGTGTGACACCTGTATGCTGCAATGCTATAACCATTCTTGCTTAAGCTGATTACCTGGTAAGCTGTTTACCTGCTACAAAATAAAGACCAAGACTTCATCTTATCCAGTGTATGTGATTCCTTGTAACACTACAGATGGAGCAGCTCTCATTAAAATCGCCATGCGCCTTCTTCCGCCCCTCCACCAGAGTCCGACAGAATGGGGCGTGTGCACACGAGATGCTCGCGCTCCCCATTCTGTTGAAAGCCCCTGCAGCCATCTCCCGCCACTGCCCATCTCGCCCGCTCTCCCCCGCACACTGCCCACTTCCTGCCTGTCTCCCTGAAGCGGAGACAGGCAAGGAAGCACCTGTTCCCCGCACCACGTAGCCTTGCTGATGGGACACGTGAGCTAATTAGCCGCTCGCACGTCCCCATCCGCCAGCAACTCTCTCTGCCAGCGATATGGATATGTCGCGCTGGTGGGCCGGCATAGGCTGTATGTAACCGATAACCTTCAGATTTAAGATCAGATTAGCCGAAATGCTAAACGAAGTAAAGGCATCTTTGTAAAAAAAAAAAAAAAATGCACTCCCTACTGTAAATCGTTTTCCTAAGACTGAGTTCACATTAGGAAGAAATATTTCCAGTGCTGTGTGCTGTCGGCTGACATTGTGAAATTGGGATTCTGTGGCTTAGAATGGAGCCTCTGAGAGCTGTGATCATGTAAGACATTATTATTACTCTTTGGCCACAGCTACATTGTCTACAAATTGTACTTTTTGGCAATGATATAGTGTGATTAAGCAGCATAAGAAAGGAAATACATATGGTTCCTATTTTCCCAATGCAATGTAATTTTGAAATTCATTAATTATTTTATTTAATGCATGATTTATAATAGGGCCATTTATCATAAGTTAGTACAACAGGCATTTTAGTATCGCCATATTAAAATATTATGATACATCGAGAAACCTTAATCTGATAGATAAATCTGTTGTTTTGTTACTCATAATCATTACTTTAACCTCCCTCCCATGAGAATAACCATTGCCTCCTCTACCAGTAAAATAAGTGAATTAAAAGGAAACTATGCTTTTATCATATCTAAATTACAAAAGATATTAGTGTTTGGAGAGCGTTACGAAACCGAATACCAATATTAAACATGTAACTTTCTTCATGCTTTCCAAGGGCTGTCTTCTCCAGAAATCGCCCGCTCCTTCCAATGCAATAATACAGAACCCAACATGTGGAACCCACCCCATTATAACATTCTTAGACTGGATGTAAATGACGCACATGTCTAAGAGCTTGGGCTGCTGACCGCTCCTATGTTGCTGGCTACCAACAGATTCGGTTTTGCAACTGGTCTGCTCAACATCACAATGAAGCGAATGTGTTTATTTCCCTGCAGGTTAGGCCCGGTTTCTTTCATCAGGTGCAAAAGAGACCAGATGATGTAGAGATCCATAGGTCATGCTGGAGTCTAACCAAATGTTACACAGACATCTTGTATAATCAGAATTCACAGGCCAGTGCGCCTATTGCAAAAGCATGTACATGTAGAGTTTCAAAGAGTTTAAAGTTGAAGATATCCTGCAGTATCTTTACAAAGTAAAAAAATATATACATTTTTTTTGTTTTGAAGTCAGTTTCAATAGATGGAGGAATGTGCAATGCGTAGGAGATGTGTACAATATAAAAAATCCTTAAATATGTCATTTTGAATGTGCTTCAAAAACTGAAGATGATTGAAAAAAAGGTCCAAAAAATATTATGACTATTGGAAAAGATCTTCTAGAGGCCATCCGTTTTTTTAATAGATTCAAAAAAAAAAATTTTTTTAAATCAAAATCAAATATTTTACAACCTCCATAGACCATTTTCCCAGTAAAATGTTCATTCAAATAAATACACATTAGCAGTGTGTCACTGTTATAAAATTCAGGCACACAAAAAAAAAATGATCAGAATTAGGGATTAGTTGGTACTCTATCTTTCTCTAAAGTATGATAAATCTACTGTTTGAAATTTCTGTTTGAAAAAATGACAGAAGCTGATTGGTTGATATTTTATCTCTCTCTAAGCTTTATTAGTTCTCATTCATAGTGAGTTGAAAAAAAATACAGCAAGGAGCAACACTTTTAACTATGTATATTAATCAATGTAGGGAGAAACAATAAAAAACCTTTGTTAAACTCATTACACACTGCAACATGCAGTCATACAATAGTTTCTTCCAATCCTCTGAGTATCCCCGCTATAGGTTGGAAGGAAAGATCAGTCATCGTTACATAAGGCCGGTGCACACCTATACAATCTTAGTTTTTATTCGAGAGTACTATCAACCCTACACCTGATTGAACGTCCCAAAACTAAAGCCGATATGCACGTACATATCTATACAATTTTACTTGTGATGTTTGATCTCCTCCTGTCCAAACTATCGCAAGAACATGATTGTACCACGGTACACACTCACCCGATTCTGGTTACTAGTAACGTCAGATGTAAACAAAATTACCCTAATGGGTTGGGTTAGGGCGTAATTAGAGTACCTAAACAAAGAGGCCAGATTACAGAAGTTAAGCATAGAAACTTTCATTGCATCACTATAGTCATAGCTGGTCAGAGAACAGAGAAGACATTGGTTCATTTTGTTTGTTTACTATCCACTTGAGGAAAAGAAAGATTAGTGCTTGAATTCTTGGTGCTATGGCGAACAAAAAAGAGGAGCAAGAAGCGCAGCTGTTGGACCAAAGACTGGCTTCTGAGGCGAGACACATTCTCCTATATGTGATTGGTACAAGAAATTACCCTGATGACTTCAAGAATTTTCTTCATATGGATGACATTACCGTTACGGAGCTGCTCCTAATGGTCACCCTGTTCATTGGGAAAGAGGACAACAATTTCAGAAGGCCTACTTCTGCTGAACAGAGACTGGTGGCAACTCCACGGTACCTGGCTACTGGAAGGACCTTGGCAGATCTGAGGTACAGCACAACGATACCTCTCAACCTGAGGTCTGTAAGGTCATCACCCAAGTCTCTGCAGAAGCAATACTTGAAGGTAAATAGAAATATGACAATATTGTGTTTTGTATGTAAACAATTTTATTATTAACTTAATAAATGTTAGACTAAGGACGGTGCTTCCCTGCCCTTTTATCTATGCATATGAGATACCTTTGGTGAATCTGCTCCATACAATTTTAGTTTTGTAATGATCTAATCTGAATATGTGTAGGTGGCAGACCGCCCAGGACACTGCCTAAAATCAACATTATTTTTTTTTTTTTAATTACGTTTGTATTTCAATAAATTCATAGTTTTTTCACCTTTCTACATGGACATCTGAGAAAGATACCTTTATAAGCATCTTATGAAAACCCACTCCATGAGTACGGGTATGCAACCCATGCTATTCTGATAAAGAACCCTTTATATGCTTTTAAATACATATTTTTCAGTGAGTTACTGTAGGTGCACTCATATTCACCTAACAGACTAAAATCCAGACAAAAAGTCTCCACAGATATACACACTGGTTCTTTTTGTCTTTTATTTTAAATATGAAAACCGGTATTCCAAGCTTTTAAAGAAGAAGGGAACGCATACCACACACCGCCAACTGGAAAACATTCAAAAGGAAGTATACCTCTCCTCCATCTCCTTTCTATCCCCCATTGCCCACCTCTTCCCCCCTCCTTCCCATCCACAGGGATCCCTACATACTTACAAAGGAAGCACTCATTCTTTAATACTACTCCTTTTATTTTATATATATAAAATATATATATATATATATATATATATATATATATATATATACACAGCTCCAGAACAGCAGCAGCACTCTGAGACTTGCTTGAAAGTGACAAAAGTGAACTTTATTGTCTACATGTTTTGGGGTGGCTTCCCCGTCTTCAGGACAAAAAACAAAGTGAACACACTGTGATATAAATACCCCACACAAAAGTTACCCCTCCCACCGGCTTTCCCGCACCTCCAGAGCCGCCTCCCATCGTTGCCATCCGTTTGTCGGATGTCTGTAAGCCGGAAGTTGCTGCGCTGACCCTGGCGGTTGCCAATGCGACCAGAGGACTCTCACCCCTCTGGTACGCCCAGCACCGTCCTGCATCATCGCGTCTCCCTCCTCCATTCACCGGGTACTTCTGGGGATGCCTGGGTGGGTTGTCATAGAAACGCTGAAGCCCCTGTATACAATACACAATAGATAGATATATTAAGAAAGTGTACAAAAAGTGTAAAAAAAAAAACATACAGAACCGGACATATTATTTGAACACAGTGTGGGCTAAGCCCTGTGCTAATATGCTAATAATTTAAAACATTAGTGTACATTACAGGGTGATCCTTGTGAATAAAACACATATAAAAAAGAGCGCTCCCAAGAAAACTCTTATCTTATTATTCTTGCACTCAATTTAATATGGGGAGCCCTTACCTTGAAGTGCACTTATTCTAAATGTGATGTATGAAAGTGCCAATACCGTGCTAAAGAATGTATATTTGTGTCAAAAGTGCACGTTAAAATGCAATGCCCCGGGGGGCACATATTGACATGGCTGGTCATAAAGTGGAGACCCAATGCAGTTCACCTGGATTGGAGTCACTTTCCTCAATATTTATTGATGTTCTGCTGCTATATTACTTGACACAGGTAACACAGACTGTAGCTATACCCAATCTGTACCCAATCTGCTTCAAAAGAAGTTAGGGTGCCCTATCATTCTAATAACTGGTGCTCATAAAAAGTGTATGAGACCTAGGGATTCATTAAGCCCTTTGGGTTTTAACGTCTGTAACCTAAAAATCCAACCGGCTTCTAATTGTAGTAGTGCTTTTCCCCGATTGCCACCTTTTAAGCTATCTGGTACTTGGTGTATGATTTTATATTTCAGGATAGCCATGCCATGCTTCACGCTGGCAAAGTGCCTGGCAACTGGCTGTTCACTGGTCCCAGTGTTCAGGGCCTGGCGGATAGCCTGGCGGTGTTGTGCCATGCGGACCTTGAACTGACACTCAGTTTTTCCGATGTAATAAAGCCTGCATGGACACATCACCGCATACACCATGAAATTGCAAGTTAGGGGCCAATTGATCTTGTATCTCTTCCCGGAATGTGGGTGTAAAATGGTGTCCCCTGTGGCCATATAACTACATGTCCGGCAGCCCAAACATTTATAGCATCTGTTACGTCTGCTCAAAAAGGTTTCCGCAACCGTGGTCTTCTTCTTTTTAAATTGGGTGATGTCAGTCTTAACCACTAGGTCCCTGATGTTACGCCCTCTGGTGTAACAGGGCATGAGACGGGTTTGTTTGAAGCATTGTAGCTCAGGATCAGTGGCCACAATGGGCCAGAGTTCCTTTGCTCTTCTGGTTGTCTCACTTCTATTTACCGTGTATTGGTTAACCCAAGGGAACACTTGTTCTGTTTTTTATTTTTTATTTGGGTTACAAGCTCTGTTCTTTCTTTCTGACAAGCTTTCTGCAAGGCTTGTTGTAATTCCTTAGCAGGGTACCCACGTTCCCTAAAATTAGAAAACATCGCTGTTAGTTGTTGATCAAGAATATCCTGATCACTGGTGTTGCAGCACACATGGATGAACTGGGAATATGGAAGGCCACGCACCGCAGCTCGTGGATGATGGCTCTCGTACCGCAAAAGCTTATTGCGGTCCGTGGGTTTAGTGTAAAGGGAGGTCTCAATTTTCCCTTTCTCTACCTTCAAAAAGATATCCAAAAAACAAATTTCCATTTTGCTACTATTTAATGTAAGTTTTATGGGACTGTCAGATAAATTTTGCTGGACTACTATGTCTTCTAGTGTAAGTTCATCCCCGGTCCACAGAACAATAAGATCATCTATGTACCGGAAGTACCCGGTGAATGGAGGAGGGAGACGCGATGATGCAGGACGGTGCTGGGCATACCAGAGGGGTGAGAGTCCTCTGGTTGCCTTGGCAACTGCCAGGATCAGCGCAGCAACTTCCGGCTTACAGACATCCGGCGAACGGACGGCGACGATGGGAGGTGGCTCTGGAGGCGCAGGAAAGCCAGTGGGAGGGGTAACTTTTGTGTGGGGTATTTATATCACAGTGTGTTCACTTTGTTTTTTGTCCTGAAGACGGGGAAGCCACCCCAAAACATGTAGACAATAAAGTTCACTTTTGTCACTTTCAAGCAAGTCTCAGAGTGCTGCTGCTGTTCTGGAGCTGTGTACATCAAGCATTTCACTTGTGCAGAGGGCAACTGAGCAAGTTAACCCTTTGGGGGTCCGAGTGCCGGGCTCACGTGGAATATATATATATATATATATATATATATATATATATATATAAAGTGTCCAGGGATCGGCACTCCAATGAACGGGAATATAACTTGAGCCGGTGCCCTCACAATGAGAGGTATGGGCAGGTGTGGTGCGGCACTCTCGGCATAATAAGACACACTTAGACGGGGTGTGGTCAACGTTTCAATTTTATGAGAAAAATTGTCATCAGGATACAGTGAGCAAACAACAGTGAACTTAAATAGGTACAAATCAAGGTGTGTCGGATGGAAGGGGTGGGGAAACACGCCCTCCCAATGGTAAGAGCTGACGTCATACACAATGGCGTCGGCAGACAGTGACGTGATGGTTACTGTGGAAACAGGTACATACAATAAATATACGTGCAGTGACAGTTAATAAAGATACATGTAAAAAGTTCATGAATAAATACAATCTAGTAAGCTGCAAGTACAGGCATGACATAAGGCAATCCCAGCGGACAAATACGTTAAAGCATATTTAGCGAAAAATAGAATAAGAAATTTGCTCATTCAAGCCCTGGGGAGCGATAACATCAAGCCGGTGTATCCAGCGAGCTTCGCATTGAAGTAATTTAAGAGCACGGTCACCGCCTCTGATAGGCGTAGGAATACAATCTATCATGCGGTATCTCAGACTAGCTACGGGGTGTCTGTGTTCTGCGAAATGCCGTGCAACGGCTTGTTCGCTTTTACCCGAGCTCAATGCTTGTCTAATGGAGCACCTGTGCATGGCCATACGTTCTTTGAACATGCGTGTAGTTTTGCCGATGTATTGTAGGCTACACGGACAGATAATTTGATATATTACGTATGAGGATGTGCAAGTGAAATGATGTTGTATCTTGTATTTTTGGCCAGTGTGTGGGTGATTGAATGTGTCACCAGTTAATAAAAACTGACATGTGACACATGTACACCTGAAGCAACCTTTTCTGGTAGGTGCCAACCAGCTACGGTCAGGGGTCTCAGGTTGGTATACCACATTAGTCTTAACCAATTTATCGCGCAGATTACTGCCTCTCGAGAAACAGGGCATAATGCGCTTGTTAGAAAATGGAAGCGTTTTGTCTTTTTGTACAATGGGCCACTGGGATTTAACAACATTGGTGATGGTAGAGGAGTTAACATTGAATGTATTTACCCAAGGGATAACAGCATTAGTAGTGTCAACCTTGATTTTAGGGGTAAGCAGTGTTATACGGTCAATATTCATCACCTTATTTTTACAAGCTTGCAAATGTTTTAAATCATAGCCCCTCTGACACAATCTGTCAATGAGAAAAACAGACAGGGGATGGAGCGCTAACACAAAATTATAAATGACCAATTAGGTATCACAAATATTTATTTACTAAAAAAGAAGAATATATTAAAATGGTGTATTTCCAAATTACAAATAAAAGGTATACAGCCTAATCTGGGACATATAATATATATAAGTACACAGTTGGGTGTATCTCACTTGTTCCTAGATATGCTCTCCTGGGATAGAGTGTAGCAATCTCCCACAATCAGTGGAAACTGGGATGGCGGGTGTCCATAAAGCTGCTGTAGTTTTCTTGGGACCTGATCCAGATTTTGTTGGATCCTGGGGTTCAGTCCTTGGTGCAGTATCTCCAGATGTAGTGGCAGGTGGTGGTTTCCCTTAGAATGTCCAGTGAATGTCCAAACAGTGGGAAAAGTGGGGAAATGGAGAGCTGGTCCAAGTGAGAGTTCTTTTTGTAATCCCAAATTTGTAGGCTGTAAACGCTTGGCCTGACGCATTTCGTCGTCCGCAGACAACTTTTTCAGACAACCTTTGAAAAAGTTGTCTGTGGACGACGAAACGCGTCAGGCCAAGCGTTTACAGCCTACAAATTTGGGATTACAAAAAGAATTCTCACTTGGACCAGCTCTCCATTTCCCCACTTTTCCCACTGTTTGGACATTCACTGGACATTCTAAGGGAAACCACCACCTGCCACTACATCTGGAGATACTGCACCAAGGACTGAACCCCAGGATCCAACAAAATCTGGATCAGGTCCCAAGAAAACTCCAGCAAGTTTATGGACACCGACCATCCCAGTTTCCACTGATTGTGGGAGATTGCTACACTCTATCCCAGGAGAGCATATCTAGGAACAAGTGAGATACCCCCAACTGTGTACTTATATATATTATATGTCCCAGATTAGGCTGTATACCTTTTATTTGTAATTTGGAAAATGCAATTGCTTTTTAAAACCTATACACCATTTTAATATATTCTTCTTTTTTAGTAAATAAATATTTGTGATACCTAATTGGTCATTTATAATTTTGTGTTAGCGCTCCACCACCTGTCTGTTTTTCTTCTTCTCTATTTTCTGGGGGCTGACCTCCCCACGGTGTGAGCAGCTTGCCAAACAACCCACCTTAAAGCGCCTGTATATACCGTTCCACCTAGGTGGTACGGTATATATACTTTGTTCAGTGACGTGCGGTGGTGGCTGTAAACGGAGAGGCACTGTCACAGCCACCACTGCATCGCACCGCAACCCCCCCTCCCCTCCTGGCTGCCGCCGACACCGGCTGCCCCCCTCCTCCAGCAGCAGCCAGCATCCATCCCCTGCCGCAAACCTCCGTCTCCGTACCCGCTCGCTGCCCCCCCCCCCCCCTGAAAAAAAGGTAACTCATTGGGCAGGGGAGAGGGGAGCAGCAGCCACACAGGCAGGGAACCGGGTCTAGGGAGCTGGCACAGGTCACAGCATGGGGAGCAGGGGAGAAGGGAGAAAACGCGGCACTGCCAGAGGCTTACATGACAGGGGCTGCTGTGATTGGACAGCAGCTGGATCTGCTGTCCAATCACAACAGCCCCTGTCAATTAGGCACTTCTAGAAGTGCCGCTTTTAGTGTTATTTTTAATGAGCTTTTTAGCCCACTGCTTAGCCCTGCCCCAAACCCCGCCCCCGCGTCATCCCCTTGCAGTTCTGTGTGGGAGGCACGCTTATCGGTGCCTCCCAAACTAGATTAAATCATTCAAACCAGTAAAATAATATAAATAAAATACTTATGACACAGAATATGTGTCATAGGTATATTCTTTGTATTATTTTAAAACAAATTGACAGGGGAAGCACTGCCTCCCCTGTCTACCCTGACTGCACGTCCCTGACTTTGTTACAATCTGTCAATGAGATCGTCAATTTGGTCAGAGCAAATAGAGACGTCACTGTTGATCCGTCTAAACCTAATCATCTGGGAGTAAGGCAATCCTCTGATCAATGATTTAGGGTGACAGCTCTGGGGTTGCAGAAAAGTGTTTCTGTCTGTCTCTTTCATAAAAACACTTGTTACAAGTTCATCACCCATCTTGGTAAGTTTAACATCCAATAAATGTATCTGCGATGCGTTAATTACATAAGTAAACTTGATGGTACTATCGGACTTATTATGGTCCTCAATGATATTAGTCAGGGTCTCACGGTCACCACCCCAGATTACAAAGAGATCGTCAATAAAGCGTTTAAAAAATATTATCTCATTGGAAACAGATGTGTCAATAAAAAATACATCAATTTCGACCATAAACATAAAAATATTGGCATAAACCGGTGCCACCGATGAACCCATTGAGCAGCCTTGGACTTGCAAATAATAATCATTGTTGTAGATGAAAAAATTATTACACAGAATCAACTCCAGTAAATAAATTATAAAGTCAATTTATCAATTGAAAAGTCACTATGCTGCAACAGAAAACGTTTTGTAGCATTTAACCCCTGTGCATGGGGAATCATGGTGTACAAATTGACTACGTCAATAGTTACCAACAAACTGTGTGCAGGTAGAGCTTCAAGGTTCTGTAATTGATGCAATAGAGTCATAGTGTCAAGTAAAAAAGTAGGTTGTACCTGAACTAGAGGTTGAAGAAGGCTGTCCAAATAGGTCGCAGCAGGCTGTAGCAAGGATCCTTCTGCGGAGACAATCGGACGACCCGGAGGGGGATTGATCCCCTTATGGATCTTAGGTAACGTGTAAAGGATTGGTGTAGTAGGAAACGCTGGTGACAAGATCTCTTTAATGGTTGTAGTGATGACGTTCGAATTAAGGCCTCTTTGTAATATGTTGGTCAACATCTTCCTGACTTCATTGGTGGGGTTACGAGACAGCTTGCAGTACGTGGTGGAGTCAGATAAATGACGCATTACCTCAATGTAATAGTCCAGAATGTCCTGTAGGACAATGGCCCTACCTTTGTCCGCCGGACGGATTATTAAATTAGAGTTGTTGCTCAAGTTACTTTAGGCGATTCTTTCATCTTTGGTAAGATTGGGGTGAGTTCTTTCAGCCTGAGCAATCACCTCGGGAATTTCTTGGTCGATAATGCGAAAGTTTTGATGCTGGCGTTTGTAGATATAGGCTCAAAGGTGGATTTAGAACTAAACTTCTTGATAGCCGGCGGCACCTGCACTGGTGGAGTAGTAGTAGGTGTGTTGTTGGCAAAATATTCTTTAAGTTTGGGATTACGAATTAAATGGTGTTTCTCCACTTGCCACTGGAAATCCGGAATCCGCGTGGAATCATTTTAAGTTTGTAGTAGTCACTTAGAGACAGAGCATGGAGGTGAAAATCGGTCTCTTTTTTCTTGAGACGGAGCAGGTCTCTGTAGATGATGTCGGCAGATACGGCTTCAACTTCATCATCAATGCCTTTTGCACATATTATAGCGTTAATTTCAATGTCCGAAAACGCATGGGTATCGCTCAGGGGGAATTGAAATTGTCCGATGGTGTTGTCCTCAGCCATGGTTACCTGTAGGAGCAGGTGATTTGTAATCCAACAAGTGAAGTGATAGGTGTGGTTTATACTCAAACCAAATTCCGAGTTGTCCTTGATGATACCTTGTAAAGGAGCTGGGTGCCTTAAGCAATGCAGCAGACCGTGTGGCATGCTGCAATAGTATAGAGATATATATATAGAGAGAGAGAGAGAGAGAGAGAGAGACCAGTCCAAGTCGGCGGCACCCGTCGGGTTTCTAAGCAAGGAATTTCACACAGACGCCATAAGTGCAAGCTGTCGGGCTAGTTTAATCACCCTTCGCCAGGCGGCATACAAATACAAGTACTTGTATAGTACAAGTACCAGGGGCGTAACTAACTATTCAGCGCCCCCCCCCCCCCCGCCGCACGTTTATTCGGCGCCCTCCACCCCCCACCTAACCTGCCCCCCCTTCTTACCCGCGGTCTGCGTCGTCTCGCCCGGCTCTCTGTCGGGACCTTCCTGACGTCACGGTCCCGGCCGGCTCCTGCTGCTACAATGAAAACGGACTCTTAGAAAATGACTGCCCCCATAATGCAGACAGAAAACTGTCTGCAGTATGGGGGCAGCCATTTTCTAATTGTCAGTTTTCATTGCAGCAGGAGCCGGCCGGGACCGTGACGTCAGGAAGGTCCAGACAGAGAGCCAGGCGAGATGCAGACCACGGGTAACTATAGCCCCGCAGCCCCCCCGGCGGCGCCCCCAATTTCTCTGCGCCCCCCCCCCCCGCCACCGCAGGGGCTGCGGAGCTATAGTTACGCCACTGACAAGTACTAATATATATATATATATATATGTATATATATATTGTACACAATCCAAATTCCCTAAATAGGGAATAATGGAGCACTCTCCATATTCTAAAAAAAACATTTTGTTTTTATTCAAAAAAGACAAGTAAAGAAAAAAAACATACCAAGTGATGCTTCAAAAAGAGACCAAAATAGTACCTCCTCCGACGTTTCGATCCTTCTTGCTGGTTCTTTATCAAGGAGAGAGTCAGCAAAGTTATGGTCAAAAACACGGCAAATGGGGGCCACCAGTATAGAGGTTTAACTGCAACTGCTGCCAGTTTTCTTCCCCCCAAGTATGCTCATGGAATACATTACTGAAGATTGTTTAATACCAAACTGCACAGGGTCATATAAGTGTGGAAGATGCAACATCAGCAAATTTCTTCATCCTAATAGGAAGACATTCAGCAACATGGGAAAGGACAAGGAATATAGCATAACAAATTCATAAAATGCATGTGCATTTCTGTGCATGTGCATACGAGGTGTGTGAGCGGGCACGGCGGATTACTAGTTCGCCGTCCCGTTTGCACCTACCAGTGCAACAAGACAACCCTGAACAGATTATTAATGATTCTAAATGAACACTATTAGTCCAGCACAAAAAACTAAAAAGGAACTGAATCTCTGAATGAGGAGCCATATCACCATCATTAGCCAACACTAATTTTTCTAGTCTCATAAATAGCAAGAAAATCTCTTTCCCCACATGCAAAACCTGCCGAGGCACAATGAAATACCAAATGATTTTGCACAATGTCCAGGCAGATTGCACACTTGACAAATCACTAACGATAGAGCAAGCTAGTCTTCTGCCCCAGGTCATTGCCACCTAAAGGCACTACCTAAACCTGCATAACTCTAAAACGCCTTGCAAATTCCAACAATCAAGGTCTAAATGAATGCGACTGCTTTCCTCTAAAACCAAACCAATGTATTAGAACCTACAAAAACTGGGGCTGTCTCTGAAGCCATGAGTGCGAGAGGCCTAAAACATGTTGACCCACAATCAAATTTTAAATGCATCAAAATATAACCCTAGAAAAGGAGGCAAGGCAATAAAGAAAATTTGAAATGTGAAAAGTCAAACAAATCATTGAAATCTTTGAGATCTTCCAAAAGAAAAAAAACGCTAGTATTTGTGTTGCCAACTCAGCTTAAGTGGCCTTAACATACATGAAGAAACATCAATACCACCCCCATCTTTCACATACATGAAGACACATAGGGAAATAGGTTGTGGGGGAGAATTAGGGCAAAACAAGTGAACTCAGCAAGAGGTAAATAAAAAAAAAACAGGCTGAGGGACAGGTGTATGAACCTATTATATTATTGTAAAAACCCGAATTAGCTGCATTAATCCATCAGTGTAGATAAAAAAAATATACAGTAAATCCACAAGATTCCCATTTCCAACAATGGCAAGAAGCTCGTCTCTGTGTAGAATGTTCAAGGGGACAAACAAGACAAACAAAACAAATAGTGAACTACATACAGTACAAAAAAATGCTGTATTGAAACACAAAACGGGCCTAATTCAAAGATGTTCATAAATGCAATAATTTATCGATCTCTGCACGTGCTAGATATGTACTGTAAATGTAGTACATATGGCATCCTGGTGGTCATAATAGAGACCAGGTGGGAATCCTGACTGGAGCTCCTTCGGCACCCTATCCCACTCTCCCTTGTAGCAGCCTGACCCTCTCTTCCCATAGCCTGAACCTAACCCCCAGCCTTGCAGCCTAACCAACCTTTGTAAGTGTCTATACCTCATCCCCTCTCCCCATAGCCCAACCCTATCCATCCATTTTAGGGATTAGGGGTGAGATTTAAGCATCCCTGGGGGGACATAGGGATGCTTAAATCTCACCCCTCATCCCTGGGTGCCCTGAAAAACTTACCAGTCAGAATCCTAACTGTTGGTATTCCATCAGCTGGAGTTCTGGCACGGGTCATGTGAATTCAGGCAAGATGCCAGCATCAGTATAGTGAACACCGGCATCGATATACTGAATATATACTGAATGTGAAGGAAGTCAGGATGCCGGCATCAGTATACTGAACATATATTGAAAGAGGAGGCAGTCTGATGTCCATGTTGGTACTATGAATGCTGACATCCTAACTCCCGGGATCCTAACTGCTTCCCATACAGATATGTCGCAGACAGTCGCAGTGCGCCCCAAGAGGCCAGAATATCAGAAAATGAAGAAATAAGGCACCCATTAGGCTTTTATTTGCATAAAACACCTCCTGTGCCATTAGCCTATTTTCATTCAGCAGCTGCCTCTAAAAATGCAGCTAATTTATGAACAACATTCTTTTCTGAATCAGACCCTGTTAATATTTTGTACACATGTGCATGGTATATATGCTGTCCAGAGCAGGCGTGAGAGTATATTGCTGCATTCGCCACTACAGTGTCTGACATAAATCAGGCCCAGTGTGACAGGTCATCAGTGAATCACTATCTCTGATGACACTCGATTGTGTTTCTTCATGATTTGCAATAATGTAAGATGGAAATCCATATAATTCCTTCACCATGGCCATGAGATTTTGCTTGTCAATCTCTACAATTATGGTTGGAAAATTTGGGCCAATGATTTCTACCACCATGGCAGGCAGATTCTGTTACTTGATCTCTTCCATGATGGCCAGGAAATCCTGCTCGTTTATGGCCAAAATATTCTGCTCATTGATCTCCTCCATGAAGGCTGGGAGATTATGCCTATTCTCAACTGGTTGCTGAGAGGTTGGTTGATGATGACTTGGACCAAGGAGAGGATCTGGGTTTGGTCTGCCTGTCGTTCTCTTAGGAGCAGGAAGAGGAGAACTTTCTCTGTCCTCCTGTTGAGGTCTCCATACACGATCAGTTCATGAAAGTTCTTATTGCACCTCTGGAGAACTTGGAACAAAGCCTCTCTTCAAACATGGACTGAAAAGCATAATCTGAAAAGATATACCATATATTGTATCCATAATATTAACCTATAGATCACATGAACAAATCAATTGCTGATCTATAACTT
This sequence comes from Crinia signifera, assembly GCF_055691185.1. Taxonomy (NCBI): domain Eukaryota; kingdom Metazoa; phylum Chordata; class Amphibia; order Anura; family Myobatrachidae; genus Crinia; species Crinia signifera. Next base: position 74,463,910 of record NC_139225.1, read on the forward strand.
GAGTTTCAGCATTAAGATTTTAGTATAGCATTGATAATGGTGTTACACAGTAGCACCAACTACCTAGTGCGGGGGAGGGGGGCTAAGCACATAAACATACATGTGAACATGTATACAATATGTGGGCTGCCATTGCATATGCAAGCGGCACTATCACAGCAACCATGCAGAACCTGGGACATGGCATTAGGCTTTACTCATAAATTCACCCCCAGACTCTTGTGAAACTAGCTGATTGATGATTGCAAATAGGTGTTTACAGAATAGAGAGATGTGTTTGAAGGTCTAGGTTGTTTGCCTGGAGAGCATAAGATAAATATAGACACGCAAGTTTCTCCAGTGATACAACCCTATAGAAAAGTTCTATTTACGCTGAGAGAAAAACTGCAACAAAAGTTAAACTGAATGGAAGCCTTGGGAGTGATATGGAAAGTTGAGGAGGCTACTGAATGGGTGAGCTCCTTAGTCATCGTTGAAAAGAAAAATGGAGAACTCAGAATATGTGTCAAACACCAAGGGCTTACCTCCACAGCAGGGAGCATCCAGCAGGGTGTGCGTGGAGGCAGGCAGAGTTGCAGGCTCGGGTTCATGAGGTGACATCTCCGCATAGGGTGGTCAGAGGGGTCTCTGGTGCAGCGATGATCTCCATCGTGCTGAGGCCCGTGTGGCTATTGGTGCTGGCTGCTGGAGGCTGGGAGCTGTTGTACTCTGGATCCAGCAGGTGTCCTCTTTGCAGGGGGGCGCCATGTTGGAGACCAGATCAGACCATTCTCCCTGAGTGCCTATGCTATGGTTTAATCCACTTCCTTAAAAGGGATCAGGTTGGAATTCCTAAAAACCAAGACAACATCAAAAGATTCCTTGGAATGATTACTTAGGAAAGTTTATTTCCCAACTCTCTGAAAGAACAGCCACTCTTAGATGGTTGTTGGACAAAGATAGTGAGTGGATGTGGTCACATGAACAAAAAGAAAGTTGGCAAAACTTGAAACAGGTCCTAACAGAGAAACCAGTGCTAAGATTCTTTGAACCTACAAAAGAAATAGAATTTCAGCAGATGCTTCACAATTAGGCTCATTGTTGTTACAAGAACATGAGGATACATGGCAACCAGTAATCTATGAATCAAGAGCATTGACAAGTGCTGAAACAAGGTACTCTCAGATAGAAAAAGAACTTCTAGCGATCACGTGAGCGATTTCATCAGTTTGTGTATGGTCCAGCATTTACAGTAAAACTGCCTACAAACCACTGGTAGCTATGATGACTAAATTGTTGCATAACAGTCCCATGAGAATACAAAGAATGCTTATCACACTACAGAAATATGACGTACAATTGCTGTACTGTACCGGTAAATACATGTACATTGCTGACACACTTTCAGAAGTCTGATGGATTAAGAGATAGAATCATATGCTAATTTAATTTTAGCTTCTCTGCCATTGTCTGTTGCAAGGCAACCACAAAGTACAAAAGAAACTGAGACAGATGACACAATGAAAGTGTTAAAAGACATCATTGTGAAAGGATAGCCAGCAGATAAAAAATGTGTGCCCGTTATCTATTCATGATTATTTAATGTACTGAAGTGACCTTTATTGCTTTATTTACATAGGCAATAGGTTCAAACCTGCACAACGAAGAAAAACAATGCTGTGCAAGATTCACGAAGGCCACTTAGGGGGGAAATATGTAAGCCGAGAGCACATTAAGGAGGTTATTCTGGTTGGTGCGTAAATTTCCGAATTATTTCGGAGCGGACCGCGCGCCACGCTGTGCAGACATCGTACGAAGAAACGCCCACCGGTCCTCCGCATTCGGACGGACTCACACTTTAAGAAGAGGGCGTGTTTACGGACTACATCCAAACCTTGCGTGTGCAGTGGACACACACATATTCTGCACGGTCTTACAGCGTCTGCGCGGTCTTACCGCGTCAGAACGGATGGGAACCTGGCCGTACGCACCGATGCGGTGTATTATCGCAAAACTCATCTGAACTCATAAATTGGTCACATGACCCACTTATAAAATTAGGCAACCTCATTAAAAAGTGTTTATTTGGAATTGGAATCAATTAAATCCTAATAGATACTTAAACACATTACTACCACATTCATTACAGACATTAACCCTTACATCATGTGAAGTGCTATTTATTCATTGTTACCCCTTTATCTAGGTTTTATGTATGCATATTATATCATAATTGCACGTGAAATGCAATATTCTACAATGTGCTAATTATTACTAACACATACTAAAGGAAACTTAACAACAGTTATAAACAGTGTGTGTGTGTGTATTTTGTTGTTTGGATAATGTTAATTGCTCTACAATTATAGTACATTTGTGTATTGCAAGGATGTGCACACTACAATAACATACATCTATATACAGTATGTACCTTTTGCTACTGAAAAATATTCTAAACAATTTACACATATACTGTTTAATGTAAAAAAAACACACAGACAACTTCTAACTGTTAACAACTGTTTATTTTTTAAACAAAATATTGAAAAGTAATTAATTTAAAAAAAAAACTTTACAGCAGCAGGTCTGTTAAGTCCTGCAGGTCTGCCAGGACTAAGTGCAGGTGCTCCCTCAGTCGCAGGAGGGCCCCACGGACACCCTCATCTGCTTGGGTAGGCTCATCTGTGGGCATGTTAAAGGGGGTAAAATTAGTAATAATATTCATGAATACATTTAACATAGTCATACATAAATCTAATAAATGCAAGGGGACATGTATATATATATATATATATATATATATATATATATATATATATATGTATATAGAGACATATATAAATATATATGACACATACATATATACATACATGCATACATACTAAATGTTACGCCTGTTTTTGTCCCTCTACCCTTTACTCTGTAGAAGACCTCACAGTCATAGTGCTCCTTCTGAATCCCAACCCACCCATGACTAAGCTGCTGCTGCTGTTGTCCTTTGACATGAGAAGCATGTAATGAGCTCCACCAATAACAACTCATCAAAAACCGCTCAGTGTCTGTTCTCTGATGCAACGTGGCATGGGACTTAGTCAACTCTCAGGAATGCACAGTACACTTGTGCAATCATGGATGGCTTGGCTGCTGATGGTCTGCTCCATAAATCATTGTCATATTGCCAGTTAGGTGAAGCTGCAGCACTAACCCACTCCCATGCACAAAATCATTATTAAGACAAAATCAACCAACAATTATGTTGGCAAAAATACATGCCAACCACAGGGGGTGGCTAGCTAGAGGAGGGCCCAGGGGCACTGACCACTTGTGACTCCAGTAGCGCACTCACGGGGGTTTCTGAGTACCCAGAAACCCCCCAGGAGTCTAAGGAACCTAGGCTGAAAGCTGAGGGTCCCCTCTTTCCAAGGGTACAAAATCGGCCCTTGGGAACCGGAGATATCTGACTTCAAAGCAGTGGTCCCCATCCAAGCCTGTTAATTGCTTTCCCAGTCAGATATTTCAAGTTCTGTCTGACTAAGAGTTTTTCTGAGGGTATATTCCAAAGCTGGGACTCTCCCCCTTTGATGAACACTAGTAGCTTGTCTCTACTGTTCCCAGAACCAGAGATATCAGCCTTACAGCAGCTGGTTACTGCTCCAGCTCCACACACATGTAGTTTTATATTCTTGTTGGCAGATTGCTCTGCCTCCTGAACTCTGATCCCCTAGTCCCCAATACCATTTGGTAGGTGGGATTCTCTAGTTTTTAATTCCTTTAACATCTAAAAAAATCTATTTCCGGGAACTGGAGATCTCTGCAGTCAAGCAAGCTGTCCTCCCACCAGAAAATTATGAATAATAAGCCCACTCCACTATACACCCCTCCTCTGCATATTAAACATCCTCTACCACCCTGGAAGTTATGTATCAGGGCCCAATTATTCAGCCCAATGCTCCCTTCTCCCACCCCATCTCCCACCATCTGTGCAGTAAAGGGGTAATTAGTGGAAATTACTGATCCAGGCCCTACATGCTGATCGGTTGATATAATACCCCCTACCACCCGCGGGACATCAAAGCTTTCCCCACCCCTACTGCTGGAGGATCGGTAGGGGCCCCAATACATTGCTATGCCCAGGGGTCTGCACTGCTGTTGATGCCCCTGTATATATATATGTGTGTGTGTGTGTGTGTGTGTGTGTATATATATATATATATTATTATTTTTATTATTATTATATCCAATTGTTATTTATATACATTTGGTCTATCTATAATACTTTAACAGACCCGGCATATACTGGGTCACCTAAGTATCCATCTCCGTGCTTTGCTCCGCCCCTCTGGAAACCCCCTTCTGAAAATCCTGCGTTTGCCCCTGGACTCCATTCTAAGCCACGACTGTCCATACTCCATTTATGCCATACTTAATCTAGTTTAGAAATATCAATCAACTATAAACTCTATTCACCTATATGAGGCTACAGATTGTACGCTTGCAGCAGGGGCATGTAACCCTAAGGTGAGCAAGTCATCCCTTTAATCCAGGATACAGATTAACTACACAGGTTCTGTGGCAGTTAAAATCGAGCTGAAAGCCATCCCCAGAACCTGTGTAATTAAGATGTGTCCCGGATGAAAGGGATGACTTGGTCACCCTATCTAACCCCTAAGTGTGTCTGTTGCTACCCACTTTGTTTTATTACTTTATACTATTGTAAAACAATTGATTCACCAGTGCTACATAACAAATAGTAGTCAAAAAAATTATTAATGATGCATTATGTATACCTACCACTTTCATCCACCTGCACCACCTCACAGGCCTGCTCCTCCTCCGGCTCGACCTCCTCCACTTCATCCCTGGCCTCCTCCACCTCCTCCGCCACCACCTCCTCCTCCACCTCCTCTGGCACCTCCTCCGCCACCACCTCCTCCTCCACCTCCTCCGCCACCACCTCCTTCTCCACCTCCTCCAGCACCACCTCCTCCTCCACCTCCTCCGGCACCGCCTCCCGGGCCTGCCCACCTCTGCCTTCTCCCGGGCCTGTCGTGCTCGATCCCGTGCTGTGTTGGAGAAAAGAATGATTAGTGCCAATTAAGGGTCATTGAGGCAGATCCCCACCGTGCGGTAGTGAACCTCTTGAGGAGGCGGAGGAGTCAGTGCCACCTGCCACGCGTGCCAGCCATGTGCAGCAGCCAACAGCCACACAGGATTTGGACAGGTGGGTGCAGATGCTTGGCCAGATTCGCCAGCAGGGAGAGTTAGCAACAGAGCGGCTGCGTAGGACCGAGGAGGTCATGCAGGGTATTGTCAGCACCCAGCAGGCAATAGCTGGGAGCCAGCAAGCAATAGCTGGCAGCCAGCAGACAATTGCTGCCACCCAGCAGGCCATGGCTGGCACACAGCAGTCCATAGCTGCCAGCCTGCAGGTGTTGGCAGATCAAGCCCTGCGCCAAAATGACCTCCTCCTCCGCCATAATGATCTTATGGTGGAGCTAGTTACCACCAATAGGGCCCTATTGTCAGTCGTTTCTGGTGCATTTCCAACACCAGCACTCCCTGCTGGCAGAAGGGGAATACCATCCCCCCCTTTCACATCATCTGCTCCACCTGCCCCACCATCCCAACGTGGCCGTGGCCGAGGAGCTGCTGCACGTGGCAAGGGCCCTACCAAGGCAAAACAGTCCCGCAAATGAACAAGCCACCTGATGTGTTCCTAATGATTCTGCTGTGGCTATGTATGAAAAGAATACATTTTTGTTTTGTTATGGTACCTTTAATTTTTGGCATGTGCCAAATAACATGCTCTTAAAATTTTATGTTTTCCCTAACTGTAATAAATTTTTCTTTTTATCCCCAAATGTGTGCTGTTATTGGTGAATGTAAAAGTGACATGTATATTTACAGTATATTAGTGATAGCAAGTTCTGTCCATTGCTTGCAGTGTAAATGTGTGTAAAAATGCAGCCGTGCTTTCAGCATAGATTTGTGTGTTTTGTAATGGCCCATTTAAGCTGCAATGGTTCCAATTGAAGCAATGACAAGAGTGTAATTAATGAGTAATGAGTAGAGGAGTGGATTGTATTGTGTTCAGCTGACTGTGGTTCAGGTGAGGCCGTACTAATTGGGCGTTCCGAATGCCTAGCGCATGACCCAGTGGTGTCCGCAAAGCAATACTTGCTTATGGATACCGCATATTTCCTGCCTTTTGGTTTGTTTGCAGTCGGTGTTCGGTCCGAATGCACGCCTACCAGAATTAGTGCACTCCCTCGTGTACGCCCATGTTTACGCCCAGTTTAGCCCACTTTGAAACTACGCCCCTGTGCAGGTCCGAATGACGCCCATATTACACCCATATCTCTTGAGTGAATGCGGTGCACTTTTCTGTATGGTATTAGTGAGAACGAGTACGGAGACCGTGCGTGGCACATGCGCATAGCGTTGCCCACACATGCGCAGACGGCTAAAAAACATCATCCTAAAGAATTCGGAAAATTACGCATCAACCAGAATAAGGCCCTAAGTTATTTATTGGCCAAGAATGAACCGGGACATAGCAAAGTCTACAGTTACATGTGAATTATGTCTTACGTATAGACCGATGTAACAAGTTGTGCCACTGAGTCCTCATGCAGAGTCAGAGAGTCCATACCAAAAAGTTGGTGCAGATTTCTTTGATTGTAATGGGAAAAAACACATTGATGTTATAGCCATAACCAGCTGCAGGATTGTATCCTCTTTTTGTACTTTTAATTGTTTTTACATGCTTGGTGTATTTTTGTGAAATAAATCTTTTAAAACCGTTTTGGATCTACCTGGACCTTTATCCATCTAAAGAGGACCTCTAAAAAGAAACCTTTTGATGAACATAGGGCACTGCCAGCAGATGAAATCTTAACTATATAGGGAGCAAGTGAGGTTGACAGAGAACTAAAGATACCTTTATGTGCCTATAGGGCCTTGCATTCAAGGTCAGTTGTATCATTTGGGTGTATCAATTGGACCCCAACATCTGGGAGGATGGATTTTGTCCCAACTACCTCCTTCATCATGGATGCTTTGTGAACACTTTAAACACTAGAAATTGTGTAACTAAAACTTGTTAGAATAGGACAGCGCCTTAGAATTCTCCCTCTTTTTCTTTGTACACGAGCATATATGCCTGCACTCCATACTGTCCTGCTCGAATTCTGACTGCCTGGTTCTGTTTCTACATAAGAGGAACAGCTAGTGATGTGAGTGTGCTCTGGCTGGGGTACAGTATGCCCTGTGTCCCCCTTTAATCTGGCTATGATTATGTCCATTCTGTTATTCCATCTCTACAGTATAGTAAAGGTGTCCATACACTAGGGCGATATAAATGTGATTTGGTCACTTTTTATGTGATTGCGGCGATCAATCACATAATTATTATAATTATTGGGGTGCAGTACACACAAACAATGAATAAAAAAAATGAATTGATTTGGATTTTTTTACTTTAATTTATTTCATTTTTTTTTATGTGCAGCTTGTATAATGCTGCGTGAAGGCCGAACAATCACACAGTATACTATGGGTGCAGTACACAAAGAATGAATAAAGAAGAGAAAAATGTATTTGGATTTTTTACTTTAATTATATTTAATGCGCAGCTTGTATAATGCTGTGCGGATGCAGAACAATCACACACGGAACTTGTGGTGTATACTATTGGGGTGCAGTATACACCAAAAAAATAAAGAACAGCAAAATTTATTTTTATATTGTATTTTTTTTTATGGACGGGGCTTGTATAACACTGTGTGGACCATGAAGGCAGAACAATCACACATGGAACTTGTTCTGCTTCTGACAGTAGTATATGGTGTATTGGATTGCAGTGCAGCACACCACAGTGACCACACACCACAATGGAAAAAAAATAACAATGAAAAAGCTGACTGACAGCCTGCCTGTGTACTACTGTATCCCACTACACTGACTGAAAGCCTCCCTAACAACACACGACCAGTACAATTACTACTACAATATAATTAAGTATATATATATATACAAAACCCTCTACAGTCTGCACAGCACAAACCCCTCTGCACTGCCACAAACCCCTCTGCACAGCACAAACCCCTCTGCACTGACTGCACAACACTCCTCTGAGTCTGCACAACAGCACAAACCCCTCTGTAGTCTGCAGCCTGCGCTGCACAAGTACAACACCCCTCTGTCTGCACTGCAAAGCACCCCTCTGCACTGACTGCACTGCACCCCTCTGCACAACACCCCTCTACACACTATGACACAACACCCCTCTAGCCTGCACAATGCCCAGACCCCACTGCTACGCAGAGCTGTGCGCAGCTGGAAGCGTGACTGTGAAATGACGCCAAGCTTGTATAGACTCTGCGTCTCACGAGAATCCGACGCTAGATTCCCGCGTTTGCCCGCTCTCGGGTTTCTGAACAAAGCCGGAAACTTGCGAGCGTGGCTTGCAGGATGTCTGCTCGGCTATGTTCGGAGTTCGGCAGCGGCTTACTATAGCCCCACAGCCGGAAACTTGCGAGCGTGGCTCGCAGGATGTCTGCTCGGCTATGTTCGGAGTGGTTCGGATTTTTATAAAAAAAAGTGACATTCGGAAAATGGCTGCCCCCATACTGCAGACCGTTTTTAGGGTTGCTAGAGGAGGCCGCCGCATCCTCAAAACTGTCTTTTGTATGGGGCTAGCCATTTTCCGAATGTCACTTTTTTTATAAGCAGCAGGAGCCGGGAGAGCTGGGACCCGCAAGACAGAATCGCCGGCAGCAGGGGCAGACGGCAGCGGCTTACTATAGCCCCACAGCCCCCTGGCACCCAAACCTTCTCAGCGCCTCCCCACCACCGCGGGGGGTGCGTGGCTGTTGTTATGCCACTGCTTGTTTACGATATTTTTATACCATCCCATTTAAAAGTGAATACATACATTTTTTCTGAGTTATTAGGAGATAGGACATACCAATAAATGACATAAATACATGATACTGTTACAAACAAGCTTACATTATTACAACTCCCTCACCATCCAATGATTTTTTTCCCAGTCTGTGTAACTCTGATCCTTCCACAGGGTGCCATCTGCCATCTTCCACGGGGTGCCATCTGCCCCCCAGGCTGCTCTGGCAGGTGTGCTGCGGGCCGCGGCCGTATCCGCGGCCGCCTTGCCGTTTTTTTTTTTGCACTGCCGGCGGCCATGTTCCTGTAGACTGTTTGCAGCCACAGGAACATGGCCGCTGGCGTCCACGGCTACGTGGAGGAGGACCCGGCCGCCTGTTACCTCTAATCCCCGGGCGGCAGTGGCAGACGCTGGGTGTGGACGTCATGATGATGACGCCTCCCACCCACGCGTCTGCAGAGGACTGAGGAAGGCAGGCTGGAGTCTGGAGGAGTCGGGGGCCGCAGCTGCAGCAGAACAGGATGCAGAAAGTGAAAGTGAAATTCTGGGAGCCGCAGCAGGACAGGAGGGAGAAAAATACAGTAAGTAAATGAAACAAATAAAAAAACAAAATTTCTGCTGTTTCCTGTATAATAATATTAATGTAATGACACCAAAGGCTGCTCCCCTGTATAATAATTTTTGTCATGGCAGTAATACTATTATATTATACAGGGGGAGCAGCCTGTGGTGTCATAACATTACTTTTATATTATACAGAGGGAGCAGCCTGTGGTGTCATGACATGATTATTATACAGGGGGAGCAGCCTGTGGTGTCATGGCTCCCCCTGTATAATAATAATGCCATGACACCACAGCCTGCTCCCCCTGTATAATATAAAAGTAATGCAATGACACCACAGGCTGCTCCCTCTGTATTATGTAATAATAATGCCATGGCACTAATTATTATACAGGGGGAGCAGCCTGTGGTGTCATGGAATTATTATTACACAGGGGGAGCAGCCTGTGGTGTCATGGCAGAATGCCATGACACCACAGGCTGCTCCCCCTGTATAATAATAATGCCATGACACCACAGGCTGCTCCCCCTGTATAATATAAAAGTAATGCCCTGACACCACAGGCTGCTCCCTCTGTATAATATAATAATAATGCCATGACCCAAATTATTATACAGGGTGAGCAGCCTGTGGCATCATGGCATTATTATTATACAGAGGGAGCAGCCTGTGGTGTCATTGCATTATTTTTATACAGAGGGAGCAGCCTGTGGTGTCATGGCATTACTTTTATATTATACAGGGGGAGCAGCCTGTGGTGTAATGGCATTATTATTATTATTATTATTATTATTATTATTATTATTATTATTATTATTATACAGAGGGAGCAGCCTGTGGTGTCATGGCATTATCCCAACTAGCAATTTTGCTTTCCCCCCCCTGCCCCAAAAAAATTGGCGCCCCCTCCCCTCCCCTCCTAAATGACAACAAGCACTGGGGTTCGAGCGGGGTAGGCTGGACGCTGACACGTGTGACACACACACACACACATGGTAGCTGGCGGGGGATACTAGCTGGCGGAGGTGAGCGCTGCGACTTGGCAATCACTCTCCTCCACTCTCCCCCCCCGCTTACCGCGTCCTGACTCCTGACAGCTCCTGCCGCCGTTTTCCACCAGCCACGCTGGTCCTGGCCACAGTGATCAGACAGCTTATCTGATCACTGTGGCCAGGAGCGGCGAGGCAGGCAGAAAAACTGTCTCATCTGTCCCGTTAACTGCCATCCCCGTCCGCCGGGTACATTCTCCGCCTGGCTACAGGGAGCCCGGACATACACAGCAGTGTGCAAGCCGGAAGGGCAGCACTCTCTGGCTGGCTGTGTGAGGATGCTCCGTGACCAGGGGCGTAACTACCATAGGTGCAGGGGGTGCAGCTGCTATGGGGCCCAGAGCTGAAGGGGGCCCATCTTTGCTGTCAAACTTATATGTTTTGCATACATTTATTACCATCAGTTGCTAAATAGGGGGCCCTTACAAACTTTTGCTATGGGGCCTACGAATATCTAGTTACACCTCTGTCCGTGACCCTGTCACGGCGTCCTCACGCCAGAGAGCGCTCCCCCTTCCACCATGCCCTCTGCTCTTGGGCTACATTAGAACATTGAACCTGCGCCCCGGTGGTGCCTGCTCCCCCCCCCCCCCCCCCCGCTGCCGGGGCTACGGAGCCCAAATTACGCCACTGACCATAACACCACAGACTGCTCCCCCTGTATAATATAAAAGTAATGCCATAACACCACAGGCTGTTCCCTCTGTATAATAATAATGCCATGACACCACAGGCTGCTCCCCCTGTATAATATAATAATAGTAATGCCATGACACAAATTATTATACAGGGGGAGCAGCCTGTGGCATCATGGCATTATTATTATTATACAGAGGGAGCAGCCTGTGGTGTCATGGCATTACTTTTATATTATACAGAGAGAGCAGCCTGTGGTGTCATTGCTTTATTATTATACAGAGGGAGCAGCCTGTGGTGTCATTGCATTATTATTATACAGAGGGAGCAGCCTGTGGTGTCATGGCATTATTATTATTATACAGGGGGAGCAGCCTGTGGCGTCATGGCATTATTATTATACAGAGGGAGCAGCCTGTGGTGTCATTGCATTATTTATTATACAGAGGGAGTAGCCTGTAGTGTCATTGTGTTATTATTATACAGAGGGAGCAGCCTGTGGTGTCATGGCATTACTTTTATATTATACAGGGGGAGCAGCCTGTGGTGTCATGGCATTATTATTAAACAGAGGGAGCAGCCTGTGGTGTCATAATTATTATTGTACAGGGGGAGCAGCCTGTGGTGTCATGGCATTATGCCATGACACCACAGGCTGCTCCCCCTGTATAATAATAATGCCATGACACCACAGACTGCTCCCCCTGTATAATATAAAAGTAATGACATAACACCACAGGCTGCTCCAACTGTATAATAATAATGCAATGACACCATAGGCTGCTCCAACTGTATAATATAATAATAATAATAATGATGCCATGACACAAAGTATTTATAATATAATCAACTTCAGACCTAATTTTTTTAAATTAATACATATTTTTTTAATGAAAAACCTGCATTTAACAATGCGCTACTTATGGGCTACTTATGCGCTACTTATGGGCCAGTGCTCTGGACTTGCCCCCCAGGCTAAAATTTGCCAGCCAGCCCCTGAAGGGGATTTAGAAAAAAGAAATACCTGAGATTTGTCGCTGTTTGGCTCACACATGCACGCTCTGATCTGTATGCATACATCGTCCGCCAATCAATCACCTTGCGGATTGGCACAACAGCGATCAGCTCTGGAGAACTCCCAAGGTTCATTTATGTTTTGCAATAAAACAATCTTTTTGCAGTAAAATATGTTTTTAGTAATATTTTCTTTAAATACAGAAAATGAAGAATTCCTTCTTACTGTGTGGTCAGTTCCTGTTTTATTTCTTCCCTAGTGACTGATGTAGTAAAAGTATTGATGAGGCAGAATTATCATTTCAAGAATCATTAATAAAGTCTATGAAACTTACTGATACAAACCAGAAGACAGTGTTCTATTTTTTGCTGTCACATTTCTAAGTATGGAGAAATCTGCAGAAGCAGAGAATGATGGAATATAATAAAAAGTACCTTTTCTAAAACACTATCAAACAGCTAAACAGTGCCCCCTTCTGCAGCAATCAAGAAGGGCAGTAATAGGCAGCAATCTAAGCTCTTTTTGAAAAAAGTAAATCTAATGTAAAACTCTTTTTTTTTTTAATTATTTAAAAAATAATTATTTATTGATAATATAATGTATCATATTTGTTTATTTTTATTTGTTTATTTTGTTTATTTTACTCAATTGCTACATTTTCTTTGGAAACTACAGTCCCTAAAAAAAGTCATATTTATAACTAAGAATCTAAGGCACTAATTAAAGTTCCTGGATGGAATGATATCATTGACATGTTTGGCTAGTATAAGGCCTAGGGGGCACTGAATATTATACTAGCCAGTTTTTTATGATCTTTTTACATTTATTCAGGAGACATGATTATGGTTTCCTGGTTTTCACTTTTCAGCAGTCACATTTCTTTTTTCTTCCGCTTTTGTAGCCACTTGTTGCTTTCATTTGCTTTGCTTTTCAGTCCTCACCTTGCTAATGACTTCCAGACCAGCCCTATGAGGGATACAAGCACCCGAAGGAGCCTACACTGTCATTGTAAGTTTAACATTTTCCTATTGCTGAATTATCAGCCAATTCAGAGAAGCTTCTAAAAAGCAAAACAGAATATTAAAGGAAAAATAGTAGGTGTATGATGGTGATTAAACAAATAGGGGGAAATCACGGAGGACTTAAGGAAGTATGATGGTGATTACCAGTAGCCACCATGATAGTGGCTAATGGTAGCCACTCTAGACTCCAATAAATAATAAGGGAATAATAGTGGGTGGTGCAAAGGTGCACAGGGTGCAATAGGAAAGTTATTTTTGCAGGAATTATTGGAGGTCTTAATCCAGCTACGATTCATTGACTGAGATTGACTGAACACAGCAAGCAAGGTTAGTTCAGTGGGTACTTATGTATTATCTGGGCTGCCGATTTTTTGATTGTATGCCTTAACTTAAGGCATACAATCAGATGCGATGCGATATCGCATCGCATCGCATACGACCATATCGCATGCGATGCGATGGCCCGATTTTTCCATAGGATTCAATGTTAAAATGGACTTATTTACCTAAAAAAAGTTTTCCCCCCTTTACCCACTGACTGGGCCATTTTCTCTTCAGCCTGTGCTTTTGCACATCTGATTACCTTCTTAGCCTCCTTCTGTCTAACAAGATACACCTCTTTCTTCTTCCTCATTCTTCTGCGTCTGCTTAAATTTCTTAAAGGCCAACTTTTTTGCTTTCACAATACTTGCTACTTCTTTTGCAAACCACAATGGCTTTCTTTTTCTTGTGTTTTTCCTAACTCTTTTGACACAAAGTTCTGTTGCTTTTAGAACTGCACTTTTAAATTTTTCCGACTTATCCTGCACTCCTTCCAAGTTCTTCCACTCTGCCAAAGAATCCCTTACAGAGTTTCCCATCTCTACAAAATCAGTCTTCCTAAAATCTAACACCTTTGTTTTTGTGTGCGATGAGTCAGTCTCTGTCTTTATTTTGAACCATACTGCTTGATGGTCACTGGATCCCAGGTTTTCACCCACATTTATGTCAGATATTCTGTCACCATTTGTAAGTATTAAGTCTAATATTGAGTCCTTACGAGTGGGCTCCCTCACCAATTGCTGGAGGGATGCTCCTTGCAAGGAATTCAGCATGTCCCTACTTCTGGTGGAACTTGCAACAGGCAGCTCCCAGTTTACATCAGGTAGATTAAAGTCTCCCATGATTATCACCTCTCCTTTTAATGCCATTTTATTGATGTCCTGCAATAGGCTCTTGTCTAGTTCCTCTTCCTGACCTGGTGGTCTGTAGATCACCCCTATACGAAGAATCACCTTCTCCCCTGTTTCTATGGTCACCCAAAGGGCCTCCATTTTTTCTTCAATACTTTGTATTAAGGTAGTCTTTATATTTTTTTTTCACATATATTGCAACCCCTCCTCCAATTTTTCCCATTCTGTCCTTCCTAAATAAAGTATATCCTGGTATAGCTATGTCCCAGTCATGATTTTCATTGCACCATGTCTCTGTAATAGCCACAATATCCAGTTCATCCCTTGTCATTATTGCAATTAGTTCTGGGATTTTATTTCCTAAGCTCCTAGCATTTGCACACATAGCTCTTAACGCTGTGTTTGTGCTTCTCCTGCTGCTAGCTATGTTCATCTTTCTGCCTATATCTATTCGGTTTTGATCGGCATTATCTTCTGTTGCAGTGGATAGGCTTCCTGTTCCATTTGCCTGCAGAGACAATACCTCTAGGTTGGGGGAGCAGATTTCTTCATTCTTATTTGGTTCACTGCCCCCCTCTGCTAGTTTAAAAAGTTGCTTATGAAGATTCCAAACTTCTCACTTAATATTCTCGTTCCCCTTGAAGATGGGTGCAGGCCATCACTTTTATATAAGGCTCTGTCTTGCCAGGTAGCTTGACTTTGACCTAAATATCCAAATCTCTCCTCGTTGCACCAATTCCTTAGCCAAACATTGAAGTCTAATTCTCAGAGTTCTATCTTCCCCTTGGTGTACTGACAATACTTCTGAAAAAGTTACAGTGGTTGCCACCTGTTTTAGAGCAGTTCCTAACTTTCTAAATTCATCATTTACGGCCATGACTTCAGCATTAACCAGGTCATTTGTGCCTAGGTGGACGATGACATCCACCTCCCCATCTTTTCTTGCTGCCTTTACAATTCTTAGCATGCATTCTTTAACTCTTGGAGCTGTGGCTCCAGGTAAGCACCTTACTTGTTTCTCTACTATAGTAGCATTTCCCAGATGAACTCCTCTAATGATGGAATCTCCCAAAAGAAGTGCAGTCCTTTTTGGATGTGAAATTTTCCTGGTCCTACAGTTAGCAGAGGTAGAAGTCCTCATATCTTCCTGTTCTTTATTGCCTACGTTGGTCATACATTCCAACCCTGCAGGAGCAGCATATGAGTTTTGCAGTGTGACCACTTGGGGAATGTGTCTGATGCCCTCTGTCAGTCTCTGCCTTTCAGAGCCCACAGCAGTCCAGGCAGATTGTCTTCTGGGGGCTCTCTAAGGCAGTGGTGGTTGCAAGGACACAGACATCCTACGTAGCTCAGCATGCAGTTTAGCTATCTCCTCTTGCAGCAAAGAAAATTGTTTGCAGATTGGACAGCAGCCGAGTCTCCAGCATGTCTCCCTCAAAACAAATGCATTACATCCACTGCACTGCACCAGGCCAAACATTGTATCAGATGTATGGTAATAACAATAATAATATGTTTTGGCTTTTGTGTTCAAACTCACCTTTTTCTGTATTCTAACTCACCTGCTTCTGTTTCCAACTCACAAGTCACTTAAATATTCAAGCTTCACTTTAGTCTGCAAGCTTCTCTCTCAATGAGCAAGCTCCGATGAGTCTTGTCTCTACTTAAATAGTATGTCAGGCACCTGTTTACACTCAGCTCCTCCCCCTAATCTCTCTTCACACCTAGATTTAGCTCCTCCTCCTAGTATCTGTTCACACCTAGTAACAATACACTATACAGATACAGGCACAACCAAAATCACACTCAGATTTCTCCCTCAAAATTACAGTCTCTATATAGATAGACAGATAAAGAATACAAGACAGACAGAATGCAAGATAACTCACCTGCTTCAGTTTCCAACTCACAAGTCACTTAAATATTCAAGCTTCACTTTAGTCTGCAAGCTTCTCTCTCAATGAGCCTTCCACCACAGCTGCACAAATACTGACGATAGTGGTGGAATTTGGGTTAACTTTACCCCCGCCTCCTCTTCATAGACCCTCAAAATATGACTATTGTCCAGAATTGGGGAAGGGGCTTAATGACATCAGCAATCATCCCCATGCCCTGAACTGCACACTAGCATCTCA